>NC_053158.1:39282801-39941801 GCF_016835505.1 Polypterus senegalus
TTAGTAATTGAATTACTCGATTCAGCCCTAATAATGTCTGAATTCAAGACCCATCATTCCCATCATTTATTGGCCAAGAGTCTTATCTCTGTAAGCCTTGCAATTTATTACAGTCATTTACCAGGATGTATTTTTTATTTTGAGCCAATATAACTTTCTTCTTTCAATTTTTGGTAGATTAACTTGTTTAATAGTTATGTGCTGTTGTTTTTGGTGGAGGTGTTCTTGTACTTCATGGTTGAAAAACAAATTGCATGAGTAATGGGTTACATGTCTCGATCATGATTTCACAGCACAGTTTGAAACCTCCAAGTATCATCCTCAACAGCAAATGAAGATACTGTACAGCGGCATAGCACAGAATTTGTGCCCCACCCAAAACATTCACAAAAGAACTAAGATTTAACACATATAATTGGCATTTTCACACATTTAACTTTTCATGGATGCTGCTCTTGACCAAAAATTAATAAATAAAACCTTTTTGAAGAAATGTCTTTTAAAGGCTAAGTTCACATACAGTATTAGCTAAAATTACTATCTTGATTTTTCTCTATTCAAATTTTTGCCTTGTGTTTTTCTTTTTTGACTATGAAAATATTTGCACTAAAAGTGAGAACTGATGCAGATGTTTATTTGTATCAAATGAACTGCAGTTACAAAAAAGGAGAAACAAAACAAAATCAGACCACCACATTGTAACATTCCTTAGCTACTTGCAGCACATATAACATTCTTTGCTACACTATAGCTTATAGATAAAAAAATCAGTCTCACAAACTCAGAAAACAAACTGCAGTTTAGGCTTTCTAAACAGAGAGCTACAGTACATCAATGCCTAGTTATAATGAATGTAACCATAAAGAAGCTAATGTATTATTAGTGAACCTGAAGGTACAACAAGAAAACCCAAGTCATTTAACTATAACAGCTGAAGTGCTGTAAAATCATCATGCTCTCATGGCTCTGACTTCTGTGTGCTTTTGGGCAATGTATACCAGTATCTTCCCTTTGATGAAATGCTTCCTATATAAATTTCTATATATGAATTATGTTGAATCACTCCTGGAAAAACTGGATGCAGTGACGTCTCATTTGAAAAGTTGACATATTAGACACATAAGATACATAGACTTTACTTATGTTTAACTGCTAGTGAAGAATGTTCTCATATAAAGTGCAACTAATTCCTATAGCATGCTGCATCTCATGCACTACCACTCTTTCATTCTTAAAATATTATTTGTTCCACAGTTTAAATGTTTACTTTTGTTACTGAAATCAAAGGCAGGCTAGACTATGGGTACTCCATCTAGGTTGTGGCATATGAAGGGTCCTGCTCCTGATATATACCGATTCTATACAAGAATCAATCTCTGAAGGCTTTTTATTTACTAGCCTAAGAAATTCAACAACAATATGGCACTTTATTTATTTATTGGTAGCTACCAGAATCCATGTTAACTTAGCTCTAGAACAAGAAAAAAAAAAACAATAAACTACATGTTTTTTTTAGCATGCAGGAGCTATTCCACAGCTAGCTACAAAATCGGCATCACAGAATAGTTTTTTTAGGTTTGGGATCAAAATTTTCTTTTAACTTATCATTAATGACTTATTTCTAACCTGTACATATACAGCTCTACAATTAGATTAGTTGACTGGTCTGAAGTTTATAAAGCAGGCAATTTTTACATGAAAACTGAACGTGTTTGGAATTTTACTTTGGTTTAGGCAAGTACCACATTGAATAATGTTATGTTAGGCTATTGTGAATGCTTAAATTTACCTTTCACTCACTTAACCATGTAACAGTAAAATGTTAACAGGCACACATAAATATATTTCAATGTAAAATATTACAGAGTAGACTAAATCTTGCTTCAACACAGGCATTAAGTGAACATTACAATTTTGACTTCAAATAAGAGGAAATGTTCAAAATTAATTCAGTAGCAATGTGAATACTTTTAATAAGCCATTATTTTCTTTACCTGCAGTAACTCAAGAGTCATTGGCATATTCTTAAGTTCCTTCAGCAGATCTAAAGCACCAGACTAGAGAGAAAAAGGCAGAAAAGCTAAATTAGTGTACAAAGTGTTTAAGTAAATCTGCAAAAAATACAATGTAAAAATAAACTTCAGACATTAATGAAAAGCACTTCAGAGAATGCAAATTCGGTGTTATTAACTCAACATGTAGACTTCTAAATTAATTTTAACATTTCAAGTTTAGAGTAAAGTCTAAATGCTTTTAAATGTAAATAAGCTTTGTCAGTTACTATTAAAATATACTTTTATACAGAAAAATGAGAAATTACTTTTCATACCAAATAAATCTAATAAAATTCACTAACAAACTATGAAATGTTCTATAGGTATTAATTACTAACACAGCAATTAACAAACAATCTACAAAAAACATACACAAAAAAATTGGGTAATATGTTTGCCAGATACTGGATTCAGATAATGTGTTGCATCATATCAGGATTCTGTGGTGGTGCATGAATTTTTAAAAATAGAAACGGAGCAGCTCAGGATTTGAGAGTGTAGGTACATGTAGGTGGACTGTGCGACCAAAAAGCATCCCAAGGGGAAACTGGCAGATTGCTAGTTCATCATGTGCAAGCGTGATCAACTCGGCTATTCCTCATTGACACTATGCGTGTCATTAAGAAAAGCACCAACATCGTCAAGTATAGAAAGGGTAAAGCAGGATTTCTCGCCTCAGGAGACGATGGTGTTCTTTTAATGTGGAAAGTGACATCCTTCACATCTTCTATAACTCTGTGATGGCCAGTGTGATTTTCTATGCTGTGGTGTGTTGGTAACACTTCAAGAGAGGCCCACCTAATCAACAATCTAACTAAAAGGGCAAGTTCAATTTTGGGGCACATTCTGGAGATAGATTTTCTCACTTCCTGGCAGATGCCCATGTCTCTCATTAGAGCACATAACTCTGTACCATTATCTGAAAGATGGAACCTAGCGCCCAGGATGTCTTGTGACTGCTTGACAGTCCTTCTTGATTCCCCTCCCATATAAAATACATTGTTAGGAATTCCTGGACCTTGCCTTTAATTTCTCCTGCATTGGCAACACTCTCAATCACACATTTAGAACACCATACCTTACAGAGCATTCTGCATGGTAGAGGCCCATGTTCCCATATTGATATGCCCAGATGTGCTATCTTTCTGTTTGAGTGTATCTGCGTACATCAGGTTTCTTAGTTTCCTGCAGAGTGTTCTCTCCTGTACCACCATGGGAACGCTACGGACCTGGATAAACTTTGGTGAGCCAGGCCCTTCTAACAGATATTACTAAGTTTAGAAAGGCACAACTTTAAATATTGCTAGCTTAAAATCTGAAAAATGTATGATATCACAGAGAAGCGGAAATATGTTTTGTGTATTATCTTGTTATTGTCATCCTTGTTTCCACATTCCATTTGTGCATATATGTTACAAATGATTACTATGATAAGCCTGCTCAATAACTTGGAAATAATAATTAATTTGGGTATTGCTCAATTACACATTTAACTACAACCAACCCACTGAGGATAAAACGCTGAATCCAAAAGCTTCCTTTGTCTAGCATTTAATCAAGACAAACTAGATGATAACAGTAGACTAACTTTGTATAGACATCAACTAATGCGAGGTTTTTGGTTTCTGGAAAACATTTAAACTCTGAGGGACCTCACTCTGGTATTCTGCTAAATTATTTTTTAATCTTTTACAAGGAGCTGACTGAACCTTCAAGGAAAACAATGAACATTAAATTTATTTTATTTGAGACAACATGTAGAGAGAGAGGTTAGGAGCACGCACTGAAACAGTGCATTGCCGCACCCACCACACGATAAACCGACTCAGGAGGGCACACAAATTAAAATTATCTTACAGAACTGCTAACCAATTCTGGAATAATTTACTGATGAAACACATCGGTTTTACCTGACAGATCAGGTTATCCAATGTTATTCTAACTGCTGCATGCATTTCACAGCAAACAAACTCCAGCAACATTCTGAAGAACATCATCAGTAAAAGAATACATTTACTGTAAATCTCAAAATTGTTTTTCCCCCCACTTAGAACTAAAGATTATATACAGCATCAAATATTATTAATGTTTCCTGCTCCACCAAGGGTCCCAACACTCTGAGCAATTATTATTACACATTTATAAAAGACACCTTCCAACTGTCACCCTAGTCTTAGTTGGGTGGATCAGGAAACAGAAGTGGTACACAAATGGATTGTGTTTACACAGACTCCTAAGAAAAACTGGAAAAGATATAGGGCATGAATTTCAGAGTGGGAACTCCATGTTTTACTTAAAGTTTCCAGTAAATTGTAACTTATAAGTGTGAACATTCTGCTGGCCTTTCAAAACAAAACAAAAAAAAAACTGAAATAACAATATACTGTTACTGACAACTGTATTGTAATACAGTGACAGTTCTGAAATAAAAATAATTGATTTGATCATGGTGGGGTTTTTCACAGCTGTGGTCATAAGAATGAGGATTATCCATGGCTGCTGACAGATTTGGAAAAAAAAAAACATACATTTTCCTCATGGGTGTGGATCTCATGTTTTCAATTACTGCTACAAAACTGGAAATTATTTATTGTAAGATGGCCAATTTGGATAAATTTGACTTATCTGCTGTTCTCATGCTTGCAATTGTGGAAGGCTTAGACATGGTGTGTTGCTTCTCTAAATAATGCATTTATATGTGCAATCAATTATCAATATTATTCATTTTATATATTATAAAATATTCTTCAAATGACTGACACACTTTCCTCCAATAATCCAGTGTGCCATACACAAAAGCTAGTATTTTCATGAAAACCAGTGTGACCACTTTACAGTATGTTACATAAATAATAATAAATAACGCACATGACTAAAACATTTACATACTATTGTATACTCTTAGTATTTCAGGTATGCAAAGGCTCTATGCTTCAAAATAACAACTTGCTTTTGAACATGTATATTTTAATCCACAGCCCAATAAGAAAGCTTTTTCTTGCAAACATTTGAAATGATAATAAAATAAGGCACATTTTAATGAATATAAGCATGTACTGTATATCCTACTTATGTTAGAAGCTATAAAACAGGTGTGAAATCAGAACAGATCAAGAGTTATTGTCTCTATAAAACATTAGAGCTTACTGGGAAACTATTTAGAGCTGGGGTGAAGTACAGCAAATTCTGGAACAGTTTTACAATACACCTGTTACAAGCTGCAGATTTGGATCAAAAATGTTTTTGTCATATTTAAGGAATGTTTTGCCACTTCCCCCTAAACATTTTAAGCAATTACTAGCTGACCACCCCTTCCAAAATGGGTTGAAACTAAATTATCAATGCAGACCTCAGGGTATTTGCAGTTAACGTTTGCACTGCACTATTTATTGGAATGCATTTTGTAATACGGTGACCGGAAAGAAGCGCACGGGAAATAACCGCACACGGAAAAATGCACACACGGAAAAAAACGCACATGGAAAAATGCTTATACGGCAAAGGCGTATATGCATAGAAGAAAAAAAATGTATATTATACATCACAATAAATGAAATTGTATAATTGTTCACTGAACGTATTTATAAGCTTGCATGTTTTAATTTGTGCTAACTGAGGTAGTGGGTTGTTGGATGGTCCATAAAATAAAATAGTCATTAATCCTTTTATTACTGTCATTGTTGTGCCTAAATTACCATTTCTACAAAATTATTATTCTTTACAATAGCTTTCAGAATTTATATTATACCTTCTTATTCCACAGGTAGGCAAATTAGGGTTTTATAGTTTTGATTACGGCAAATAAGTAAACGTCGTCCTATAAATAGGCCACACAGAGTTTTCTTTAATCTTCTCGAACTTTCGAGCAAGAAAAGTCGAAATTTTTATGTTTTGAATAAGCGAGCTGGAGTTTCCGACCAGTTAGAAAGGCAAGCAAATTCTTGGTTACAATGGATTTGAATATCTGCGATTTCGCACAACAAATGGAATACCTGGAGGTGCCGTGTGAATCGATCAACAATGTACCATTCCTTAATGAAAATGAAGAACGGAGACGTTGTACAAGAGCAAACCAGTCATTGTTTTATTATAATAAAAATGGACTAGCAAAAGAGGTGGAGTATATTTTATATTTGTAATAGTTATATGTTGCCGCTGTGTGCTTTTTTCTGCGTGCGTACTTTACCGTATGCGCATTCTTCCATGTGAGCTTATATGACTGTGTGCTTTTTTTGTGCGGATATTTGCTGTGCGCTTATTTTCTGGGATTCTTGTAATACATGTAAGAGATCAAAATGCACTGCATTTTTCATTTTAGATGACACATCATAATATTAGCACTGTTTTTATGAATCCCATACAAAATGACATATAACAGAGGCATAGCAATCAGAAAGACACACAGATACTTGTACTTTTATTAAAATTGATATTGTTAATTGAAAGAAAGCATATAGAAACACAATTTTTAGAAATTTCCAGTAAATCACTTTATGCGAGTTCCCATTCTGAAAAAAAAAAAAAATCACCTACTATTCTCTTCATATCCGTCCATATAAAAGAACTAGTCCTGTTCAAATGTGACACATTTTTTTTATATTTTTGATTTTGAGTTGCTAAACTTTATTAATCCCCATGGGGAATTTACTATTCTAAAGAAATTTGTGAGGAAAGTTACATTTTCATTGAGACATCTCAAATACGGAGTGCAGTACAAAGTTTAAAAATTTTAAAAACTCACACTGAAAAGCATTAACAAATTTTCTAATTTGTCTGAATTAAAACACAGAAACACGTTTTGTGGCTTCAATTACAGATTATGATATTGTAAATTGTTATTAAAAGCATATATATTATGTAACCCATTGACATATGTAATAACATTTTATAATTGCCCTTACTTTTCAATATGACTCATTGTTACAAAATGATTTAATAAACATAATGTAGTATAAACATGATGTAGTAACTCTTTAATGAAATCACTACAAAATTTTAAAATGCTCAAACTTTCAAAAATGCGTAACTTAGTTATACTATGTGTACATTTTATCATTCTACTTGATATGCTTTATCATTTTACAACAGACCCAGAATATAAAAAGGTTGTTATCTATTCACTGAAAAAAAAAAAAATGTACAGACTGTGAATCTATCCAAACATTGTTGTAATTTCTTTTTCAGAAACTGTAAATAACAAGTGATATGCCTAATTTAATGAAGGCTTTAACATATTAAGGTCAGCAATTAGGAAATATATAACAAATGCAGAATGAGCTCTTGAAGACCAATAACAAAATGAAAAGTTCTGAGCACAGGTGCATCCATAACGTATAAAGTGGAAGTATCCTCATATTCTTTAAGATTAAAAAACTTTAAATCTAATCCAATCACATTCTATATTTTTTATAAGATTAACTCAATATTTTATGCCCCATCTGACAGTAACAAAAAAGATCCTCCTGTGTAAAATACCATCATCACTGAATAATTCCATTTTTTGTATTTCTGCAAATGACATAAGAGAACTTTTAAATGAGTCAAAATCCATCAAGCTGGTGGTCTGAATTAGATGCATGTATGGTAAAATTGAAAAATAAAGAACTCTATTTACAGAAGAGCATTGCATTCACCAAAGAAAAAAAGTATCAGGATGGGAGTGGGTGAGTATTTTATTGTGATTATTACTTAGCAACACATAATTACAATACAGTAATCCCTCCTTGATTGCGGGGGTTGGGTTCCAAACTCCCCCCGCGAAAGGTGAAAATCCGCAAAGTAAAAACCATATGTTCATATGGGTATTTTTATATATTTTTTTAATATATTTTAATCCCTTATAAACTCTCCCACACTATTATAAACATTTATAATAAGCACAGTTATAAACCCATAAACCCTTTGTATTCTCTTAGATATTAGGTAAGATTCATTGAAATTATGTATGTAAACACACTGCTTACAAAATTTTTAAAGATGTAAAGAAAGAAAAATAAAAAATCTGAATCGGTCAATCCAGTAACATGATATCAGTGATCGGTATTATCTCTAAAAAATGTTACACTCCATGCAGTTAGATTTTGGACTAAGAATCTAAATATTTAAATAAGGTTGAAAACTAAACTTAGATGAATAATTGTGTATTTGCATAACCTGCGGCAGTAACTTCAAGTAATATGCTGCCACATTACCTGAGACTAGCAGCTTCATGTAACCAGTGCTAAAATCTTTTATGATAGCAATGCAATTAAGGGATCAGTTAGTGGATGTCCAGTATCAGGGTAAAATGATAAACAGTAGATGCTGAACCCTACTAATTCACAGAATTTATCCAACTGTTTACAAATCTCTGTATACAATCCATTCACCATTGCATTTTCTAACTGCATGGCTCCTAAAGAATTACGCAAATGTGTGAATCAATTACACACCTTACAGTACATACTGTGTTCTTTGACCAAAATCATTCTAACATGTATGAAAATATCCACCTTGGCCATCTGCAGGACATAGGTACATTGTACAAGCATTAAAATAAATAGCGTATTTAAATATTTAAAGCAAGAATACATAGCATCTACACATCATGTTGAGCAAGCCACAGATTTAATCAGCCTAACCTGAATCATGTGTCCCACTGCAATGTTTACACTTGTTTTCTTCCACAAAATGTAGGACAACTGAGATGGTGGAGAACCTTTACCTATTTTAAGCATGTTCAAAAAGTGTGAGGTGTTATAGCACAAAAAGGAAGCCACATTAAAAAAGTGTTTTAATTAAAGTGTAGCTATGTTTCTACTATCAGTCAGTTATCACAGTATTGAATGCATACACTGCTTGTTTTTGATTTGTAAGTAGATGAAACTAACTAGGTTCACAGCTTGACAGCTAACTGAGAAAAAAAATGTTAAGAAAAACGGTCTGCCTCTAAATTCAGACTGTTAAAAAAGTGCTGTGATTTGAACCTGTGCTGTAGAGCTGGGAGACAAAAGAAGTAACTGCTGACTAAACGCCACACATTAATTAATAAAAAATGTATTTTATTAACATGAATATTCTAATACAAGGCTGCTGATGACTGGAGCCTATCTATGGCCTTGCGAAGTGCAAGGCAGAAAACAATTCTGGATGTAGCATCACTGCATCTCAGATCACACATACACACTCATACAAGGAAAGTTACGAGTTGTCCATCAGCCTTCTATAAAGAATTTTCCATAGGCAAGGTAAGTAATGTGAGCAAACTCGACACAAGCAGCAGCCAGGTACAGTACGTAAGGATTCTGGAGCTATATTACACCAACACTTATAACTGTGCCAGAATAAAAGAAGTATTGAAATCATTACTATTTTTTAGATTTGTAAGGTTAATTATAATATAGACAGTGTGGACGCACTTCAACCACCACCAATGTATATTTTAGCCACATTCATTGATACAACAGTAGCTATTCATGTCCCAGTATATTGACCATACATTTAGCTATTAGATGGTGAAGGAGTGAGAGATATATGATTGGGGGCTAGAATGAAAATGGGTTTCGGCGGGCAAATTTTGCCAGGACATCAAGAAACATACTACTCTTTAGGAAAGATGCCTAGCGATCTTTCATGATTACGGACAGTCAGGACATCAGCTTGACATCTCATTAGAAGGACAGTGCTAAATATTTATTTTTTACAGCCATTGTCTGTCACTCCACTGGGATTTACACCCAGAACCTGCTGGCTGCACCGACAACTCTTCCATCTGCAACCCATGCTTTCCCTAGTTGGTATCCCATACAGGTACTGACCAGGCTCAAACATGCTTTTAGCTTCAGGTGGGTGAAGTGCAGGTGGTATGCATTTGAGGAAATATATTAACTTAGGACACTTTAAATCTTGTGATCTACAGTGAATTTAGTAAAAACAAATAAGTTTCCCAGAGCTCGGAGCCACATTTAAAGTTGGATGACAATTTTTCATATTTTTTAAAATGCAAAAAAATAATAACATTCAAGACCCAGTTTGCATCTAAGACAGCATATTTTCAGTCTCTCGTTAGCAGCAGACCGATAGCTGTAGGTCTATTTGGATAAAGTGTAATTTTTATAAGATTGCAACTAATCCTCAGAAATTAATTTTACGAACATGTTTTCCTGTCTTCACGAAAGTTACTATTACCTTCAACACAATACTTCGGTAATAGAAATCACGCTGACCTATGAGCAAACGAAAGATCGGACGAGTAGCAAATACTTTTTAAAAAGTTACATTTGAGGTACATAAGCTATTAGTGCAGGTTAGTGTTAAGTGTATACTTGTATAATGACAGCAGTTAAGAAATGCTACTAAGATGATCGTATAATGCCGCACACAAAGTAAAGCATAATGCAGAACTGCAAGATATTGAAGTAAACAAAATATTCGAAACAACTAACTGCCAGTGAGCACTTCACATCATTACACCCACCGCTAAGGACGGAATATGTAGAAGTCTCTGAGAGTAAGCCATTTGCCACTGTGCCGGCAACCAATACAAACGTCAATCACACTCTGCACAGTGGTAAGGTTCCCGCTACTGTACTTCCCAGATGCCATAAGTGTTCTATGGGGCAGCTGAGCTCATTGTAGCGATAATATGCAGGACTGCCGAGTTCTGCCATTCTACTGATCTAAAACCATCTCAGTTGCAACGAAGCCTACAGCTGCGCGCTGACATCACTTGCACTCTTCAAAAAACAACTAGCAGGAAACAAACAACGTCTATTACGCCAACCGACTTCAGTCCCCCGCTTGCCTGAACCGCAACACAACTGGTAGCCAGGCATTCAAATGTGCACTGAACCCGGCAATTACAGCAAAACGCCACAGCAACGCTCAGCTCACCCCGTTCTTCTTTTGCGCCATCTTGTCCATCTTTTTCGCGATTCTTATAATCTCTTCTTCTTCTTTTTTACTCATGGTTAAAGAAAGTTTTTGGTGCGCTTTGTTTGAACAATATTAAAAAAACAGCTGCACCTCCCAAACAAAGCTTCACCAGCTACAGTGTCAGACTCGCAACTCAATGGCGGCGCGAATCGCCAGGAGCGCGCAACGCAGACAGAACTAATCGCTGGGTGGAGAAAAAGGGCGGGAGATGCAGTCGATAGACGATAAGCTACTCTGTTTTACTGTCTTGACAAAATGACTGGCTGTCGTCTCATTCATTTACTGGTTGGTATCTAACTGTTTGATGTCTCACAATTACACTGTTTTGTACATGGATATATTTTATGACGGCTGGCTGTGCATTAAGAAGCGTTTAGGTGAAATAGTAAACTACGTTTGTATCTATATCAATAGCAAAGGTAATAGCCATTTAATGGTACTACCCGTACTACCGATACGAGATCGTAATGTAAACATTAGGCAGCTGTAATTTTATTCCCGAGATGGCTGAGGTAAAGACTAACCGTCGACTCGTTGTATTTATGCCTCCTTTTTAGTATCCATATAAAGCGAATCACCTTTATGCACAAGCAAGTTGGCGATGTCTTACTTACTCCGCTTCCGTGTTTATTTACCACAGCACACTCACAGTGTGGCTTTTGCTGCCGTGGTTTCCATGGCAACAACGCTTCTAAATCCAAGTCCTACAGCTTGCCATTCACGTAGTTACACAATTCTAGAATATCGATGGTGTCGAGATTGGCTGCGACCCTGAAATTGATGAGATAATGGACCTACTTTAAAACTGTTTTTTTGAATATATCAATAGAAAAAACACAATAGAGCCTAAACACCACACATTAAAAAAGTAGGCAACCATGTGGTATATTCAGCTCAGATCTTTAGGACAAAAGTGTAGCTTGTTCAAAATCCAGAGCCGACCAGTCATTTTCAGGGTATTTCATTATTATTTTGAATTAGCGCGAGTTGCAATGATTCGGGGTTTTCATAAGAAATGTAATGATTTACTTCATAAGATAGAAGTATATAATTAAACAAGAGCAGTTCCGTCATGTCAGTGAGATATTAAAATATGAGCTTCAATTTAATGTCTAAATATTCTCAATTGTACTAGAAATTAGTTATTTTCATCCGTTAATAATGTCCATAGAGGGTTATATCCCGAGTAGATGATCAAAAATGAAAAGAACACAAAAACATATTTGTAATCACTGAACTTGAAATAGTCTGAAACGATACGCCAAATGCTTATGTTTAAAACTGGTCATTTTAAACCTTTTGGGAGTGACCATGTGGGGCTTAGGACCATCGATAAGGAATGAGATATCAAAAATATCATCAAATTTGTCAACGGCAACCTAGAAATAGCATAAAATTACACTCCACATGTCTATATTACCGATCCACATTTTTTGGCATTTTGTGAAACGGAGTAACTTTGACCCCTTGTGTCCCATTGCACAGCTTCAGATCCTTCTGATCATTTTTGCTGAAGACACCTATTTGTTTACTGTTTATCACAAGGGTGTAATTTCCTACACAAAATATTGCCCAATAATGACCTAAAAATGCAAGTTTTTTTTTTTTAATGTAGTAGGCCAAAAATTGGGGCAACCGGAAAAAGTATGACATCTTGCATAACTAGAGACTAAGATGAGTCAAATGGTATTTCATATATAAGGGTTTTCTTGCACCAGTGAGCCAGGATGCTCCCAACAAAAAAAAATTCTTCGGAATCAGGGGTGAGCAACTCCCCAATTTCTTAATCAGTGACCAATTTACACTCTTATTTGACATTTGTTCCCCTGCCCTTTAATTGCTTTGTTTTTAAGACAGTCTTCCAAATTGCTTCTTTTTTCCTTAATTAGTAGCCAAACAAAAATGGCATGTGAAGTGGGCTAACAGATGGCCATATTAGTAGAGGCCTCAGACTTCAACCAGTTTCTTAATTAGAAGCCAATTGTTGTTGTTAATTAAACTGGTTATATAATTTCATACCTTGTTTGTGCTCTTATTTTGCTCCAGAATTATTGATTTATTTATATTTTTTATGAGCATCATCAGAATGTTTTGTAGACATGAGCAGACTGACATTACAAAGACTTTCACTTTTCCTTATTTTCAGATAGTGTACAATGGACACAAGTTAGCTGATCATGTGTTGGCTCGTTTTGTGTCTCATTATTGTTTGGCAGGTAACTAAGGAGAAAAGAAACAACAGGTCAGACTTTTAAATAGCAAGTCAATTAAAATTAAGGCAAAAGCAGTTAAGTAGCAGCAAAAGCTGGACACTGATTAAGAAATGGTTGGAATGAAAACTAACAGCCACAACTCTGCTAAGTAATCACATTGTTTAATTAGCTGATCTGTGTTCTTTTCTCTTATTCTGAATTCAGAAAAGAACAGCAGTGTGATTTTTAGATTTATAAATATTTGTATTTTTGCTATAGCTTCAAATACTTGTCTCTCTTGCTTTTTCCTTCTATTAATTTGCCTTTTTTCTGTGTTGTTTAATCCCTTAATTGTATCCTAATAATGACGATTAACAACATATATTGCAATCACCCTTGAGCAAGTGACACTGAATGTTAAAAGGCTGGAGCTACTTCAGCCACAGACCCACTAATAGGCTCATTAGTTAATAATTGGTTAACCAACAATTTGGTTGGAACAAAAACCTGCAGCTGCAGTCCTCAAGACTGAGCTTAAGATCTTCTGGTTTATTCCAATCTTACAACTATCAGCATCTTCCAAGTGTGATAAGACTTCTAGCCTGTTTCTGCTCCTTGTTTAACTGTGTTTGCATTTAAAGTAACCTTGGCTTTCTTTAAATAATAGCAACAGATTTATATTGTTTTAGAGATTAATGGGACTTCTATTGCCCCAGTTTATTTTTGTCTTCATAAGGTATTTTATCTACTAGGAAGCAGATCACTTGTAATCTGCTGGCACAAGTATGAATGACTGACACTAATTAGTATTTTAGTAATAACACAGATTTCTGATTACAAGATTTTAGCTGTATCACAGACCAGAAAACTCTCCTAATCAAATCCTCATGACTGCTGATTAAACAAAAAATAAATTAGGCTAATGCAAACGGAGTGTTTATTTACAGCTTCAGAGATTATCAGATTGGATGTAATGAAAGCCTGAAGCCACTAAGACCATCCCTTTTTAAAGTAGAAATTTAAAAACTGGGTTTGCTAAATTTTATTGGAATGTAGCAAGCATTTATGTGTATTACATGGAAACAATTTAGTGTTATTTTGAATCTTTTTTTTAATATTTTTGTCATCATCTTCATTCTGATTTTAATTACACTTTGCCAGTTGTTTTGGGTATTTAAACCATTATTTACTAATGGGCTCAGTAATGTGTATGACAATGAAGTAGTTACAGCCTACAGTATTTTTCAACTCCGCTTGTTAATTGGCCTTATTAGGACATAGTTAAATAAGAAAATGCCATAGAAAAAAGTGAATTAATAGTAAAATGACAAAGGATAGAAGAGAACTTGAAAACTATTTCTAAATTTCTTATACTTGCAAATCGCAAACTACTTTACATCCCTTTTCTTAATGCAGAATAATGCTATGTCCACACTAGCATTTTCATATTGTTTATGAAAGTATCTCCATCCACACTAAAACAACCAAAAACACTGGATTATGTAGATGTTTGCCTACACTGGGTATGCGCGCATCGGTGGAAAAATTTATTTGAAGGGATGATAATGCCGCCAGCCATGGGATTTATCGAGAAACTGTAGTGAGTAGTAAATGACTTTCCTTTTGCACTTTATGCATCACTTAAACTACAAAATATGATTTAGAGTCATATAAATAAGCAACACAACAAGCATCATGGAAAGAAACTCCTTTATGTCTGTTATTTTGGAATGTGGTTTTCTTTCATGAAGGATGACCAGTCAGGGAACGAGATGTAATAATCAGGGAAGGGCTATGTAATAAGCACAAACAAATCAGAGCACTATTAGAGTCTGCGTTTTCAAAACTGCACATTTTTGCCATTCCACATTGAAATGCAGAGGCGGTGTTTTCAGAAGTACACTGCTCTGGTGAATATTTACAAAAGTCTGCGTTTTCAGGGATTAAATACCCTGCATTAGTGTGGACAAAAGGTTAAAGCAGAGACTATTGCCTGCATTTTTAAATGAAAATATAATAGTTTGGATGCAGTCTTAGAGAAGAGGAAAAAAAGACCAGCTAATTAAACAATGAGGTTAAGGCAAAAATCACTGATTGTGAAACTAGTTGAACAAAACCAGCAGTCACAATGATCTCCTGGGTGGAATTTGGGAATCACAGCTTTAGACTTGGAGTAGTGGGTTCCAATCTTCACACCAATCTATTTTATTTTCACAGAAAGTTAAAATATAGGCTAGATGGAATTTTTGACACAGCGGAATTGTCACATATAGAAGGAGCCGAGTATCTTTATTAACTGTTTAGATAAATAAACCAAAACAACTGGTTTGTAATTAAGAAGCACATTGGTTTCTAATTAAGAACAGCCAGGCTGCCTCTATTTTCTTCAAGGACTTTAACTGAGCAGCCTAGTGCTGTTTATTTAAGAATTAAATGGGTTTTGCTAAAAGCCAAGTCATGGCCTAGGGTAATTCTCTTCATCACTTAACTTGAAATAATCCAAAGTAATCCCCATTTTTTTATTTCCACACTCAGTTTATGGATGGAGAAATGATCAATTCTCCTATTAATGATCAAATCAATTGTTATTAAATTGTATTATTAAAGCAATTTAAGGCCATGGAAACCAGATCTTCTCCTGGCAGCATTGGGAGTAAGGCAGGAACCAGCACTCGCTGGGGTGCCAGTCCATTGCACTGAAAATAAGGATCTTTTCCATTCCCCAGCTAATCTAACAAACACCTTTGGGTTCTGAAAGGAAAATCAGGGTACCAAGAGGAAAAATCCATGCAAGCATAGAGTTACGTCATCTTATACGACATTGGTTTCTGCCTTTTGCCAGATGCTGCCTGGGATAAGGCTCTAGCCCTCCCTCATGACTCTCAACTGAACAAAACAGGAACAGATAATGGAAGAATGAATAATTGTGATTAGATTGTTAATCTGAGTTATAAATTAACAAATGTCCAAATAATCCATTTTACAATAGAATATCGATTTTTCTTGCCTCAATTGTGTATGCTCATAAAAAAGTCCAGGCAAGGTAATTTGTTTTTGTTTATAAAACATGCATCTGCTAAATTTCTGGCTAAAATAAATGACTAAATTAATTACATACTAGGCTGACCCGCCTTTTAAGGCGACCGACTTTTAAGTTGACCACTTCTTAAGGCAAATCAATATGTAGATCAATTTGATATTTTATACAAACTCATTAATTTGGTTATATTGCATTTGAGCGGTATTACTTTAATACTCGTAGTTTCTGTTATTTTTGTGACGAAATTTAAACTTTTTTTCTATATTGAGGTCACCCTTTTGAAACCCCCTGATATTTACTACGTGGTGAGGCATTTGTATTCCATCAACATTAATTATTTCCAGAGACATAATTTTGTCTACTTTTCCAGCGCATCACGCACAAAAGCAAGGGAACAATGGGAGCACCAGAACTCTGCTCACATCATGTCGCTTCGTACCGCAAGCTGCAAGTAGTAAGTCTGTGATAAGCGGAATACCGCTATGCTTTCCACTCACGGGACAGAAGGACAATCCCGATCGCTTTTATATAGTAAAAAAAGAAGAAGAAGATATCGCACAGTTTGGAGTAGAAAATCATCTTTTACCTGGAAAAACGAAACTACAAATCCCATCGTGCATTGCAAAATGGACGGGGTGTGTGTGAAACTCCGCACCTGCGTAGCACTCACGGGACGGAAGGACAATCCCGACCGCTTTTATATAGAAGGATTCTTTTGCATTTCTTTATTACAATACTGCAGCTGGAACCACTGAGTACCTTTTACCACTTTATTCAATTTTTCTGCCATAATTTAAACATTTGAGATCATTAACTTTATACTTTTTTTATACCCATCTCATTTTACATGTATGTTTCCTTCACTGTTGTTTTCAAACTAGTCTGGCCTGACTATGGCCAAAAATTGGTTTTCAAGTTGATGTTTGCTCTGTAGGGTAGGGCTCAGCAATGGCATGCTAAAGGCTGCAGTCAACATATGCTTTGCAGCACTTGTGTTGGGGAAGAATGAATTAGAGTTTCAAAGCAGAATGCCTTTCATGACACCAACTTTCTAAGTCAAATTTTCCTAGACAAAGAAGAACCGTGAACCCAGTTTACAAGCTGCCCTGTTTGCCTCTCACTACAACACTCAAGAAATAAAAAGTCTGCTTTAGGGTTTCTAAGAAAACTGTGGGAAGTTTGATATTCAACAAAGTTTTTATTTTTCATATGATTTGTTAGATATAAGTAGTTCTAATGAAAACAAGAAACAATAAAACAAAATGTGCTTTTAGTTACAGTCTTTTTATTTTTATTGGTTGTCACGATTTATTTACATAGAACTAGTACAGATAGCCCTCAGGAATCTGATTCTTAATATACATTAAAATAAATACTTTTACAGTTATGTTGGAAGAAAATAAATAATATTTTCCCCAGAGTTCCTTGGCAGCTGATGTAAAAGTTATCCTGTATTCCTGTTTTTAAAAACATCTACAAACTGCACAAAACATATTCAGAACAGGTTTGTTAAATAAATAAAAACAACTTTAATTAAAGGTGAATTAAATATTCTTTAAACAAATTAAATATTTTTTCTTGGCATGAATATGTAATTATTTAAATGTGTGTACTGCTGAGATCAAATTTAAAATAATCTAACAAGAAGGATTACTTCCAATACAAAAATGTGATACATAGTCCAGTGTAAATTCTTATGCAATATATATTCTGCTTACCTCGAGTTAAAAATTATTGTAATAAAAAAAAATACACGTTTACAGAAAACAAAATATCAAAAAAAAAAAAAATTAAATACAAACCATCTAGTGTTTAAATTCACACTGTTTATCTGGTCAGTGTATTAAGTATTGTCCATTGAAGAAATTTTCAAAATGGATATTTATTGTGGCACATCCAACAACAGGAAAATATCCCAGTTCAATACAACATAGACAGTGTTTGGTGCTTTAAACTAAACACTTGTAAGATTAAAAAAAAACTGTCTTGGTTAAGAAATGCATTTTAAATAAATATCTTTACAAACCACCTTAGTTTAAGTGTTGCACGTACTCTATGTAATAGTCAACAGAATAAGCAAAACTATCTGAACACAAAGATTGATACTATTTTTCAAATTAATTGACAATTTAGTTAAAAATTTACTTTTACAGCAGTCCAGTAGATTTTTCATATACATTCCATAAAATGTTAACAAAACCTTATAGTGTATCGACCATTTGAGTGATTTGAATACAGGTAGGTGGAAAAAGATTGCCTGAAGTGAGTTTATATGATTACCAGCATCAGTTTAACAGAATCATGATAAAAAATGTATTTGAAAGCAGTGCTTCATACAGCAATGGCAAAGTACCTAGCTCTTCAAATTGAAACAAAGGAGAACATATCTATAGATATTGGTGCTGGTACTTTACTGAAAGGCCACTTGAGTGATTAGTTAATCGGAGGTAGTTGCTTTTCAATGAAGTGCTTGATATCCATCATTTCCTGTTAATATAATAAAAGGGGCAATTATTTTTCAGTTAAGTAAAAAAATATCTTCAGTAATTCAGAATGATGAAACCTCCAGCATACACTGGAAATAGTGCATACAATATCCATAAAACTATACGTAAACACACATACACACACTGCATTTTATATACCTCTCTTAAAACACAGAAATTAGTCTACATATTTGTTTCACATTGGTAATAAAAGAAATGTCATTTAAAACAGTATATTTGTTGCATTTTAAAGTACAATATTAAAACCCTAATTAAAGTATGGTCATTTGCTGCCATATTGCATAATCTGCAAAAGGGTATAAGAGATATGGTTTATTCCATATGCTGTGGAATTTCCACTAATTTATTTAACTGTCTATTTTTGGAACATTAAACCACCATCCATTGAGGAGGCATGATATATAGACCCTGTTAAAAAAAAAATGTTTTCACATATATTCTGAGTGTAGTGGCTGAGAGCAGTCTAACACGTTTGCTGTGCGGCACTTACATTTTCTCATGTTCTATCTATCTGTTTCTGCCACAAAATTAGGAGATGATTCAGAAATCACTCCTCCTAAGTGCATATATAGTATGTAGTTCCACACTTCCACTAAAAGCTGTCAAAACAGGCTATGCAGCCCACAATTAAAAATTTTACAATACAAAAATGCACACCATATTGAATTAATGGCTGGAGAATCCTGTTGTGAATTGATGCTATTGGAAGACTCCGCAATTCTTGTCTCCTTTCCATGTTTAATCATTGTTGTAAATAGCTTGTTTAGTGGAACATTTAACATGATTGTGGCAGAGCAACAAAGAACATGTTCTTAAAACAAAACACACAACACTACCCAGCAAACACCCTTGTGAATCCCTCAGTTTATAGTTACTGTAAAAATGGGGAGCTTCTGCTAATGACAAAAATGGCCTGGCCAAGTGAGAATGGTAAATACTTTGGTCCATTCTAGATAGACAGACAGACAGATAATAAAACTTTATTTCTATCATTACTAATAATGGTTTTTTTATCACTAGAAAGTAGTCTTTTCTACAATATTTAACCAGACTCATGTGAGATTACATTCTCTGCTTCAAAATCCCATCGTCCTGAGCATCTGTCCACATAATTTTCAGCATTTCCTCTAAAACATCCAGTAGAATCTTATAATGTTAGCAAATTCTACACATCACCAATAATAATATTAAGAAACATTTCATATTTCACTATTTAAAGTAATCTGTGTAAAACTATGTTCATCAGCAACTTCTCAACAATCACTTTTAAAACTCTAGCACACTTATTTACTCACCATACAACAGCAACATTTTTCCAGCCATACACACCCTGGCACTGCCTTTGTTTTTATGCCCAAAAGAGTTGTGCTTTCCACCTCTGCCAACATTCACTCCTTTACTATGTCATTTTGTTTTTTGCTTGCAGCACACATTTACTCTCATTCTTCTTACCACCTCCCACAACTATAACCTATAACAAAACAAAATTCAAATTTTGCAAGTGTTTGACTTATAACTTTAGGTAATACTGACCTGAGGACAGGAACTATGTTGCATTCTTGGGTATGTTTTGAAAGTGATGCTCTCTGGACCAACAATGTTCTTCAGCTTTTCAACAGTGAGACACCCAAACACCAGAGGAACCAGTGGATCCGCCTCCCCATGGCAGTGTAGAATATTAATGTTTTTATTTGCTGTATTATTTGCTGCCTGCATTTAAGAACATAAAGATTTTTTAGTTTTTCTGGTTATGATGAACATGGAGTCTAATTTGGTGAATGTGGGTTTTTGTGAGTGAATGCGCCACAAGATGGACATCCTTCCAGGTGCCAGATTCTGCTGTGACTGGCTCAGGTATTCAATATACCTATACTGGAATATTCAGGTTTGGAAATAAGTTTAATAATTGAAGTATACTTTTTAAGTAACCTTCCATATCCAAACCTCAGTATGAAATGGTTTAACACGTAAATCATTTAATAATAAAAGCTACTTATTTATTGTGTAAGGCAATTCTGATTTCTCAATACTGTAATTCCTTGTGTTTAAAAAGCAATATTCCATCTACATTAATTTTAGTCAAGACAAAAAAGACTTAACAAAAAAATTAGTCATCATGTACATTTTTTAATGATTTAATTAGAGATAATAAGATAAAATTAGCCATAAAATCATACTGTAATACCATGGTTAGGGCTGCTGACTATCAGCTGTAAAGATCTGAATTTCATTTTAGCCCATTTACATGGATTTTACGATTTCCTTTTATATGTATCTCTAAACTAGCCAAATTAAATATGTGATTTTTAATATGTTCTGCTATGGGATGGCATTCTATCTTTTACCCAATACTGCTGAATGGACTTTGTTTTGTTTTCGATGGATTTGGAGAGCATGGGGGATCATGATGTCGCTGGAAAGGGGTGTGTGGCGTTCCTGATATCTATGCAAAAGGACGGAGGTCCAAGTCCTTAGAGTCCTGGTGCTTCCGGTCTTGCTATATGGTTGCGAGACATGGACGCTATCCAGTGACCTGAGACAAAGACTGCACTCCTTTGGTACTGTCTCTCTCTGGAAAATCCTTGGGTACTGTTGGGTTGACTTTGTGTAGAATGAGCGGTTGGTCATGGAGTCCCGAATGAGGCACATTACCTGCACTGTAAGGGAGTGTCACTTAACGTCACTATGGCCATGTGGCACGTTTCCCCGAGGGTGATCCAGCTCGTAAGATCCTCATTGTTGGGGACCCAAGTGGCTGGACCAGGCCAAGGGTTTACCCACGTAACACCTGGATGCTGCAGATAGAGGGTCACTTCCAGAGGGTGGGACTGGACCGTATGTCTGCCAGGGGGGTTTCCAACCGGGATCACGAGTTGGTTCATCGTGTAGTGGGTGCGGCAACACACTGTACCAGTGCATGCTCCCCAACTGGATTGGACTGGACATTATGTACTGTATTTTTTAATTTTGTCTATGAACATGTTCAAACACTTGGTGCCTGTACTCAGCGAAGAGTACAATGCAAAAATAAATCAAATTTTACTCAGTAAAAGGTTTCTCAGGCACACTTTTTTTGTCAACATTACAAACAATGTAGTATAACAGTTTTGAATCTATTGCATTTATAATATGATGATATGATTTATAATATGATGCACAGTTAATTTCAATTAATGTCCGTTACTCTGAGCACCTTGCTTTCAACCCTATTCTTGAACATGAAGAGTCTTACAAAATGTAAACTTTTGAAAATGAATCATATTTCGGTTTAGTTTTTCTGTAAGCAATCAGTAAACAAATGAAAAGAATGACAACAGTATGTGTACCATATCTATGTGTGTGTGTGTGTGTGTATATATATTTTTTTTTTAGCTAATATTTTTATTACTAAAATTACACCAACAGTAAGGCTGCCACACTTTCCAAACCTTCATCAGATTTTGCAATACAGAAACATGTTACCTATTGTCTCATAATATTTTTAACCCATATAAGCTATCAATGTGGAGTTTCACAATAAAATCTTAATTACATTTTACCCAATTTGTAGATTTTGCATAAAATGCATACTGTTTGTATAGTGTACTTGAAAAAAATAAGTAACCTCAGTAATTTGTATTCATTTATACAAACTGCTTTCAGAAGAGATTCAAAGACAAATATTCATTTTATGTTTTCACAATGCAAAAAGTGCAAAGCTATTAATTTTTAAAATTTGTGACATAAAACTTTTTTTTATACCTGTGGAAATGTGCTGCGCAGTGGCAACCAGCAGCTCAGAGAAACCACACCAGCCAATTTTTGTTGTGTAGTCAGTGCGGTGTACAATGATAATGCTCCTCCCTAATTAAAATAAGAAGAAAAGTCAATTTTCTGATATTAATTTACTATTTGTTACTCTCAAACATACTTTTTTATTTAATTTTGAGAAATTTCATAAAAGATAAATATTTACAGATCTTAGTTGTTGTTGGTTCTACTTTACTAATAATCTTAAATTAAACTTTACTTTACTTAAGTTAAGCTATAAACTTGTCTAAAACACTTCCTAGTAATACTAGCGCTTATTACATTTAATAAAGTTCTAAAACAAGTGTAGGAATTCAAAAACATCACTTTTATACAAGTATGATGCCAGGACACTCAGCTGCAAAATTCAACATGCTTTAAATCAGTGATGGAAACACTGACAAGAATGTTGCTGTCCAGTGGGAGAATGTTAATGGAGTTTGCTTAATCATTGTTGCCAATTATCTTCTTATGTGGTGTAGCACCTTCTCTAATGGGAGGGTTTTTTTTGAAATGTGTTGTTTGCATAGTTAAGCATCCTAACCCACGCAGTGAAAACATCTGCATAACAGAAAAATAGAAAAGATTATCTAAAATTGTAAATGTACATCTGAATGTTTTATTTCCATGGTTTCAAATCAAAAAAACAAAATAATTTGTGGTCTGTTGGAAATGTAGGTAAGGTGTTTCTGGTAGAACACAGTTTAGAAATGAAGAGTGTGTGTTAAAATCCTTCATTTACTAATGTCAGTAAACATGAAATTATTATATTACTTCTATTTATCAATCTACAACTAAATTCAAAACAGATTTATTGTAAGATTTTTATATTGTTAACATAGAATGTACTTGTTAATTTAAAAATCACAAAATACATTTTTATGTATGGCATGGCTTTTTCGAGACACTACATTTGTACTGAAAAATGTAAGAAATAAAATGCAAAATAAAATTTAGTAAACATATCTGAAAATCTAAAATTCCTTTACTAACAGGTATGTTTCAGTATTTCATTAAGTCATATTTACATTAGTGTGTAGGATTATTCTTATTTTAAATTATCATGCTCATGAAATGAAGCACCATGTTGTTAAAACTATAAATAGTTAATCTATAATTTTAAATCCTTCTTTTAAAATGTTTACTTACTTACTCAAGCACATCTGTTTTTTACACTCTACCTGAACAATACACCTAAAATGAAAATTCATGCCAACTGACACTACCCAATACAGACATAATCTAAAAAGTACAGGAATATTATTATACTTTAAAAAATTGGTTCAATCCTATGTAATAAGGTGATGCGCATCAACAGCATTCCCCTTCCATTCATCATATGGTTCATAACCAAATAATTAAAAACAATTGCTATTTAAGAACAAACAAAAGAAAATTGATCAAGAATTGGTTAAAATGAAGATAAGTCTTTATTTTAACCAAGACACAAATAAAGTATCTTCTTGTCAGTTGAATTAAGAAGAACATCACACTATTAAAAAAGATACTACTAAAGTATCAACAGTGCGACAAGGTTGCTGGGTGGTGTGGATGTCCAATTAAAAAATTACTGGAAAACTCATCTTAAATGCCAAAAGGGACTCTGCTCTGCTCTTGAGGAAGGCCCTTAACCTGCAATTGTTGAATGTTTTGAGTAGTGAGAAAAGCGCTATATAAATGCAAAGAATTATATTATTATTAATTGGTAACCACCTAAAGTAAAAAAAAAATAAAGAATATATATGATTTAATATAACCATATATAAAGTCATGCCAGAAACCATTAAGAGTAACAGAACAGACAAAAAATGTAATGTGCTTTACTCTCCCAGTAAAACTGCAAATGAACAACTTGGGTTAAGGATAGATTCTCTTAAAATTTTAAAAGGTGGTTTAAATAAAAATGTATGTGTTAAAATATTATTTTATGATTGCACATCATAGTTATGTTGTATATCAAACGATTATGAATTCTGCTTTAAGAATTTCTGGCTTGTGTCCTGAAAGTTGAAGTAAAAAAAATAAAGAGTCATAAAACTGGTCCCTACATAAGTTGCATTTAGCCAAAAAATGTTTATGTCAACCTAATGTTCTTATCATATAATCATCCTAAACATGGTTCAGTTACAGCAATGTAACATCTTAAAAGTTGACAATGTTTACACCACCCCCCCCAACAAACAATGGTATATTACTTAGTAATGTTTTTAAAAGAAATGACACCACAAATTATGTGCTGCAATAGTGTATGCACATATGTATTGATGTTTATGTGCAGTTTCACCTTTTCATGCCATATTAAGCATAATATACAATTGTGAAATTGTAAATTATTAACACGATGCCATGTGCGTTTTCAGTATAACGATTGAAATACCTGGGAAAATCCTCCCAAAACAATTCTGTGAGAAGGAATTCCATTTTTAACTTCTTGGTCTATCAGTGCCTTTACTGAAAAAATAAGGAATAAAAAAGTAAAATTAGAGGCAGAAGTAAAATGAGTACTTTATTTTGCTTATTTTGTATTTAAGAATTAAAGTCTGTTAATATCTTTTGTGTAAAATCTTCCCTATATTCCTTTGGATTTGGGCAAAATGTTTACGTTTTCTGGGCTTTGTTGTATATTTTTGGATGGTGTTCATAAATTACTATCACTATAAGTTAGTCAGTAATTAATGATTAAAAGAATTGTTAATTTTTTTCTTTAATGATTCTTTCAGCTTATTTCTTACATGTTACAGCATAAATGCTAAAAGCTAAAATGGACAAGCTAGCAGACAAAATGAGATTTATAAAATTTATGAAATTATATAAATAAGTATTACATTTTGTGGTCTCTTTGTTTAAAATGTGCAGAGAAAAGCTACTTGACTTATTCAATAACTGAGGGGTATGGGGAAAAAAGGAGCTGGATGATTTCAATTTAAATAAAAAGAGACTAAAGGTGACATGATACTTGTGTTTAAACTGTAAATGTACTTAATGATCCATTACTTTAAAACAAGTTGTTAAATAAGAAAATGGAGCATTGTAAAGGTCAAGTTCGCAAAAACTTTATACAGTATTTCTTCACTCAGACAACAACACATAGATGGAATAAACTGTTAACCAGTGTAGTAGTTAAAACTACTTTGGATATTTCCAAATATCGGCTTGAGGGTATTTATATTAATAGGACACAAGTTATATTGGGCTAAATGGCCTGTTCCCATTCTTTCCTGAAGTGTAGTTAAGACTTTTTTGCCTTTCAATAAGGATAAGGAGAAAGAGAAAAAAAAAAACACATACAGTATCTATTGATACATTTTTGAGGCATCGGTTACAGAAATTAATTTTAAAAGTTTTAGTAAAATGAATACAACAGTTTGAACTCAAAAACTGCCATCATTGAACATTAAATACAACATAATATGATCTCAACAAGAGACAATAACAGACACATTCAATAGGTTAAAAGAGCAATTTTCTAGGTATTTTTTAATATCTAGTGATTCAGAGTCCTTCAACAGATGCAAAATACTTACTGGTCTCTGCAGCTTTTTTAATTCCAGAATCATCTTCCTCTGCATCTGGACTAAGACCAATAATATCAAACCTTAAAAAATAAAATGATAATAATATAAAAACAACTTATTTGAACACTTATTTCAAGCTACAACTTAGAGATATTTAGAGTTTTACTTACAATATACACCTTATATTTGAACAGTCATTTTATAACATTCACATAAATCAGCTTCAAAATGCCACTAATCTGTAGTGTAATTTTTGCAAAAATACTTGGGCTCATTTTATCCACTCACAAAAACAGCAGTTCTTGGGTCGACACCAAGTACCTTTCTAACCATGCTTTACATAAGCAATTGTTTTTAAGAAAACTCAACTTTCTGTGTGCTGCTCATTCTAATTCTGGTTTTACAGTAAAATGGGATTGTCTCATAAAAGTTCTATCCATCCGACTTTAGAAATGCAGGATTGGCAGATAATGGTAAACAAAGTGTTATTTTAATCTAAGAAACTTAAGTAGAAATGAAATTAAAATGAAATTAAAATTATAAAAAAATATTAATTGAAAGGACAAATGAATATCCCTAGTTGGCTAAACACAGTTTTACTGGTTATATTTAAAAAACACATATTTTGAAAGTTTGCCTGCACACTGACAAGATACTGTGAGCTTATAGACTTTGAAGTCTACATACCCTGGCCTGCACAAGTACACTAAACACCAATTCCATGAATAGGTGGACTTTGCAAAATACAATATCTGTAAATAAAGGTCAGAATGTTTAATTTCCTCTGAGATCTACAAAAGTCTTTATTTATGAATGAGAGGGTCACTATCCACTTTTAGTATCTGTGTCCGTATCCAGATGCTATGTCACTATCATTTCAAAAGATGGCACATCACAAACATGTTTAGTAATGAAGTGCACTGCATTTGTCATTCCAATAGATGGCACAACACAAAATTCCATACCAAACGGCATATAACAAAGATATAGGCATTGCATGGTACATGAGAAGGTCCTTACTGCAGTTCGTGGGATGGAGCGGGGACAGGCATAGGCGTAGTCAGACAACAGTCTCCACCCCATTTTGGTAATCATGTTTGCATGAGACAGGGCGACAGAAGCATCAGATGGCAAACCCTTACCTTATAAAGTAATCCTTGCTAGCTCAGTGGTGGGCTAATCAAAACAAAGAAAGAAGCTCCCAGAGTTGATAACATTAGATTGCAGAGAACAGAGAGTGGACAAGATTTGATCAACCCAAGAAAATCATAAAAAACAATCAGTTCAATGCCTTTATGCTAGTCTTTTTTTGTTTTTGTTTTGTTTTTTTTTGTTTTTGTTTTTTTAACAT
The DNA here is from genome assembly GCF_016835505.1 of Polypterus senegalus. NCBI lineage: Eukaryota > Metazoa > Chordata > Cladistia > Polypteriformes > Polypteridae > Polypterus > Polypterus senegalus. The sequence continues at coordinate 39,310,163 of NC_053158.1, forward strand.
TTGGCTACAACCACAACATTAAGACATAATAATGTAGAAATGAATCTTTATATAGTTAATGAAGTATCTATCTATCTATCTATCTAATGCATTTTAATCCAAACTTTTAAATACAGAAAACTACACATCAAAGCACCATGCCTTATGTGAAATAAAGTAACATTAGTTAGAAGTTACTTGGTTCAAAACCTACTAACTATAATGATGTAATAATGTGCTAACAGAATTTCAATAGAAGACAGCAGGAAGAAGCTCATTCATAAATATGACTTGAAAAATTATATACTAACTTAATTGATGTGTGGGCAACTGCTGTTTTCATATGGCTATTCTGTTGCTTATGCAGCATTTTATGATTATTTCGATTCTGATTATTTTGAGAGGAAAATGAAAAAATGCTTTGGCAGATCGAGTAAAGCTCCTTGCACTGGCAAGCAGTTTAAGATTGGGTGGGTCATTCCAACCCACCCGCATCTAACCAAGCAAACAAGGATAATGTTACAACCCCAATTCCAATGAAGTTGGGACGTTGTGTAAAACGTAAATAAAAACAAAATACAATGATTTGCAAATCCTTTTCAACCTATATTCAATTGAATACACTACGAAGACAAGATATCTAATGTTCCAACTAATAAACATTATTGTTGTTTTGCAAATCTTCACCCATTTTGAATTTGATGCCTGTAACACGTTCCAAAAATGCTGGGACAGGGGCAGCAAAAGACTGGGAAAGTTGAGGAATGTTCAAAAAACACCTGTTTTGAACATTCCACAGGTGAACAGGTTAATTGGAAACAGGTGTTTGTCATGATTGGGTATAAAAGGAGCATCCCCAAAAGGCTCAGTCGTTCACAAGCAAGGATGGGGTGAGGTTCACCACTTTGTAAACAACTGCGTGGGCAAATAGTCCAGCAGTTTAAGAACAACGTTTCTCAACGTACAATTGCAAGGAATCTAGGGATTTCATCATCTACTGTCCATAATATCATTAAAAGATTCAGAGAATCTGGAGAAATCTCTGCACGTAAGCAGCAAGCCCGAATACCAACACTGGATGCCCATGACCTTCGATCCCTCAGACGGCACTGCATTAAAAACCAACATCATTCTGTAAAGGATATTACCACGTGGGCTCAGGAATACTTCAGAAAACCATTGTCAGTTAACACAATTCGTCACTACATCTACAAGTGCAAGTTAAAACTCTACCATGCAAAGCGAAAGCCATATATCAACAACACCCAGAAACGCTGCCGGCTTCTCTGGGCTCGAGCTCACCTGAGATGGACTGCAAACTGGAAAAGTGTGCTGTGGTCTGACGAGTCCACATTTCAAATTGTTTTTGGAAATCATGGACGTCGTGTCCTCCGGGCCAAAGAGGAAAAGGACCATCCGGATTGTTATAAGCGCAAAGTTCAAAAGCCAGCATCTGTGATGGTATGGGGGTGTGTTAGTGCCCATGGCATGGGTAACTTGCACATCTGTGAAGGCACCATTAATGCTGAAAGGTACATACAGGTTTTGGAGCAACATATGCTGCCACCCAAGCAACGTCTTTTTCAGGGATGTCCCTGCTTATTTCAGCAGGACAATGCGAAGCCACATTCTGCATGTGTTATAACAGCGTGGCTTTGTAGTAAAAGAGTGCGGGTACTAGACTGGCCTGCCTGCAGTCCAGACCTGTCTCCCATTGAAAATGTGTGGCGCATTATGAAGCGCAAAATATGGCAACGGAGACCCCGGACTGTTGAGCAACTGAAGTTGTACATCAAGCAAGAATGGGAAAGAATTCCACCTACACAGCTTCAACAATTAAGTGTCCTCAGTTCCCAAACACTTATTGAGTGTTGTTAAAAGGAAAGTTGATATAACACAGTGGTAAACATGCCCCTGTCCCAGCTTTTTTGGAATGTGTTGCAGGCATCAAATTCAAAAGGAGTGAAGATCTGCAAAACAACAATAAAGCTTATCAGTTTGAACATTCGATATCTTGTCTTTGTAGTGTATTCAATTAAATATAGGTTGAAAAAGATTTGCAAATCATTATATTCTGTTTTTATTTATGTTTTACACAACGTCCCAACTTCATTGGAATTGGGGTTGTACATGTGTGGGTCAAAAATCCTAACCCTGACCTTGTTTGTCCATGCCCCCTTGAACTCCATCCTGCCCACCTAAGTTCCATCTTCCCCACTTCCCACAGCAAGGGCTACTTGTGGTGCACTGCAAACATTAACACTGAGATCTACCTTGATTCATTAGATTTCAACGTGTCTTAGATGAGTAGAATAGCTAGTTTAATATTAAAAGCACATCACAACAGTATACCAGTTAAAAAGATACATGCGCATTATAATTTTTTTAATTAATCTTCAGTGACTATAAAGCCTATGTAACACATTCCAGTATTCAACACATTATGCGCCATGCATTACATATCCTCTTACTTTTTCAGCATTATACAACAAAAAAATGACATACCTTAACAAAAAGAGCTTTAATCTCTAAATAAAATCTCACAGGCTGTTTTTTTTCAGCCATACTCTTAAAATTAATCACTAAATTTCAATAGGGGAAAAACCAATCACAAACTGAAATTATTTAACTGCAAGTATTTAAACTCCCTAGTTGTTTCAAATTTCTTCCCTCCTAATTGTGTCTTATTTTATATTCACAATCCTTGCTGCTTCTTCTAAATGTATGAATGATTCTTCTAGGTCTCTTTTACTTCTTGCAATTACTGCTAAATCATAAGTGTACACCAAATACTAGTAAATTCTATTAGAAATTGTTCCCCTGGGATGTTTGCTATTACTTGCTTTATGATTTTCTCTAGCACCAACCAAGTTAAACAGGGTGAAAGCCTGTCTCCTAACAGACTTCACTTTAATGCAGACCTACCTGACAGCCTCTCTTCAAACTTTTAATCTTCTTCAATGTAACTTTTATTAATGTATTGTTTTTGCTGGGACACCACATTCTTTCTGAGCTTGTGTCGTAAGCCTGTCTATAGTCGGCATACTGTTGATATAGATATATGTCAACATCAATATGACAGAATGTAATGACAGAGTGTAAAAATCTGTTCTACTGTTCATCTATTATACATAAAATGACACTGCTGCTTTTCCAGGATATTTTCTGCTAGTGGTTCTACCATATTGATGTCCCAATTTATTCCAGAGGCAGTAAGACAAACAGTTTTCCTTCTTATAGTGAATAAATTTGGATTACAAACGCTCACTTCAAATTAAATTTCAGTGTTGTGATTGAGGTTATGATAATGATATCAAAGAATGTCAGTTTGTGCATCCACCCATCTATTTTCTGACTTCAGTGAGGGTTGTGAGGGATAACTTTTATGGAAGACTGACAACAGTATGGCAGAGATTGAAGTAAGTGGGACATATAACCATAAGGGCAAGGACAATTACCTACAGTTCACTGAAAGTACTTCTTAAAGGAACTTGCAAAAAAAGGACTGCTTTGTTGGTCATATGCTTCAGGAATAGTTTTCTTTTTGTAAATCAAGTTTATGAAAGTTTTCTTCGAACAAATCGGGATGACATGTGTACTGCTGGCTATTACTGACTAGGGTGATCTGTAACTAATGAGATTGCCAGATCAGTTGCTAGCGCTGACTTTGCATTAACATTTCCATACACATATAAGTTTTACTAAGAGACTTACACAAACCACATCAACACAGTTATCCTTTTAGCCCCAAAAATATGAGAATATCAGATGCTTGTTGTTTGGGATGATCTCTTGAAATTATTCATACCAACATAATTTTCTAGGCTGATAATGTGATGTGCATCCTTCAAGACTTGCATGTGGTGTTGAGGGAAAACTGCCATAAATAGATTTAACAGTGTAAGAACATCAAGCAGGTATAGGATAGGAATACAACGGAATTTGAAACCACAAAAAAAATGACAAAATTTAGAAAGTTAGCAGGATTGAAAATGCATTGAGAAATCACGTCTAGAAAAGATGCTCAAGCTAAATAAACAGCCAACTTGAGCTGGGCCTGTTCCTTTCGTACAGAAACCAAAGACAGGAAGAAGGCACTGTAAAACATTAATACCAGTTTGGTACCTGCAGAAGGACAATTCACAATTGGAAAAAAAACTGTGCAATGTCTGATATTACTGTTGGTTCATTAGATACTGTATGACCACAGACATTTATGTATTGTTCTCCCTAGTGATCTTAATCCTGAAGTGACTTCATGATTAAAATAAAAGCTAAGAAAATACCTGGATGTAACAGAGCTCAGTAACATTTTACCTAATGGTAATATTCATCCAGAGCACTGCAGGTTGGTATGTGGGCAATCCAAGCCTAAAGGTCAATCCCATCCACAGTGGGTGAAATAAAAGTTTTATACCCCTCACAGATGTGTCTATAAAAGCATGCCTGATATATGAAGCAGTCCACAGCAGTAACAGCAATGGACCTTAATAGCACACACATAACCTTTATTCACTGGAGTGCCTTTTTAAATTATGACAAGACACAAAGCAAGGCTACTTGTTGCTGACAACATAATGTCAAGTGTAAGCAGCACAATGTAACAAAGACCTGTCACTGTGTTGCTAGTGATATACAGCATATAACATAATTCATAAGTAGAGTTTCTAGATTTGGATCTTACATCAGGGACATTTTACAGATTACAGTGTTTTACAAAGAGATTACCAATGCCAATATCAAAAGCTCTTAAAATATATACATGCCCTGGTGAGGGGCACAGTGGTAACATGTTGGGCTCAAAAGGGCAGGGCACACTATCCCTTGCTAAAAAATCCTCCAGGTGCTTCTAGAAAAGTCTTAGGTGATTCCAGGTCAGTGGACCTCTCTATTGTGTTTTGCATAACCCCCAGTGGCCCACACCTGGTACACTTCTAGAAAGATGCCAAGAAAACATCCTCATCTTCACCACATGCTCAAATAAGTTCAATCAGCACCTTTTGTTTGAACTCTTCACCAAAACAAATGCAGTGAACTCATGAGCCATGTGCAGAAATCCAATCCAAGTCACTTATACCTATAAAATCATCTTTTTACTCTTTATAAAACCATAGTGACTATAATGCTGGATGGGTATGAAGACTAACATGTAATTCAAACGCTTAAAAGGTACAATGTCTGTAAAACCGCAGCTACTGCAATGATCCATCGTCCAATTTTACAATGACTTATAACCGTACTTGTAAACAAGACACTGTTAAATTTGAACTCTTATATCTGAGATCTTCTCATCAATATCCTGTAGTAAGCAAGTGACTCAGATAACCATTAACTCTGATTTGGAAATACCTTTTCTTACTCTGACTATTTTATTTGGGCAATGTGTTAAACACCAGTCAATAAAAACAAGTTTCAGTTTTTATTCAAAGTGCTATAAGTTGTAGTTCCTATTATCTATAAGTTTATAATGTGAAAGAAAGTGACTAAAATTTTAAATTCCATTTAATGTGACTATGTACAATATCTAAAGCAGAATTAGCAATACAAGGATTAACTACAGATCAGGTATTCAAATCCATGTCAATATGTTGGATGAGATTAGAAAAAAACAAGCACAGTGCACACCATGCAAATTCTAGAAAAGAGGCTGCTGTTTTCTTACATTTGCCACCTGATAGGCCATAACATGCAAATGATGCAATTTTCACAACCAGATGAACTACTATTATAAAATCTAGCTGAAACAATGTGGGATGCACAAAATATTTTTTAATTTGTTTTGCTATGCAAGTTCTTGTCAGTTCAGTGTTTTATGTCTATAAAAATCATTAATGAGATGCATACAATCAACCCAACCACTCAAAATGTACTGAAATAAATTTACATCTCAAAGCAGAAGTTGCTAACATTGCTTAGATAAAATCTAATGTTACTGCAAATGGGAAGCATAATAAACAGTTATCCATCTATCCATCTATCCATCCATTTCCTAACCCACTCATCCAGGGCAGGGTTTGCAAGGAAGCTGGAGTCTATCCCAACAAGCACTGTGCACAGGGTGAACATACAGACACCACCCACACATACACTAGTGCAAGTTTAACAATACTAATTCACCTAAGCTGCATGTATTTGAACTGTGGGAGGAAAATTGAACACCCGGATGAAACCCGTGCAGACACAGAAAGAACATGCAAACTCCATGCAGGCAGCACCTGGGACATGACCCCAGTCTCCTTGATGCAAGGCAAGAGCCATACCACAGTTCTAAACAATTAAAAAATAAAGTTTTACAACTAAGAGTACTATGAATTAAAATCAGAACTCTAGTCCAACTTAAGGTACTTACCAATTCCTTGGTAATTCAACCAATTCAATTGGTTCCTGACCAATTAAAAACTTTGTGCTTTCAGCTCTTTCTAAATGGTTTCTATAATAGTACACTACATTGCTGAATGTTAAAAGGGAAAGCTAAGCATAACTGGTGTTACTGCTCCTCAAACTAACTTGAACTAAGGATCAGAAATATAACTTGTACAAAAGAAAAAAGAAAACATGAATAAAAACTGCCAATAGCAGTTCAGAGAAAAACTATCAGAAGAAAGCCGACACATGACCTGCTGTGCGCTGCTGTAAATGGTGATTGTCATGACATCACTTGCAGCATAAGCATGCAGAGCACAGCTGAGCACACATGCAAACCTTGCAGCAGGCACAATTCCGACAATCACTGCAATGACACTACAGCAAATATAGAAAGTAGTAGGCAAGCTCAGACAGCATACTGTGAGTAATAAACATAACATAAATAAATAGAGAATCCGGGAAACTCTGCCAGCTGTGAAACATTGTAAACCAATTGTTACTAAATGTGAAACTTGCTGCTGACCAGCTAATCTTCCGTGATCTCTTATCATATACACCAAGGCTTGATTTTAAAACAGTGAATGCCACCCACTGTAACTCTATATGCAAGTCACAAACATAGGAAACAAAATTTTAAGCAGCAGAGACTTGCTTAATGTTTTTCTTACTTTTCTCTTCAGGGCCTACATACTAAAGACAAAAAAATCTTTAATTTCTTTGTGATAGTATCCCACATACTGTATTATACTATTTCTGGTGTACCAGCAAACCTGCTTTATATTTATTTATTATTATTTTTTTTTTATTTTTATTTATTAATTTTATTACAATCAATACATAGCAATCAAGTTTTTACAAAAAAAGAATTATGCTAAGAACAGATCGATCCCCACCCTTGAGAGAGAGAGCAAGCCAACGGTGTAAAATTTAAGGCTTGTAAAAAAACCTAAATTAATAAATTCTCTGTGCTTTATAAACTTATTTTAAAATATTACTGATTAGATCCTGCCATGTTTTGAAAAAAGATATATTTAAATTACTAGAGGTTATAATTTCAGCTGAAACTGAGTTGAACTGAAATATTTTGAAAATCAAAATCTGAAGCAATTCTCAGGCAAAATGAAAAGGATCACTTAACATTACAGAAGTAAGAACAGCAGAAAACAAACTTTACACATTGCCTAAGATTTTGAGGGTGATCACAATAAATCCTAGTGTTCAGCCATTTCACTCTTTGTCCAGCCATTTCAGCTACGTATGTACGTATGTAAGCTCTAAATCAAAAACTGCACAGTTCCTTTTAACCTCTAATGAATGTTATTTACATTATATAAAATATTATTGGATGTACAAATACGCTTACTTCAATTATTCTTGCTGCGTATTACAGTGAAAAACAGGGATTTGCTTAGACCTTGACAATGTGTATAATGTAATCCATTCTTTACACTCATCTATATGTGATGCAATTGTAAAGTCATATACAGCCACCCGTAGAGTATAAAAATTGAAAAAAATGACCCCTTCCTCTGCATCTGTGTTAAATGCAGTCCTTTGTATTCAAAAATAAATTTAAAAATGCTCAAACATTTTAGTAGATGCTTCTCCACTCACCATGAGGGCATGGCCATATTCATGTTCAGAGAAACTGGCATTATTGGCCTAAAATAAGCAAAAAATGAAATACATAAATCATTTAAAAATGGTTTGCCAATATACCTTAGCTTTTTTATCAATGCAAATATTTCTTTTAATTCTTAATCTACTCAAATAGCTATATGGTTCTATTTGATTTGGAAAGTGACTAATATTCACAGTTAAATGCAGTCACAAAACTTACTTAAGATTAATAATTTTTCAGAGAATAAAAAAAATGCAATACTCATCTTTTCTATGTAAGAAAACACAGTTAGCGTCTTTTCAAATTGGCCCTAAGTGATGCAAAACCAGTAATTTGGGGGAGAACAATTCTAAATGTTTTAGTTCCTTGTTGAAACTGCTGCTTCAAGATGGACTAGCTGTTTATGTATGAGTAGACTGTTTATGACAAAGCAATTAGGGGTTCTGCACCTACAGATATATGAAGACACTTGTGAGATCTGATGTTCCTTCTTGACCACTCAGATCTGATGATGAATGGAGTCTGGTGATGCCACATCTGCATGGTTTCCAATCTAAGTTCAGACTCTTTTTATGTGTAGCTCCTGGCTAGTGGAAAGAACTGTGCAATTCCAACTTCTGACTCCCTCAATGTGTTCAAGAAGCATTTGCAGGCTCTATTGTTTGATGAATTTCTGTCTAAGCAATAGCTATTAGGTTTTATAAATCTGTGAGTTGTAACTGTCTTATACTATGTTTTGAGCTTTTCTCTTGTGGAAATCAATTTTGTACCTTTGTCCTGTAACACTTATTCCCAAACAGTCCCCAGACTAATGTTACTCAATAATATTGACCTCTTTTGTAAGTCACTTTGGATAAATGTGCCTGTTAAGCAAGTAAATGGAAATATGAAATGTATACTGGCAAGTATTATTCCAGTGTACATACGAAACAACGAACAGAAAAAACAATAAACAATCAATCATAACTGACACTGTATTTTAATGGCATTACAATATTATTGTCATTAAAGCAATGGTTATAACTACTGTAGTTCTGTTATCAATGTGTTTTGATTGATTTCTGCATCAAGGAAACAACTTACGCATGAGGACAAATATATTTCACATGAGGTGCTCTGATTCCTGCAAATGCCTCTGCCCAGCCATGCCTGCATAAATAAAAAAAATAAGAAAATTGCTTAACATCTACTTAAATTAAATGCAAGTTTAACAATGAAGTGAAATTTGGTCAAGTAATCAACATATCAAATCCGTCACACTTTGTAATATTTCAAGTATAGACCCGGAAAGCCTTCATCATGAAGAATGTCTGTGGAGAGGCATCCTGATCAGGTGTTAGGTATTCCTTTTCCCGATCTGGATGACGTAATGGAATGATGGAGGAAGACTCCCTCTCAGGTCTGTGTGCTTGCCCCATACACCAGGTGGCAGCATTTGTCTGTTGGGAATCCCATGTCCTACTGGTCCTCTTGGGAGTTGTAGTCCCAACGGGCAGCTCTGCTGAGTTTGTAGGAGGTCGCAAGGAGATGTCAAGAAAGGACATCCCTATTTTATGGAGGTTCCACCTGACCCAGAATTGCTTCCTGTGTGCAGTGTTGTAGCACTAGAAGTACTCCTGGGTCCAGCATACAAAAAGCAGCTCCATCTAACCTAGGAAGCTGGAGTCAGGACAGAAGGAGGACAATTCTCAACCTATGGAGGAGTGGAATTGGAGTAACAATTTTAGAAAGAGTTGGGTCATGGAAGAAAGGTAAAAGCCTGTTTAAAGACTCCATGCAGCAAATGCCAGGATATAACTATATAATTACTGCATAAAAGCCTATGAAAATTATTACTTGTTTCAAAATAAATGAAATGCACTGACAAGAAATATGCTGATACCAATATAAGTAACATAATATTCTCAAACCTACTTGATCCGATTCTCTTATCGTGGCAGTATCAGTTACAAGATAAATACTGGTTGGGGTGCCAGTCCTTTGCAGGGCCCAAGCATGTGCACACCCACAATGATGCTCAATTAAGAATTAACATTTAATTTGGGTCATGGCAGAGAAAACAAAAACAAAACAAAAAAAAAAATAGAATAACTGGAATAAAACTCATTATGTTACCATAAAGTCTCAAATAATAATATAATATTAGAATTAAAATTCATCTATCCAAATTCCAAACACAATACATAATGAAATGACAAACTGGAATCTTAGCTGCATCACAGGGGCAAAAAATAATGCCTTTGTCGCTATATTTACATGACAACTTATCCTTTTGTCAACTTTAACCAGAACAGTCCAACTCACAATGTAAAAGTAGGAAAGCTGACATTTACAAACGTTTTCAATATGCGCATATTGTAGTTTCAGTCAAAAACAAACCAACTACTGTCAGTGTTATTTGATGTGTGTATGGATCTCTGTAATAGCTGAAAGAGTTGAAAAAAGTGTTTTAAGAAGTAGTTTTTGCTCTGTGGATAGTGATGTTTCATACTCCTCGTTAAAAGACTAAAATCACCATTTAAGTTAAAAAGCAGTGTACATAATAAAAACTGCGTTACGCTAATACTCGGTTCATTTGTTTGTAAATTCAAAACAATGCCATTATAATTTATTTAAGCAAATAATCAGTGGTTACAGTGATGCTGAAAACCCAAGTCTGATGTAAATCTACATTCTGATCACAGATGATTGTACCTTCCTAAGCCATTACTGAGAGATGGTCAAATAAAAGTAGCTTTTTTTATTCACTTTCAACAACTTTGTCAAGTTGACAGTTAACTACTTCTAATGTTAACAGTGAATAAAGTACAGGTCAAGTGAAAACATGGCATGAATTATCCAGGGATATAGAAGACATAGTAACTGCAAGTTATGAACTGTAATATTATTACAAAAACAACAAGTCTTGCCCTGCTATTTAATGTACTAGTATTCGAAAATACTGATGTTTTGAAGTTTATAAAAGAAAAAAATAATCAGGAAGACTGATTTTTATTTTTATAAACCAGAATAAAAATTATCCTTCAGCAATTTTTATTTAAAGAAAGCTTTACCTGACTTTCAATTAAATGCAGTAGTTAGTAAATATAGAAAAATCTGAAACAAGCCTCCTCTCTTAATTAGAATTCCAGTCACTTTATTTTTGTTTAACACTCTTCACGGTGTATACCGGTAAGTTCAGTGCAATTTAACAGACCCAAAGCTATAATGCAAAAATACATGATGAATATACCAAAAAATTTAAATCAAATTTACATAGTAAAATAGAGCAGTTTCAAAATGCTCAACATAAGAAAATCATGATAATATAAATCCATTCCTATTTTATTTGAAATATGGCCAATTGACAATGGAGGAAAGCAAAACCAAATGTCTAATCAGAAGCATTCCTGGAGAAAATAAACCACTGGGGGCCCAGGGTCAGTTATAATTAGTCGCATGATACATCACTGTTGACAATGTTGTCCCACCCATAAACCATCTTTAATTTGGACCAGGATAAGTTACTGAATTAGTTTCCTTCAAAAGAGTTGTGGGTTAGAAAAAAAAACACATAAGAAGATGACACTTGTGCAATAGAAATCAGTCATGAGTCACATTTCATTTATTAAAATGAGCCATTTTATATGGTTTTAAATATTGTAAATAATCATTTTATAATACATACCCAGTGTCTCCCAATCCATGCAGAAATATTACCTGTAGTAAACAAAAAAAGCTATTTTAATTGAGGTTTAAATGTATTGAGTTGTGTTAATAGATCATTTTAAATCTCACAATACAGTTACAAAAATAAAACACAACTATTCATGAGATTTTAGAGAGGAGCCGCTGTGCTAACTAAATTACTAAATGGTATTAAATATAAAAACTGAAAACGTTCAATAAAATAAAAATCAAATCAAATGAACAGGAAGATATGTGGCACAGACAAAGGAGCTACAGATTTGTTCATTCAGTTTTTAAAAACCACCAATTCTAATAAATGGTTGTAAGGCAACATAATTTCCAAGGCAGGAACCATCACTGGATGACCAGTTCAGTGTAAGGCAATCTGGCTGTGTGTTTTTAAAATGAAACTGGCATGTCTACAGAAAACCCCATACACCCCAGAAGAATGTGCATACACCACAAAGTATACTAGTTCAAAATTCAAAATTTAATCCCGAATGCTGGACCTGTGACTCTCCAGTAATAAACATTGTGTCCATCATGCATCCCTCGTTAAGAAGTACTGTTAACCAACTTAAGCAACAAATATCAACTAATTATACTGTAACAATAAAATATACTTAAAATACGAAAATTTAAAAAGGCACATAGCAAAAGGCAGAGTTTTCACCTTTAGCTAAGTTAATATATGGTACAGTATGTTTATGTAATTACTAGCATGGTGAAAATGGGGGACTTTTCAAAATTGTAAAAGAAGGAAAACAAATAAAAAGTAAGTGAGACATCAAATAGGACTGCAGTCTGTATTGGCATATTAGGATAGATAAAACCTCACAAAAAGACAGTTACAGATCAGCACTACAAAGAGTATTACAAACATTGGCTTTGGTGTTATAGTAATAAACCTGTCAACACTACATTGGCATCTTACTTGCACAGATACTTATCAATTACAGAACAGTTTTTACATGGCATCAGTCAACCAACAAAAGGTTTATTTATTGAGTTAAAGCTAGGAACAATATGAAACAAAGACTGACTGGTCAAACAAATGTTCTGCTACACTTTAGCAATTCTGTTTCAATAATCTTGGATATTCATTGTAAATTATATGTATTTTACAAACTCTAAATGCAGAATGGCTCTGTTTGTACAAGTAACCTTGTTGATTAAGAAATACTGATACTGCAATCTTTTACATTATACTTTTCTGAAGGCATCATCAGCAAAGCACATCACATTCTACCTCAGGTAGAATGGACATCTTCAGTCCCATATACTTAAATCAGCCCACTAAAAAGAAGAAGCTAAAAGCTCAAATGTTAACAATGCATCTACGCTCTGTTCTTCTAAACTTGGTATGGGCTGTGATGTCAATGAACCAAGCATAGTAGTCCTGACTTCTTTTTCAGCTATCATTCCATTCCAGCTTCTTGTGCTGATTCACACTCCAGTTTCATCAAACAGTCCCTTCTCCCTTCCCTGTGTCTCCTTAAACGTCTCCTCCAAGTTGGCCATTCTTGATACATCCCTGGGTGAATGTGGGCAGGAACCCAATTAACTGGATAAGGTGAAGTCAATATATCTTAGCTTTGCTCAGGGAACTTCAGAGGCAGGTTTCCTTTGCAAGAAATATTCCTATGAGTGCTCAGTAATTTTACAGCTTGCCTAGTGGGTAACTTCAGCCATGCATTTGATTCTTCACTTATGAATGAATCTTTTAGGATTAATAAAAAAATTAAAAAATAAATCACGATCTGGTCCTCCATTCTGAGTGACTTTCATACTGTAACAATTATTGACAACAATTCTCCTGCAATCCTAACAAAAATTAAAATCAGTACATCATACTAATAAATTAAAGAATGTGCCATGTGAATAATGATTTTTACAAATAGCTGTATCTGTTAAGAATAAAACATAAAAAGATCTTTACCAAGTAATGAGGGTGAAGACAACTCACAATATGTTACGTAGTTCAAAAATAAATTGTTTTACTCTTAGTCAAGATCAGTCATGCAGATGTACATATCAAGAGGACAATATGAGGTTTGAACTTTATTCCCATTTATGTTAAAGCCATGTTTCTAAGAGTAAAACATCTGTCACTATTTGCTTTACAGAATGTTTTTCTGCCTTTCATTTACAATTCTTAGTAAGCACAGTGCTGTACTCTAAAAGGAAGCATAATCATTAACAGATTACCTACATTACATTAGTGCACTGGTATTTCCATCTATTCATCTATTTTTGCAATCCACTTATTTTTTTTCTCGTCTTTATTATTTAACCTAAATGACTGGTAAAGAATCTTACTCTGCATTTACTAAAAGATGCCCTACAACTATATACATCTTTTTTAGTACACAGGGTAACAACGTTAAGTTAACAAGCACAAAATTAACCATTACCTATGTGGTTTAAAAGTTCAGTTAATTATGACACATTGTGCTCATATATATAGAATTTCTATTTGTATGTTCCCTGAGAAGACAGACTACTTTGGAACCCAAAATTTTACCCTGTAAAGGTCCCATTGGGTTTTTGTTTTTCATGTGAACTACAGTACACACCAGTGCCATCTGTTGGCTCAGATCAAGTGAAACATCTGAACAGACTGATGAAAAGACAAGTCAGACAAGGCAGTGTTCATGGATACAATCCAGCAAGACTTTAAAACACTTCGGGAATCAAACAGGACCCAAAAAGAACAAATTTTCAACTCACATGAGCAGAGACATTGATGGGGAAGCAGTGTGGATGAGACAGCTAGCAATACCAACAGGGTCATCATTTAAAAAACACATAAACCTTTGCCTTGTTTCCTTAACCTATTCTACAAATATACCCGGGCAACACCTGGTACTTTGGCTAGTACTAAATAAAAGTGAGAAAATGAAAGAACCAGGACGGCATGGTGGCGCAGTGGTAGCGCTGCTGCCTCACAGTTAGGAGACCTGGGTTTACTTCCCGGGTCCTCCCTGCGTGGAGTTTGCATGTTCTACCCGTGTCTGTGTGGGTTTCCTCCCACAGTCCAAAGACATGCATTGGCAATCCTAAACTTGTCCCGTGTGTGTGTGTGTGTGCGCGCCCTGCGGTGGGCTGGTGCCCTGCCCAGGGTTTGTTTCCTGTCTTGTGCGCTGGGATTGGCTCCCGTGACCCTGTAGTTAGGACATAGCAGGTTGAATAATGGATGGATGAAAGAAACCAAGTGTTCAACTACACCACATTTATGACATTATTAAGCAAAATGCTGTAATTACATTTACCGTGTGCCAATAAAACAAGTCATTTTTTGGCTAAGTAACCAACAACTCTGGGATTTTTGTAAATTTAGTGCTCATTCACTACACTTACCTTACTTAATTTGTATACTGTAGAATATACGTTTTACATATGTACGTAGATAATGGTATAATCTTTTACCCCTTGTAAGATAACATGTAATAGAACTTTCTCAGCTATATCTGTAATAACAGAATGTTAATTTATCATTTAGGAGCATAGACTCTGATAGAAGCACAAACTGTTAGATTTGCTTACAAATAGAATATTGACATAAATCTATCTATCTATCTAAATATTCCATCACTTAAGTCCTGTAAGTATAGAATAGGAACTTGAAGAAATGTAACAAGATATCTGATAAGAACTTTGTTTATATAGGAACTTTCCTTTTAGCAATATTTATTTTCCTCTTCATTTTTGTTTTAACTGTTTTGCTCTGTAATGTACTAAAACCTTTTAAACTAAGATACTTGTAATTATTTGTATAGGTGTCACACTTACTGCCATAATAATTCTTTGAAGGCAGCTGAAGCTCCAGAATTTTGGAAACCTTGGACAAATGCAGATACAGTACACTTTTAGCCTTAAGATAGCTTAGGGAATGTTCTCAGGTGCAAATATAATTCCCATTTTTTGCCCATAGGGCTGTACACATTTATAAATATAACATAAAACAAAAAGGACATTAAATAAAAAAAAGCAACTTTAAAAATAAACAGCTAAGTATATAATACACACTCAAACACTAAAGCACATCTAGCAACGCCAATTCATGTGTACACACACACATACATATATACATACATATCCCATATATACATATACATATATACACACATACATATATACACACATATATATACACATACACACTAGCGCTACATTAATGTTTACTTATTCTGTAAAGATTCTAGTAAGTGGTAATGTAAGTGCATGCTGTCCTCATTAAATTTTAATGTAATACTTTATGATGTCTGACCTTGGGTCTGTCATTGGTGTTGCTAACGTTTTCTTAGTACATCGACGTCCCGTTTCAAATGGTTAGCACGGTTAGGACTTCCAAACATTGTGAGCAGCACTGCACCCTCCAAGTCCTTTTAACTTTTGTCGGTGAACATGCTAAATTGTGATTGGAATTCAGATTGACTTAAAAATCATATCGGTCAATTTGAATTCTAATGATGGGATGCGTCTCTCTCAACAAAATGTCACTCATACATAAAAGAACTTAGGTGTCTAATACATATCCAAAAACAACGAAGATGGTAAACCACCTCGCAAAAGATCCGTCCGAAGCACTCGTTCGTTCTGTACGACCCATTCACATATTCTGCACGAAGCTTAAAATGCAGGACTTACCGCGGCTGTGGCTTTCCTTGCTGCAGGGACAATGGCTGGGAGCGGCGCAGACATGTTGTTACCGCACATGCAACGAACTGATCGCTGACATTCAAAAAGAAAACAAAGATGAATCGATACGCGCCCTTGATGGGTGCAGACTACAGATTGCCAATTCAGTTATTGTTTTTAGAGCACAAAAAAAGCATCGGAGAGAGAACATACAAGTACATAATTAAACAGACACGTCAGTATATAAAACAATAAAAATGTGAGACAAAAACAGTCTATTACTGCAGGTTCACCTCCGCGTATCTTAAAAGTTTAAAGGGAGGTTAACAGGCGGTGATGACTGAGATCCACTTGTCACACTAGCATAACACCAATGGAGGAAGTCCCGCCCCCTTTTGGGATAACTTGTATCTGATAGGGTCCCTTTGTAAAGTGTGCTTTCTTTGGTTTTCGTGGCAACTGTGACATGTTATAAACGTGGTGGAGATGATTACCTTACTTCTAAGTTAATGTATGTTAATGTATGTTGCAGGACTTTGAAGTAATTACTGCCCAACGAACTTGTTAGAAGTACGAAACATGAAACCCCATAACTTCATCCCGGAATATCACAGCTCACAGAACACGGTCTTTGTCTTTAGTTTAACTATTTTAAATCGCCATTCAAATAATGTCTTTCGCAAAAATGTGCGATTTCAAAATATCTGTGGTTCAATTAAGTTAACAGTAATGCCTCCACCTCCACGTGCGCAGGCATTTACCGTTGCATCCGTATTTATTGCTCAGTCCCACATAGACACATGATAAACAGCCTAGTCCTGCATTACATTGCTTCGTTTTGTTTTGTGTTTCACACCACATAGTGGTAAGTTGATCCACATTTACCGTAATAGATCGGCATAGCGAGGCAACCATGATATGTAAGGAAATCATTGTCCGCTTCTGCGCAATGTCATCAGGAACTTTCTGCCGTAAAGCAATTTGCTGACTTATACCACGTGTGACAGGGCGCCGTTTCGCTGCCCTTGGAAAGAGTTCGCAATGTCTATTTCCAAAAGCGGAGCTAAGTCCTTAGATCTGCTAAAAAAGCTACCAAGGATATCTCTTGTTAATCTCGGACCGAACCCCGGAGCGAAGAAAAACGTGAGTGCCAAAAAGAATCAAATTAGAGGCAGTGAAATACAACAATAAATCCTGTAGCATTGTTAAATGCTGACATTAGAACGAGGCATCTAATTCAGTTTAGAGGTAGAGCGCTGTGTGGCTGTCATTGATGCACTACAGCAGAGGCAGGGTAAACAGAGCTATTCGGGTATTAATTGCAACGATGTAGTCAGAAATGCATTTGGCATTTTATGTGGTTTAATCGTAAGGTAGCATGGATGTTTGCGCCTAGCCAGATACGCTTGAAATTACATGTTTTCAGGTTCAAATACCCCGTGGGTGATTGTATACACCAAAAGGCTTGACGGCTTGTTTAGTGTATGTTATGTACAGCTGCAGAAATGTGTTTTATGTTGTATGGAGGAATTGGGAGTTTATCTCAGATAACTGGTTGTAAGTGAACGTCGCTAGTTTAATTTTCTTATATATGCAGGTATGAACGTTTAAGCCCTGTTTTATGTTTGTGCTCCTTCATTTTATACGTGTGAATACCTTGAAATCTCTTGGGAAATAGTAGAAGAGTCTCATTACGTGGACACTGTCATTTTTTAATTATTTGTGGCTTGATCTCTGGGTTTCAGATTTCCAATCGAAACAACTTCTTTTTGAGCGCTATGCACTTCACGATCTGGAGTATTTCTTGAACGTCTGGTTTTAACACGTCAAAAGATCCTGGTATCAGAAGTATAATATGATAACCCAAACTATAATAATGTGCTGAAATATCAAAACAGGGCAACTGTAATGCATTACCATATACAAACCGAGCATGACACTTAAAGAGATGGATAACAGCAGCCTACAGTGTTGGCCACACTAGCAAGGAAAAACTGTACTGGAATAACTGTTAGACAGAGGATGTGCACAATAACAGGGCATTTTACTAATCAACACTTTTGATGGTGAAGGCTTCTAGCAGGCAATAAGATACCTTGAGCCAAAGTATCACAGTGGGGACTTAAGTTCAGTCCAGAGACACCTCTGTGGTTGCTGGTTTACATCCCAACTACAGTAGTTTCACAAATAAATGGTTAATTCTTAATTCTAAATTATCTAATTTTTTCTTTGTTTTTTTTTCTTCTCACATTTTGCTTTCAAAAATATGTGCTAGATTATGGACATGTGAACACAATACCGAAATTTTCATTGTTTACTAAATCTTTTAATTGTTAGCTTAAAATAACTAAAACACGGTACCAAAGTAACACATTCTTTTTAATTAACCTTTTCTTTTAGAGTTTACTACCTTAATTGTACTCAAATATTAACGATTAGTTATGAACGGTGCAAGTTAAACTAATGTTCAAGCAGAGCCCCTACTTCAATGTTAGATCTATTTTTTATGCTAATCAATCTATATAATCTATCTATATAATTGACTAAGTCGCCCGACCATGGGATACGCACAACAGAGCCCCACCCGCCAACTCTAACCCTCCTCCAGCATCCACCCTCACTCTTGAGGCATGTGCACTGCCTGCTCATGTGCCTGCCCCCAACACCTCACCAAACACATGTTTACACGCTGCATACAGTGATTCCCATCCGCGACGAACATGCTTCTTCTTAGATGGTCCTGCAGGAACAGGGAAAACCTTTGTCTACAAAACCCTGATTCATACCATCAGAGCTAGGAAGCTAGGACCATCGTCCTGCTTCCACCTCAAAACTGGTCCCGCCCACACGCAGCCGACACAGATTTTTCTCGCCAAACTTCTGCAGTACGCTTACAAAATATAGCAAACTGTACATGCAGCAAAAATTTACTTCTCCAGCTAGATTCCATGCTCGGAACCATCAAACCATTCGCTAAATCATACAAACACATGCATGAAATCGCTCAGTTAATTCAAAAGCATCTGTACGAATGCTTTTCGAAGAAAACCCTAGGTAGGATTTACGACGATACAATGCCCCGACAGGTCACACCAATTTTGCAGCAATTTTCGTCGGAGAAGATGGCGAACTGCCTGCCGAAAGGGACATTTGCATCGGTCCCATAGGCAACTCCTGTAAACAGATTTCCACGCTGAATATGAATTGCGATCCTATGGTTTACCCACTTTTATTCTCTTACAGAGACATTGGCTGGCACAAAGATTTACAACATGTTCCCGATAAAAAGAAACGCCACGCAAAGAAGGCCTACTCAATGCCAATTTTACGCGTACAGATTAGCAATGAGGAATACATTTAGTATTTTGCACTCCAGCGGCGAACTATTCCAACAGTACTTTGTAGATGCGTATGTTAAAACAGAGGGCGCACGCCTGAACTATCTCAGATTAGATCGACAAGATTTGTGCGTGGAACAATACAAAGGACTGTCAGATGCACTGCAAGCAAACGCTGAAAATAACGTACGTGTAGGCAAAATTATCATATTACTGTCCACATTTCCAGGAAGTCCAAGATACATGCAACAAAACTAGCAGGATGTCATGGCCAAAGTACGTAAATTCAGACCGCCTCATTTATTTATCACTTTCACATGTAATCCTGCATGGCCAGAAATTCTATTGCACTGTCGGATACCCAAAGACCGGAGCACAGACCTGATATTGTAGTACGAGTCTTTTGGATTAAGCTGCAGGAATTACTTGGAGACATTCTACAACAACATCTTTTTGAGGTTGTTATTGATTATATTTACGTAATCGGATTTCAGAAGCGCGGCCTTCCTCATACCCACATGCTGTTTACTCTTCACAATAATTCTAACAACCAGTCTTCAGCCACGGTCAGTTGTACGTGGCTTTTTCTAGGGTTAGATCTTTCAACTCATCTGTTGTCTTTCAAAAAGTATTTATTTCGGTTTGATTTCTGAATTCTTTTCTCTCCATTTTCTGTTCCTATTCTTACACTTCAGCTAGTTAGTAATAAAAGGCTTAACTAAGTGGTTCCATCCTGTGGACCATCCTAACTCCATAGGTTCATTTCAACCACCTTCTGCTTTTAACTGGTCTCCTGCCTTTATTAAAAAAGCTATTTCTCACTTTCTGACTTTTTTTTTGTGTGTCAATCCGGAAATTATTAAAGGTGGTTTGCTAAATTTTAGTTGATCACAGCAAGCATTTGTATGTATGACATTAGTTATTCTTTTTTTGGCTTTTTAAGATTTTGCTCTTTTTATGCTATGTTAATTTAAGCTTTTTCTTATTTAGTTTTAGTTCACAAGTGAATTTTGCACTGAAATAGCTGCTTCTCATTAGTATTCAATGTCATGTGCACCAGTGTCTGTACTGTTCATCACTGATCATCAGCATTTGGATACGATTTATAGAGTGAACTCCAAAGGAGAAGGTGAATTAAGAAGAGTAAAAAGAAAGTTTACTTTTAAAGATAGCAAAAAAATGAAAATTTTGTTTACATTTGAATACACTAGCACATATTTCTGAATGCAAGGTCACCTTCTTCTTCTTCCGGCTGCACCTCTTAGCCGTTGCCACGGTGTTTCAAAACATCTGTTTCAATAACTTTCTATCCTCTGCACACCCACCAACTGCACTTCCTTGTCATAAACCTCCTCTTAGGCCTTTCTCTTTTCCTTTTGCCTAGCAGCTCAATCTCTAGCATCCTTCTTCTAATATACCCAGCAGATCTCCTTTTCACATGCTCAAACCAGCGCAATCTCGCCTCTCTGGCTTTGTTTCCAAACCGTCTAACCTAAGCTGACCCTCTAATGTACTCGTTCCTATTCCTGTCCATTCTCGTCTCACTCAGTATAAATCTTAACATTTTTAACTCTGCCACCTCCAGCTCTATCTATTGTCATTTTGTCATTGCCAGAGTCTCAAACCTATATAATATACCTGGTCTCACCAGTCTGCCACAAATCACTCCTGACACTCCTCTCCACCCCACCTGCACTCTCCGTTTCACAATTCCTGTTTCTCTGTACTGTTGATTCCAAGTATTTAAACACATCCACGTTCGTCAGCTCTACTCCCTGCCTCATCATTGTTCCACTGACTTCCTTCTCATTCACGCACATGTATTCTGTCTTGGTCCTGCTGACCTTCATTCCTCTCCTCTCTAGAGCATATCTCCACTTCTCCAGGATCTCCTCAACCTTCTTCCAACTTTCGTCAAAGATCACAATGTCATCCGCAAACATCATAGTCCATGGGAACTCCTATCTAATCTCCTCTGTCAACCTGTCCATCACCATTGCATATAAGAAAGGGCTCATAGCCAATCCCTGATGTAAACTCACCTCCACTTTATACGCATCTGTGACTCCTACCACAAGCCGCACCACTGCCACACTTCCCTTGTACATATCATGTACCACTCTTACATACTTCTCAGCCACTTCCGACTTCCTCATACAATACCACAATTCCTCTCTAGGCACCTTGTCATATGCTTTCTCTAGGTCCAGAAAGACACAATGCAACTCCTTCTGGCCTTTCTCTATACTTTTCCATCAACACCTTCAGAGCAAACCGTAGATCTGTAGTGCTCTTCTGGCATGACACCACACTGCTGCTCCCTAATCATCATCCCCCTTCTTAACCTAGCTTCTGCATATCAACTTCATTCTTTAAAACCTAGACATGCATTGGTGGCAGGGGTTTTGCACAAACCAGTGTGTTTCTTCTTGCTGGTCCCAAGCCTGGATAAATGTGTGTATGAGTGAGAGTGAGTGTGTTGAGGTTTACATCAGGAGGGGCAACCAATGCAAATCTGTCAGATCAATATGCGGATAACATTATTTCTGAATGCAAAGTAAAAGAAGAAAAAGATCAGTTAAATAATTTTAGAAGTTAGCATTTAATTTGTGAAACTGGTTGGAATGTAATCTCACAGACAATCTCAAGAGCTTGTTTTGTGTATGTAATATACAGCCATAAAAATGTTGCCTATGGAGTGGTTAGGGGACTTATTAATAGCTGGCTATAAATTAACATAGCTAGATTCATTTTGTATATATGTAGGTTTTAATATAATTAATATTTTGTACTGTCTAGGAAATGAGAAAAGAGTTTCTTAAGGTGAGCTTGCACCATTTGTAGTTGCATTTCTGGGTTCCAGGCTGCATAGTGAAACGTTTTCTGTTTCAATACTGTAAAAGGGTGTGCATAGAAATTTGTTCATGTTGCTGTTAAATATGAAAATGTTTTAATGAAAACTAACAAAATGACAGGGAAATTTGCATATAGAAATTGATGTCTTTAATTTAGAAAAGGTGCATTGTGACCTGGATGATCTCGGTTGAGCATCCACTTTTAACACTTAAATAGATCTGTGTCATAAGCATTAAAATGATAGCCCAAACTATGTAATACTGTGCTGAAATACCAAAGTAGCACAGCAGTAATGCAATACCACAGGGATCCTCTCTTATGGTCCTAGAGGGCCACAGTGCCTACAAGTTTTCACTTCAAACAATTTCTTCATTACAAGCTCTGTATTTTCTGCTAAAGCTATATATTAGAATGCTTACTTTTAGTAAACTCTTTTCTTACAAATCAGAACTTACTTGGCTATTTTAGTTTTAAGCAGCTGTATTTAGGGTTCAGTTTTCCTCTTTTCTTAACTAGCTATAGTTAAAACTGAAATGCAAATAACAAACAAAAAACCTCAAGCTCTCCAGCTAACTTGGTTCCATTTAAAATGGTTAATGTGCTTCATGAAGTATCTATTATTAAGAAATAAATGAGAAAGAAAAGCAGATAATTATGAAGTCTACATTTGTTTCATTTGACACAAAAAATATAAATAATGTTCCCAGAAAAGGAAACTCTTCAATGTAATTAAAATTTGGCTTAGATGAATGAAAATGCTAGCAAGCAATACAGTTAAATAGCAACTTTCATTATCAGCAAGGACTGTCTTCTATATAGGAAGCTGGTTGGAATGAAAACCTTCAGCCCTCCAGGATCGTGAGTGACGATCCCCCTGCTTTACCAAATATTAAACAAGCACGCTGAATAGCCTTCTTAGCATTATGTTTACCCCTGAAACAACAAGTTGAAAAGTTAGATTTTTATCAATAAGAAGAAATATTGCGTGTTACAGAAACTTGTAAAAACTAAAATGTCATCATAGACACAGTAGGAAAAATATGTTTAGTGTCCATTGATGAATTGATGCAGGTTTAATACATGTCCTATGTGTGCTATATTTTCAGACACCAATGCACAGTCTGATGTTTTAATAGGGATAGTAGAAGCATGTTTCTTTGTGTTCTTTTTAATTTTTTCTGTTGCTTATGCATGAGAGGGCACGTGTGTTATTGTAGAAAACCACACTGTAAAAGTTGGTGACTTCCACATTCCCCCCTGAAACAAATATTGACAGTTGCTGCATTATGTTTAGTGCTTAGGGGGCTAATGTCTTTCTACTTGATCGTAATTATTTTGAAAGAAATTGCACCATGGTGATCCTTTATGGGACTGAATTCACAAGGCATATCACGATGGTTCAATTGCACAGTGCCATTTGCATCAGTTTCACTATCCCTTGGCAATGTCTGGTGACCATTTCACTTTGCCTTATTCACCTGATGGTTCAGTCCCAGTTTGTTCTAAAACTGGATTTACGGCTTCTCGTTTACATGCCATTGCCTTTTGTATGAAGGCCTCACTCCACTCATATGAATACTGATAATTTGCCATAGAGTTGCTGAATTTCTAGAAATCATGATTTGATCATATTATCATGTTATTTAATCTACAAGATGAAAGCAGAATACCGTGCTAACCAATATTCAGACTTAATGCTCTACATCTCATCAAAATATGTTAAACAATGCACTACTCTGGATTAATTCTATTTACATAGAATCCCAAGCCCAAGAAATGTTTGGAGTTAATGCCAAGGAGGTTAAAAGGTTAGACTGCAGCAACCTACCATGTAGACAGCACTAGCAAGGAAAACATGTAATGACTTTTGGAAAGAGAATGTGTACAAAGATGACATATATACATCACCCATATTACAGTACATTTGATGGTGAAGGCTTTCAACAATAAATTAAATATCTTGAGCCAAAGTACCACATTTTGTCTAGGGGCATTGTTATCGGCTATATGAAATACTAGGTAAGTACCTGGCGCTGCCTGTGTGTCAATTAATATGATAAAAACTATCTTTTGTTATCTTTGGTGAGATTCTGCCACTACAAAACTTTCTTTGTTGATGATGGTATCCTCACCACGGCATATTCAATGCTGCCTGATGGAAAGTACAGTCGCTGTGGCAGCATTGTTTTCTGAGCTGCCATTTTTGTGTGATTAGCAATTAATCAAATAGATATTCAAAAGGATTACAGTTTTATTTATTTTGATTATAGTACTGTAAACTTTAAATAACTGAAACCTCACCTGGCAACTGCCAATAAGTGGTTATTAACCCCAATTTATCACAATAACATTACACTTCATAAAAGAAATTGATGGTAAAACACTCACAAAACTTTCCAGTTAGTCATACTGCTGAAAAATCCTCTCGGAGAAGCTAACATCTGCCTTATAGTCATGGAGAATTGCAAGGAAGGTGATTGTGTGAGTTGCCATGATACATTGTGGCTGCCAGTACCCACATTCATAATCTTGGTTTCTACTGCTTGCACACTGCAGGTCAGAGTTAGTGACTGGTTTTACTACAGCAAGAGGCTACCAGAATATGCCCATATCACAAGTAATTTCACAATGGCTGTTCTCAGCTGCTGGCTTAATGGCTTTAAGCATATGTGGAGATGCCCTCATGGCATGGACAAAATTACTTCATTTTGCCGTCAATCTGGATGACTGCAATTGATTGCAGAGCCCTCTGTGTGTCTTGGGTGCATGGAACTCTCTTCAGTAATATCATCGGACAATGTAGGAAAATGTTTTCACTTAACCTAAACACATCTTGCATAAGTTTAACATTTTCTGATAAATGTATCCTTGCTTTTTTACTTTATCCTATACATAGTATAGGGATCATGAAAAAAATATGACCTCAAGATTTTAATGAATCTTGATGTTTTAGACCTTCCTGAGTCCAAAAATACCATTTTTGAAATTGTCTGTCTGTGTGTAAACACGATATCTTGAAAATGCTTTGACCTAGGTCAATAAGATTTTGTACACCTGCTTTATATCAAAAGTAAGGAATCCAATCAACTTTTGGGCCACTTATAGCAACTGGAAGTGGTACTTTAACTGAATACTTTTGTAAATTTTCAAGTAAAGTATGGTTATAATTATAGATAGATGATTCAAATTTTGTATAGATATTTATAATGATAAAAAGCAAACAGATATGAAATTTGAGAAAAATTACTAGTTACTAATTACTAATTATTAGTATTTTATTTAAACAACCATCCAAAATTTTTGTATCTTGGAAATATAAATGTGTACACGATAATAAAAACTGTATGCATTATGACACATATTCTTTCAATAGCAGTATGAAATGTATACATCATCAGTTTAACAATAATGTGTAAACATTGAACATGCCATTTAAATATAAAGATGTAATGGGAACAAGAAGCTGCTCTCCATGTGTGAAGATGGATCGGGTAACTTGAAATCATACAAGCATTCTGCCATGTTAACAGGTAATTAGTGTAAATGTAGCTTTTATTGTTGGTTCTTAAGTCCTAAGGCTAAATCTAATTTAAGGGTTCTCATTTAAAAGAACCTCAGGCCTATTTTTAAATTTGGTTGCAAAACCCACACATTGTAGTGTAAAAAGGCATATTTATTTATCAGGAGAAGAGACGTGGAAGAGGCCAACATGGAGGAAACAGAAGTGGGAGAGGTCACAAAGGAGAAAGACAAAGAGGAAATCGTCCAAGACTGGGTTTTGAAGGAGGACAAACTCCATTTTATCTTGTTATCCCAAAGTATGGATATAATGAAGGACACAGGTAATACATTAGTTTATTAACAACTAAACTGAGCATTAATTTCTTAGTTTGCGAAAGGATAGTTAAAAATTTGATTTTTGTTTTTTAATTCCATATCATGCCATTTATTATGCCATTTATCATATTGCCAGGCTCATGGAAAATTATATTTTCTGCCTGTTGTGGATAACGTCCGCCTAATCTCATCTCGCCTTCCTTTTCTCCTGATAAGAGTAGTAGTTGTGGTAGGAACAGGCTGAGTAGGCCAAATCATGCTTTCCTAGCTTAGTAAAAGTATCCAGTACCTTTTGTTGTGTTACCATTTTAGTTAAAATATACAATCTCTCCATTGTTCATTGGGTCTCCCCCAGTGAGTTTGCTTGATGTCAAGTGGCTTGATTATCATTTTTTTTTTAAGGTGCTCAAAGTGTGCTTAATTCGCGATAGTTAGAATAATCTTGCCTTTACATGTTTTAGTACTATTTTTTCTTTTTTGAAGCATGGCTTGATGACTGTGTTCTTATAGTAATACTATACTTAATAAGTGGCCACATTCTTTGGTAAATGATAATAAACCATTTGAATAAATATTAAGTAAAATTGATTTAACAGGTTTATCTTTTATTTTTCTTCACAGTCGTAGACCTCAATATCAGCCTCTGACCCTGAACAAGCTCCAGTATCTTATAGATTTGGGTAGAGTGGATCCTTCACAACCGATTGACCTCACTCAGCTAGTGAACAGTAGAGGTGTCACAATACAGCCACTGAAGAGGGACTATGGAGTACATCTTGTGGCTGAGGTACAGTAAGAAGTTAGGATTTTTATTTTAAAAATATACTTTGCCTTTTTAATTTATCCTAAGAATAAAAAGTGTTGTGTTAATCAAGTCACATCTGTACCTTGTTGCTACTTTAAGAATTCAGCGCCACAGGTTTGAATCACTGGTTTTTATGATGTTTGCATGTTCTTCACATTTTTCGGGTTTTCCTCCTAACATTCCAATTTTAAATAGCCCTAGCATGAGTGTGGGAGCCCACATGAGACGGCCCTACCATGGAACGGCAGCATATCCAGGATAAGTTCCTGCTTTGTATCCTGGTTACCCCAATGTTGCCCTGAATTACAATATGCCAAGTCAAATCAAGTACTCTTTATTGTCATTGCAGCTATATGCAAGTACATGGTGAGATGAAATTGAATGCCTTCAGGCCTACAATGAAATGTGCAACAACACAAGACAGCATAAAGTGTACCTTATTTTACAACACTGTACATAACAGGTTGCTGAACAATAATTAGAAATTATTTCCTTAGTTGTTAGTGTAATTACTGTGTTTAATAACCTAACATAGTTCCAATAATTAGATTATAAGCAGAGTTAAGAATTAAAAGGAAGAAAAATGTATAAAATTCACAGTTCAACAGGAGATAGTGGAGGCATTAAAGCCAGGGGGTAGACACTGTTGAGCAGTCTGGCTGAGTGGGCCTGGATACTGCAGCATCATTTACCATATCGGAGGAGGACAAAAAACTTAGGTGAAGGATGACTGGAATTGGCCTCAAATTCTTATTGAATATATCTTGGATGGAAGGTAGGGACACAATAATGATGCTATCAATTATCCTCACAATATTATATAGCATCTTACAGTCCATAATGCTGCAGTTCCTAAACCACACAATAATAAAGCTGGTTTAGCACACTCTCTGTCACGTCACTCTAAAGTGTGGCAAGGTTGGCGGAATGGAGGGTTATTTTTCTCAGCCGTCTCAGAACGTAATGACATTGTGTCTTTTTTAGCAAGAGAAAAACAGTGATGGCTCCCGGTGAAGTCCTATATAATATGCATTCTGAAAAACGTAATGCTTTGAATACTCTCAACATTGGAGCCATGTATGTAGAGTGAGCTGTAGGCAGAACAAGATTTCCTGAAGTCAATAATCAACTCTGTCTATTTTACCACATATTGTTGTTTTGCGTATCAGCTTGTTGAGACTTCTAATATCTTCTCTGTATGCTGACTCGTCTTTGTTGCTGATTAGCCCTACCACGGTTTTATCATTAGCAATCTTGATATAATGATATAATGATGATATAATTGGAGCTAGACCCTTCAATGCAGTTGTGTGTCAATAGAGGAAAGAGGACACAGTCTGGTGGTGCACCAGTGCTTAGGCATTCTCACTTCCAGTACAATCCGACTATATGAGCCAACTTAGGCCGTGGAATAAATGAATCCAATATCCAGTTACGTAGTGGTGTATTAAGGCCTAGTCCACTGAGTTCCACAATTAACTTGTCATATTCCTGTGTTGAATGCTGAGCTAAAACCGGTTAACAGGATCCTTATATAAGTATTCTTTTTGTCCAAATGAGAGGGGCTAAAGTGGAGGTCAATAGAAATCATCTCATTAATAGATCAATTTTGTCATTGCATAAACTGGATCAGGTTGAAGTTCTTTGGGAGGTTAACCTTGATGTATAACATGATGATTCTCTCAAATTACTTCATGATGGCAGAAGTGAGTGCAATTGGATGATAGTCATTTAGGCATGTTAGTGTTGGCTTTTATTGCACAAGAACGATAGTTGTAGTCTTAAAGCACTTGGGCACAGCAGCTTGTGCAGTGTGTTAAAGATACCTGTGAAGACATTGGCTGATTGACTAGCACACTCTAGGAGTACATAAACAGGTATATTGTGTGGAACAGCAGCCTTTCTTGGGTTGATTTTGTTGAAGTTTCTTCAAGGAATTTCCTTTCCAGGTTTGTAGTTTAGTGGTCATATTGAGCATAAGTGTAGTTCAACATGTCCAGGAGAGAGGCATCAGCATTGCCATTGCATTTAAAAAGGAATTGACTTATAGTCTGTGAATACTTTAATATATTGTCACAACCGTCAAGTGTCTTTAGTGCCCTCAAAGTGGCCATGGATGTGTTACTTATACAGGTATGTGTGTGTATATGTGTTTCTCTCTCTGTGTGTGTGTGTGTGTGTGTGTGTGTGTGTGTATATAATATATATATATATATATATATATATATATATATATTACAGTCATGGCCGAAATCATCGGTACCCCTGGAATTTTCCCAGAAAATTTTTGTAATTACAAATGTTTTGGTATACACATGTTAATTTCTTTATGTGCATTGGAACAACACAAAAAAACAGAGTAAAAAAGCCAAATCTGACATCATTTCACACAAAACTCAAAAACTGGGCTGGACAAAATTATTGGCACCCTCAACTTAATATTTAGTTGCACGCCCTTTGGAAAAAATAACTGAAATCAAGCGCTTCCTATACCCATCAACAAGCTTGTTACACCTCTCAATGGGAATTTCCAACCACTCTTCTTTTGCAAACTGCTCAAGGTCTCTCAGATTTGAAGGGCACCTTCTCCCAACAACAATTTTGAGATCTCTCCATAAGCGTTCAATCGGATTTAGATCCGGACTCATTGCTGGCCACTTCAGAACTCTCCAGCGCTTTGTCTTCAACCATTTCTGGGTGCTTTTAGAGGTATGTTTGGGTTCATTGTCCTGCTGGAACACCCATGACCTCTGACGCAGACCCAGCTTTCAGACACTAGGCCCTACATTGTGCCCCAATATCTTTTGGTAGTCTTCAGATTTCATGATGCCTTGCACGCGGTCAGGGCATCCAGTGCCAGAGGCAGCAAAACATCCCCAAAATATCTTAGAACCTCCACCGTGTTTGACTGTAGGTACTGTGTTCTTTTCTTCGTAGGCCTCATTGCATTTTCTGTAAACAGTAGAATGATGAGCTTTACCAAAAAGCTCTTCCTTGGTCTCATCTGTCCACAAGACGTTCGCCGAGAAGGATTTTGGCTTCCTCAAGTACATTTTGGCAAATTCCAGTCTGGCTTCTTTATGTTTCTGTGTCGGCAGTGGGGTCCTCCTGGCTCTCCTGCTATATTGTTTCATTTCGTTCAGATGTTGACAGATATTTCGAGCTGACACTGTTGCACCCTGAGTCTGCAGAACAGCTTGAATATGTTTTGAAGTTGATTGGGGCTGTTTATCCACCATTCGGACTATCCTCTGTTGCAGTCTTTTGTCAATTTTTCTCTTCCATCCACGTGCAGGGAGATTAGCTACAGTGCCATGTGTTGTGAACTTCTTGATTATGTTGCGCACAGTGGACAAAGGAACATGAAGATCTTTGGAGATGGACTTATAGCCTTGAGATTGTTGATATTTTTCCACAATTTTTGTTCTCAAGTCCTCAAACAATTCTCTGCTCTTCTTTCTGTTCTCCATGCTTAGTGTGGCACACTCGGACACACAACAGAAAGGTTGAGTCAACTTTTCTCCATTTTAACTGGCTTCAGGTGTGATTGCTATATTGCCAGCACCTGTTTCTTGCCACAGGTGAGTTCAAATGAGCATCTTATGCTTGAAATAAAACGATTTACCCACAATTTTGAAAAGGAGCCAATAATTTTGTCTGGCCCATTTTTGGAGTTGTGTGTGTCATGTCAGATTTGCCGTTTTTCCTCTGTTTTTTTTGTGTTGTTCCAATGCATATAAAGGAAATAAACCTGTGTATACCAAAACATTTGTAATTGCAACAATTTTCTGGGAGAAATGGTGCATTTTATTGTTATGCCTGCTATATTTGAACCCTTTCTTGTGACCCATACAAAACCTCTGATTTCCATTCTGCTTTTACTGGTGTCCTGGTCATTTAATCTATTATTTACTAATGAGCGTATTATTGTTGTATGCTTTACTCTGCTCATTGTAAATTGTCATTATTAGGATGCAATTAAGGAGACAATATCACACAGAGAAAAAAGGAAATTGATAAGAAAACAAGAAAAGGATGTTCAGTATTTCAAGCTATAGTAGAATACACAATTATAAATGTCTTGTGTTTAAGAATGTTTTCTGAATGCAGAGTAAGATAAGAGGATCAAAAAATTAAATGAGAGATATTAGAAGTACAATGACCCAACTGATATACATTTGTTATCTGTTTATTGGGGTGGCACGATGGCGTAGTTGGGTAGCCGTGCTGCCTTGCAGTTATGAGACCCAGGTTCGCTTCCCAGGTCCTCCCTGCTTGGAGTTTGCATGTTCTCCCCATGTCTGCGTGGGTTTCCTCCGGGTGCTCTAGTTTCCTCCCACAGTCCAAAGACATGCAGGTTAGGTGCACTGGCAAATCTAAATTGTCCCTAGTATCCCTGTGACCATGTAGTTAGGATATAACGGGTTGGATTATGGATTGATGGATCTCTTTATATTGCTTTTTTTAACAAAATAATGTTGCTGCTGTTAAGCTAGTTAGGTTTGTGATCCAGTTATAACTGATCTGCTGTACATTTTCCAACTATTGTCGTGTCAGTTTACTGCACACTGTCTTGTCTATTTGCACTGCATATTGTATATTTGCACTGCAGTCCTGAAGACACAAAATTTTAGCTTGGCCTGTACTCAGTTTTTGGATGGGAAGACAGTAAAGAAACGTGAACTTGACTAAAACTTATTAGAACAAAAACCTGCCTCTATATGGGGGTCCATAGGGAGTTCGTTTGAGAATCAAAGCAGTTTGTACAAGTTTGTTGGGTAAAATTCCTGATTACTGCCACTGGGTGGCAGCATTTATACACATAATAGCAAATCTCAGTAGCAGTTCCTCATACCAATTTGTTATAAAATTAAGATTACTGTTTGATTAAATTTTGAGAACCAAAAAATAAGCAAAATAAATGAAAGAAAATTAATGTGACTATGTTACATGTCCTTTTGTGCTCATTAGTAAAAGTTTTCAGTGCACAAAACTAACAATTACTGATAGTAGGAAGTTGATATTAAAAATCAGCTGTTTGTTTCGTTCGTTGATTAATTTTTTTTTTTTCTTTTTAAGGGCGCCGAAAATTTCTCGGCTAAAGTTAACATTGAGGTTCAGATGGCATCAGAATTGGCAATAGCTGCAATTGAGAAAAATGGAGGAGTTATAACAACAAGCTTCTATGATCCGAGAAGTTTATGTAAGTAGCTTTGGTGAAATTGGACAAATGAAAACAATATGCATGTACTTTTATTTTCTACTGGTCACATCCATTTGCAGTTCATACATGTATGTCATTTGATGATCAAAGTTTACTTTGTGTGTTTTCAAATTCCTTTTAAATGGTGGAACCTGAACATGTGATTAGAAAAATGAAACTTCTGTTCAGAGATTTTTATTTATGCCAGTGATTTAAAGGCATTGCGTATTGTTTGCAGACTTAACAATGAAGAGCAGACAAGGTTCACACATGATATTTTCCCTGACAAAGGACACCCAATTCAGAAACTTCATAGTTTCATAAAAACATGTGAGCCATGACTATATTTCTTTTCACATGACTTTGCAAGAATGAAATTGGAAGGGCAGTTTCCTTATGTGCAGTCATTGGCTGTTATTCATCAGTGTTCTCATAATGTACAGTATGTCTGCTCACACTATAAGACTTTATGCCAATAATGTCAAACATGCTTGAATAATTATGGCATCTGCAGTGGGTCAAAGACAGGTCCAGATGCATCACAGAACTGTTTGTACTTAATGAGTGTTTTAGAAATTTTGTTGCTGAATTAAAAAATGTGTCCAGTGTCTGTAAAGTTGGGGTTAAATCCTTGTAGTATTCAAGTGTGAAGTTTAACTGATGTACAATTATTCAAATTATTATTTTGCATCAGGTATCCTGTGTAAACCTGTGCCTTTCTTCACAAGAGGACAGCCCATTCCAAAGCGCATGCTTCCAGGAGAGGATTTGTTACCGTATTATACAGATGCAAAAAACCGTGGCTATATGGCTGAGCTAGCAAAGATTCAAGAAGCTCGGATGGAGCTTGCAAGGACTTATGGCTACATTTTGCCTGACATCACCAAGGAGGAACTTTTTGAGATGCTCTCAATGCGTAAAGGTCCAAGACAAATATTTTTTGGCCTTTCCCCAGGGTGGGTGGTCAATATGGCTGAAAAGAAAATACTGAAGCCCACTGATGAACGCCTTATCAGTTATTACAATTCTTCATAAAGTCCTATGACAAAGACTAATAAAGATACATGAAATAAATTAATTGTTTGGTTGTGGTTAAGGACTATTCCAAGACATCTCAACATTTGTTGATGTGTTTAATGGTTGTTATTCTTAATCAGGTAAAAATACACCACTGGTTTTAATCAAATACATTTGATATATTTTGTAGATGGGTTTGAATTGTGTTAGGTTTCCAAGTTTTAGGGAGACTTTGGGGAAAATAAATGTTTTTTAAGGTGTTGATTGTAGGATTGGTTTTGCCATTTTCCATATTTTCTAGAAGCATATGTCTTGGTTAACTGCCACATTCTAAATAAAAAAAATGTCACCTTCATCAATATTTGGGCTGGTTAGTACACATTTGGGAGTAAAGTTTGACTCCTTGCTTAAGTTTATCACTGTTTAGTTTGTTGTCAAATTACTAGATTCATAAGTATTGTGTTGACAGTGTGTTTCAGAGTCATTGATAATTTTCTTGTAAATATTTGAATTTGGCAAAGTGTCATTTAGAATCAAGTGAGTTCCATGTTTTAGGTTATTTGTCATTCTTGGTCTGATTTATTTCCCGTTTGGTAAAGTGTGGTAAAAGGGCCATGTCAATAACATTGTACTGCAGGTAACTAGATGCAGTCTTGCCAAAATACTAATATGCCTTCTGGTTATTAACTTAGTTAGAATGAACAGAAGGCAAGAATAGAAGCTAGAAGGCAATGGTTGGATGTTTTTTTTACCTGTATAAATATCCAAGAGAAATAAAACAAGTGTATTTTATATAGGATTTTTACCAAGCAAACCATTCCAGAGGCTTTATTTTAAGTTTATAGCTAATGTCATATTTTCACAATGTGATAAATTCATTGAGTGGAATTACTTATATCAAACCAAAGTGTGCAGGCAGCAGTGAAGTTCAATAAGTATTCAGTTTATTATGGTGGACTATGTATTTAAAGAGTGTTGCCTTCATCTACAGTACATAACCTGCTTGTTAACTGTTATTTCGTATCATATATATGTTCAATTACCAGTATTTCTTTTACTATTTTAAATTGATTGGTTTTTTTTTTATCAGTCATTGACAAGTATTTATTGGGTTCTTCCATGAGAATTGCTGAGAAATGTCTTTGGTACCAGAGATTTCTATATTAAGAGAATGGCACTCTTGGTGAAATACTGACATGTTTTATTTTGTCAAAACAATATTATCTTGAAGTTATAAAAAGCATTACCAGAGAACCCCACAGCTGCTGGACACTGGTAAGCTGGAACATCACAACCGCTGACCTGCTCAACTCTGGGATTTTTAAATTTCTGCTTTCCAAAACGTTGCCCACTCCTGATGTTTTCTTGAGAAGATACGGGCAGAACATGGAGGACACTTTGGCTAACAAAATGTGAGTAAGCAAGCATCTTAAACAGTGCTTCTGCATTCATACTGTTGAATTCAAATGAATTGTTGAATTCAGCAGTGCCTGATGTGAGTTGTACATTGAATGATTATTTACTACAATTTAAAGGAATACTCCACCAAAAAATGATACCATATCTTTAAATGTAATACACTATAGGATTTTAAATCACTTGTAGCTCGCAAACTGTTTGACCTATTAACCGGAAATTTGGTACACATATACTACGTGACATCTACAATCCGCTTTTGGGGTGATGATTGGCCTCCAAAGTTATTCCTCTTTGTATTTTCATTTTATTTTATTGTACAGTAGAATCAACTCTCAGCGGGGCAGTCATGCAGTGCATGTGTACGGGAGCCGTTCTCATCCCTACCACCTTCGCCGCCACTTCCCCTACCTCTTCATATCTTAAATCATTCTGGACGCAGATTGAAGACTTAAGTGCCAGCTTAAGTGAAAAATTAAAGAAAATGTACCAAGTAATTGCAACAAAAACATGGACTTCATCAGTTTTAATGCGAAAAGATGCTGACGAAAGATGAGAAGAAGTGGGCCGCTAGGGGGGAGAAAAGAAGAGCTGCTCAGGAAGCAGCAAGTACATCAACCTCTGAGGAAATGAATACTAAACATACAGAGAGTATGAAAACTATGAATGCTCAAGTCAAGTGTATTCACTGAACTTCATCATGCAATGCACCATTACTGGTACAGTATATTATCTTACTTACCACAGTTTCTAGTGATGGCCAAGAAACAAATTTAATGTCCTGTTTTTTGTGTACAACATAAAGTTTCTGATATAAGGTGTGTATGGTGAGGAATGCTGGACGAGAGCAAACATATGAGGAAGTCCATGAAAAAAACACATTATTTGTGTTGCATAATACACATGTTAAATCATCCAGTCATATGCTTACAAAGTACCAAACACATTTATTTTTACCGCAATATTGTCAAGTAAGCCACCCCTGGAAAAACACTCTCATGAACTAAAATAGCATGAACACTGCCACGAAGAAGCCTTTGAATTGTACACCTGCCTCCTGCTATTACGTTTATGTTCAAAGCAATGAGACACAAGTGGAGTACCTCTGGATTATTTATCAGGCAGTCTGTAAAACTGCACAGGCAAATTGGCCTTCTGCTTGTTGAAGCATCTCAGATGTGCAAAAGTACATATTCTCTTGCTGATAGCGTTTTCACTCAAGTCAAGTCAAGTTGGGGAGTATGCACTGGTACAGTGTGTTGTCGCACCCACTACACAACAAAACAACTCTGGATCCCAGTTGTCAACCCCCCAGGCAGACACGCGGTCCAGTTACCCTCCGGAAATGACCCTCTATCTGCCTCAGCCAGGTGTTACGTGGGTGACCCCTTGGCCTCGTCCATCTACTCGGGTCCCCAGCAATGAGGATCTTATGAGCTGGATCACCCTTGGGGAAACGTACCACATGGCTGTAGTGCCGTAACTGATGCTCCCTCACAATGCAGGTAATGTGCCTCATTCGGGACTCCGTGAGCAACTGCTCATTCAACACAAAGTCAAACCCGCGGTACCCAAGGAATTTCCAGAGAGACACAGTACCAAAGGAGTCCAGTCTTCGTCTCAGGTCACTGGATAGCGTACACATCTTGCAACCATCTAGCAAGACAGGAAGCACCCGAACTGTAAAGACTTGGACCTTCGTCCTTTTGCATAGATATCTATGTTTTCACTCACTTCTCTTTAACTTTTAATCTTTAGTTTTATATATGTCTCAGTGCATGAATTTTGTTGATATCACATTAAGCACAATATTAGCCAATGAATAAGCCATTACTGAACTGAGCTCCAGACCAATAACTGAGGCGAGGAAGTGGGTCTTCAAAAGCTTGTTTGCATCTTTTTATTTATGAGAGCATTTTCCCAGGATGTTTTATTTGCCAACATTTTAGAAAAAAAAATATGTGTATTTAGGATATTGTGAGCATATAACTGGATGACCTGACGTGGATTATGTGACATGATTAACGACTGCGCTGATCACCATAGACACCTACTACATAAGGTATTTTGTTATCCCTGTTCTCCATGAAAATTAGATTAAAAATTTTGTTTGGCCATCAATACAAATTATATGTTGTAAGTAACATAAAAATAATTTTTGTATGGAGTGCGTCTTTAAGTATTGCATTTTTATTTGTGTTTTCAGTTTTTTTTCTATTATTTTACCATAAAAGTGGGTATTGAGACAGTACTGTAAGCAGAACCAGTTCCTTCTCCTCAGTGCATTTGCAATCTTCCACCTGGCCTATTTGCAGAGCAAACACTTCCTGCTGGACACATAGTGAAATAAAGTAATTGAGGAATTTTGTCCACCCTGAGCATAGTAAAAAGACTTGTATCTTACCTCTTATCCTTTCTGTCAGGTTTTACTATGTCATGCCATTTTCTAATTCTCCTAATCCAGACCAGAGTCTCATGGGGTTGTTGGAGCCTATTCTAGCATAGCATAGGGCGTTAGGCAGGAACAGACCTTGGACAGGGTACCAGTCCAGTGCTGGGCAAACACACACACACACCTACACGCGGGGCAAAGTTACTGCAGTCTAACCTGCAGTTTTTGGACAGTGGGAGAAATCCCCACAAACATGGGGAGAACATGCACTACCATGCTGCCTATTTTTATTATGTTTATGCTCAATATCCATTGAATTAAACAAATGCTAGAGGTGAGTGAACAATTACAAAATGTTTGAAGATAACAGATACTAACGTACAACGTACTTATCTAGTCCAATATTTTAATAAAGAGAATATAGTCAGGTTGGTAAATAATTAGGCAGTGACACAATTTTCATAATTTTGGCTCTGAACACCACCACAATGGATTCGAAAAAAGCAATCATTATGTGATTGAAGTAATTCAGCTTTGGAAATAAGCTTTACACTATTGCACTTTCAGCTAATTTATGTCAACATTCTGGAGAAAGAAGGAAAGCAATGAAATAAAATCTGTAGGAATTCCAAGGCCAACAGACCGCCAAGCCCCACTGGGCATTCTACCTAATATAGATTGTCTGAATCTGTTCTTGTGGTTTTCAGTTTTTACATGGATGAATTTGATGATGATGGTCATGCGGACATCTGGGACACCCACCATTCAATCCATAAATGCTGACGACAGCATGGTATCTTGATCAGGTGGTGGTGGTGTGGATTGCCGCCACAGAAGAGCCGTAAAAGATGGCAGAGAATAGTGCAAATTAGTATGGAATTGCAGAACCCAGAGGAAAATAATAATTCAATGCCTATATAGCACAACAGGGATACAACTAAAATATAGCTCCGAAAAAGACATTGTCAAATAATGTGTTTTTAGCAGTGAATTTCCGTTGGTAAAATATTCCAAATCTTTGGTGCCTAACAGCAGAAGACACAGACTAGATAGTATAAATGTAGGCAGCAGTCCCACTAGCAGAATAAATAAGCTTAAACAAAAATTTGACATTTTTCTTTTGTTACGGGCCACCAAACTGGTGCTGTTTGATCCATTACTCTGTGATACAAGGAGCTTGAAAAGTGTCGGATTGTAAGAAGAAGACTTCCAGAAATTCCCATAAAGAGAGTTTGGGACTTTCCAGACAGAGGCCATTTCTGACAGAACAACAGTACTGCCCCTGGAAAAGATCATCTGTAGAGAAGTGAGAGCAAGAGCAGATAGTTCTGTAAGAAGAAGTGTATAATGTAAGGGAACAATATGTAGAAAGGGATTTAGACATTTCAGATTTCATTTTGCTAAGAGTTTCTTTTTAATAAAACAGAGCATTTCATGTACCCTGAGTCCTTGAAGAAAAAAGTTGTCTAACCAAAAAAAAGGTATTTTTAACATAATTTTAGAAAAAAAACATGTTGTGCTCCCATTTTTGTGGCATGCAATGTGATTAACTTCTGTGTCTTTCATTTTTTTGCCCTTATCAGGAATAAATCTTTAGTTAACTGTAGGTGCTACCAGACTGGCATCCTGCCCAGAGGTGGCACCATTCTGCTGGGATCAGCTCCAGTATGCTGTTGTTGCAATAAGCAGGTTCAGAAAGTGGGTGGTTGTTCTCCATATGTATGCTTTTATGTGTGGTCTGCACCATATACTGTATGCAACATACATATACTGTATCTTTGATTAAATTTTATTCCATTTGGTGACGACAACTGCACAAACATGCATTCTATTCCATACAGCGTATTTTGGAAATACGCTTATACTATTGCACTTTCAGCTAATCTATGTCAACATTCTGGAGAAAGATGGAAAGCAATGAAAAAAAATCATGACTGTCCACACGTCGACTTGGCCAGAATGGTGAAAAAATGTGCAAAATGTATTCAGAAGCACAATTAGTGTGGGTTTTGGAATGTAATTACTCATTTCCACAACACACTTTCCAGCTGTTGATGAAAGTGCTGCGATAAATTAGCACAGAGACATGGCTATTTACTTAAAAAAAAGAGAAATGTCTCTCTTAATTGAAGGACCATTTTAGGTTTATGGAGTTTAAGGGAAATGAGGAAAGCAAGATAGCCC
Organism: Polypterus senegalus; assembly: GCF_016835505.1. NCBI lineage: Eukaryota > Metazoa > Chordata > Cladistia > Polypteriformes > Polypteridae > Polypterus > Polypterus senegalus. Next base: position 39,349,487 of record NC_053158.1, read on the forward strand.
GATAGATGAAAACAGGAAACAGATGCTTGGTGATGTATTTTACACTTTAAGTGATATGACGAAGGTAATACAAGGAGCGAGGAATTAGTCACAAGCAGCTGTATCCTGATGCAGATACTGAAACACTGCACATCGACACTTGCTCTCCCCCCCGATCTCCAGTTACACAATTCTGGCAGAGCTTTTGCTGGGTGTTTTATTTGGATTGCATTAAAAAAAGATGCTCCTTTAAGATGCCTGGAAATGACATTCATGTTCCATCAACGAACAGTTAACTGGGGTCAAGTCTGCCAACATTCCACCATCGATGACACATTCCTCACATTCCAGTCCAGAGTGATAGCAAACATCGTGATGTGGATACCATTGAGACAGAAATGAATCCAAGATCCGCACCTGCAGACCAAAACATTCCTGCGCGCCAAATTCTTTCAAATCATTTTGGTATAAACAGTTTTGAATCACTGCATGCTGTAAGCATTTTGTACATCTTGACATTTTTCCTTTGTTGCATTTGAGTTTGTTGCCATGTGTCTGTGGTACCAGGACATTCTTACATGCATGTCTGCCACACATTAGCAGTAGTAGCACAATTCAAGTAACAGGAAATGATATATTTAAGAAAGACCCATCGTGAAAAGTCGTGCAGTAGTCAGCATTAGTGACTATTCAGTAGCCTAATGAGCAAAGAGTAAAAATGGTCCCTGAATTTAGATCTAGTGATTTAGTGCTCGTTATCCTGTAGTGTTTGCTAGAACACAGGAGGGGGACACGTGATTGTGCAAGATGGCTGATGTCTTTAATACTGTAAGGCCGGTGCTTGGTGCCAATGGATTGTTGCTTTTTCTGTCGTTCTTTAGGTAGCTCACTGTCCTTAGAAGGATGGGCCACTGTTCCCAGACTAGTTAGGGTCCTAATATAACTTTGGCATGTTTGCTTGTTTTTCTAGGCTCCCCTGCAGCTGGCTGTGAAGCTGCTCATTTACAGGATGAATGCCAGCTCGTTTTGTTGACAATTCATCCCCAAGCTGATTCTACTACTGTTTGCCTTTCTAAGTAAGCTTGTGTAGCATATGTGGAGGACAGAAGAATGCTGCATGTCAGTTGCATCCTGTGCCTCCTTCACCAACATAGCAGAACATACCAGGATGTGATACAGACTGTGAGGAAGAACTCCATTGTGCACTTGTGGAGCTGGTGAGCAGTGGCTTTTCTGCATTCAGGACCGGTGATTCACAGCCCTCTCAGATGTTGTGCAAAATCTACAGTGGATTCAGAAAGTATTCAGGCCCCTGCACTCTTTTCACGTTTCGTTATGTTGTAATCTTACCTTATAATTGTTCAAATTATTCTTTTTTCCCACATCAGGTAACACTCAATACCCCAGAATGATACAGCAAAATGAGATTTTAGAAATGTTTGCACATTTATTTAAAAAACCTGAAATGTCACTCTAGCACAAGTATTCAGACTCTTGGTTATGCCACTTGATAATCACTGAGATGTTTCTACTTCTTGTTTGGAGTCCTTTTGTGGGCTAATCAATTGATATGACATGATTCAGAAAGGTGCACAACTGTCTACAGAAGGTCCAACAGTTGATGATATGTACGTATTAGGACAAAAAACAAACCATGAGGTCGAAAGAATTACCTGCAGAGCTTAGAGATAGGATTGTGTCAAGATACAGATCTGGGGAACGTTACAAAAAGTCCCTGCAGCATTGAAGGTTTCCAAGAGCACAGCTGCCTTCATCATTCTTAAACGGAAAAAAGTTTGGAACAACCAAAACTCTTCCTAGAGCAGGCCACCCGGCCAAGCTGAGTAATTGTAGGAGAAATACCATGTTAAATGAAGTGACTGAAAAATCCAGTGGTCACCATGGCTATGCTCCAGAGAATCTGTGTGAAGATGGAAGAAACATTCAGCAGCACAACCATCACTGGCACACTCCACCAATCTGGGCTTTATGAAGAGTTGCCAGACAGGAGACTCTCCTCAGCAAAAGACACATGGAACCCTGCTTGGAGTTTGCTAAAGGACTCTCAGGTTGTAAAAAACAAGCTAATTATTATTATTTATTATTTTTGTTATTTACATCTTCCATTTGAAATAATAACCATAAGAAAGGGCAATGTCTAGAAATATAAATTTTATGTATTTAATTTCATATGTTGATATTTGGCTGATGCCTATATTTAAGGTGAGATGAAAATTGTTTATATATATATTTTCTTTATATATGACAATAGTTTGTTTATATTAATCGTTTCGTTTTATACATTTGGAACACATGCAAAATAATTGACTTAGGACTTTAAGGACCAGTGCCTAAGCCAGTATAAGTCACCCGGCCTATAAATAGACCATATTTTCCAGTTCTGAATATATAAATCTGTAAATTGTATGTCAGTGACAGTAATAAAGGAAACTCCAACAATGGACTCAAACAATAGGAAATAGTTTGCCTCATTGAGTGGAGTCCAAAACACAACTATTTCTTCTTTGAGGAAGAATAGGTGAAGCTGCTAATAGTAGCATCAAGTCAGGTTCTGGTTAGAATGAGCTCAACTGTCCTGAGACTGACTATAATACATTAGGAAAATCATGACGTCAAGACTGAGAACTGCCCGAAATTGTTCAAAATGCAGCACCGATGAGAAATATTTGAGTATGAAAAACGAATCAGTCAAATATTAGAATAGAAAATATGAGGGAAGATTATAAGACTCTTACAAAAGATGTATTGTACAGAAAATCTCATGTAAACCTTGAGCTCACTATTCAAATGCCTGCCTACATTTAGTATGAAATAGGACATGCATGTAGCATGTTAAGAGCTCTGTGTTACATGCTATCAAGGGCTTCAGTGGCAGAGAGAAATTGAAATCTGCCTCACATTCCATTGCCGTCGCACCTGCCAGAAAAATTTACAAGGCCAGATCACAGGTCACTGAAGGAAAATACCAAGCTGTTGTCATTTAGTTATGACTGATGCACAAATTAGAAAAAACTGTATTATGGCTGATTTGCTGGAAAACCTAGAAGCCTAATACTCTTGGTTATGAAAGCCATGTTTTACTGCGCAAAGTACTACTTAATGTAATAAGAGTATATAAAGTGTGAAAATATAAAGAAGTGCTGTGAATAATTAATATATGACTGCATATTTTGCCTCACTATCATCTGTATCTATTTGTGTTAATTAAACTCAAGTTCAAATTGAATTCAGAAAAACAATATCTACTGTAGAATTGTGTGAATTATAGTATAATTTACCGACATTGATCAATGTCAATTTTTTATTTACTTGTAAGACTCAATAAAATAATGGTATTGCATTATATTATATTATATTATATTATATTATATTATATTATATTAGCAGATTCAAATTGAATTCAGAAAAACTATCTACTGTAGAATTGTGTGAATTATAGTATAATTTACCGTCATTGATCAATGTCAATTTTTATTTACTTGTAAGACTCAATAAAATAATGGTATTGCATTATATTATATTATATTATATTATATTATATTATATTATATTATATTATATTATATTAGCAGATTCAAATTGAATTCAGAAAAACAATATCTACTGTAGAATTGTGTGAATTATAGTATAATTTACCGTCATTGATCAATGTCAATTTTTATTTACTTGTAAGACTCAATAAAATAATGGTATTATATTATATTATATTATATTATATTATATTATATTATATTATATTATATTATATTATTAGCCACAGGTAATAGAATAGTTTAAAAATGTTTGCTATCTATTCTCCTTTGTGCACATTTTCAGCTACTTTCCTTGGTATTTGAGTGGGTGTTAACACCTTTCTCTTGCGTGTTCCTGTAAAGCCTACTTTTCAGACTCAATCATTATTTTCGAGGTGGTTTTCTCACATCCTATTTTATACTTGTCAGCTTTGAAGGTGACTCTCCTCATGCATCTCATGCCTTTTCTCCTCCTCTTGTGTCTCACACTTGTACTTTCTTTTTCGTAGCGTCACTAAAGGCAAAGTGACCAAGTATACCAAAGTCAAACTGACCAATCAGATTCCTCAGAGGGACAAGACACACAAGTATATAGTAGATATTATATTATACTAGCCAAGGTACCTGTTGAAAACAGGTAATAAAATAATTTAAAAATATTTGCTATCTCTTGCCTTACATGTATCTTCAGTGCTTTTCCTATTTATTTGCATATGTGAATGTTTCTTAATTGGTTCTCCCATTCTCAAGCTTGTTACTATAAAACCTGCTTTTCAGACTCCTGACATTATTTCTGAGGCACATTTCTCACCTCCTGTCTGATTTTATACTTGCTGTCTTTGAAGTCAACTCTTTCAGCATGCCTCATATGCCTTTACTGCTTCTTGAGCGTTTCACACTTCCTGTTTCGTCGCGTCACCAAAACCAAACTGACCAATCACACCAAAGCCAAACAGGCATATTGTATTATATTATATTATATTATATATAAAATCTAATGTCTGTCTGTCTATCCACTTTTCACGAGAGAACTACTTAACGGATTTAGATCAGCTTTTTTTCTATAATTTGCTTGAATGTTTCGGTTGATTTTGCGATCTCTCTCATCGCGCTAAGTATCATAGTTTGCTTGCAGTACCGATTTATTTGCGCAAATCTTGGAGAGACGCTGCGGGCTGAGGGGAAGGGGGCGGGGCCCACTTCACTCACGCGCCAGCCTCAGGGCGTATCTTATATTCACTTAGCTAGTGAACAAGAGAACTACTTAACGGATTTAAATCGGGCTTTTTTCTAGAATTTGCCTGAACATTCCGGTTGATTTTGCGACTTCTGTCATCGTGCTAAGAATCATAGTTCACTTGCAGGAACGATATATTCACGCTAATCCAAGACAGAGGCTGCAGGCTGACGGGACGGGAAAGCGTGACGTCAGGAGTAGGGAGCCAGGCAGGACCCTCCTCGCTGTCCTGTTTCACTTCTACGTGGGTGGAGCTGCGGAGCACAGCTAGTTATATTATATTATATTATATTATATTATGGTAGCATTTGCATGTTCTTCCTGTGTCTGCATGGGATTTCCTAACATATCCCAAAAATGTGCTGGTTGGGTTGATTGGTGATTCCAGATATAACCTGTATAAGTATGCACACTGTGATGGACTGGCACCCTGTTCAGTGCTGTTTCCTGCCTTACGCTCACTGCACCCAAAATAGGATTCTGCTGCTTTGCTAGCCTTAAATCACTCCAGCATGATGTCAGCTGTATACATTAATATTATGCATAGACAAAAATGACAGTCTCTTACTTTTCTATGGATTTTGTCAACTCTTCTGGAGAAAAATGTTTTCTTTCTGATTAATAAAGAAAAAAGACTTGGCATTTATAAGCACAATATTCTTGTGTAAACATTTGTCATAAATGAATGGGTAAAGAAAGACGTGTACAGGTTTCCTTATGCTTCCTAAAACTGATTTAATTTTCTGTTGCTTTGTTTTATGAACAAATATACAGAACACATTTTATTTTGCATGGAGGGGATCCTGCCATAACAGGAAAAGCACTTGTCAGGTAATGCTGGAGGAAGTCCGTATGTGCCATATATTGTCCACATGCAAAAAAATATTTCTTGTTACTATATTAAATGCTAGTTACATTTCCTTAATGGAAGAAAATCAACTTACTGACAGGTTTACTGCTTCATTTACCAGTGTATTAACTTTTTTTTGTTGTTGCCTTATTGTATTATGTTATTTTGGTTTCTATTTATATTTGTATACTGGTCAGCTATTCAAAATTAATTTTCCCTTCCTGTTGGCAACTAAATGGTAGACTAGCCTAACATATTTCTCGACTAACACAGTCATGTTTGTGTGTTTTTTTAGAAGAAACCATACTCGCAAATTGTAGTTTATTTATATTCTGCCTATTTTAATGTAGCTCATTTCAAAAATCTGACATGTGGAATGTTATGTTACATTACAGTCGCAAACCCAGTTAGTTCATTTCAGGGTCATGAGGACTCTGGAAGGAATACCCATAGAGGCTCAGAGGGAATGTGTACACTCCACAGACAGTGACCTGCACAGGATTATTGGATATGCATCGTAGGAAGCTGGATTTGTGAAGCAGCCGCCTAGTGGATGTTCAGTCCATCAGTCTTTATTTTGTATTGGGATATTAGTACAAGGCATAGTCACAAAGGGTGATACAAAGCACACAAGAATCATTACAGAGAACCTCACAGTGACAAAGCATAATACAAGCTCACTGGAACAGAAAATCAGACAGAGGACAGCATGTTGCTGTAGTAGTCTGCATTGCTGCCTCTCAGGTCTAGTCTGCTGGTTATGAACCCCTGCCTGGTTTATACAATTCTTCCTCTGTCTCTGTAGGTTTTTCTTGTACACATTAGTTTAATTTAGAATTCAAATTAGTGATGTGTCAGCACTGGACTGGCAGCCTTTTTACAGTTCTTTCCTGCCATGATCCCAGTACTTCCTGGAAAGGCTCCCCTCAGTCATAAACTACATATAAATCGACCAAGAATATTATTCTCACATTAATTATTTTTGTACTGACACTGTAGAATAGCCAACAAATATCATGACAGATTTTAACATAAAAAATAATGAAGAGAATTTCAGCAAAATTCTAGGGACACAGATTCAATCTGAAATTGAGGATGATTGCATTAGGTTCACTGCTGACTTGAATTGCCCCCAGTATAAATGAGATTGATAGGCATCTCAACCAGAGATGGACCCTGGCTTGCTCTTGATATTGCCAGCATTGGATCTTGCTCTTCATGACCTTAAAATGATGGATAAAGGAGGTGTGTATCTGAGTCAACAGATGGATAACACAAATTCTGAACCAGTGGAGTAAATATATAAGAGTCAAGAAATAAATACCATATTAGAAACATCCAATTTGCAATACAAGTGGGAAAGAAGTTGGATTTTCAAGGACTACCTCAACATTGTCTTTGGAAACATCTTTGGTGATTAGGAACACAAAGATAATTTCAGATTTACTGTATGACATCTGAATTTGGAGAAACATATTGTTCAATGACCTAATGATGTTGACACATTGCATTAGTTTAACTGAGCTGCAGATTTTTGTTTGCACTTAGCATCTGATTCTCATCTCAGTGTCCAGCAGCTGCCAGCCAACATTGTTGGATTCTGTTTACCCTGATATCACTTTTCCCTTCTTACAATGTTCTGGTGAAGTCTTTCACCATTTACATCACTGACTGGACCAAGATTATTAGAGAAGAAGACCAAATGTTAATGCAGAAAATTAATCTTTAGCAACATGTTGCACTTCATGTTTTTGTATATTTGTGTTCTCAACCAGCTGGACATAGTCTGGTGCTCTGTAGTGGTCAAGAAAATTCTCAACAATATCCTTGAATGCCTTCCATACAGTTTTCTTTTGGCCTCATCTGCAGATCTTAAATCTGATTGTCATTGGTGATGCATCTGATTTGAGGACCAACAAAAATGCCTTCCTTAATGTTAGCATAAGTTATTTGTGATAACATCCATCCTAAATATCAATCTTATCAATCAAATCTAATCAATCTTATTCACCACTATTACAAGATTTTTCTTTAGGCCAAGTTTTATTTGAAATGGAAGCAAAAAATGTTTTTTGGGTTAACAAGTGATTTACGTGCCACACTTTAATATTCTGGACTCAAGTCTAATGGACCAGCCAGTTCCTTTTAATGTAATGTTACTCTTTAGCTCTGTTGGCCCATTTACAAATGCTGCACTTCTAGTAGCAGTGTCACCACTTTTAGATCAACACAATGCTCCAGTTGTAGTTGTTATATTGTATACTAGCAAAATACCCGCGCTTCGCAGGCGGCGAAGTACTGCCTTAAACTTTTTATTAAGAAGAAAATTAAACCTTTTTAAACTGAGGGAAAATATACCAATAATTATTTGTTAAGGATCTCTTTGTATACCACATTGTCAGTTCGGCCCTCCGGTTGTACAGTAATATGACCAGGCTGTGCGCTGAGCTTACTCTTAAGCACGCAACGTACAGTTGGCCATGTGAACAGTAATCTTGTTTCAAATCTCATAGCTTGGATTGCTGCTGTCATAATCGGTTTGTGTTTCATGGTTTGTTTCAATTACGACAGTATTTGTAGGACTTGTGTTGAAGAGACATTCGGCATCTGTCAAGTGTTGGAAGCATACAACCGGTTTCATTGATAACTTCACATCCAGCTTTTGAGAGTTTAAACATTCATAAACATCAAAGTGTCCACTACTGAAATCATCACCTGTCAATCTAAGATGTTTAAGAGGCATTGGCGGTTGTCGAAAGGTGTAAAATATTTGGCCATTTCGGTCCACTTGAAAGCGACAACCGAACAATTCACCGGCAGCCATCAACTTACATGCAGATCCATAGGTGGAGGGCTTAAGCATTTCACTCTTATAGTGCTCCTGTGTAGTATAATTATCTCCTGTACCGTCATCAGTCCACACCTTGAACCTGTCCCAGTCATTTAATACATAAGACACAATGTTTCTCCAGATATCAAGAGTGAGCCTGATATGGCCGTGCAATATGTAACACAGAGAATGGAAAAGGTAGGTGCCATCTCCGGGCATGGAAACCACTCGGTAAGTGACAGTTCTTTGATCGATGGTAATCACCTTAATAGACATGTTAATTTGGTACGGTTGGAATGATAAAGGAAATGGGTACCTGAATAATGTAAAGTAAGTCTAAAATACCTACACAATAACTATAATCGTAATAAATGAACAATAAAACAGCGGAGAAGCTGTGGATTAAATAAAAAGGCTGTAGTTATCAGCAGGGAGACGTGAATCCCGTGGCAAAGCAAGTAAGGGAATGTAGAGACAGGAGCGACAGGACGGCCTTATATAGGCAGGCAGCCAACAACGTGGGAGGCGTTGGGATGGGGGATCCAATGCCGCCTCACAAGGTGACCGAGCTGCAGGCTATGGACGTATATATGTACGTAAGTAGGATTCAGTTAGCGTTGGAAACCCGCTTACCAAATTTCTTGAAGATGGGCCCATAAGTAACAAAGACAGTTGAAAAGTTCAATATGGCGGCTGACAGTGGCATCATACCACCGAATTAAGTACGTACATTGGTTTCGGTTAGCGCATGGAAGCCGCCTACCAAATTTCGTGAAGATGGGGCCATAAATAATTAAGTTCAACATGACGGACGTTGTCGACTGTTATGACCGTTATGTGTAGAATTTCGAAATGAAACCTGCTTAACTTTTGTAAGTAAGCTGTAAGGAATGAGCCTGCCAAATTTCAGCCTTCTACCTACACGGGAAGTTGGAAAATTAGTGACTTTAGAAAGTTCAATATGGCAGCCGACAGTGGGGTCATACCACCAAAATAAGTACGTACATCGGTTTTGGTTAGCGCAGGGAAGCCACCTACCAAATTTCATGAAGATGGGGCCATAAATAAGAAAGTTCAACATGGTGGACGTTGTCAACCGTTATGACCGTTACGTGTAGAATTTCGAAATGAAACCTGCTTAACTTTTGTAAGTAAGCTGTAAGGAATAAGTCTGCCAAATTTCAGCCTTCTACCTACACGGGAAGTTGGAGAATTAGTGATGAGTGAGTGAGTGAGTCAGTGAGGGCTTTGCCTTTTATTAGTATAGATGTATACTTATAGTATGGGACTGAGGAAGTCACAAAAACAGGCATTTGTAATAAAACTGCTGTATAACTGATAAGAAAATGTAAAGGTGATCATTATGGTCAGGAGGCCATAATCCATAAATTACTCCCAATTCAGGAGCAAAGTCTTTGTTGTCCACTGTGGGGGTATCCACTATTCCATCACATGACATTGCATTTAACTGATAGTTGGAATTCCATTATTGGTAACAGCAATATGTTTGTACATCTGTCTATTTATAAACCTTACTCTTCTGTTCAACAAACAGAATTCTATTCTGAGGTTTTAAAAACTGGGAAATATTAGGTCATATGGTCTTCAGGGCACCAGCACTCTGTGACCTTGAAGTGGATCAGAAAATGAATGGATGGAGTTGGGGGTTGATTGGGAAGTATCTTTTCTAAGGAAATTGTTTTGCCACTTCCAAGCTATTGTATAATCTGTGAGTAACTAGCGTGTTCCCCTCATATTCATTTCCTCCCCACTTCAAAGGTTACTCTAAATTTACTCATAGCATGTCAGTATGCTTTGCAATAAACAAGGTTTCCATTCATATGCGGCTTGGGGACCTTACTCCCTAGTTAAGCTCTGGGTCCCACCATCCCTTTATGGCAACAAACAGGTTTAGAAAATGGATGAGTGGATTTGAGGGTCCGTAGCTGTTGGAGCTATCAGAATGGATTTAGGTGATTTGTTCATTTGATCACTAGGTGGCCTCAGAACACTTTGTATTGTATTAGTCACTCCTAGAATGCTTATCGATATTCCTCTCTTACCTTGTCATTGCATACCTTTAGGATGTACAGCATTCCATTTGTTCTGTTTATTAGCAGGCAGTTTACTATAAAAATGCATTAATGAACCATTACATTTTTGTTTTAATTTACTACTGAAATTCATATATGCGTGATAACATTATTGTTTTCTACTAAAGGAAAACTCTTGCCTAAGTATTTTTATTCGTTTCTTCTCTGATGTAACATAGCATCAGATACTCAAACCCATTTAAGTCAACTCAGGATGTTGGGCTTTTAGGGGGCAGATTTTACTGTAGCAACATTAGCAAATAGTTTTCTCTCATATGTTAGTTAACATTAAATTAAAACATGGCACCTGGTGAGCAGATATGGAGGATACCTGAAGCTTTGCACTGATGCTGCTAGTGAGGTAAATTAAAAACATAATACATCATTAGGGCTTACTTTTCATAAAATGAACTTAAATTTGAATTTCATTGTATTCAGTGCTGTTAAAGCACTTTAATGACCATAGACTTTGCTTATTTGTGTCTGGTCACATTATTAATTTATTTTTTATCCAAGGTGACCAACAAAGCAAGTTTCGCAGTGCAACATTTTGTTCTTCCTGGACAAGAAAGCATCTTCACATATAAAGAATCCTCGGTTTCAAACCCCTAATTTTCCTTATATTGTAAAGTTCTTTTAACTTTATTTTAATTTTCTGAAGACTTACTCTTAAGAGACTGCATCTGAATAATATCAAAAGGGGCTCAGACATCAAAAAAAACAACAAAAATGCCAGACATCCACAGGTCTGAACTTATTCAGTAGGCTGCACCATCATAGGCAAACTACCCCCAAACCCCAAAGACACACTTCCTGCCTGCAGTAACCCAAAATGAGGCTATATTTAAATACAACAAGTTAAAATGTCCAGAAAAGATTAGTGGCCAAATATTAACCTCTGGTCTCAAGGGCAACAGCAAAGCTGCTTTATATTTACAAAAAAGGAATAAGAAAAAAGGAATCAGAACCAAATAGAAACTACTCTACATAACAAAAGCCAGAGAATCCAGACAAGCATAAAATCAACAACAGGGATACATAGTCACAAAATGCAATGCTCAAATTGCAGTGAGAATTGCAATTTCTCTCTTTATACAGCTAAGCCAGTCAGTCATCCAGCAACATCATCAGGTGGCCCCGCCTCCTGGTGCGCCACATGTTGTGACTGAGGTCTTTTGTAATTTTTTATACAATTACCTATTTTTTCAGTGTTATTTGGAGAGTTTCCTGCATTATTGAATATGTAGATTATTATTGTATCATTATGAAAATTGTTCACTGGCGTTTTGTGTCTCTGTTGCCATGGTGTGTTATACAGTTGCTAGGGGTGTGTTCTCGAGAGTCACATCATGTGCCATCCTTAGCACAATGGTCACTGTTCTGCTCCACTAACAGACTGAGGAGATTGGTCCTCCCCCACCCTATGCGACTCTTCAATTCTAACATTATTCAAAGTTATTGTCTGTTTTTACATGCATTTTTATTACTCTTTAATTTAATTTTTTTTTTGTCTAACAGTATACTGCTGCTGGATTATTTGAATTTCCCCTTCGTATTAATAAAGTATCTATCTATCTATTTATGGTTTATAAATCAGAAGCAGAAGGCAATCATCATTCAAATATTGACCTTTACAGAACAATTTTCTAAGTGTTTCAGGTTTTGAAATAAGGCTACAATTTAACAAATCTACAGTATTTTCTGACTATGATTTTAGTTTGCGCTCTGGTTTACACAAACAACAATAGTAATCTTTAGTTTTACTTAGTTTGTTTCTCCTGACTTGCCATTGATTGTCCTTGTGATTTGCCTCTAATCTGTCTTGGAAGTACACTGCATATAGGAGGCAGGGTTTATAGCAAAGAAAACCAATAAATGTAATGTTAATATAATACAAAATTATATAATATCAATAAAACTCATAATATTAAATCGATAAATACAGAGACAAAACAAAATCAAAAACAGAATTAATAATATAATGTGAAAAAAATATCTGAAAAACAACAAAAAGCCTAAGTAGACATAAAACATACATGAGCCAGTGGATGAAACATGACTGCTAAGACCAGTTCCCCAGCTGTATCATTTTAGGTGGTCCCACCTCATTAGGCTTCACATATAGGGGACTAAAACCAAAATCATACATTTATAAATGAAAGTAATGAGTTTACAATACAATATTCAATAAATAAAATCTACAAAACCTGAAAACAAGAACATGATCAATAGAAAAAATGCAAAACATTTAATAAAGAACAAAAAGATTAAATAAGCTAAAACACACTTGAGGCAGGAAAGAGACCTGAGCTGAAATATAAGAGTAATGCCGAGGCTGCTTCTTTTCAGTGTTGCTTTTGCCTTGTTACATGGCCTTTCAAGAATGGCCACCACTGATTTACTTCGGACTAACAGCTCATGCTGGACTAGCTTGTCTCTACTTACTGTATTGTGAAGAATCTAAAGCAAAATGCCACACAGGCTGATACTTTTTTTCTTCTAATAATAGAGTGTGGCATTTTGCTTCCATATTGTCTAGAGACACTGCTATAGAATTTCAGCTGGTAAGAACAGCCTTTATCAAAGGAAGCATATGTTTGTGTGTGCGCTGAAGTATGAGTATTATCTTAGTTCACCCACACAAGTTCCCGCTAGCACATTTTTCCTGGATTTTGCAGTGATTTTTTTATCTTTTTTTTTTTTTTTTGCACATGCAGGTATAATAATACAACAATGGTTACAATTTTAAACTACATGTCTTTCAAGGTCAAGTACAAGAGATTATGTAGATAAATAAGAGTCTCTCTTTGCCTTTAGTGTACTTTAGTCCATCCCAGAAACTGGGCATCAAATGCTGTAGACTCTTAGGAATGATTTTAAGTTGTAATTGACCTATAACAAAGAAAGAGTTGGTGCCCTAGGGTATATTTCCCATGTTCAACAGACATAATAACCTTTTTTGCTGCTTTCAAGAGCTGTCAATTCCTCTTTTTGTAATTAAACTTGTATTTATTTTATGAGATAATAAGGAAACACCATTAAAATCCAATTCCTCAGTTTCAATCTGCCGTTAATTAATGACTTCTAGACTCACATTCATCAACTCACACATCAGCACTCCAGTCCTCCTCTTTCAATGAGTCACAAACTTTACTATTAAATGCAGTAGAAACTTTCACTAAAAAATAATGGGATTTATCTGATCTTCTTCTTGCATATATTATGTTTACAACTTACAATGATTACTTTTCTCAGCTAATAAAAATGTACACTTTCTTTTACTGTAAATACCATACCACAGTGTATAATAGGTAAAGCACAGATATGGTACGCTATGGCAGGCAAGGTGAGCACAGGAAGGGTAAATGACATGTTGACAGGTCTCACAGTGAGCTTTACGATGTGCGGTCTAATGTTTTATCCACGGGGTCACACTACAGTCACTTGAATAATCAGCCAGTCAGTCAGTCTGAACAAGTAGAACACCAGCGATTTAAAGTGCATTTTAAGATAACTACACAAGGTTGAAATATTAAAAGAATGTATTTGGGATTAGCAGCCAAAAATGAAATACATCCGAAGAGTCAGCCTACGGATGAGTAAGAAAATTCAACTTCATATTAATTAAATCTGATTGGAAACAAGACAGAAAAGGTGAGATTTACGCTTGGATGTCAATGCTGACACAATATGTGCTATGTGAGCAGATACAAACACTGCTTTACAGAGGTCAATGCATGCTTGTTAAGTGAATTTTAATAGTGGGCAGACAGGCATGAAAAGATGTTTTTTCAACTCTTTTATGCAACATAAAGTGTAATAAACTGGGCCAATGACTGACATCCTGTACTGTGAAAGTGTAACGGATAAGTATGTGCAATTCTGACCACTTTACACTTAGTAAATACATACTTTCTGTTAATCATCCTTTTTAGTATACATAGGATTATAATTATTCTTATTAAATGTATATTGGTGCCATTTAATGCCTACTGCTGTATACCTGCCATTTTCTTTAGGGTTAATAAAGTATCTATCTATCTATCTATCTATCTATCTATCTATCTATCTATCTATCTATCTATCTATCTATCTATCTATCTATCTACCGAAATCACATATTCTTAGTCATTTGACTATAAAGCTTTGAAAGAGAGCAACAGGGTTTCTAAATTCAAAGATCCAATTAATTTATCTAAATATACTTTAAATAGAATTGATAATCAGTGAAGGCTGTAGATAGATAGATAGATAGATAGATACAGTATGCAAGGTAATATACAGTATGCATGTTAATCCAATGGATTCATGCTAATTTGTATTACTTTTTTAGTTACTTTGCAAGGACAACTTGCTTTAGCCACTCATAGTTAGTGATTTGCACCATTACAATATAGATCAATAGATATACATGACACTATATACTGATAATATGAAAAGCACTAAATATAGATAGATAGATAGATAGATAGATAGATAGATAGATAGATAGATAGATAGATAGAAATGAGCAACAGATGTTACATTATATTTATATTATTATTATAAAAGACAGCTCCTACTTTGGCTAAAACTGAAAGAAAGAAAGAAAGAAAGAAAGAAAGAAAGAAAGAAAGAAAGAAAGAAAAAGAAATTATTTTACTATTCTCTACTTACCATAACTTTTCACCTCCATAACCCAGAAACACACCAATGATGTTGCTTAGCATTCCTACATTGAGTGAGTATGGCTGTGTGCGTGTGTGCTTGTCCTGAGTTGAAGTATCAGTTCTTGTCGTGTTCCAGTGCTTCAGTGATTTCATAATGGAATCAATGATTCAGAAAATGGATGGAAGAATTGATTATTATAGTTACATTAGTATCAATAGTAGTAGTATAACATTAATACTGTTTTCCTGATTGTTCTTATTATTTATTAGCAGCATTAGTGCCTGTGGTTTATCATCCTAATCATCTATCCATCCATTCATCCATCCATCCATTTTGCCAGAGAAGGGTTATGGAGCACCTGCAGCCTTTTCTGTCATTGGTTGTGCAGCAGGAACAATCCCCAGACAGTGTGCCTGTCCATCATAGGGTGAATATACCCACTTATCAGGGGCAAGCTCAGCATTGCCAAATTACCTAACCTCTGTGTCTTTGGAATATGATGAGTATAGTACTGGGGTGTTGTACCGTGTTAGCCATTGTGAATGTAGTGAAAAGTCAAGCAAAATGACACCTTTGATTGGCTAACTAAAAAGATTACAATATGCAAGCTTTCGAGGCAACTCAGGCCCCTTCTTCAGGCAAGATATAATTATGATGAATGTGATGAGGAAACTGGAGCACCTGCAGGAAACCTACATGAACATGGGGAGAACTTGCACATCTCCATATTGGGAGCATATAGGGAACACATGGGCTTGAACCCTTGTCTCCACATTGCAAGCACTATCATTATTATTTTTATTTTAATTCACAGTTTGTGCTGTTTTACCTGTAACCCTCTTAGTTCCTTAGGTCTTTTTGTCTGATAGTCACGACTTTATGAAGTATGTGGGCTATTCTGAGGAGAGCGATCTACTGCACCTGAGTGGCACTTGTTTACTTGGCAGTTATTCAGGATATTTTTGAAGACCTATTATTATTATTATTATTATTATTATTATTATTATTATTATTACGAGTAACTATGTAAAATTTAATTTACTTTAGATGATCTTTCTCCTACCTACAGTATGTTAGCATCATGTCAAGCACACTTACTTTGCAATCTGCATGCTGTTTCCTTGCTAAAAGAAAACATTTTCAAATATGCCTAATGAATGTATAAATGCTTTGGGAATCCCCAGCAGGACTTGGAATTTAATACAAAGGAAAAAATGTCTGATCATCTATTCTTTTTTTCATACAGCTGGCACATGCTTCACTGAGATAAAAAAAAAAAATGGGCAGAATGGAAAAAAATCTTTTTGTACATTTTATTTAACTCTTTGGCACAATACTCAGAAAATCTTCCATCATCAAAACAAATTCAGACTGAAGTAAACCATCACTGGCAGTCATTCACCACTGCACTAATTTAATAATCTTTACTTTCAAGATGCTGAACAGGTAACACAGTCTGGAAAATGAAGGAACATTATTGAATTGGTGCTGTGGGTGATCTAAGAGTTACAAGAAAAGAAAAGAAAAACGTCAATATACAGTACATATATGTGCTTAAGTATGTATACATATATGTTATCATGTAAAAAAAAATGTCTTTATTTATTTAAACCCAACAACCAACGTAAGGTGTTTTTAAAATGCTTGTATAACTTCGGTATGCCTAAATATGTAGTTTGATGTAAGATGTATAATGAATGTGACCACTAGAGGGCAGTATGTCTTTGCTGGAATTAACTTGACCTTTGTGAAGCCAATTTAGAAAGCATTAATTTTGCTCAATCATTCTTCTACTGAATAATAAATAAATAAATAAATTAAAACGATTACAAATTGACAAACCATTACATTTTGCTGTTTATCCTTGAAATTACTTTTAATGTTAGTTAAATATTAAAATGGCTTTTGCACATAATGCACTGTATATAATGTCATTTAAGGGTGAAGATAATATTTTAGATAATCTGTATCCTAATTAAGAATTTCCCAGTAACTCAGTTTAATGGTTACACCTTGGATGGAAACAATGCAACTTACTGAGTAAAGCAGTGGACTGAAAAGCACTAGGCTGACTGAAAGTCACTTAAAACCTAAGTCATGTTATGCGACTTTTTCAGTGATGTTCTCTTGTAGCCTTCATTTACATAAGGCAGTCATCAATGTGCTCCTATGATATCAGTCGCCTAATATGACGTGCCCAGTGACTCACTCTAAACTGCTCGCTGCTCACTTCAATGAAATCAAGTTGTCAGGGCAGACTCTATGTGCATGAGAGCTGACAACCAGTGAATGCTCATGCAGATTTATAATGTATAGAAAGTGTGACAAGGGATAAGGAACACATGTGTTTTGAACTCACAAACAACAGAGATGCTCATCTATCTGACCATCTAACAGCCCGTGAAAAGATTATAAGCTGTAACTTACCAAACACTGACGTCCTATATCAGTTTAAGGTAAGGAAAAGGGCCACAAAGATCATTGCTGATCCAACTCATCCAAGGGCATCATTGTGCGGTGAAAGCTGAAACAATGTGTCACCTTACATTTTTTTTCCATGTGCAGTTACTCTTACTAATCAGGTGTGAGCTTCTACTCAGTATCTATGTATACCTACACACTAGACTGCCTGGACATTTTAATCCTGCTAGATCATTATTTTTTTGTAGTGGCCTTGTATGCTGTATCATATTTTATCATTTTATATTTTGTAATTTTTTATTTTATCTTTTAATATTTATTTTCTGAATTCTGTGTTGTTCTTGTATGTTTCACCAATACTATCAAGATACATTTCTAGTACACATTAGTGTACCTGGCCTTTAAAGTGAATTCCAATTCTGATTCTGATCTACTTTATGCGTCCATTCCATAATATAATCAGATGGCCAGATTGAGTTATCTCAGAATTATGGGACTGTTTGGATAATCCATTATGGAATATACTGAAGGAGGCTGCTACCTATGACCACCTCACCATATTAAAGTTGTACTTGAGCATGGGAAAGATGCTATGTAAATGAATAAATATTGTTATTATTATTATTATTATTATTATGCAGAATCTGTGACAGGAAATATCAGCAAGTGTATCATTGTTGTGAAACACTAGGGGTCGCTGTCGTCCCATTAAACCCAACAGACAGCTTCGCAGACACAGGGTGAAAGCACAAAGAAGATATTTAATATTTTTCTTCTTTAAATAGTGCTCCTTCAGCACCACAACCACCATTAAACACAAGTAAATCAACAATAAATCACTACAATTCTCTCTTTCACACCTCCCAGCAAGCTCTGTCCTACGCCTCCCGACTCTGGCTCGCTTGCGGGGTCTCCAATAGCCCTTTATATAGTCCTTATATAGTCCACCGGGTCAGGTGGAGAACTTGCTTTTCTTCTGCCTGGAAGTACGTCGGAGCTCCCGACCTCGTGACTCGTAAGTACTTCCAGGCTATGAGTGAGGCATGACTCCTTTGGTCCTGTTACACCTCCTCCTGACAGCACCTACCGTACCCAACAGAGCTGAAAAAATGCACTCCAAGTCCCGGGATGCCCTGCGGGAGTCCGGGGCACCATTATATCCCAGGGGAGCTGTCATCTAGTGTTTTGGGGGAGGCAATGTCCAAAAGCTGCTGCCTCTCCCCATCTTTCCATCCTCATGGTGTCCCAGCCAGGTTGAGCTGCCAGTTGTCTATCACACTGTCATCAGGTCCATCATGACATGAGGTGACCAGAAGCCATGGATGACTATAAATGTTCAGATCAAGTGACAAGGCAGCCCTCGGGATGAAAGAGGTATCCTATCCCATGTCATCAGGATACCTATAAGTGCATAATTCGACGTAAAATTCGTGGCAACTTTGAGAACTCTAGAGACAGGGCATTCATGTTATTACTGACTACAAATTCGCGTCACATGGTTATGACAGTGATGCCACCCTACTGGATACATTGAATGACTTCCATACATGGTTCAAAGCACTGAATGATCTCTTTGGGAGGAAGACCATCTTCATGACCCCTGATTCAAGAACTCTATCTAAAGTTAATCCACACCCAACACTGGACCAAATCCATATTCCTCGTTATGTGCTCAGGAGATGTGTGGACCAGATAGAAGATACCTTCAACATCTCCTTGAGTCTGGCAGTTGTTTCCACCATCATACTACTGCTGAAGAACTCAACTGCCTCATGCCTTTGACCAGGTTAATTTTAAATGCTTCAATTAATGGGCTATAATAAGTGTTTTAAAAGTGTTTATTTAAACACCACCTGTCCTAAACACACAGTTTTTTTAAACATAAGTAAAAATTGGTTAAAATTAAAAATTATTAGTTTTTTTTTTCTTCAAAAAGAGATAATTTGACAGTTGTTATATTGATTTTGCATGATGAAGGGATTCATGTACTGATGATAAGCTAGAGCACATCAGTGATGTTACCTGGGGTGACTGAGTCTTTCAGTTCTTTCAAACATCACACGATCTCATCCAGACAAGCCAGTTGAGGACGGTCAAGACTCAGCTTGTGCCCTAGAAGCAATCTTCCATAGATCTGCAGGGTGTGTGCTGTTATAGAAGAGATCCTCCTTCCTTCATCTTGAGATGCTGTGTGCAGAGTATACGCTGTAGAGAGACTGCCTTGCAAAGACTCTGCACCCTGTCTCCACAGGCATGTACTTGCCTTCCATCCTTCCTCTTCAACAACATTTATTTCTATAGCACGTTTTCATACAAATGATGTAGCTCAAAGTACTTTATAGGATGAAGAAAGAAAAAAAGATAACAATATAAAAATAAAATTAGGCAATACTAATTAACAAAGAATAAAGTAAGGTCTGATGACCAGGGAGGACACAAAAAAAAAAAAACCACAGAGGACTGGAGAAAATAAAACAAAATCTGCAGGGGTTCCGAGGCCACGAGACCACCCAACCCCCTCTAGGCATTCTACCTAACATAAATTATCTCAATCAGTCCTCATGGTTTTCAAGCTTCACATGCAAAAATTAGAAGATGATGGTCATTTGGACCTCTGGCCTTAAATCCATCAATGTAAGTACTGTACGGTGCTTTGATCGGGTGGTGGTGTTGGTGCAAATTGCCACCACAGAAAACCAGAAAAAGAACAGCAGAGAAAGAAGCCATGAAAATGATAATTAAATGCACACGCAGAGTATCAGGGTTACACTAAAGTGAAGTTATGAGAAAGCCATGTTAAAATAATGAGGTTTTAGCAGTTTTTAAAGTGCTCCACCAAATTAGCCTGGGGAATTTCTATCAGTAAACTATTCCAGATTTTAGGTGCGTAACAACAGAAGGCCGCCTCATCATTTCTTTTAAGTTTAGTTCTTGGAATTATAAGCAGACACTTATTTGAAGATCTAAGGTTACGATTTGGAGTGTAAGGTGAAAGACATTCTGAAATATAGGACAGAGTGAGATTGATTTTGTAAACCATAAGCAATATTTTAAAGTCAATTCAAAATGGCACAGGTAACCAATGTAGTGACATCAATCCTGGAGAGACGTGCTTGTTGTTGTTATCCTTGTTCTTCTTCCATTTAAAAGCTTCTTCTAAATGCTCATGCCATGGCACAGTAAGCTCCAGCATTAACATATTCTTTATGCTTCTTGATACGTAAATTGCTGTGGGAGCTAAACATACCAGCTCAAGTCTACCACAAGCTACCGGTCCTGTGCTGTGTTTAGCAATCCTGATTGTGTTTTTGCTACTGGTTTCCTCCAGGTCTAATGAAATGAATGAATGACCATGTGGTTCTAGATTTCCAGCCTGCAGTGATGTTTTCTGCCATGGTCTTCAGTACCTGGTCTTCCTGCCAGTGATATTAACCTTCACCAAAAGGCTTTGGACAGCAGCTCAAAATGTACTCATAGAGTTTCTTCACCATGCCCCAGCAGTGCAGATTGGATGGACTTGGGAAGTCATCATACACTGCCTGGACACAGAACTTGAGGGTGTTATAGTTCTGAACTGCAGAGGTAAGTCCACAAGATCTGTCTTTCCACAACTTTTTTCAATCTGGTCCAGGCACTTTGCTGCCTCATCCCCACAGCTCTGCTAGATCGCTTCTTCTCAACCACTGCTCTCACCTACTCCTGGACCAGTTGCTGACTCAGTGTTTTGCTACATGTTGGGAAGGTTTTCCTGGATGGCAAAAACTGGCAGCTGCAAGGGTACAACAAAGATGGTACAAAACAGTGCTTGGCCTCATATACTGTATGGTATTTTACTGTGCAGTAAAAGAGGTTGGCAGATAAAGAAATTCTGAGTATGAAAGTTTGGGAATGTAGGGGCTGCTAGGGTTTGGAATTTCCTGTCTATATTGTGTGCCCCAAAAGGGTACAAATAGAGGAAACAGCATGAGTTTGTGAAAGCGAGTGAGAAGGAAACAGAGAGAGAGATGGTCTGGTTTGCATGCAAGCATGCAGCACTCCCTGGGATGCTACATGGTAGGCAACACAGTAGTACACAAGGATATCTCACCCACTGACAAGACAGAAGGAATGAAGCTAGAAGAAATACATCAGAAAGGAACCTTTAATGGAGCAGGCAGCACTCAGGCAGAATTGGAGACCTGGTCCTCTGTCTGAGTGCATCGGAGTACCCAGGGACAACAGGAGCCACTTAAAAGAGTTTTGTCCTGGGGTACTTGGAAGAAAATATTGTACAACCTCTAATACTGAAAGTGGTTTTGAACTGCAACTCTATTTGGGGTGGCATTTAAAGCCTCCTGATGGCCAGAATACAAAATCAAGAGGAAAATGGGCAAATATTCAACTATTGTGGCAGGGAGAGAAAGCAGGGTCTAGAGATGAAGGCAGGAGGGGAGAAAGGGGGTGTTTTGGTGTGGCACTGTGTTGAGCAAGTTGGCCAGTCAAGCACTCTGTTAAATAGAGGGAGTCTAGAGAAAGAACGGTTGGTTTCTTTAATAGCAATAAAACATTTTATTTATATTGCACCTTTCTCAAAGCACTTTACAGAAACTCAGAAAAAACATCAGGGCATATATAACATTGCATATTAATAATAAAATACTAAATAAAGAAAAATAGAGGATGTACAAGGCATTAAAATAGAGTAAAAGACAGTAAACTGGTATAAAATGCAAAAATACTGAAAGAAAACCCTGGAAAAAAATAACAATTTTTAATACAAATACAAATCATCCTGAGCACCTGGACTTAGAGGGTAAACTGAAAGAAGGTTCCAAAAGTCAGAAGTAGCTGAACAAAAGAGTTTCAAGTTGTTTTTTTTTAAAAGGAATGGATTGACTCTGCTGATCCAATTAATTTAGAGAGGCCGATCCAAAGTTTGGGGACTATATAGCTGAAGGCTCTGTCAGCTGTATTAGTATGTAGTACAACAACGCTACCAGAATTGGTGGACCATAGTGTGCAGAAAGGAGCATAGTAATGGAGGAGGTTACTGACGTAGTCCAAAGCAAAGCCATTTAAATTTTTATGGGATATTAAGTGACTTTCATACTCAATCGTAGGGAGCCATTGAAGGTAAATTAGCATGGGTGTCATGTGCCCACTGTTATTCTTGCAGTAGAGTTTTAAACCAACTGCTTAGAATGGGCACCTGCCAGCAGGGAGTTAGAGGAGTCAATGTGAGATTTAGAAAAAGCATGGACAAGTTTCTCAATATTAGAAAAGAATGAGTGAATACGGTATATGTTACATAGGTGGAAGTAAGAAAGTTTCTTAATGTTTTCATGTTGATAGAGCAAGAAAGAGAGAAATCAAAAATGATAAGAAGATTCCTAGCAGAATCAGAAAGTCTGATGACATCATCACCAAGAGCGACTGAAAAAGAGCTAATTTTCCTAAGCTGAGCTTTAGTACGATTAGCACGGTTTCAGTTTTGTTGCAGTTTAATTTTAAAGAGTTATCTTACATCCAGGTTTCAATTTCACAGAGGCAAGCTGTGAGCTGAAGAAACTCTGATGAACTTTCACTTTTAACACTGAAATAGATCTGAGTATCATCTGCAAAAAAAAAAAAAAGATAACGCAGTCCAAATCTATGAATAAAATGGCCAAGGGGAAGCATGTAGATACAGAAGAGCAGAGGGCATAGGACAGAACCCTGAGGAACTCCTTGTGTGACTGGCGCTGAGCTGGACCTGCTAGTGCCAAGACCAACAAATGCTTGCCTATCAATCAGATAGGACTTAAACCACTGGAGGGCAGTGCCAGAGATACCTAGAATGTTCTACATTCTGGATAGTAGAATATCATTTGCGACAGTATTGAATGCTGCATTAAGGTCTAACAGAATTTATATACTGGTTTGCCCAATGTCTGCTGCTGTAAGCAAATCATTAGTTAGCTGAAGCAGAGCAGTTCCACAGTTGTGCTGAGCTCTGAAACCAGACTGAAAGGGCTCCATTACAAATAAAGTAATTAGTAAGTTGGGAGGCCACAACACACTCGAGAACTATTGACAGAAAATCTAAGTGAGAGAGGGGACAAAAATTGTTCAGATTGTCAGTACCAAGACGAGACTTTTTTCATGCTGGGGTTACAGAAGCGATTTTCAAAGTAGCTGGCACAGAGCCGGTGTCAAGAGATATATTTATTATTGTTGTAACAGTCAGGATTATGGCATGAAGGCAGGATTTGATAAGTGTGGTGGGAATGGGGTTCAGTACACAAGTAGTGGGCTCATCTTACAGAGCAGGTTATTAATAAATGAAAAAATAAACTGTTGAGAATTTGGAAAAGGAGCTGCATGGAGAGGGAAGACAGAAAAAAATATAAAAGAAAGATGGATTTGGGTTAGCTGATTTACTAAGGTTTTTAATTGTATCAAACAAAAAGTCAAGACATCTTTCACAATCTTCAGTGGAAGAAGTGATTGGGGCAGAAGCAGGTTGAAGTAGTTTATTAACTACAGAGAACAAAACCCTTAGGTTATCATGTCCATGCTAGTGTGTATACTTGGCAGCAGTTAGTGTATGTCTGTAAGTCTTTTGATGGTCGGAGAAAGCACAGTGATGCCAGTCTTACATGACATTTCATAGATTGTAATTCAGAATTGTACCATGGAGCTGAGCGTTTAAAGGAAGCCTTGTGATTTAAAGTAGCTGTTATAAAACTTTATATTTTGTGCTCCCCTTATTTTGCATTCCTCCAGTGAAGTCTGCTGCGGTGGGCTGGCGCCCTGCCCGGGGATTTGATCATGCCTTGTGCCCTGTGTTGGCTGGGATTGGCTCCAGCAGACCCCCGTTGACCCTGTGTTAGGATATAGCGGGTTGGACAATGACTGACTGACTGACTGACAGTGTAGTCTGTCCTCTTAATTAAGATAACCTTTTTTAAACTTTTCTGGTCTCCTTTCTGAGAGCGGAATTATTTTGCAACGTGCATGCTTAGGTTGTCTACTGACGGCTATTAAGGGAAAAGTTAAAAATCCAAAATTTGGGCATTTGGGCCAATAGGCTAAGAACCAAGTTACCCAAACTATTCTATAACATTCCAGTAATTATTTACCTCTCTGATGCTGATCTTTCTGATCATAAAATAGGTCATTACGATAGCAATTGATGAGAATAATTCATAATTAATTGCAGAATTACGGTATTTGACGGTTCCTCTAGTGTGCCTCTTTCTCTTGCACGATTTGGCTCATAAACTAATCAGCACATTGTAATCTCATAAAAGGCTTAAGTTTCGAGTCTGATATTTTTCAGTCCATCTACTTCGGCTCTAGACTGTCCTCAAGAAATTGTGACACACAGACACACACACACACCCATCATCAAGATATCAATGTTTTCGGTGTCAGAGGACCCTAAAACGTTGAGATCTGTTGCAAGCCAGAGATCAAATTTTGTGATGAATCTAAAGCTTTCACACCTCCCCCATAGATGATAGGTTATTTGGAGCACAAAGCAAAAATTATATAAGTATTATTTCTGTACTTTCCTGAAGCCCTTTTGACAGCATTTACAGCTTTAAGTCTTCTTGGGCAAGTCTCTTCAAGCATTGCACACATGAATTTGGACAGTTTATCCCACTCTTCCTGACAGATACTCTGAAGCTCAGTCAAATTGGATCTGAAAACTGCCATCTTCAGCTCTCTTCACACATGGTCTAGGGGGGTTTAAGCTGGTCTAACCTGAGCTTTGGCTGGGCTGCTCAGGTACATGTGAAAGACCTCTCCACAGTCCAGTCCATGAATGTCTTGACTGTATGCTACAGGTCATAGTTGTGCTGAACGGTGAATTGTTGCCCCAGTCTGAGGTTGCTTGCAGTCTGGAGCAGGTTTTCTTCAAGGACCTCGCTGTATTTGGCTGCATTCTTCTTTCTTTCAGTTCTGACAAGTCTCCCTGCCCCTGCTGCTAAGGAGCAGACCCATAGCATAAAACAGCCACCACCATGCTTCACTGTAGGAATGGTGTTAGGTAGGTCATGAGCATTCCCTAGTCTTCACCAGATATAGTGCTTGGAGTTCAACCCAAAGAATTAAATGTTTGTCTCATTAGAACAGAGAATCTTTTCCTTCCATGCTCTCTAAATACCATCATATGGCTTTTACTCAAGAGTGGCTTCCATCTAGCCAATCCACTATAAATACCTGATTGGTGGAGTGCTGCTGAGATGGTCACCCTTGTGACAGGTTCTCTTATTTCTGCAGAGGACTTCTGAAGCTCTGTTAGCGTGACCCTTTGATTCTTGGTCACCTCCTTGACCAAGATCCTTCTACAGTCTGGACAGTCCTGGTAGTTCCAGACCTTTTCCATTTCATAATTATTGATGGCATTCTGGTCCCGGGAACACTCAAAGTTTTAGAAATAGTTCTGTCTCCTTGTCTTGATCTCTGCCTCATCTGTTTTATTAGTAAGGTCTACAGAGAATCCCCTTGGCTTCATGACTTGGTTTCTGTCCTGAAATGCACTGTAAATTGTGTGACCTTACATACACAAGTGTGTAAATTTCTAAATGATGTCCAATCATTTCAGTTTGCCGCCGGTGGACTACAATCAAGCTTCAGATGCATCTCAGGGATAATTAAAGCAAACAGGATGCACCTGACCACAATCTGGAGCTCCAAAGCAAAGGGTCTGAAGACTTACAGAAATGAGGGATTTCATTTTTTGATTTTTAATAGACCTGTAAACATGTTTACATTTTGTCGTTATGGGTTATTGAGTGTAGATAAATGACAGTTATTTTTATAAAATTAAATTTACAACACAATAAAGCGTGCAGAAAGTCACAGCATCTGAAAACATTCTGAATTTACAAAGTCATTACTAATTTCAGTTTTAACACTGAATTACTGATAAATTTTTTCAATTGCAGTTTTAAAATTCAAATACAAGTCAGCAATAGTTTCTTTATCCATTTTCTTTCATGACAGAGACTAAGAAGCCAATCACTACAAGACAACTCGCCACGTTAGTCACTTCCAGATAACTCGTCCACAATGGAAGCCACACATTCACCTATTCTTAATTATTATTTTTCCAAACAGAAAATGTGATAATTTGTAATGCTGCAATAATTTAAGTGTAATTTTCTGACATTGCATTGAAAAGGATTATTTCTTATTTAAAAAGAAGCTTAATGTTTTTTTAAAGTATGCAAAAGTGGATTTCAATTTTGAAGGATTAGGAGTAAGTGTAGTTTAAGCTAATTAAGATATATGGTCTGGTACATGGAATCAGTATTAAAGCAATTAGGGGAACTGGAGCAAGTCCTGGGTAAAGTTTAAAAGAGAAAAGTGGATTTAACTTTAATATGTATCATCCTAACTGATCATGAATATCACATAAAGTTCTCAAACCCACTTTATTCAGTTTAAGTTGGTGGGTTATGAGGCAGAGCCTGCTGGCAGTACTGGGCACATGGCAGGAACAGAAGGCATCACATGGCCAAGTTACACTCACACTTTGGTTTTAATCAACTGTTAGTATGAGCTACATATGAGAAAAACCGATGCAGACTTGTAGGGAATGAGCAAACTGTACATGGACAATGACAGGGCACAGGATTCAAATATAGGACACCAGATCTGTGAACCACTGCTCAACTGTGCCACCCTGATAAAGAATATTTAAATATTAAAGTTGTTCATAGATTAAATAAAACTGCCAACACTGAATATCAACTACAAATTAAATCTAAAATACAAATGTATTTGCCTCCATCTTCCAGTTTTGCTAGTAATATGCTCATTAAATAAATCCAATATCCACTAAATAATCATACAAGTGGGAAAATGTTGTGAGCCTGTAAAGTGGAATGTCACCTTACTGTACATTTAAGATTTTCACATCAGATTGCCAACTTCTATATTATTATATATGTATACAACTTATATATTATTATATATACAGTATATGTATATACATACATATATACTGTATTCTTGTTCCCAGATTCCCAGATTTCTGCTTTTACTGTGTTTTTAATTTAGTTGCATTGTTTTGTCTTCCACTGTAATATTTTCTATCGTTTATTTCTATCTTTTTACTTGTTGTTACTGCTCTCGTGTTTTGTCTGTTCTGAAAAAATGTATGAGAAAACACAAAAAGCACTTTACTTGTAAGTCCGAGTCAGACTCTGCACCCCATCCTGTATTTTAATCGAGAAGAGGAAGAGCACAGAGCAAACAGCCTCATGTTAATTTGAACTTCTAAGTAAAGGAAGTAGGCTTTGTTTTGATTTCTTTGTATGCATTTGATTTATCTGTCAACAGGCAGCGGTACTCTGTTCAAACACTGGTGGTGGCAGCGTTGCTTGGTGATGCCATCACTTTCAAAGTATGTTGAGAAATTTATGCGCAGTGTGTTTATGTGTTCCATTACTCATATTGTTTTATACTGTCATTTTTTTCTTTTATCGAGAATAACATTTAAGGAGTATTGCCTTTTCTGTTAGCTATGGAGCTGATTTAGTTGTAAACCTCAGAACAACAGGAATCCATCCATAATACCAAACCCAGTCCCTGATCTCCCAGTCAGCTACAACGTAAATCAAACAGGCAAGGACCCAAGGTAATCCAGGTAATTAGATTTACATGTCTGACAAAGTTTAACAATTGATCAAGCTTTTGGAAATAGATAAATTACTCATGGTTTTACAATGTTTTTATACAATTTGTAACTTGTATATATAGAATGCATAGCCACACAATGACATGCAAAATACATAGATATTTTTTATGTATTGAGTCCCAGCTGGAGACTGAATTTAACAGCATTGTGGTTTGTAGTTCAAGCACTTGGGAATTATGAAGCTTCAAACGTAACCCTCAGAATACGGCCATAACACAATCAAGAAACTGGGGAGAGCAAAACTCAAAACAGAACAATGAGTGATATAAGTAAACAGAAAAAACAAAACACAAGTAACTGAGAATTAAGAAGACAAAGAAAACAAAACGCAAGCCTGAATGTAAGACAATGAAGAAAATAACTGGACGAAACACAAGATTTACCAACCAACCAACCATTTTCTAACCCGCTGAATCCGAATACAGGGTCACGGGGGTCTGCTGGAGCCAATCCCAGCCAACACAGGGCACAAGGCAGGAACCAATCCTGGGCAGGGTGCCAACCCACCACAGACACAAGATTTAAATATTATGAAATTAAAAAGACAAGCGGACCTAATCAGAAAATACATCTTTTAGGTAATTAATAAAATAAGAGGCCAGAGTGGGTAAGAAGAGGAAGAAGAAGAAGTGGATAACTGATGTTATATATTATCTATAATTGGAAAAAAATCACATTCTCACCAGTGGTGTAGTTAGGGGCGGGCGGAGGGGGCGATGTAAGCAGCAGGGTTCGTAAAAATATCACTCATGAATGAAAAAAATAAAATTGTCTGATTTTTATCCACAAATGCTTCAAAAATTATTTTCAGACTGTCCTTCTGTGACAGCATCAGACACAGCAGCTGAAATTTCTGAAGCAATGACAAAAATAAACATACAAATTAAACCGATAATAATTTCAAGGAAGATAAACAACTAATTTACAATTTATAATTTCGTTTCATTATCAATCCGAATGCGTTCTTGCTCTGTGCAGAAAACAACCCCACCTATCACTTGTACGCTACACTGGTTCTGGTTTTCACAGCATAATTATATTAAACTAATAATAAGAACATGGCTTATCAGTGTGTCTATACTATTCTTATCTAGCTGATGCTTATAACTGTGAACAATTATTGCTGTTTCTCTATATATGAATAAATCTATGCAAAATGTATCTTAATTTTTAATTTTAATTTTCTGTTTAAATAGGTTAATATAATCAGATTTGTTGAAGGGATGCAAATTGAAGCACCGCCCCGCCCCAAGCATCACGAACTCGAGCTACGTCACTGATTCTCACTTAGGGGATCTGTACAAAACTTTTACAAAACCTGGCAGGATCTGATCAATAAAATTTTAGAATAAGCATTTAAAGCATTGAGGAAGCTGATTTATCTCCCCTCTTTTTTATTCTATTTATTTTTATTCATTTATTTAAGTACATATTTTTATTATTATTAAATTTTTACTCTGCTGACCTATCTCTCTTTCTCATGGGTGGGGGTCGATTTGTTTCAAACCTAATTTTGTTAAACTTGACTTCCCTGAATGGAATGTTATTTGATTTTAATAAAATTAACAAAATGTTAAAAAAAAAAGAAAACAAGAGGACAAGCCTTAAACATGATAATTAAGGAATTAAGAAACCAGCGGTATGAAAACATAAGATGAGAAAATGAAATGAAGTAAACAAGAGGACAATGCTTGGCTAAATTAAGGAAACAAAAGGTCAATTTCCATAAGAAGACCATGAGGAGATTTAAGAGCTTGTGGGGGCAGTCACAAAGTAGAATCTTTCGGTGAAAAAGAAAATAAAGAGGACAAAAACCTTAAAAGTAAGCCATAAAAGAGTTAATTTGAGAGGATAAAATATTGCAAAAAATAAGAAGACCAAACCCCAAACCAATGTCATCGAGTTGGGAAACTCCTTCATGGCTCCCTAATGCTGCGTTCGCGTGCCGTGGGAGTTTTCAGAGTTCCTAACTGTGATACTTCACCATCTCACTTCATGTGAAATTCCAGTTAGATTTTTGGGTGAAACACAAGGTTGCTGTTGCTACTTGATCCACAAAAAACAAACAAACAAATAAATAAATATAAAAGAACCAAAAGATTAGCTTCATTTTTCAAGTGACTATAAGAGCAAAATAAGGGCATTAAAAGTATATTGCATTACTTCAAATACCATTCAACCACAAAAAAATTATTTTTAGCTGACAAGGTTAATAATTACATTTTATGTTATTGACAGAGTTGAAAGGTCAGTGTTATGTCATATTTTCAATTCAAGTATTGTTTTCTCTTTACTGCTGGACTCCTGGCTCCCACTTCAAAGAGCATGTGCATTAAAATTCTGTCTGAGAAACATATAATTCTCTTCTGTCCAATAGCACATGAATGCAGAATAAAATGTGATGTTTTTAGTAGAACACGATGTCAGTACTAAAGAAAAAACATACTTTGTGAGTGGCAGAAAAGTCTTTCACTTAGGTGTTGATGGGAGAGCAGTCTGAGGTGTTAGTAGAGTCAGTACATACACTTCACTCCATATGTTTCTTAACATGCCTTAAAGTGAACCAGAATTGAAGTTTGGTATAACAACAAAAACAACAACATTTATATATATAGCACATTTTCATACAAAAAGTAGCTCAAAGTGCTTTACATAATGAAGAAAAGAAAAATAAAAGACAAAATAAGAAATTAAAATAAGACAACATTAGTTAACATAGACAATGAGTAAGGTCCGATGGCCAGGGTGGACAGAAAAAAAAGAAAAAAAATACTCCAGATGGCTGGAGAAAAAAAAAAAAAATATGCAGGGGTTCCAGGCCACGAGACCGCCCAGTCCCCTCTGGACATTCTACCTAACATAAATGAAATAGTCCTCTTTATATTTAGGGTTTTCACGGAGTCACTTGATGTTGATGGTCATACAGACTTCTGGCTTTTAATCCATCCATCATTGTTGGAACATCACGGTGCTTTGAGTAGATTATAATAATAATATATAATTCATAATTTTATAATATATAAATTATAATAATAATAGATTATTTAAAAATAGAATTTCTTTTGCTATCTATCTATCTATGGTCATAAAAGCCACAGACAAAAGAACATCCTTTGAAAAGTAGGGTGTATCCTGATGACAAGGCAAAATTGCTCACCATGGCCTAGTCATTCTGGTCCCCGATCATCCCCATGTCTCTAATTGGCTATCTCTTGTACCAGTTCACCACCTAACAGCTAATATGTGTGGTAAACGTGGCACAAAGGGGCTGCCATCACATCATCCAGGTGGATGCTACCTGTTAGTGGTGGTTGAGGTGGCTCCCATCTATTTAAGCACTTTGAGTAGTTAGAAAAGCATTATATAAATGTAAAGAATTATTAAATTATTATCTGCTCAAGCTAATAATTATTATACTGGTGTTTGTATCAGTTTTTTAAAGGGTTCAAAGGAATATAGAAACAGGAGTTTGGTGCACCTCAGTTAAGATGATATAAGATAGTTTTGCTTGTCTCTGTGCCAGATAGCTGCAATGTGTTGCAGGCTGACCAAACACGCCAGTAAGAATTTCACTCTACTTAGTATTTGTGACTGTACTACTGCTACTATTACTACTACTATTGCCACTTTATTATACTATAGTTCCAAACTACATTAATTTGTCAAGCCTTATTTATTATAAAAATACAACCTGATATTTATGGAATTGAATCACCACAAGTTCTAACTCAAGGTCTCAAATGACTATTTCTATTTTCAGGCCTTACAGGTTGAAATACTTTGTTTAAAAGTAGACCAGGTCAGCTTAGAACAATTTCCTTTTTGTATTATTTTGACAACAAAAACAACAATGTAAAGGTCATACATCTGATAGCAGAGTTACCAATTAATGCCTAAACACATGGAAAAGTGTTCAAGACTATGAGTATATATATAGTGTGAGCGTATTTATATACTGTATATACATTCATATACATTTATACAGACATTGCATTTTTTGTGTTGTATTTTTGCTAGTTATTCTGATGAGTCATGCAAGTACATATTTCATTGTACTGTATAATCATCCATCCATCCATCCATCCATCGTCTTCCGCTTATCTGAGGTTGGGTCACGGGGGCAGCAGCTTGAGCAGAGATGCCCAGACTTCCCGTTCTCCGGCCACTTCTTTAGCTCTTCTGGGGGAATCCTGAGGCATTCCCAGGCAAGCCGGGAGACATAGTCCCTCCAGTGTGTCCTGATTCTTCCCCGGGGCCTCCTCCCGGTTGGATGTGCCCAGAACACCCCGCCAGGGAGGCATCCAGGAGTCATCCTGATCAGATGCTTTGAGCCCCTCCCGGAAGACTGAGCTTAACTCCCTATCTTTAAGGGAAAGCCCATACACCCTGCGGAGGAAACTCATTTCAGTCGCTTGTATTCCCAATCTCGTTCTTTTGGTCACTACCCATAGCTCATGACCATAGGTGAGGGTAGGAACGTAGATCAAGTAGTAAATTAAGAGCTTCACCCTTTTCCGGCCGAGGACCATGCTCTCGGATTTGGAGGTGCTGATTCTCATCCCAGCCGCTTCACACTCAGCTGGGAATCGATTCAGAGAGAGCTGAAGATCACGGCCTGATGAAGCAAACAGGACAACATCATCTGCAAAAAGCAGTGACCCAATCCTGAGTCCACCAAACCGGACCCCTTCAACACCTTGGCTGCGCCTAGAAATTCTGTCCATAAAAGTTTTGAACAGAATCGGTGACAAAGGGCAGCCCTGGCGGAGTCCAAGTCTCACTGGAAACGGGCTCGACTTACTGCCAGCAATGCTGACCAAGCTCTGACACTAGTTGTACAGGGACCGAACAGCCCTTATCAGGGGGTCCGGTACCCCATACTCCCGGAGCACCCCACACAGGATTCCATGAGGAACACAGTTGAACGCCTTTTCCAAGTCCAAAAAACACATGTAGACTGTTTGGGCAAACTCCCATGCACCAAACAGGACCCTGCTAAGGGTGTAGAGCTGGTCCACTGTTCCAGGACGAAAACCACACTGTTCCTCCTGAATCCAAGGTTCGACTATCTGACGGACCCTCCTCTCCAGAACCCCCGAATAGACTTTTCCAGGGAGTCTAAGGAGTGTGATCCCTCTGTAGTTGGAACACACCCTCCGGTCCCCCTTCTTAAACAGTCTGCCAATCCGGAGGCACTGTCCCCGATGTCCATGAGATGTTGCAGAGATGTGTCAACTAAGACAGTCCTACAACATCCAGAGCCTTGAGGAACTCCTGGCATATCTCATCCACCCCCGGGCCCTGCCACCAAGGAGTTTTTTGACCACCTCGGTGACCTCAGTCATAGAGATGGGGGAGCCCACCTCCGAGTCCCCAGGCTCTGCTTCCTCATTGGAAGGCATGTTAGTGGGATTGAGGAGGTCTTCAAAGTACTCCCCCCACCGACCCACAATGTCCCGAGTCAAGATCAGCAGCGAACCATCCCCACCATATACAGTGTTGACACTGCACTGCTTCCCCCTCCTGAGACGCCGGAAAGTGGACCAGAATCTCCTCGAAACCGTCCAAAACTCGTTCTCCATGGCCTCCCCAAACTCCTCCCACACCTGTGTTTTTGCCTTAGCAACCACTGAAGCCACATTCCGCTTGGCCTGCCGGTACCTATTAGCTGCCTCTAGAGTCCCACAGGACAAAAGGGTCCGGTAGGACTCCTTCTTCAGCTTGACGGCATCCCTCACCACCAGTGTCCACCAACGGGTTCGGGGATTGCCGCCATGACAGGCACTGACCACCTTATGACCACAGCTCTGGTCAGCCGCCTCAACAATAGAGGCACAGAACATGGTCCTCAAACTGCCACCTTATCTTGGTGGAGGGGTTTGCGTGTCCCAGTGATCTTAGGAGCTCTGTTGTCCGGGGCTTTATGCCCCTGATAGGGTTACCAAAGGCAAACTGGTCCTAGGTGAGGGATGAGACAAAGAGCGGTTCAACCAAACCTCCTATGAAGAACAAAAACCTTGGATGACGTTTTCCCTTGCCTGGACGCGGGTCACCAGGGCCCTCCTCTGGAGCCAGGCCTGGAGTTGGGGCTTAATGGTGAGCACCTGGTGGCTGGGCCTGCACCCATGGGGCTCAGCCGGGCACAGCCCGAAGAGGCAACATGGGTCCCCCTTCCCACGCGCTCACCACCTGTAGGAGGGGCCAAGGAGGTCGGGTGCAGTGTGAGTTGGGTGGTGGCCAACAGGTCCTCAGCTACAGAAGTTGTGTAATCATGACAAAAAAAACAGACTTGACTTTTAATGTTTAAAAACATGACATCAAAGTAATGCAACAAAGCCAATGAAATATACAGTACTGTACATAAATATAAAAAATAAAATATAGGAAAAAGACAGAGAAAAATAACTCCAAAATTTTCATAAGCTACTGTAAATGATGACAACAACAGAGTTAACCTGAGTTGAACTCAACTCGCTTACCAATGGAGTCTGAAATAGATTGATGGTACTAAAAGTATTATGGTGTGAGTGCCATGAAGGAAGGACAGGCAGCCAGGAGGCCATAATGGAAGGAGCATGCGTGCAAGGCCACCGGGAGCAGTTCACTCCCCCATACAACAGGTGGCAGTATTCCTCAGAGCTGGATCACTTTACAATACCTGCACGGCAGCACGAGAATTGGAGCCCGGAGACATAGCCCTGTCAAGGTCTTTGGGGTCTGCCAGATAGTGAGAGGGAGAACTGCCTTGGTTTGTGAACGACCTGGAAACAGTTTCTGGGATGACTTTAAAAGAAAGCCCGTAAAGAAAAGACAGTAGTCAACTAGGAGGATGGAAGGAGGAAGAATTTGTTTTGTAGTGTAGTTAATTAATTGTTCATTACATGGGTGATTGTTTAGGGAATAAACATCCTTTATTTTATCCCAAAATCATGTTAGGGCTCAGTACAGTCAAAACAGATCACAAAACAATCAGATCATCGTAGCATTAATGTTTACATTCTATAAATACAAAAATGTGAGTCAGTGCATTGTCTTCTTATCACTTATCAACAGAAATAGCCTATTTAATTACTCTTAGTTTAAAAAGAGAAATGCCTACCTAGGTTATAAGCTGGTTTGAAAAATAGTGTGCTACAGTGTGGATTGAAGTGCTACAATGGAAGAACCTTCAGTCAATGCACATTTAAACCTGACAACAGAAGCTGCAGCTATCAAAGACAAAGTCCCCCTGAAACACATACACGCAACAAGCAATTAACTAAGCCAATGTAAATTAAATGTCACCAATAAAACAATATGCAACCATCATATCAAGAGACCAAAATGTGTAAGACAAACTATTCACTCACCAGCTAAATATTCTTATATACAATTTATGTAAGTTATATTTGTTGAAGTATTTTTTTTCCCTAAACATCAACAACTTAGGTTAATTTGGAGCTGTGATCTGTCAAATGTGAGTGAGTAAGTGTGCCCTTAGATGGACTGCTATTCTGTCCATAGTAAGCTTAAAGATGATAAAGATTTGGAGCCTCTGGAACTTAGAGACAGTATAAGGGAATAATCAAAATCATCAAATTTAACAAAAGAATGAATGAGTATAAATATAAAAAAAATACTGCTAATGGTTTACAAAGCTTTAAATAATCTAACTCCATCCTATATTTCAGAATGCCTTACACCTTACACTCCAAGTTGTAACCTTAGATCTTCAAATGAGTGTCTGCTTATAATTCCCAAGAGCTAAACTTAAAAGAAGTGGTGAGGTAGCCTTCTGCTGTTATGCACCTAAAACCTGGAATAGCTTACCGATAAAAATTTGCCAGGATAATACGGTGGAGCATTTTAAAAAACTGCTAAAAACACATTATTTCAACATGGCTTTCTCATAGCTTCACTTTAGTGTAACCCTGATATTCCATATATGCATTTAATTGTCATGTTTTTCATGGCTTCTTTCTCTGCTGCTCTTTTTCCGGTTTTCTGTAGTGATGATCTGCACCACCACCACCTGATCAGGGCACCATGCAGTCGCTATATTGATGGATCGAAGGCCAAGGTCTAAATGACCTTCATCGTCTAATCTTCCATGTGAACCCTTAATACAATGAGGACTGATTGAGATCATGTATGTTAGGAAGAATGTCTACAGGGGGCTGGGTGGTCTTGTGCCCTCAGAACCCCTGCAGATTTTTTTTTTTTCCCCAGCCCTCTGGAGTTTTTTTTTTTTTGTTTTTTTCTGTCCTCCCTGGCCATTGGACCTTACTTTATTCTTTTTAAATTAGTATTGCTTAATTTCATTTTTATATTTTTTCTTTCTTCATCTTGTAAATAACTTTGAGCTATGTCATTTGTATGAAATTGTGCTATAGAAATAAATTAATTTTACTGTTAATGCAGTAAGATGCAGAGAGCAAGAGTAAATGTCCAAATTATACTACTGCACTTTCTTTTTTCAAACACTGTATGCACAGCTTTGATGAAGTATCATTGAAATTTATGACACCCGCTCTATTAGACTCTATAAAGAGGCTCCCAAAAGTCAAGAGATTCACATAAGTCACCAAAGATTTTAGAATAAACCAAGGTTGCTCCCTCAGTTTATTCCCAGAAGCTCAGTCATTTTTTTAAAGGTGAGCCCAATGCTTTGTGGCTGTAATGACAGCATAACCAAAAAAAGCACATTTAAACAACTAAACTGATCATTAAATCAAGCCATGAGAGTGAAGCAGTTCTATACAACCGGTCAGGCTGGCATTATTACTAAGGACAATATGCCTTTATAATGCCTCGCTGTGACTGTGACTTCTCTTTTTATTTTTAGTCTAGTCATTTTAGTCATTTCGTCGCCTTTAGAATCAGATTTTTAAACTCTGTTCCATACACATGTTAACTGTAAAATTTTGGTATGTTGACAAAATATGCTGAACATCTTTGAAAGCTAAATTAGATATCAGGCAAGCCTTCGATATAATGACGAATGAAGAGAGGGTGGATGAAGGCCAAAATAAGGTGGAATTACAATGAATATATGTGCGTCTTGGGAACTGCAGGTCTGAAATTGTGTGAAGCAATACAGGGGTGCCGCAAGGGACTGTACTTTCTCCGGTCCTGTTCAATCTATATACATCAGACTTCCAATATGACTCGGAGTCCTGCCACGTGCAAAAGTTTGCTGATGACACTGCTATTGTGGGCTGCATCAGGAGTGGGCAGGAGGAGGAGTACAGGAAGCTAATCAAAGACTTTGTTAAATGGTGTGATTGAAACTTACACCTTAACACCAGCAAGACCAAGGAGCTGGTGGTGGATTTTAGGAGGCCCAGGCCCCTTATGGACCCCGTGATCATCAGAGGTGACTGTGTGCAGAGGGTGCAGACCTATAAATATCTGGGAGTGCAGCTGGATGACAAATTGGACTGGACTGCCAATACTGATGCTCTGTGTAAGAAAGGTCAGAGCCAACTATACTTTCTGAGAAGGTTGGCATCCTTCAACATCTGCAATAAGATGCTGCAGATGTTCTACCAGACGGTTGTGGCGAGTGCCCTCTTCTACGCGGTGGTGTGCTGGGGTGGCAGCATAAAGATGAAAGACGCCTCACGCCTGGACAAACTTGTTAAGAAGGCAGGCTCTATTGTAGGAGTAAAGTTGGACAGTTTAACATCTGTGGCAGAGCGACGGGCACTAAGCAAACTCCTGTCAATCATGAAGAATCCACTGCATCATCCACTGAACAGTGTCATCTCCAGGCAGAGGTGTAGCTTCAGTGACAGACTTTTGTCACCGTCTTGCTCCACTGACAGACTAAAGAGATCGTTCCTCCCCCACACTATGCGACTCTTCAATTCCACCCGGGGGAGTAAATGCGAACATTAATTTTATTTTAATTTTTTTCATTTTTTTTACTATTTAATTTAATATTGTTTCTTTGTATCAGTATACTGCTGCTGGATTATGTGAATTTCCCCTTGGGATTAATAAAGTATCTATCTATCTATCTATCTATCTAGTAATATGCTGAAGGCCTGGGCATGAAGAAAAATCTTGAACAGGTCAATTGGTCCGCTTTAACAAATTATGGGAGAAATTTAAAGATCAACAATGCTGCAGGCTAAATAAAAAGTTAAGTAGGACTTCCATCTCTTTCGACATTTGGTGTTGGAGCCTCCAGTCATAGTAACTGGCACACAACAGGATCTCAATCTGGTCTATATGATAGACCATCACTAATAATAATAACAATGATAATAATAATAATAGTAAAACATTTTACTTTAAAATGTGTTATCCCACGCTCATAGTGCTTATCACCGGAAGACATCTAAACAAAGTCAATTTAGACAAGCTTGAAAAATTCAACTCTAAAGACCGTACCTGATATGTAGAATTAACTCATAAATGAGTATTTTTCTCAGAAGCAACAGAATTGCATTGGATCAGAGTGAGTCATCAACCTGCTGGTACAAACTCCATCTGCTTAGCCACTGGCCAAAAACAGCCTACCTGTCTAATAATGAGAACCAAGTTTAATAAGAACAAACTGGACTGAATTGACAAATGAGTTCACAGTTTATTGATTGCTTGGTCATTTGAATGATTAAACTGATATCATAATGAGGTGCTGAGTTTGTTTTTATGTAAACATAATATCGGAGCAAAAATGGTGGATGCTACACATTGGTAGTGGTTGCAGTGTTTCCCTTCTGTCTATGTACAGCATTTTGAGTTGGTTAGAAAAGTGCTACGTGAATGTAACTCACTCACTCACTCACTCACTCACTCACTTCCTGTCTTCCTGCTTCTGTATTACTTTGTAAATCTAAGGGAAATGACTAGCATGACTTTTACCAAACCAACAACATTTTGCAGGGAGTTCTACTAACACAAAGCTTGACATCCTGGTTGTTTGTGTTTACCTCTCTGATGTACTTTTCTGTTAATAAACCTCAATTTAAATTTCTTTTTAAATACAACATTCAATTTAATTCCCCAGCATTTCTTATTTTTACATATTCCACTACTGAGAGTTTGAACTTTAAGCTAATACTGTCCTATAAGACAAATTTTCTGTGTATTTATTTTTTATATTTTTACATGCCTTTCTATGTAACTAAAATTTCCTGTCCACCATATCTGAAAAACCAATGATGTGGTCAACTAATCAGTTGTTAATTCTTTTGTTAACTGCATTATCCATGTAAAAAGTGTATATGGTGTGAAATTGACTTTTCTATTCACCATACATTGAATGGTGTAAAATGACAAAATGTTATTATACAAATTGTCATGCATGCGCGAAGGAGATGGTCACTTTTGAACTGAACACACCATAGGATGAAGCTCCCTTCCAAACTTAATCAAGCTTGATGGCTTTACTGTTTTGAACAATTTGTTTATATTCAGATGCATAGTGGCCCATTTTCATTATTTGTTTTCCTTTTGTTTGGCAATAGAATTAAATGGGATCGATAGGTTGGTGCCACAACATTTTTCTGTGGTACCTTGTAGATTCTTACTTGACCATAAACTGTACCATGCAAATTATTTCAACCTTTATTAATTTAGTATTTGCCTTGCTGAGCTCAGGCTCTTCATCTGTCTATATTCCCTCAGATCGGTTGAATACAGGTTATCCATTGTACCCTTTGCAGTGGTGATCACAGTTCTTTTTAAAAAGGAAAGTCCCACAAAGCCTATTCTGACAGCCTCTAGTGAGAGACATCTATCTGTCTATAAAAAACTTGGGTTGCTTCTCAAGAGGTGTTGGTGAGGCCAGCTGGGGACGTTTACCCTGTGGTCTGTGTTTGGTCCCAATGCCTGTGGGCAGTGATGGGGACACTGTGCTGTAATAGGTGGCACCACCCTTTGGATGAAATGTAAAACTGAGGTCCTGACTATCTGTGGTCATATCTGTGGGCATCTTTTCAAAAGAGTATGGTGTTTCCCTAAGGCCTGGCTAAATTGTCTTGGAGCATTCTGGCCTCCTAACCATTTTTGTCCCTTACTGGCTAATTATCTGTCACACCCCCTTCACCACCTAATAGCTAATGGTTGCTATTGCATCATCCAGGTGGAAGCTACACATTGGTGGTAGTTGAAGTGACTCCCATTGACTATGTAAAGTGCTTAGAGTTGGTTAGGAAAGTGTCTTATCTATCTATCTATCTATCTATCTATCTATCTATCTATCTATCTATCTATCTATCTATCTATCTATCTATCTATCTATCTATCTATCTATCTATCTATCTATCTATCTAATGTTTCCCTCCTCTAAACTGCAAAGTGCCAGTTCTTTTGTAAAGAACCTGCAACTGTCTTTGGGAAACGGTTTTCCCTGAAAGACACTGTATTACAGTAAAAATATCAATTTAATAATCACATTTTTAAACATTTTAATGATTACAGTTTCAATATTTTACTTACAAGGAATAAAATCTGAGAAGGTTAGATGACAAAGCTTTTCATTTAAAGAGTGGTTTTGGTCAGGGAAATAATTTTTGTTTCACACCCCCCCACATATATATATATATATACACACTCAGGCATACACACACACATACCTACAAAAGTAAGGATTTCCCGTTGACCCTCAATTTATTTTTATTTAGAATTCCAAACACCGCCCTTACAAAAATCCTCAGCAGAACGAACACCTCTTGGCTTTTAATAGATCAGACACTGTTGTTAAAATAAAAGGACTGAAAAAAAAATTGGATAAATTCAGAACTCACAGAATTGTTCACTTGACTTGTGGATAAAATTAACCGATCTTCCTTTAATCTATGAGAAATGCAATTTCTGTATATATTTCACTTTTGGGCTAGTGTTGCACTTTTGTTTTGTTTCAACTCTCTGTCCAGTTGTTGTCGGTGTGAAGTTTGAATTTTTTCCCTAATTGTCTGTGGGCTTTTTTTTCTGTGTATTCCAGTTTTTCCTCCCGTCTCCAAAATAAATATGTGTTAGGGTGCCCCCGAAATGGCCCTGTATGAGTGAGTGTGCCTAGGAAGGACTGGCATCCTATCTTAACTTGATTCATTGAACTCAGTATCCTCATACAGGCCTTCAGCCCCTCAAAAACACATAACTGGACTAAACTGATTAAGGATTGATGGAAAGTGCTTTATTTTGGCAGCAAGATATTTAATATTTTTTTTATATTACACCTATCCCATACTCATAGCCACACTTTATTGTGTTGCAAATTTCATTTTAAATAGATACATTACCCATCAATCTGCACTCGGTAATCCATAAGGACAAAGTGAGAAAATGTTTTCAGAAAGGAGTCAGGCAAAATAATTACAAGTTGCCTGAAGGGCCTATGCTGCCCCAAAAGCTTGCATATTGCATATATAATCTGTTTATAGATTGTTTATCTGTTTATCTGCATATTGTATATTGCATATATAATCTGTTCAGTTAGGCAATAAAAGGTGTCATTTTATTTGACTTCTCATTGCATACATTATTACTAACACAATACAACATCCTACTACTTCAGAACCATTTGCAAGTTTATTAAAAATCAAAAACTGAAATGTCTCATTTACATAAGTATTCTGACCCTTTGCTGTGGCACTCCAAATTGTGATTAGGAGCATGACGTTGATACATCACAACATCCTTGGGATTTGTTTAGAACTTACTTGCAGTCCACCTGTGTCAAATTTAATTGACTGGACATCGTTCAGAAAGGTACACACCTGTGTATACTGTATAAGGTCCCACAATTGACACTGCATGTCAGGACAAAAACTGATATTCGAAGTCCACATGACTCTTTGTAGACCTCCGTCACAAAATTGTGGTGAGGCAAAGGTTGGGGCAAGGAGATAAAATTTTCTAAAGGTTTGAGTGTTCCCAGCAGCACAATGGCCGGAAAATTGTGAAGAAGTTTTGGAACCAGGAGGACTCTGGCTAAATTGTGTAACTGGATATGAAGTTCCTTCGTCAGGAAGGTGACCAAGAACTCAATGGTCAATATAACAGAGCTTTTTAAGTCCTCCACTGAGACGGGAGATTCTGTCAGAAGGACAACCATCTTAGCAGCACTCTGTCGTGGTTTATAATTTTGTGTCTTGCCAGAAGTGACTCTTGAGAAAGTCAGTTTAAAAGACTCAGAGCATGATGAAAAAGATCCCATGTTGTGATAAGGCAAAAAATGAACTCTTTGGGCAGAACTCTAAGTGCTATGTCTGGTGAAGACCAAGCACTGCTCATCACCTGCCTTATACAGTCCCTATGGTGAAGGACGGTGGTGGAAGCAGCATCATGCTATGTGAGTTCTTTTCAGCAGCAGAGACTGGGAGACTGGTCTTAACTGAGGGAAGGACAAATACACCCAAATGCAGAACGTAACCCAGAATGCACACTACTTCAAAGTAGGCCAACAGTTCATCTTTCAGTAAGACAATGACCCACAGCATACAGCCAAGAGAACACTAGAGTGGTTTTGAGATTGACTGACTGGCTGTCCTTGAATGGCCCAGCAAAAGCCCAGACTTAAAACCCTTAGCTCATCTGTGGACAAAACGTGAAGATGGCAGTTTACAGAAGCTTCCCATTCAGTCTTATG
This sequence comes from Polypterus senegalus, assembly GCF_016835505.1. Taxonomy (NCBI): domain Eukaryota; kingdom Metazoa; phylum Chordata; class Cladistia; order Polypteriformes; family Polypteridae; genus Polypterus; species Polypterus senegalus. Next base: position 39,392,333 of record NC_053158.1, read on the forward strand.
GGGCTTGAGAGGATCTGCCAGGAAGAATGGGGTACAGTGCCCAAATCGAGGTGAGCAAGACTAGACTTACCCAAGAAGACTCTGTAATTGCTGCATAAGGGGATTCTTCAAAGTGGTGAATTAAAAGTCTGAATATATGAATGAGACTTTTCAGTCTTGGATTTTTAAGAAATTTGCATTCCTTTCCAAAAACGTGTTTTCAGTTTGTCATTATGGGTTACCGAGTGTAGATTGATGGCCGGAAATGGCAAATTAATCAATTGAGATAAATATCTAATGCAAACAAATAATATAAAATATAAAGTGCTTACATTTATCAAGAGACAATTTCAATGAAGAAGAGCACCTTAATTCTAACTTAAAAACTAACTAAATCCACAAAAGGAAATGACCCCTTTCAAAGAGGGAAATAAATTTAGTTTTTTTTTTTTAATTTTCACCTACAGTTAACTTTAAAATTACATAAATCATAAATCTGAAAAAAAAAATCAAAACAATAAATCTTGCCAGTTCAGGACAGGGTGCGGTGGCACTTGATCCATGTGATTGAATGCTTTCCTGTGTCATATGTAGCCAATTATATACTAGAGATCAACAGTAGATATTTATATGTCTTGAGGTGGCTGCTAAATTACTTTGAAATCTTTCAATATAATACCCTAAATAAATCAAGCAACAGGAAAGAAACAGCAGAATTATTGTTTGTTAGGCAGTGAGAGTCGTTATCTTCAAAGCCCCAGAATTTCTTTTGTGTGTGTGCAAGGTCTTGAACTGCAGACATGATTAAGAGACAGAAAAAACAAAAATTTCATTTGCCTAAATATAACATGCAGTAAAAGCAAAATGGAAGATTTGTGCGAGCATCATACATGCTTACGGTGAGGAGAGGGGAGGACTCCTTTGAGCTGATTTAAGTGAACAAATGGCAAAATGTGAGTACGCAGGAAGTATGTAACCTGAAATGAAAAGCAAACCAGCTTCCACTACAGTTAGATCCTAAGCTGTACCATCAAAAATAGCGATTCATATTTTATTAAATTGCCTTTTACAGCTAACATCTAAATCCACGTTAAACAGACAATATTGAACCTCACATCAGATCAGGTAACACCTTAAGGCAGCGTTTCTCAACTTTTAAGTATTTGCGACCCGAGTTTCAGTTTTAATCGCGCCCCTCTAACTTTTTTTGAAAGGAGCCCACTAATACCAATTAGCCCGCCACACAGTTTGAGAACCACTTCCTTAAGGCACCTCTGAAATTTAGACAAAGGTAGGTTGAAAGTGGATCTCAGAGTCTTCTTGTTCTACTGGTATGGTCGTATCATTTTATTTTTTATGCTTTTGATGTTACTCCAATTAAATCTAATATACAGTGTCAGATATGAGCATTTAGGGGACACCTTCTGGGCTCTGATAAGGTAAGCAGTACCTCCCCATGCTAAGAGAGGGCACAGTTCTTTTCCCCTTCCCACCACAATTGTGAAGAATGTTCAGAAGCCCAGTGAGGTCACTTCCCCCATAACCCTGGACGTCCCACCTCTTTCTGGCTCCACAAGAGTTTGCTCATTGTTGAACCATAGAGGACAGGAGATTGAGTTCTTACTTAGTGAAAGCAACAAGCCTGAGTATCTATATAATCAGGCTATGGCCATTGATCTTTGAGTTTCTTTTTTATTAATCATTTGATTTTTTTCTCCCCTCAATTAAATGGACTTCACCAATGAGGTGCCCCAACTGTTTCCTTGTCTCATTTCATAATTTGATGACACATATAAGGGAAGTGGAAGGAAGCTGGACTGTTTGGAGAAAACCAACATGGTAAGAATATGTAATCTCCACATAGTTTTCCAATGCATGGTTGAAGGAAGCCTTAGTCAATCCCAGTAATAATACATATTTTGTTGGAACCAGTTCTGAATGGGAGCAGAATCTATTGCTGGACATACCTGTACTTTATCAGACCTGTTAGATTTACATGTGTATCTTTCAAAGTGAAGCTCACAAAGTGATAGAGAAAATGTACAAACTCCACACATAAAGCTACAGGGCTCATGAGTTAAACCCAAGTCCCAGAAGTTGCAAGGCAGCAATTCGGTATGAATCTGTTGTCCATTACAAGACCACTCAGAGTCCTATTGTATCCCACCTGTGATATAACCAGATCCTGTGTGAGATGCTAGTCCATTTCTGGAAACACTCACATACACACATTAATCCATTCACTTTCTGTGAAGACTCCATGTGCAAGACAGAGTGGCATGGGTCCAAAACCTACCCTGGCAGCATTGGGCACAAGGCTTTAGGTAACCCAGGACAGAACTACAGATGATTATATAGCAAAGTCACAACTCACACTGTAAAAGTTTAGAGCTGCCAGTTAGCCTAACCTGAATTTCTTTACAAAGTGGAGTACTCTGGTGGTCACATATTGGATCTGGTCTCTACATCTCGATTTTCTGTTGTCAACACTCACGGCACTGATATGGGACTCTCTGAACCACAAAGCAGTGTTTTTCACTGTCTCAGTGCCTCTTCCTGTTCTTAACTGTGGACATCAAATTTCTTTCAGAAACACTAAAAATATCTGTCCCTCTGTCCTTGCTGGATCTATTGTCCACGTCTTGGTCTTGCTCACCCTTATAACACAGCCCTTCATTCAGCACCAAATAAAACAGCTCCTTTAAAACACAAGGAGGTTTCCTTTTTGTGTTCAGCTCATAACCCAACATTACAATTTATGAATGCAGTGAGCTGATGCCTTGAGAGAATGTCACATAAGATGCACACCCAGGATTTCTCTGGCCATCAAAGACCTTACAGAGATGCACCAACTGTAGCCAAGAAAGCACACTATTTCACAATAATAGAGAATGGCCATGATAACCGAAGAGTTTTGTTCTCTGTGATTAATAAACTGCTTCAACCTGTATCTGAGCCAATCATTTCTTCCACTGAAGACTGGGAAAAATGCCTTTATTTTTTTCTGTGATAAAATTAAAAACCTAAATAATTCACCTAACCCAAATCCATCCTCCTTTTATATTTTTCCCTCCCTGTCTTCCCTTTCCATCCATCTCCTTTTCCAAATTTTCACCAGTTTCATCTACATTTGTTAATGACCTCCTCTGTAAGACGAGGCCTACTACTTTTTTACTGAAACCCATCCCCACCACACTTCTCAAATCCAACCTTCATGCCAACACCCTGTTATAAGAATAATAAATGCATCTCTTGACATCAACTTTATGCCACCTACTGTACCTTGAAAATCGCTTCTGTAAATCCAACATTAAAAAGTCTAGTCTTGATGCTGACAATCTCAACAAATGTCGACCTATCTTTCACTTACCTTTTCTGTCAAAATTCTCAAGTGTATTAAGGCCCCCCAACTCACCAGTTACTTAACTTGCAATAGGCTGATGGAAGCCTTTCCGTCTGGTTTCAGAGCTCAGCATAGCTGTGTAACTGCTATTCTTCGAGTACCTAAGGATTTCCTTATGACAGCAGACTCTGGGCAAACCAGTAAATTCATTCTGTTAGACCATCTTGCAGCAATTGATACTGTCAAGCACAATATTCTACTGTCCAGAATGGAAAACATGTTTGGTATCTCTTGCACTGCCCCCTAGTGGTTTAAGTCCCATCTGACTGATAAGCAAGAGTTTGTTAATCCTGGCAACAGCAAATGCAGCTCAACGCCGGTCACACAAGGAGTCCCTCAAGGCTCTGCCCTCAGCCATCTGCTGTTCTGTATCTACTGTATATGATCCCCTTTTGCCATATTATTTGTAGCTTTCAACTAGGCCAGGGGTCCTCAGTCACAGTCCTGGAGGGCCGCAGCAGCTGCAGGTTTTTGCTCCAACCCAATTGCTTAACAAGAAGCACTTATTGCTCAAGTAACACTTCTGCTTCACTTTAAGATTTTGAACCCTTATTGCATATTTTAGTCTTAACAACAGCTGTATTCTTGGTTTTTAATTGCTTCTAATTATCAATAACATGCACATGACAAAAGAGACCAGCATTTCTCCATTCAGCTTGTTACCATTTACACCCATGTGTGTATTTATCGTGTACTATTGGGTTTAATTCAATACGTGGAAGGAAAGTGAAGAGAAAAAAGTGAAGGACTGAGAATTACTCATCCATTTTAGCCTTCAAATCATTTGGATGATATCTTTATGAAGGGGAAGAAAATCTAAGATATAAGAATGACCTGTCATGGCAGAGTTAAAACATTAGCAAGCCATGAAATTGAATTATTGGCAAGAATTGCTTTCTAATTAAGTAACCGGATTAGAACAAAAACCTGCAGCCACTGTGACCCTCCAGGACTGTGATTGAGGTCTCCTGAACTAGGCTATCATTTATATGCTTATGATACTCAGATCTGTTGCAGTGTTAAAAGTGAAAATTCATCGAACCTTTCTCAGCTCACAACTTGCCTTTGTGAAACTAAAACCTGGATGGAATAAAACTCTTTACAATTAAACTGTAAAAAAATTGAAATCATGCTAATTGGCACTAAAGCTCAACTTAAGAAAATGAGCACCTTCTCAGTCATCCTTGGTGATGATATTATCAGACTTTGTTCTTCTGCTAGAGATCTTGGTGTCATTTTTGATTTCTCCCTATCTTATTCTATCCACATTAATCCAATTAGAAAATAATTCTTACTTCCACCTCTGCAACATTTCCCATGTCCACTCGTTCCTCTCCTTTTCCAATGCTGAGAAACTTGTCCTTGCTTTTATCATCCCATATTGACTATTGTAACTCCCTATTGGCAGGAGCCCCTTCTAATCCTCTATCACAAAACCAGTTGGTTCAGAACTCTGCTGCAGAGTCCTTACACAGACCCGTAGCAGAGAGCACACAACATCCATCCTGCTAACAGGTTTGAGTATAAAATTCTACAAATAACCTATAAAGCTTTAAACACCACCCATGGTCATGAAACCCAACAGGGCTGTACTAAACTCCAGCTCCCAGTGTGCCCTGATGGAGTCTGTGGTGCCACAGTCACCCAGGGGGGCTGCCCTCTAGCGTCCCAGGGAGGTATTGTCCTCAGCGATGCTCTCTCCCCCGGTTCTTCCATTCCACTGGCGTGGAACAGCCAGGAGTCTGGCCTGGCCGGGATGCCCTCGTCAGGAAGTACAGAGGGAAACACCATGAACAGGTCAATGCATCCCCCAGAGCACTAAATGGCAGCCGCCTGGGTTGCAGCAGTGCCACAGATTCCCACAGGACATCATGGGACTTGGAGTTTGTTGGTTCAGTCCTGTTTTGTTCTGTGGGTCCTGCCAGGGGCTGCTGCGAGGACCTCACCGAGAAGTGGTCCTGGGCCAAGCCTTAGGGACACCGGAAGTACTTCTGGGGATAATATAAAAGGAATTGTCTGCTATAGCTCAGGAAGGAGCTTGTGTGGAGAGACGAAGAGAGAAAAAGACAGTATTGCTGTGTGCTTGCTATTTGCTGGCTGTATGGTGCCAGGTGCTGTGGGAAACACTTATTGGAAAAGTCTCCCATGAATAAACTTCTCTTTGTGCTTTTACACTTATGTCCAAGCCTTTGTGTCCCCTGGTGGTCACAAAATGCATTCATTTTATTCATATATGAATAAAATGTATGTATCTTGTCATGAATGGACTGGCATCCCAGCTGGGAAGGACCCCATTTCCTTGCAGAACCAGGAGACTAGTGTGACATGATCAGTAAGAGAGGAGTGGCATTCCCTGTCTCAGCCAGGAGGGTAGCACAGATGGTACACTGGGACTGGTGTCCTTGCAGTGACAGATGGAAATCCCCTTCCTGCCCAGGAAGCCAGCATAGTGTATGGACAACCTGGAAGGAGAAGAATCCCAAACGGAATGATTACCATTCCCTTTCCTGATATGGGTGGGCTGGAGAAATGAGGAATAGTGTGAGACAGGTCCCATGTACATGCTGCCCCCATTGCACTGGGTGGCAGCATCCCTTTTGGCAAGCCCTTGTTTGGATTTCTGCAGTTCAGCATGGGTATTGTGGTTCTATAGGGATGTCCTGAATGGATCAGGAAGTTAATCCCCTGTTCAAGGGGGAAAATAGTTTGGCACTGGAAATGCTGCCAGGTCAAATTTATAAGGGACTCTCCAGATTGGGAGACAGTAGAAACGCTTTCCTCGGAACAGTGGAGGAATGAAAGGAAACAAAGAAACAAAAGAATTGCACATTGTATTTTTTTTTTGAAGGAGAGACCTGTTGGAAGCTACTTTTTTAAATTAAAAATATTTATTTGACCCCAGGACTGTTATGATACAGTTGTGTCTGGTGTTTTGGGGTCTGCTGTGCCCCCTAGTGGCTACAGTGCATATACACAGTGCCTGTAAAAAGTATTGACCCCTAGAAGGTTTTCACATTATAACAATATAATCATTATAAAAGTGCTTAGACTTATAGAATGATGTTGTTATTTATATTTGTAAATAATGTAGGCAATTTTGCAGAGACCTGTTTTCACTTAGACATTAAAGAGTGTTTCTTGTTGATCTTTGTCAAAAACATCAGACTAAATCCACTGTGATTCAATGTTCTTAGGCACTTTTTATATTCCTAGCTATTCAGATATCTTTACATCTACTGTATGTATAGCTATCTAAATACAGGTGTATTTTCATACACATATGCCAACATATTTTAGAGCTGGAGCACAGGTAAGTCATAGGTGTAGACTGAACTGGCAGTCTTGTGATTTGCAGCCCCCCCATTTTAGTGACCTTAATATAATAAAGCAGCAGACTAATCAGCAGGTTCCTATCAGAATTACTTCAAATAACTATGACTTTGTGGGATATTTAGTTGGCTAATATCTCTTGTTTATGATGCACCATTCATGATGAACAAGTTTATAATTACTGAGGCATATCCTACCCTCGTGACCCTGTACTTAGGATATACTGGGTTTGATAATGGATGGATGGATGGATATCATTTTATGTTGTGGCACAGGTAAGCAATTGTACAGCGACACAGACTGGGATCAGTTGAAGTGCTGTATTTTAGCCATTACAGTAGTTATTGCACCTTTTGAGGCCTAGTTGTTAAGACATTGGACTGGTAGCTGCAAGGATGCAGGTTAAATCACTCTCTCTGCCTTGCAATGTGAGACTGAAAAAAATCATGGATGCAATTGAAATATGGAAACAGCTGTCCCATACTGTACCTGGCATGATAGTCATTATACAAGGACATTATACTGTATAAAATGAAGCTACTTGCTGTTTAGTTCACATTACTTTTCACTTGCAGTGGCGCCTTTATGACATTTCCAATGCAGCCTTAAAGTTCCTCCTGCCCATTGTGAACTTTTTCCTGCAGTGTCAACTCTGGGAGGAGACCTCATTGTGTCTCTCTATTGTGTGCAAGTTAGCAACTGCAAAGGCAGCAGAGTTACTTACAATCAATCCTCTTACAGGTTGAAGGCAGGAGCTGTCAGGTGAGGATTCCGAGGCTGTTGTTTGTTGTTTTGATTAAGCAAGTATCAGATGAGTGAGTAGAAGCAAAGTCTTTATCAAGGGGTTCAAGCATACAGAAGCTTTCACGCTCACATGGAGACGGCAAGTCCTCTGTTTCATTTTAGATAAGAGTTTTTAATCAAATTGATATACGTCATTGTTCGGGTCTCACGTTATCCATTTAGTCTCCCAGACCTTCATTTTCATACAGATAAAGATGAACTCATTGTAATCAGAGGAGGGTTGGTGGCAGGAGGATGGGGGTGCGGGTTCAAACCATAGTTTAATGAAGCTGTCTTTTCAGCACGTTGCCTCCTTTTTAGATTCCAATTTGCACAGAATGTTTCTGCAGGTAGTTATGTCCTCTTACAGCTGCACCTCTATTTTATAAAACTGTGCTAGAGAAGCAAATTCATATCCATAAGCAAGCCTGAACCCAAGTCCAGCTAAATAAAATATTCCACCGACTTATTAGTAAAAGGAAAGCTGTCCAGGTCGATAGGTCCCTTTTCTCCTTGTAGTCCCATAGCAGCAGGTCCATGTGTGAATCACTGAGTGCTGAGCTCCTCTGATGGTCCCTTGGGCAGCCAAAAGTCACTCTCTGTTCCGGATATGCTTCAGTGTCACTGTGAGGAAAGGTGAACGCTCTGAAGATGCCTACGGTGCATCTATTTAATGTAGAGCTGGACACAATGGAGCATTGTGAGGTAATAGATTTCTGAAACAATCAGCTTTGAGAGGCACATAATAGCCATTGAAAAGCAGCTGCATAATCTCTTTTGGTAGGAGAAGGCCTAAAACAATATGTGAAAAGTAAACGTAGTTCTCACTTGCCTTTTTTTTGTCAGCAAATTATGTGCACCTTTATTTCAATTTGGAAATTATGTGTCTGGAGGAAATATTGTAGAGCTTCAATTAAAAAAAAAAATGAATGACTTTAAAATACCTTGGGATCTGCCAACAGTCAGCTAATTTGTGCAGTCCTGACAAACTGAGATCATTGAACAGGTTGTTGATAATCTTTATTTTTTCAGCATTAACCTGAAGATTTCTTATAAACATGACAACATATGGCAACGTAACAGAAATTTGTAGGGTCATGAGGCCAAAATGGAAGTAATGAGTTCAAGACAAGAACCAACCCTGGATGGAGCGCCAGTCTGCAGCACACACACACACACACACACACGCACACAACTTCACAGTCACACAATGCTGATTTAGAATCATCAGTTAGTCTAAACAAGCTTTAAGTTGTACAGTGCCTTTTACTGGCAGCGTTTCATATTTACTGTACAGAATAACTAATCCATATTCACTGTATATACCAGGATGTAGATACTAAATTACAATCAGAGTCACTTTTATTCGCCATTACTTAATGTACAGGAATTTAACATGGTAGCTTAGGAACTGCTTAAAACCGAAGACAACATCACATGCGAATTACATAAATAACATAAGTTGAATAACATGAATTATAAGCAGTTTCCGAATAGTGCAATTATAAAGGGGATGTGCAAATGAAAGTGTCTGTGTGTATTGTGTGTATGTGTCATCGGTTTGAATACGTTTTTGTGTTTAAATTGAGTCACGTTTTGTTAATTATTGTTTGAATTAGTCCCTTTGTAATAAGATTATTCACGTTTGTTTTAAATTTGATTTTTTTCTTTTATGCACAAAGTGTTGATTGATGTATTATACGTGTTTTTTTTCTTTCTTCTTTAAGTGGTATTGTCAATTAATTAATGGGTTGATTTTTGATTTTTCCCAGATGAAGTTATTTGAGGGTAATTAACTGCTGAGCAGGAAGACAAGGGGGAGACGACAAGACAAGGCTGTATGAGTGCGAAGGATACAGAAAGGAAAGTGCTGCTGGGGTGTTACAGATACTGTTTATATCTTTCATTTTAATGTTGTAATTGTTATGATTTTATGCTTTAATTGAAAACTAGGCAATCTTGGAGACTTAATTTGAGTTATTTTAACTGAGAAAAGACTGGCAAAGTGAACTGTAAAGCGGTGGACCCTTCTGTATTGGAAATCCAAGAGGCTTGGAGTCTTTGTGCTATGCTAAGGTGAAAGGTGGAGGAGAGAACTGAAGTGCAACCTGGCTGAAAGGGAACTGGAGAGAAACCTGCCTGGCAGTTTCTACAATAAGCTACGTGCCTTGTGAAGTAAGAACCTGACCACGGATAGTGATGGAGGGTTCCTTTGGTACGGTGGGCTCTTTCCAATTCCTAAAAGGTGTTTTCTCTACACAGATTGGTGGACCTGGTGTCAGTGTTGAAGAAGCAGGGTTAACTGTAGCACCTTAGGCCAGGTTTATACTTTACGTGACGCATGCTCCGGCAGAGGCTACTGCTACTCAAGCATTGTACTGTTAATACTTGCGCACATACTTTACGTAAATCTGGAAGACTCCACCAGGTGGCAGTGCAAGATATCATCACTGTGAGAAAACGTTCAGCTTCGCTGTGTTGTGAATTGCCTGAAACATCCAATAAAGTCTGAGCTGTTTTGGTGTTATTGAGTACCAGGTTATTTACAACACACCAAGACAAAAGACAAGCCACCTCTTTTCTATGTGCTGTTTTCATTATCTGTTAATAATTAGTCTAATGATGGTAGTGTCATTAATAACAACAACTTATCAATTTTTACTGAAGAGTTAGCGGACCTACAGCCATCTGTGTTCAGGGAATAGAGTAGAAGGGAAAGTGCACGGCTCTGAGGGGCACCTGTGCTGATATGGAGATGGTCTGAGAGGGGGGAGTCCATTTGAGTGTATTGTTTCCTGTTTGTCAAAAAACTGCAAATCCATTTAAAGATGGAAGCATTCAGTTCAGTTTCTAGAAATTTAGTTGACAACAGATGAGGGGTAATGGTGTTAAATGCTGAACAGAAGTCTACAAATGGTATTTTTATTTTTATAACTTATTTATTTTATTTATTTTTTGGATAGCACTCCTTAACGTGTGCTAGTGCAGAACACTGTTAACAGTTGTCATTAAAATATAAGTACAGATTATACTAACTACTAAACACAGAACTGGTTCAATAAATACAAATGCAGTTTTGTTAAAACACATCAATCAATCAATTAATCAACATTTATTTATATAGCACATATTCATACAAAAAAATGTAGCTCAAAGTGCTTTACAAAATGAATAGAAAAATAGAAGACACAATAAAAAATAAACATAAGTCAACATTAATTAACATAGAATAAGAGTAAGGTCCGATGGCCAGGGTGGACAGAAAAACAAAAAACTCCAAAGGCTGGAGAAAAAAATAAAATCTGTAGGGGTTCCAGACCAAGAGACCACCCAGTCCCCTCTGGGCAATCTACCTAACATAAATCAAACAGTCCTCTTTGTATTTAGGGTTTTCATGGAAAAGAATAAAAGACATGAAGAATAAGGCAGACACAAATTAAACATAAATGAAAACCAACAATATTCATCCATTAATTAATTGATGAACTATGTCCATTTAAGGCCTTGTAAGTTAAAAAGAGGATTTTGAAATCAGCCCTAAGCTTAACTGGGAGCCAGTGTAAGGACTTGGGAACTGTGTGTTTGTATTGTCTGGTTCGTGTAATAATTCTTGCAGCAGCATTTTGAATTAACTAAAGGTTGTGTAAAGAATGATTAAAAATACCAGTGAATAATGCATTGCTGTAGTCATTTCTACTAGAAATAAATGTAGGAATTAATTATCCTGGCGTAAGTTCCTTTACAGTCCAAAGTGCAGGCGCATGTGTATGGTGTTGCCCACAGATCTATTTCTCCTGTATGCAAACTGAAGCAGGTCAAGATGAGGCGCAGTAACAGACTTCAGATTACACACCTGATGTGGGCTCTACAGCTGAAACCTTGTGGCTCTAAATGTCACTTTCATTTTTCAGTGTGGAAATAAGCCTTAACTATTTTTTCATTTTGCAGAGGCACACTGACACCACCACTAGCACCAGAAAGAAATAACCGAGCAAATTGTCTTTATTTTAAACAATGTTGTCAATACAGAATACTCAAGTAAAGCAATATAATTAAATAAAATGTAATAACTGACTGAACTTTATTATATTTGAGACTTTTAATTTTTAATGCCTCCCAGTAAGATTTTATTTTAAAAATCAGTCCATTGCATATAGTGCCTTTCGTAGTGACCAATCATTTCACATGAACAGAAACATATAAACTTTATATTCAAATATATATTATTATTTATTTTACCACACCTTTCACAGATATGGAAATCATAAAGCCCCTCCAGCCAACAGTATGAGGCACCCTGAACGTATTGCTCAAATGTGGAGCAGAAAGAGAGGCCTATGTTTAATAAGAATTATTTGCATTTATATAGCACTTTTCTCACTACTCAAAGCGCTCAGCAATTGCAGGTTAAGGGCTTTGCTCAAGGGCTCAACAGAGCCCCTATTAGCATTTACGTGACTTGAACGAGCAACCTTCCGATTGCCAGTGCAGATCTCTAGCCTCAGAGCCACCATTCCACCTGAGTGATGTTTGTGGAGCATTTCACAGCCTTTTGGGACAGAAGGAACCTATTGCACATCATATATTTGATTACATTCTTGTTCATCATGGTGCCAGGGAGTGGTGACATGTTGGTCATACTTTGTACACATGACGATACAACTACTGCTACCCCTACTATATCAAAAGTTATAAATTGGATTTTGTCTTAAATCATAGTGGTGGGTTTCTGTGTGTGCAAGAGGTGAAAACCAATAAACACTCACCCGGAAGTTAAATACATGTATAACAGCCATGAGGAATATGGAACATGAGGATTTTGGGCCTGAGAACTAGAAGACAAACTTGTCGGTCTGTAAAAATGGGCTAAAATTGTGGCTGAACTCGGTGTACATGTAAAGCCTTTGCACAGTCACCAGCAGTGTCAGGCAGCACCTCGCAATACTGTTGGAATATAAAAACATGCTGGAAAGTCATTGTTCAGTTATGTAATGTGACATGCCCTGTAATATGACAGGTTCTATAATCTGACATCCTCAGATCAAGTTTAGAATTCCCTCTGACTTGAATTCATGTAATGTAACATCGGCTTTAACTAAATAATGCCATATAACATAGAAAAACAATCAGGTACACTCTATTACAAAAAACAAAACAAAATCGACTTTAGGGAATTTTTACATATTCCACTTGGTACTGTAGAAGCTCACTATTCCAAAACATTTCACTTTAAAACAAGCCTGTAATTAAGCCATGTATTTACTGGTTCTTTTCTGCCCCTAGAACAGTGTGTTGCAACATTTAAAACAGATGCTTTAAGGCCACATCACATAATATGCTTTTTCCAGGAATTTTCAGTTCATTTACAAAATCTTAGCGAATTGGAAGCAGTTAGTGGTGCACTCCCATGAATGCAGTCATATAATGTGACATATTCTAGTGATTCACTCCACTTAGTCCTTGACTCACGCCAACAAATCCATCTGATTTTGTCTTTAGTTGTAGGGGCAAGCTCTGTGTGCACGAGGGCTGACAACAAAGCTCATCTGAAGTACAATGCTTAAAATGCAATTATGAGGAATAATGAAGACATGTACTTCGGCCCTCCCTAACAGTAGAGAAGCTCTTCTGTCTGATGTCTTGTATTTTATGTACCACGACAGAATGAAAAACAAAAGAAAAAACAATAAGTGCAGCGATTGCCACAGAACTCTCCATACCTGTTAACCCTTCATACAGAACCAGCATTGTTGGGCAGCTCTTAATTGTCTGTCACATAAAAGGGTGAGCAAAAATGTGCTAGGAGTTCAGCAGGAAGTTGTTAAATGTGACATGTCCAATGATTTGCAGTTGTATAAACTGACTTGGTCTGGAGATGAGATCAGCAACTGTAGTTGGCAAATGTGACATACCCCACAAGTAGAGGTCACGTGATGTGACATCGACATTAGAGAGTCAGCGTTCTAGCTTTAAATTCTGAACCTGGTCATGTTACATTTATAATTTTCACTCATATCTGTATGGACGATTCTCCAGATATGCTAATTTTCCTACCAAAGACAGCAATGTTTTGTAAATGCAGAGTGTTTTCTTTTGCATGGAGGGTTGGTTTCTGCTTTACATCTGATACTGTCAAGATAGCCTCTGGTTCTCCTGCATCCCTTAGTTAAAATATATGAATGTAATGTTATCTAATGTCATGTTACTGTCCATACTGAACAATTTCATATAGACGCCATGCCGTGACCACTTAGCCTACGATAAAGACGCATGTAAGCTATAAATCAACTTGTACATATACAGAGCTTCACTCCAAAGGGAAATTAAATTTAAATGAATTAAGCCTCATTTCTCACTAAGCTAATCGAATTAAATTCTCTTCAAAATTCAAACATTTTACCATGGTATCTTTTAACTACTAAAAATGACTTTTTTGGAATAGTTATTATTACGCAGCAAGAAATAAACTGACCAAAGTAACAGCTCTCTACTTTTTTTAAACAGTAAATCAATTCCAGTCAGTTAGCGGAGGTTAACTTTATTATAATATTAACAAGGTTAATCAGTGATAATGGAGCTGCGAACAGTTAAAGATTCAGATACGTTTATTGTCTGTCGTTTTATCTCACAATGCTATCTTTCTACAGAACTGATTAGGCAGTGGCTTTGATTAAAGTGAAGACAAACAATCTGCATTGTGGTGTTCCCCATATTACCCGACTTGGAGACGAGGCCAAGCTTAGTAGTATCGACTCCATTAATTTGGCATGTGGATGTAATTTTGTTCTCTTTATTTAGGGGTCACCTTGCTTGATTTACACTGAAGTCATTCTGAATAGTTTTGTAAAATGCTGCATACAAGAAACACACACAAAGCTTTGTACAAGTGTTCAAGGATAAACTTAATCACTGAATAAAGGCTGCTAAAGTGATTTTACCTAAGCAAATATCAATATACTTCTTTCATGAAACTGTACATTTTTTATTTATCATATATTTTCCTCACAGCTAACTAAAGTAAAAACTTATGAAGATTATTGAAATTAAAGGTTAAGGTCAAAACTTTGGTCTATTTGGAATTTTAAATGGTAAAAAATCATACTTTATATGGTAAATAGCTGACATTTTTGATGCCCGTCTCCATGCGTAAAACGTATTTAATCTGTTTATCTCTATTACATGCATGAAAAGTCTCATCCAAGTAATTTTAAATGGAGCAGTAGCCATTTCAATGACTTCCAACTGTGTCAGTGCTGGAATTGACAAATGACACACGTGCTTTACAGTCCAACAATTTTGTTCCAGGGCACTCATCTGGACCAATCCTCTTTTTTTAAATTTTCTTACGGCAGTTGGTGGCAGAATTGGCACCCCAGCCACCATAACAAACTTCACACTGGTTCCACTCCATCTGAACTAGTGTGGTGCTGAGGTGTCACCCATCGCATGGCTGAGTTCGGGTCCTAATCTGGGATCCTGGGTTGGTTTGTCAGGTGGTGGTTGCAGCAATGCACTGTATCAGTGTGCGCTCCTAACCTCTCCCTCTCTCTCTTACCCATCATTTAGGGTTTCTTCTGATCTTCTGATGTCTTATAAGGGTTTTTTACTATAAAGATTCAAGATATCTCGTTCATACAAACAATTTTTTAATGCCATTTTGTTTTGTTATCGGTGCCTCCATTTCTCGAGCCCCATTGTCAAGAACTCAAGAAGATGTCTGGAGTCAATTAGGTAATGGATTAAAGGTCGGCTCTGATATCCAGGCTTCCAGATAATTTCCTACAAAAGTCTTTGTGTGACCCATTTATTTCATTATGATTTTTAAAAATGTTTTTGTGTTTGATTACTGGGTTTTCATTTCTGAATTTTTTTTTGTCTTGGCAAAAGAGAGGTTTGACTTTTCCTTTTGATCTCTGCATATTTTTCATTACTCGGCTCCATTCTTGCTCTAAAGCTCTGGAATGATTTCCCATTGTCTATCTGAACTGCACCCATCTTGCTCATATTTAGACATCTTTTGAAGCCACACGTTTTATTCAAATAATTTGGAACTGCTTAGTGTCTCTTTGAGCTGCTATTGTACTGACAAAGAGTTTAGAGTACTGATTTAATTCTTAGTCTAGTTGCAGGCATAATTAAATAGTAGTAATAGCAGCATTAAAATTTCAAGGAATTTTTGAAAGAGGTTGGACACAAAATATTTTAAAAAAATTACAAAAACATTTACAACATGGAGGATATGAAGTAAAGCGGATCAGTCGGTACGTTATGTTGACAACAGTTCAATTGCATTAATATCTTATCCAGGCAGTTATTAAAAGGGTCTCCACTTCAACTGCATGAGCCAATGGTTTGTTCCAAAATACCATTACTCTTGCCTAAAAAAGGTCTTCTAGCTTACATTCAGACATACAGAATCAAAGTTCCTGTAAAATGTACATCATGGTTAATATAATTACTGTTTTAATTGAATTTATTTGGCTGTTGCCCTCGTCCAAGATGACTTACAGGGTTCAGGAGATACAATTGGTTACATTTCTTTTGCTTTTCTAGTTGGAGCACTAGCAGGTCAAGTGACTAGCTCATGGTCACACAGCGTCAGTAGTACCCACAACACTGAGGTTTGAAGTCCAAAGCCATAAACACCACAGCATACTTCCTTAATGAATGATTGGCTCATATATTTCCACAAAACAACTTATATGAAACAATTACAAACATTTTACAAGCAGCATTTGGACAATAAAGTGTCTCATTTATGGTCACAAAATAAATCAGTGATGGAGATCAAAATGTAAAACATGCAGTTTAAGGTCCCAGCCACAACATTAATGTGCCTGCCATTATTTATTAAAATATAATATCAAACAGAAAAGAATAAATAAAGGAGAATAAAGTGATGCATTTTATACTATTGTTTTATTTTAGTATTTTCAACAAACTTGTGATTTTCTCATCCTTTTAAATTTTATTAGGCTATAAGTACTGCTGCACCACTTTGATGCTCAACTTGGAGGACTCCTAGTTTGCATTTGCTTCTTCTTTCTGTTTTCATGTGAGTTTTCTCCAATGATACCGGATTCCTCCCACAATACCCAAATATGTTGTTGTGGGTACTATGCTGAAAGTGCACCCTTTAGTCAGCTGGTCTCCCACCCAGGGCTGATATCTGCCTTGTGCTGATTGTTGCCAGGACTGGCATTGGCACCCTACTACCCAAAACATATATAGAAAATGGTTGATTTAAATTAGGTTTCTTAATGGTATCATGTATATCTCTTCTTAGTGTAATAAGATGACGAGAGAATTTAGGGCAAAACAGCACCCAAATTTTTATTATCATCTATAACTCCGATTGTGCTGGGTAGTACTGTGGGGAAAATGGCATACAGGCCAATGATGGAGGCAAATGTCAGGTCATTTCTCCATTGCCCACTTTCACCCTCTCACTCATGACGATATAGGCAGACAACTGATTAACAGAACTGATGGAATATAATGCTGTCTGAAGGTAGCCTGTGGAGGCATACAATACTTTGTCAAGGGCTCAAAGCACAGACGCAAGCTAGAAATAAATCGGTTCACACTTACCATTAGACAATGCACCAGTTTAATTCTTAATTAGAGCAAGCAATCCAACTGATAACACCAGCCATTGTTTTCGAAAGGATTTACTGCTGCTGATTTAAATTCAGAAGGTTTTATGATTGAATGTGAGCACTTTATACTGTAGCTTTTTACTTTAAGATAACAGCTTCAGAATCTTAAGAAAATGTGACAGTCATTTTTGTTTTAAATGTTAATCATATCAAGCCAATTAACTTTTATTACTGTTTTTTTTCTCTTTAAGCAAAGGTTTTCAAGCAACAGGTTACAATACATACACACACACACATAATTATATATATATATATATATATACACACTGTATACATATATGTACAGAGGAGAAAATGTTGAAGGTTTTTTCCATGTTCCATGTTGAAAAGGAAATAAGGTTAATGTTTCAGCCATATGGATGTGAATGTGTGTGTGTGTATATATATATATATATATATATATATATATATATATATATATATATATATATATATATATATATATATATATATATATATATATATATATATATATATGAGGGGCCTTTTCTAAACCTGCTGTATCCGGAGCAGTGTAGCAGAGAAGCTGGCACCTGTCCCAGCAAGCACAGGATAAAAGGTAGGGACAACCCCTGTTCAGAGTGCCATTCCATCTCAGGGTTTGATAGACACTGTATTTGTTCCAGATATATGAATTAGGGGTTGACTGGTACATCCAAATTAACCCTGCTTGGGAGCGTGGGAATAAAAAGCTTTGAAAAGATGTTCTTTATGGCCAGTCTTGCTTCTTGCTTTGCAGTCATTGCTACTGGGTGCTGGTAAATCCATGGGTGTTACGGAGGCAGTAAAAAGAATTCAAAAAGACCTGGACAATCTGCTGAACACGATAAACTATTGGAAAAGGCAGTTTAATGTAGAAAAGTGCAAAGTGGTACAAAGGGGGCAACAAAAACATGTTAGCTTATAAGGTTGTAAAAACTGTTGAACATAAATGGAGGAACATTTTGCTTAGACTATATAATGCACTAGTGAGACCATATATCAAGTATTGTGTGTAGTTCTGGTCACCAAAAAATAGCAACACATGAATCTGTGCAGAGGAGATCAATCAAGCACAGCCCAGGACCTAAGGACATGTTGTACTCTGACAGACTCTGAGAATTAAATCTGTTTAGTCTCAAGCAGTAAAGACTGCATCCGGACCTAACCCAGGTCTTCAAAATCCTTACAGGCATTGATAAAGTAGATCCAACAGAATTATTTTAGCTAAAGGGTGAACCACATACTTGAGGACATCAGTAGAAATTAACGGGAAGTACCCGTAAGGCTGGAGCCATTGTTCCATACACAAAGACTTCTGAAAATCTGGAACAAACTACCAAGACATGCAGCTGAAGCAGAAACCTTTAAAACCTTTCAAAGGTGTCTGGATGAGATATTGGGACATCTTAGTTATGGGCTAAACAAAAAAGCTTGATGGATTGAGTGGCTCCTCTTGTTTGTCACATGTCTTATGTTCTTATATACTAGGCCAGGTTCTGACTCTCTATGCACCTATAATGAGAAAATAAGCTCAGAGATTGCATGAATAGATATGTTGAATGAGAAGTACTATAGAAGTCAAACACAACCTTTCCCTCTCTTTCTATTTTTCCATGTATCCATCGATTTTCCTAACCCGTTTTGTCAATCATATGATGACACTGAGTAGGAGTCTACACTGGCTAGGCTGGGCACAAGGTCAGAATTAACCCTGGACATGATGGTCATCCATAATAGGGCATGCACCAGTTTCTCAAATGGCTTGACTGCCAGAGCAATGACTGAATAACTGTTTTTATCTAATGCCAAATTAACAGCATGTAAATAATCTTTACAAACTGGCTGCTTTTAAGAACTACCTGGATGTCAATTTGCTGTTAGCTTATTAGGTAAGCAGACATGCATTATGAGCTGAATGACCATTCTCCCTAAATCTTAGTCTTTGTGAGCTCCTAAAATGGAATATGGCCTTCATGCTTGCAATAAATTTAACAATTTAATCCACATAATGTTCAGTCAAACATTGATGGAATATCTGATCAAAAACTTTTAAAAATGAGAGAAAATTAAAGCAACGCGAATGTGCATAGTGCCAGTTTGCAATTTCATTTTAACGAGTCTTAGTATGATGTTCCGCCACTTCAGTTCATTTCTAGCAGTCTGTATTAAATTTGTATTAAATGACAGGATTACCTGAGTGCTTTAATTGCTAAGTCAACTTTATTTGAACAAACCATGAACTTTTCTTACAGTATAATAATAAAAAAACAATATTGATAATAAATGACAAACTGCAATGTATCATACTTAATAAATAAATATACATATATTAAAAAAATGTTCTTGTAAGTTTATTTGGGTAAATACATCAGGTGATAGTAATTTAAAGGTAGAACCAAAATGTGGTTTGCATTTGCAAGTTGGAAAACTTCACGTTCTAGGACGCCCTGATCAGAAGATCCGTTGGACAGAAACCCGTAACGTGACACACCAGGCATCATCCACCACTAAGGATGCTTCCTACAGGTGATTTCAAATGAATAGTTGCGTTTTAGTTACATTTAGATTGTGCTCTAAATAACACTTACAGTGTATTAGCAAGCATAGTTTCCAGTTTGGCACTTCATGCAGCAATTCATAAAATATTTGTGATATATAACGCGTAAGTTTAGAAATCCTTCCCGGGGTTTGTTTCCTGCCTTGCGCCCTGTTTTGGCTGGGATTGGCTCCAGCAGACCCCCGTGACCCTGTAGTTAGGATATAGCAGGTTGAATAATGGATGGATGGAAGTTTAGAAATCTTTTGATTGTTGGCAATTCAGAATATCCAAGTTTCAGAAAGCTGACATTTGCACTTTTATGTTTATTTCAACCGGATGCAATTAATGCCTTGAAGCCAGACACGTACATTTATCGATGAGTGTCAAAAACCGAACCACTTTAAACAGTAGAAGAGTCAAGGATGAACTCTGCCGGGCCCAGAGAACTGTTTCACCATATCCATAAACTGCTGCATTGCACGGGTTTGTATTTTTTAGTATTCCTTACATTAAATGCACAGCTCTATGGATTTGAGGCACAATATGTAGGATAGCAAAGAAACTGAGAAGGCATACGAGAAAAGGTGTCTTTTATTTAGAATAACATCGTACTCACATCAGAAAAGGATGTGTTTTTTTTTACCCTATTAACGATTAGAATCGATAAAAATATAAAAGATAGTTTGGTTAAACATAAAGTAAACAATTCAGATTGAATGTCAATTTGATCTGATAAAAATCAACGATTCACTTCATCATTTTTAAACAAGTTTCACTTTATGTTACGGTGATACCTGAGTGACATATCTTAAAAAGAAGCCTGTACATCTGTCTGTTATATAGTTCCTTTCAACGTAAATAACGTAAGGTAATATAATATGGTATCTATCTATCTATCTGTCTCCACAATTTTGCTGTATGTTCTTGTACTACTTTATATTCCGTTTTCCTAGTTTGCTCCGTAGCTGTGCTAGATCACCAACCCTCACGTCACATGTCTAATACTATTGATGTTTCACTTTTTGAGTTCATTTTACACCGAATGTCCTCAATAACTCCTCTTGACTCTTATATATAATTTGCAACCTATACCTCCAATCTCATGTCGATATCCATCAGTGGTACATTCCAGGTATCTGTTGCTTCCCAGTTGCTACATTTGAAATAATATATTTTGTAAAGCTGTTCATCTATAAAGCTTCTTGCGATAATATACAGTAAGTGACTATTGGCCATAGAGAAATTAAAGAGATATATCTAATAGTTCCAATATTTTTTTTCTTAAAATAGACATTTCACTTTGGTCTTGAAATATTTCGTTTCTAACACGCCTCAAAGCGCCTCGTTATCCCTTTTCTCTTTCAAGGCTGTCCCAGTTGTTTTACTCCTGCTGATTCGCTCGTGCCAATTAAGTGACTCATTATCGCTTATTAGTGTGTTGATTTTTCCTCTAACTGTTGTTTTCAAATCAGCTGTCACCTCTGAAATGTGTGTATTCCGTATACCTGGGCTGCCTTCATCTCTCTGACGAGTTACTGTTGTGCTCATATTTTAACAAACAATCGCTGTTATTCACATCACGTAGAAATGATCTTTAACTTAATATTATTCAGAGGTGTCTGAAAAAGATTAAGACGCGTCCATTGATCGCAGCGCTTTTCTGCAAGTATGTGCATTGAAATGCCCTGTCAACGTGCAGTATGAGTTTCAAAAACAGGATAATTCGTGGGATTACATTACCATTTCCACTCGTTTGCTTTTTGGTTTTAAAATGCACGACAATACTAAAGTTATTTTAAAATTCGGACTAATGAACAATCGAAATTTACACAATATGCAAACGGATGACAGAACATGAATGAAACCTTGTCAAAGTGGTAAAACGCGAGCGCGTGTGTCAAATCCGTCACACTACACGCAGTCTTCAGTTACAGGACTCGGCTGCCAAGGGGGGCTAAAGAACCCGCAAGGAACATTAACGTTTCCACCGCATGATTTACCCCGCGTTTAACGAAACCGTCAATGTAACGTTCGTACAGTTTTCTAAAAAAAAAAAGTCCGATTAAATCGTCATTGTGAAGATACTGAAAATTACAGACACGTTCAAGTGGTGTATCCTGCAAGGAACAGAATCCAAACTAGTGATTAAAGGGCTTTCCGCAAATAAAATGTGTCAGGCAGTGAGGCGTAGTAGGTAAGGGTTTGGACTTCTGAAGTAGTGGACACCGACATTGTGTAACCATAAACAAGTCAGTTCATTCGCCTGTACTGCAACCGAAAAAACGCACGAATTGTAACGAATGCCATTTCAGAAGCGTAAGTCGCATTGGAAACGCAATGGGAATTATTGAAAAAAAGGTCTGCGTTATATTACAATATCGCCACCGTCATTTAAATGTAATACCCACTTTTTAGAGAGTGACAACAAGGCGCAATTGACTTTAAGTTTATACTTTTTGAACCTATGGCATACCTTAAAGTTCTACATCTTAAGTCACTTTAAAACTCAGTTTCTCTGTCATTCCCAATGTAATTATAATTTCACCTTCCGATACTGTCATATTTATTTGAACTTGAAGGCCTGTACCTTTTTGCATTGTTGCTGTAACTTCAAAAAGAGTTATATTTAAAAAGACTGGCGGTAATACTGATAATCATTCAAGTCTCGGTATTATTATTATTATTATTATTTTGTGAAGATGATAATTTCATCAGTAGGCAATGATGATTTTGACATTTTGATTTTAAATAAAGCTGATACAATTTAAGTAATGTGTTACATTTTAAGTATTCACTAATATATAAACTAAATACATGTATTTATTTATGTAAGCATATTACGCTTCTTCTTATTGATTGAAACACAGAGAGATACAAAATTTTATCAAACCCAAAGGAAAATGCAGGGTTACGGCAGCAGGCAAAAACGACATAAATATTCAAGCATTATAATGATCATAAACATATTAACAAAGTACAAATACACATATAAGAAGAGTATAGCCATTTACCAAGTGTAAAGTGATTAGAATTGCACATTATATATTAGGCTACAATTATTCTTGAATTGCTTCGACGAGCTTTGAATACGAGTTCTTCATTTCTGGGGACTTCCCATACTTGTCCTTTCCTGGCCCTTTGATTCAATTACGACGCTCTGACAAGCCAATCTCTTGTGACTCGAATGAAGAGGAGAAAGCCGACGCGTGGTGTAGATTGCCAGGGTGGGGCTTCAGGCCAAAGCCGATTAGGCCGAGTTTCGACTGAGTCTGGTTTCTGTCAGTCCGGTGTATTCGCAATTGTTCTGTTCAAAACGTTTCGCGCTCCCATAAAGATGTTTCTCCCTCGCTATATAATCTAAACATTTTTAATGGATGTGAATTCGTGTTCATCGCAGTGTTGATCAATCAGTAAAAGTGCCCATTTTCACCCATTAAGAGACGTGTGAACCCGCCTTAAAATGACCTCAACCTGCATGCAAAACAAAGCAAACAATTTAGACAGAAAGCTCTAACCAGAACAGTTAAAAACATTTTGATCCTCGCAGTAGAATAGATTATCTGAGGAGGTTAAGGGGAAGCAGTATACAAAAATTTGGAAAAGGGACGGTAGTGGAACAGACGACGAAAACACATTTTCTTGCAATAGTCTGTATTGAAGTTCTCCAAAGTGTAATGTATTTAGTCTACAACTTCAGCTACAAAGTGAGGCATTGTCACTGCACGAGTCACTCAGAGGTGTCTGTGACACTGAAGATGAATATGTTTGTTGGCTATTGATGGCTTGGCATTGACTGGACAGATCTTTGCACTCCTCCAGTCCGAGCACTCAAAGGTTTTGTCTTCAGTCAAGTCTAGTCAGGGTGGTAGTCCATCTATGTATGCGTTTTCTAACAGTTCAAGATCCCGGAAGACGAGTGTCAATTCCAACTGCACGTGACAAAAGGCACAAACTACCATGCAAGGGGGCACCGGTACACCAGAGGGCACAGCCACTCACACCGGGTCAGGTTAGAGGTGCTTGTTAACCTAACCTTGACGTTTATGGAACGTGGTCGAGAATAAAGACGCAGAGTGACCGCGCAGATCCGATACAAGATTCATAAACAGGTGTCTGGAAGACCATCTGACTTGTAACAATCCCTAAAACCGCAAGAGGGGCTTTAGAGTAAATCGGAGCGGTGGTCTAAATTCGTTTAAATTTTCACTTTAATTTCAACCAAGATTATTAGTTAGCAATGTCCCGCAACATTATCAACAAACTCCAAGAATTCAGAATTATATCCCAGTTTGAACAAACAGATGACCAAAGAAACGCAATGTAGGTTATAATTAAAAAAAAAAAAAAACAAGCGAAAATGTTTTTGAATATTTTAGAAAACAGACAAATAAATACCAAAGGCATGGCAGCAGAATTTGCTAAAAAGGCTGATGCTATTGGATAATTATAAATATTGTTTTTACGCAATACCATTGCATTAATGTGCATTCTGTCTCAACACTTTAAAACAAGAATGTAAAAATCGATATTCTTTTTTATTTAATCATTAAGAAATTTTAATATTACTTAAAAAAAATTGCGCATGAAAAAAATCAGACTACCCATATTTAGAACGATTGAATATTTACTTTTGATTTTCAGTAAGGAGTATTCATAATCTTTTGGAGTAGTAAATTCATTTTAACAAATAATGCGTATATTGAAATTATACCAGAATAATGAAACATTTTAAAACATTTTTCTAGAAACTTGGACCAAAACTGATAAGAATTTAATCGAATAGAAAAGCTGAGACATTTATCAATGCGTCAGAGATCGCATATGCCGTTTTTTAAACTCGTGCTCGATTTGCTTTTTGTGTGTGTAGAATCCGCACCTTAATTTTTCAAATAAATAACAAAATAATCCTTGGAAATGGACTCCGTGTCAAATATGCTCAAGGATGAGCCCAGTAAACGGCTCCTGCTTTGTGCTGACTACGGGGAAAAATTCTCCGATTTCCTTTTTGACTTAATTCGATCTTTAGGGTCTAATTATTATTATTATTATTATTATTATTACTCCTACTTCACAGAGCTGTCAATCCCAGCAACTGTTAACTGTGAGCAAAAGGTTTAGAAAATGGATGAAAAGGTACAGCAATGAGTATAATAATATATTGTGTGTGTGTATATATACTGTATATGTATGTATGTATATATATATATATATATATATATATATATATATATATATATATATATATATATATATGAAATGCATTCTCGGCTTTGAAGTTTTAAATAGTTTGGATTTTTAAGTGGATTAAGACAGCAGGTGGTACAAAATATATGCCATACTGCCTAGAAATCAACAAAGGAAACTAAAATCCCACTAAAATCCCACTTCGTTTAGTTTCCTATAATTAAAATTCATAGGCTCACTATATTATTATTATTAATTAATTATTATTATTACTAATTAATTAATTATTATTATTACTATATTATTATTATTAATTAATTATTATTAATAAAAATGTTGATGCTAATAATCAAGATACCGGTACTAATAATAATACACAATCCGCAGAAGACGTTTGGTCCAAAATTAAAGTAAAAATAATCTGTAGTGTTATGAGAAAAACTGCATTTTTCCAACTGTGGTATGTTGACTGCATGGTTTGTAGACTCTCGGCTCCATCGCTGGCATCCCAAGTTATTCTGAAAGTCTCTCTTTAGCCTCCTAGGGCTTCCTTCCTGACCTTTTGCTGTTTCCTGCTTCAGCCTTATCACTGCAAAAAACCTGACAAACTGCTTGCTGCACAACTGGGCAAGGACTCATTAAAGGGATTGTTTTGGCCTCCACCAATAAACACTGCACTGGTTCATATGATATACAAGAAAGGTGCAGCCTCTATGTAAGCGGTTCTTTTTGCCTGACACTTTAGGAGGAAAATGTCAAAATAGTAGACCGCTTATCATTTAGAAATCTGATTAAATTTATAGAAAATCATGAGTTTAATGGCAATAAAATATTCATTAACGCATTTAAGATACAAAGACCCTTAATATATATTGTGTGTGTGGTCTTTCTTTAAATCCAAAGAAGTGTCGAGATTTATTTATTTATTTATTATTTTTTGGGTTTGCCACTAATTTTCAATATGCTCAGACAGTAATACAAAATTTTCACATGTATACAGTATTTTATTTTAACTATAAGACATGTAATCTGAATAAAATAATGAGTGTGGAATTGAAATTTGTAAAATGTGCTTTACTAAAACCTTCTGCATGCCACTTGTGGGAAATAAAGTAGCGGTTTAAGCGTATATTATGATAATAAAGTTTGGAAAAATAAATATTAAACGAAAAGATGCTTATCACTGTTATTATCCAAGCACCTGTCAAGATGGCATTTGTTATGATTATTCATTTTTGGTACAGATTTAAAGATGATGAAGTCGTGAAGCAGCGGCACTAACCACTGCGCCGCCCTGCCTCATTTTTCTAAACCTTTGATGACACCAATTGGTTAATCTTCTCCTGCACGCTACGCACCTCTTGCATGCTCAGCACTAAAGTATTTTGGAAACAAAGCGAAGAGCAATTTCTTGTAATAAGTAACACATCCCTTTTATCAAGATTACACCAAATCTTCAAACAATCTGTTTGTTTGGTACAGGTACTCCGATAAGCACTTGACTGTCCCTCGGCATTCAGGATCTTTTTGATCCTGGTCACCAGCAATTCCAAAAAAAGTCTGCCTAAGTAGATATTTGTTATATGTTTACATTTACATTTAGTTTCTTGGCAGTCATTTTTATCTAAAGCAACTTACAAAAGAACACAACACTATCGAGTAAGCGCCAGTCTAGTTGGAGGGGGGCTGTTTGAGAACAAGTGTGTTACAGGACAGGTTACACATTGATCAACACATAAAGTGAAGAGTTCAGAACAAAATACAAGCGAGTTACAATCCCTATACAGTACACACCTTACAGATCAAAATATTGTTGAATTCTTACTCATACGCTTGTATCATTGACTGAAGGACATCGCTCTACTAGTTATTTATTGCTCATAACACAAAAGTAAGAAGTGCGATAAGATGGTCAGATTGATCTTTTTCATAACGTTTCCAAACATTTAAAATATATTCAAGAATAACGTTAAAAACCAACTGCAAATGTCACCAGATCAATTATTCTGTATGTATCCTTTCAGTTTCACTGTTACTTAACCCAACTCGCGGTGACTGAGCCTGCCCCGGCAACCACAAGCATGAGGCAGGAATGAACCGCACGCCGGACCGCAGTCATCCACAACGCGCCCTGCACGAACGCTAGCACACAACGTGTGTGTTGTCAACTGACGTGATAGGATCTGTTTGGAAATGGACAGTCTGGATTCCCAGGAGGAAAAGCTTGGGAACACATGAGGAGAATATACAAACGAGCGCCACGTAAAAGGCGCCCGAGCCCAGATTTAAAGAGTGGTCTCAGCCCACCGCGCCTGTGCCATGTCTGCAGCAACACCACGAATACCGCCTTTCGGCTCAGACGGCCAATTTATGTGCCTTTGTGGGAAGTAAAAATAGACACAGTATGCATATTGTATTGCTGCTCTTTACAATATGAAAACGTGATCTGTTATTAAGTTAATATCTTGTGCTCTTATTAGTTGTAGAGGTACAGAAATTCTCTTCTGAGCATCATTTACAATGCTTGCACATATACTCAGATACAAATCAAAATGTGGGTTCTTTAGGAATAGACAATCTCATTTGATATAAAAATATAACAACCATTTAAAATCTTTATTTACCACTTCATTATTATTTTACTTAATGCTGTATATTTCTTTTTGTTGGATTTTCAAGTTACCAACACATTACAATAATGCATTATATTGTTTAAGCTTAGGCAGTGGTAGTGCTGCTGCCTCACAGTAAGGAGACCCAGGTTCGCTTCCCGGGTCCTCCCTGCATGGAGTTTGCATGTCCTCCCCGTGTCTGCGAGGGTTTCCTCCGGGTGCTCCGGTTTACTCCCACAGTCCAAAGACATGCAGGTTAGGTGCATTGGCGATTCTAAATTGTCCCTAGTGTGTGCTCGGTGTGTGTGCGTGTGCCCTGCCGTGGGTTGGCGCTCTGCCCGTGGTTTGTTTCCTGCCTTGCGCCCTGTGTTGGCTGGAATTGGCTCCAGCAGACCCCCGTGACCCTGTAGGTAGGATATAGCGGGTTTGATAATGGATGGATGGATTATTTAAGCTCTGTTCTTTTTTAGGCGGCACGGTGGCACAGTGGTAGCGCTGCTGCCTCGCAGTTAGGAGACCCTGGGTTTGCTTCCCGGGTCCTCCCTGCGTGGAGTTTGCATGTTCTCCCCGTGTCTGCCTGGGTTTCCTCCGGGCGCTCCGGTTTCCTCCCGCAGTCCAAAGACATGCAGGTTAGGTGGATTGGCGATTCTAAATTGGCCCTAGTGTGTGTTTGGTGTGTGGATGTGTTTGTGTGTGTCCTGCGGTGGGTTGGCGCCCTGCCCAGGATTGGATTCCTGCCTTGTGCCCTGTGTTGGCTGGGATTGGCTCCAGCAGACCCCCGTGACCCTATGTTCGGATTCAGCGGGTTAGATAATGGGTGGATGGATGTTCTTTTTTAAAAATAAAATTAAGAAGCAGGTAATGAAAAATGTAATTATCAAAATTTATTCAAGTAATTATTCTGTACCCTGCGCATACTATTTTCTGTAAGTGTGGCCTTTGTAATTACAGTATTGATTTAAAAGTGCTGCAAATAAAACTTTGCCATTGTCCGATCTGCACCTTCATTTTATGGTGGCTTCTATTTCAGGCCAGGCAAGTAAACTGTTGCTGTAGACTGCTTTCAGCAGAAGGTGAAAACGACTGCATTGTAACAGAAGCAAGAATTATCACAACTCTTATTATTTAATTAATTCTTACCAAAAAAAAAAAAAACAAAACTATTACAGTTAATATTTTTTTTTATCAATTTGATTTCAAGAAAAGAATATTGCATAAATCAGACTTATATAGCAAATTATTTCATAGTCACACTAAAAGAAAAAAATGCATCGGAAAGTTTAAAAAGAAAGCAGGAACAAAACAAAAAAAAGGAATGGACAAAACCTAAGAAAACAGAAATCAACTCCCTCCCAAAGTAATTGTTTGCAAAACTTGCAATAATAATACTTGCAGTAAAATCATAAATTAGAACCATTAGACCCCAATATTAACACACTCTTCTAAATATATAAAGTTAATAAGGGGTGAAAGAGAAGAAGAGTACACACAGTGGTCAGTGCTGCCACCTCATGGATCTTGGCTTCAAATCCTACACTAGGTTGTTATTCTTGTGGAGTTTGTATCTGAGAGTGGATTTTCCTTCAGGTTCTTTAGTTTTTCACCCCAGTCTGCCAAACATATGCAGGATAAGTCAATCTGTGATTATGAATTGGCCCTGTGGGCCGCCGTAATGGAGTAGCACTGTGTGTTTTTTTATTATTTGATTTTTTATTTGTTCCAGATCACAAATGTTGTGACTATGCAGTCCATGTAAATAAGTAGTTCTGAACTCTGAAATACTATTACTACTACTACTTATACTACTACTCCTACTAGTACTACTACTACTTATAATAATAATAACAATTATAATAAAGACAGAAAAATATATGCTACTTTGGGAGAATGAACAAGGTGATCACTGTGGCCATTGTTGTATCCATCACTGGTGTCATCCCAGGTACACAACAGAATAGCCTACAGACATTGGATATAAACCAATACACATAAAACTACTGAAAGCAGCCATTTTAAACATGTGTAAAATAGTGAAGAAATTCCTCAACACAAACACAATCCCTTAAAACATATACATGTATACACATCATATAAAACTACCCTTTGTCTTGGTCTAGGCCTGATATAGGCAGTATAGCATAAGGACTATCCCAGAAAATAATTTAAATAATAATATCTGTGAGAAAGTTTGTCTTGTTTAACCAGAGTCTATGTCTACCACATTCCTTGGGTCCCACCTTAATAAATAATAATAGTAATAATAATAATAATAATAATAATAATAATAACTAGTTTGATTATTGCCATCATATAAACTATTACAAATTAAAGTGTCAGAGTGGTTCTTCAGAGTAATGCCATAGGAGAACCATCTTTGGTTCCTCAACCATTCACAAGAAAGTTTCATGTAGAAAGAACCTTTAGATCCATAACAAGGTTCATGAACAATCATCGATTCAATAGATTTCACAAATTCAAGATTTGTAAAATGTGAAATGATTTTAGAAGGAAAATAACACAGACTAATTTAAGGACTTCTTGATCTGTTAGTATATCTTACAAGGTTTCATACGAGACATTAATGATTTGTTTCTTTGTCCATATATTAAGAACCTTTTCAAAGCCCAGAGAACCAAATTCACATGCAAAAAACCCTGAATGGTTCTTTGTCAAGCAAAGGTTCTACCAGGAGCCACACAACTCAATAAAATGCCATTAAAAACTGTTAGTTTTATAGTGTTTGGGATCATTTCTGAAAAAACAATCTGTATTTCTTTATAATTTATACGGCATATTTAAATTGTTGAAGTAAGGAAGGTGAAGGACTGCAAAACGACAAAGCAGGTAATCCCGCCGAAAAAAACAGAAAGAGAGATCAGAGACCCGATGTTTCGACCATATGTCGCCTACTTTCTTTTTTTAATGATTTTAAATAAATTTTGTAACATTAAACATATTGTGTTAGGGATTGATGAATCTGCTACATGTCTCATAAACGTGCTGCATCAATACTGTTGACAGTCAATTTTCAGACCCAGACAAATAGCGATCATGTGTGTGATACAAGAATGCATAATTAATTCATTTTTAAAAATGTAAGTGAAATGTGCTTTCGAATCAGTCAAAAAAACAAACAAATAAATCACAGTAAAACAAAAATGTTTTTTGCGTTAGATATTTGACTGTTTTTAAGACAGTATATCTATTCAAACTACAACTTGACGTTTATTTTACGAATTCGCTTAAGGATACTTAGTGAAACAGAGGAAATGAAGGCCCTTTTGGGGCAGAATATATATATATATTGTCTTATTACACAAATCTAAGTGGCGTCTTTTAGGATTCATTGGTGTCGCGTTAGGCTGTCCCAAGTGACAAGTGTATTTACCGTTGTTGATCGCCATGATAAAGTCAACGAACCTTTAAGGGCAGACGCCGCAGGTTTTAAGTTCAAATCCCGGTACTGACATTGCATGACCATGAGAAATCACTTCACTTGCCTATAAGCTACAACTGGAAACTAAAATCAACAACAGTTATCTCAGATATTGGAAGTCGTCTTGGCTAAAGGCGACAGTCAAAAAAGTAAATTCACATGAGGCTCGGACGGCACGTATTCGGCCGAAAGAGGAAAGTATAGTGATGTACGTTTCAACGAAAATTAGAAAACATACTTAGTATTATCATATTTATTAAAATTAATTTATTAAATGATGGTTATATGTTGGTGGCCATATCAATGCACTCAGTTTTACTAAGTGTCTCAGTCAAAACGAGTCTGAGTCCAGCTGAGGTAAACGGAAGACAACGAGGACTTCGTACAGCAGGCACCGCAGCGGAGGATAGAAACACGGAAAGGAGAAATACTGTATGAGTTGACAGCAATAATAATAATAATAATAATAATAATAATAATAATAATAATAAATTTTAAAATCCGGGAAGCATCAGTTTAGCGTAGTTTAAACTGATTTATGGAAACCATTTACACAAATTAATGTACGGTATGAAGCAGCCCACGTGTTCGGATAAGATGTGATAAAAACTAACAAATGTTGGTAACGCAGTCTCCGTGAGCCACTTGCCGCCGACTGGCTCTAAATACATAAGTGAATTTCAAGATCATGCTGTCTATCGGCATTCTGCCGGTGTCTATCTGGGAGGCAAACTGAGAACCAACCAACCAACTCTGGACTCGCCGCTAGTCTATCGCCGGGCACAGTAGCTCGAACACCCACACGCTTTCACATGAAACTGATTTAAAGTCGCCAATTGAATCAACCTGCACGTCTTTGGGATGTGGAGAAAAAAAAGATTGAATTTGAGTATTCAGGTTGTCTTTCACAAACATAACATCTGATAGTTTTGAAACTTTTCATCCATTAAAGGATTATATATATTTGACATGCACACGCAAACAGTGGTACAGTATTACTTCTTTGGTGACTTACAGGTGTTAATCTGCAAATCAAATACAGACAAGTTGAATATCTTGTCTAACATAAGTGGAATAAACAAGAATGTACTTTCCTATTTTGGCAGAATAAATAGTCTCAAGACAATTAAAAAAAAACTACTATTCTCCCGGCGCGAGGTTTGCAAATGAAATCTCAGTACAAGTTAATTCTTTACAACAGAGGTCTGCGTTACGGCCTCACAAATCGATTTTATGTATTGACACAGGGCCACCCTTAGTTTGCGTTGGGTAAACGGTGATCCCTTCAGTTTGGAAATAAATGTTAAAGGCACGCGTTCCAAGAAGAGAGAAAGTGCGTCAACTACAAGGGTGCTTAACTGCGAGCCTCTTCTTGACAGGTCGCTTTCCATAACGGAAAACAGCTGCGTGTCTGCTTCAGACTGCAGTATGAAAAATTAATCGAGTAAGAGAAATGCCATTTTAAAGCAATACCGATGGAATCAGTTCAAACAGAAAAACAATACACATGCTTCTAATCAAATAATACAAGAATACTCTTGACAGATCGGGCTGTTGCAGCTGTGTTGCAGATATAGATTCTACTGGAAACATTGCACTCTTGCAGTTTTCCAGACGGATTGACATATTTACATGAAAAGCACCTTATTAGATGACAACTGTGTCTTATTAGATGACAACTGTGCTTTGTAGATACTGATAAAAAAGACTATACTAGATAGATGGGAACTCTGTAGTTCCCTTCTAGATACAGTAGAGGACGTGCAAACTGGATACACATTTCCCCAGCAATCCTTAGCTATCCACAGGGGGTCCAGGATAGCCCCTCTCTAGAGGGGTTCGCACTTTGCACTCCCAGCCCCTCCTTTTCCATCGGTCCCTCTTACATTTAAGAGGCCCTTGCGTCCCCGGTGCCTTTCATGCACTGGGCTCAGTCAGCACACCTTCGAATCGATATCACCTCTGGCACAGTTCACTCACCCCATTGTGCCACTGGAAACCAGAACAGTGAACCAGGCTATCGACATGGACACCTACTATCCCAGCTCCACAAGCCCCCTGGCGGACAGAGTGGACAGGAAAAAGCGCGACTCAGAACCACGGGTTCGCCGGCCCATGAACGCCTTCATCTTGTGGGCTAAAGAAGAGCGCCGGCGATTGGCCCGACTGAATCCGAAACTGGAAAATACCGACTTGAGCAAGATTCTCGGTAAGTGGGCTTTTCTCTTCTGGACAGCGAGACTCAATTACTAACTGTGGATGTTCTCACTACACTGTCGTAGAGGGTTGCTCCAAACGTTATTTCCACAGTTATCGTCAGTTGCGGCTGTAATAGCAGCGCTGGCAATTTATATTAACGGATGGCAATGAATTCTTAGTGTAGGAATGAAAAAGCAAATTATGACGCTTAATCGTCATATATGTATTTTTTTTAATTCGTGTATTCTCCCTTAAGCAACTCATTTTAGTTTCTACTGTGTTCTTAGTTGTAAGGAATTGCTGTGTTCTGATCCCTGTTCTGTTAGTTGGTTTCTTGTTTTGATTTGATTGGTGAGAAATGGAAAATGGGGAAAGAAAAAAAAAGGAAGGAGAAAGGAGGAAGAGAAGGGTTGGACATAAAGGTGATAAGAAAGAACTTGGTGTTTTGTGCTTGAACGTTTATTTGCCCACACCATGTTACTCAACATAATGCTATGTAAAGTATTATAATGGTGGCAGTCGTGGGATAATAAAACTTTTATTTACAAAATACAGTTTCTTTCTTATGACATTTACTTGTGTGCCAAACCTTCTCTTAATAAAAACTATAAATCAATAAACAGAACAGGGATTAAAACTGAGCAGTTCCTTATAAGAAACGGCAAATAATAAAACTTGTAACTGAAGGAAGAGTACATGAATTATAAAATATATACTCGATTTCATAATTTGCCTTTTCACTCTTAGTGTTTCTTATTAACATATGACGAACAAAAAAACCCTCAAGGTGACATAATTTTAATGAATTTTGTTGGCAAAGATGGTATGTCATGTCTTGTGCATATTAATGCACTTCTAAATTCTTTAAAAATGTACCAACACCCAAGTATGAATACCAAAGTGCTTTCTTATGTTTATGGAAAACTCATAATGTGCAAAAAAGTATAACATGTCCATTGTCATTTATCTTTCTATCAGGTAAATCTTGGAAAGCCATGTCTTTAGCAGACCGGCGTCCATTTATGCAGGAGGCGGAGAGGCTGAGAGTAGAACACATGAAGGAGCACCCTGACTACAAATACAGACCAAGAAGGAGAAAACAGTGCAAGAAAAACAAGAAAATGCTGTCGATGGACCAGATAAATGGTATCAAAGGTGAAGCAGAGTACTGTAGTCCATACTACCAAGATATGAGCTATCTCATCCAGACTCACAACCAGCAGACCATTCCCACCTTGCCACTTCCTGCTACCAGCAGTCAGTTGGACCCATGCTATTTGCCAGACCAACAGCTCTGTTACCGATGGTCTGAGGAGGAAAATGTGTTTTGCTCTTCAGAACCAGAAGAAATGAACTGGAAGCCTTATAACCTGTTGGTTAGTGCAGACTGTGCACCTGTGGACAGCTTTATTGAATATTACCAAGGAGAATTATTTGGTGACTTTGATCTCAGTGAATTTGAGCAGTATCTTGGACCAGTCTCTTGTAAATCTGACTCTTTAGACATTTTTTCTAACACAAAAGCACATCTACTCGAAATGTTTTAACTATTGACCTATGGTTTCATGTCATAAATTGGGTTACAATTTCGAAGCGTGAGATTTTCAGCTATCCCTGCACCATTTAACTGTTGTAAATAGCCTTTCTGCTGGTCTGTACATCTTATTTAAATTATTATAATATGTTGTAAGCTTTGCTGGAAAATCAACAAAAAGTGGACAGTTGTGAAACAAATGCCATTCTCTTATCCTAGTAATGTTTATATATTTTTGTATGTTTTTGTAAATTTTTATTTTAACTTTATTAAAAAATATCATTTCATTTTGTGCTAATGCTTATTGAAAGTGTCTTTTTGAACAAATCGGCTATAAATCTCATCCTACAATGCTTAAAATTAGAATGAATAGTTTTTTTAATTCTGTTATTCTAATCTATTGAGAACATTAACATAATTTTCTGAATGCTCAAATCTATATATGTGAAAATATTTCATCTTGCTTTCCCTATGTGTACTTTCAGTGCCTTTCCTAGGTATCTGCATGTGTCTGAACCTCTCTGTTGTGCACATTCCCATAAAGCCTGCTTCATAGGCTCTCGTTGTTTTTGAGTCTCCTTGCTCACCTTATTTGTTCACATGTATACCAAACTGACCAATCAGATTGCTCTAAGGGAGAGGACACACACAGGGATCTTAGGATTTTATAATATAGTAGATATTAGGTTAGGTTAGGTAGACTTAGTTATCTCAGAAGGAAATTTGTTTGCAGTTGGAAAGGACAAAACCTATGGCACTGTTATGCAGATATAAGAAAATAATTAAAGATGCAACAAGTGACAACCTGCATTGTAAAAGTACACACATTCAGGATTTGTACAAAGAGGAATAATAACCTTTATCAGAACACAACAATAATTGTTCAGAGTTCAACAGCATCTCTGCAAGTAACATAACTTAAACTGCTTATAATGTATACAGTATATACATTGTGACACAGTGGTTGGCACTGCCTACTCACAGTTGCCCACTGTATAGCCTTGGCATGTTCTCTTTGTGTCTGCTTAGGGTATTTCTCTGAATTCTCCAGTTTTTCTTTCAATCCTATAAATGTAAGTTAGGTTGATTGATGGCTCTAATTTGGCCCAATGTGACTGAGTGTTGGTGTATGTTATCAGAAATAAAATGACGAAATCTTCCAGAAAACAAACTTTAGGAGAATAATTTCAGCCCCACTTACTGAATGTGCATGTTTAACCATTTTATAAAATAAACTCTTCAGTGATGGTTTTTATAGTCCAGCAGGAACTAACCTCTATATAATAACCTGAAATAAAGAGGATTTCCTATTGGGGGTTCTATAGGACCAGGGCAACAGACGTTGATTTACTGTGTTGAAGTTCACGCTCGCATCTTTAGAGTTTGTCTATTTATGTAGTAAGGATTCCATATTTAGACAGATGCACATATTTACAGCAAGCCATATGCCACACTATCCCCTTACTCTGTGAGCCTGACCCAAGGCTGGGTCCACACATTCAAAGCTTGCCAGAAGCCAGCATTTGGGCCAATTGTTTTTAGCAGCTGGGAGGAGCATGCAAAGTTTTCTTGGAGCTCTGTGTTTATTGCCAAAGCTGCTCTCAGTACTGTTTTTATGCTGAATTCTCCAAATAGCCCCATCTTCTTGGAAAGGTCTCAGTCACCTGAGGAATGTGTCCATCTCAGGTGTGGACCCGGGGCACTACAGCATCTAACATCTTTTTACTTTAACACAAAATAGTCCATCCATCCATCCATCCATATTCTAACCCGCTGAATCCGAATACAGGGTCACGGGGGTCTGCCGGAGCCATTCCCAGCCAACACAGGGCACAAGGCAGGAACCAATCCTGGGCAGGGTGCCAACCCACCGCAGAACTCAAAATAATTATAAAACAAAAAACATATACAGAAAGCAAAAAATGTTCAAGCATAATTGTAGCAGGGATGCATCTAAAAGAAGCCTGTGCTACTGTAGTACAAATGGCAGTCTGTTAGAAAGTCATAATGTTTCTTTTTGAAGTTTATTATATGGAATGCTATGATTCTAGATAAAGTTTCAAGCTTTAATTTTTTGTCAGTAATTGGAGTCCTTGACAGCCCGCAATTAGTCAGTCAGAATTCTCCTTAATGCTAGAGTCAGCTGGTAGGCTTTTGCTTTTTACAGTTTATGACTTTTACTCCACATCTCTTCTATATGAGGACTACCAGTTCCCAAACCTAGCTCTTCCAATAATTATTGAATTAATGAGGCAAAAAGGTATTTCATTTTCTTGATGAACCTGTTAAAAAAATGTGGAGGGCTGTTTAGAAAAGGAAGGTTTGCATAGTGAAGCCACCTCCTCATAACCTGTAGCTTCCAGATACAGTATCACAGGAAATTCCAGGCAGTCTGAAGTCTTGAGGAGACTGGACAGCTGCTAGAATGTATGATGCGTCACTCCCAAAAGTGAAAATGAAATTGCATAAGGCCACACATCTGTATT
This sequence comes from Polypterus senegalus, assembly GCF_016835505.1. Classification (NCBI taxonomy): domain Eukaryota; kingdom Metazoa; phylum Chordata; class Cladistia; order Polypteriformes; family Polypteridae; genus Polypterus; species Polypterus senegalus. The sequence continues at coordinate 39,429,459 of NC_053158.1, forward strand.
TTTGTCTGAAGTGCTTCAGTTATTGTCATGTGTGATTTGGCCCCACAAAGCTCAAAATGGTAAATGAGATCACATCGTTGTATTGCAAATTTATAGAACAGTTTTTTCTGTAGTTTCTATTTTTTGTTTTTAAATAGTGGAGATGCATAAATAATAGTCTTGATAGTAACTGATTAAACTCTCTCTTGTAAAATGACTTATCCCACCTTACATGTTTGTGTCAGATGGAATCTTGAGACTAATTCATTCTCCATTTAGTATCAGACTTGCTTTGCACACTTTAGGTTTGTAGAGGCTTACAGCAATGGCCACAGGTAAAGACTAAACCCCTTGATAGGATGCCGATGAACTGCAATCCACATTCACACACCTATACCAGCATTCAGTCAGACTGGTCCAATGTAGGCTAATCAGTTAAGCTGACAAGCGTATATTTGGAAATTTTGAGGAGTAGCCCAAGGTTTTATGATTTTATCAGTCTGATTTGTTTTTACCATATTAAATAACTTTTCCAATTTTGTCACGTTACTTTTGTTTTTCTTGTGTTAGTATTTGTTTATTGTTGTGTCACTGCATTGAGGACATTGCTTTTATTTATTGGCACTGCTATTTCTTGTTTTGGATTGTGGGTTCAGCCATGGTGTTTCTCAGAGCTGGAACTAATTGTTGATCAAGTGATCTACATCATTTCTGGGTTTGAGTGAGGTACAGGCACTGTCCAAGTGGTTTTCTCAGTGCTGTGATTTTCCTTCCACAGAAATGCATGTTAAATTATTTGTCATCTTTAAACTGGCCAAGTGTTTATGTGTGCCAGATAGATAGATAGATAGATAGATAGATAGATAGATAGATAGATAGATAGATAGATAGATAGACACCACAAAAATCAAAGTGAAAAAATCATGCGGCAGGCTAGTCCATTTTGCTGAAATTTCATTGCAGCAACTGCAAACCGTACTCAGTAATTTGGCCCCCACATGCTTGTATGCATGCCTTAAAATGGGGGAATGGTGTCCTGGAGGATCTCCTCCCAGATCTGGAACCAGGGCATCACTGAGCTGCTGGACAGTCTGAGGTGCAACCTGGCAGCGCCAGATGGACCAAAACATAATGTCCCAGAGGTGTTCTACTGGATTTAGGTCAGGCGAGCATGGGAGCCAGTCAATGGTATCAATTCCTTCATCCTCCTGGAACTGCATGCATACTCTCGCCACATGAGGCTGGGCATTGTTGTGCACCAGGAGGAACCCAATCAATCAATCAATCAATCAACATTTATTTATATAGCACATATTCATACAAAAAAAATGTAGCTCAAAGTGCTTTACAAAATGAATAGAGAAATAGAAGACACAATAAAAGATAAACATAAGTCAACATTAATTAACATAGAATAAGAGTAAGGTCCGATGGCCAGGGTGGACAGAAAAACAAAAAACTCCAAAGGCTGGAAAAAAAAATAAAATCTGTAGGGGTTCCAGACCAAGAGACCGCCCAGTCCCCTCTGGGCAATCTACCTAACATAAGTCAAACAGTCCTCTTTGTATTTAGGGTTTTCATGGAAGGACCTGATGAAGATGGTCACGTAGACTGCACCAGCATAGGATCTGACAGTGGGTCCAAGGATTTCATCCCGATACCTAATGACAGTCAAGGTGCCGTTGTCTAATTTGTAGAGGTCTGTGCGTCCCACCATGGATATGCCTCCCCAGACCATCACTGACCCACCAACAAACCGGTCATGCTGTATGATGTTACAGGCAGCATAACATTCTCCACGGCTTCTCCAGACCCTTTCATGTCTGTCACACATGCTCAGGGATGAACCTGCTCTCATCTGTGAAAAGCACAGGGTGCCAGTGGTGGACCTGCCAATTCTGGTATTCTATGGCAAATGCCAATCGAGTTCCATGGTGCGGGGCAGTGAGCACAGGGCCCACTAGAAGATGTCGAGCCCTCAGGCCACCCTCATGAAGTCTGTTTCTGATTGTTTGGTCAGAGACATTCACACCTTTGGCCTGCAGGAGGTCATTTTGTAGGCTCTGGCAGTGCTTATTCTGTTCCTCCTTGCCCAAAGGAGCAGATACCGGCCCTGCTGATGGGTTAAGGACCTTCTATGGTCCTGTCCAGCTCTCCTAGAGTAACTGCCTGTCTCCTGGAATCTTCTCCATGCCATTGAGACTGTGCTGGGAGACACAGCAAACCTTCTGGCAATGGTACATATTGATATGCCATCCTGGAGAAGTTGGACTACCTGCGCAACCTCTGTATGGTCCAGGTATCACCTCATGCTACCAGTAGTGACAGTGACCATAGCCAAATGTAAAACTAGTGAAAAAACAGATGAGGAGGGAAAAATGTCAGTGGCCTCCACCTGTTAAACCATTCCTGTTTTGGTGGTCATCTCATGGTTGCCCCTCTAGTGCACCTGTTGTTAATTTCATTAACACCACAGCAGCTGAAACTGATTAACAACCCCCTCTGCTACTTAACTGACCAGATCAATAGCCTAGAAGTTTCATTGACTTGATGCTATGCTCTGATTAAAAACTGTTCCTTTAATTTTTTTTTATATATACACCCAAACATTATGATTGTAACACACATCAGAATGACTAAAAAGAAAGAAAACTAAAAGCAAAGCAAACTTGTGACTTGGCAGTCACAGCCCTAGAAAGGCATAATGCCGCTGTATTGTTGTTGGTATAATGGAGCCCTACTAATGTTACTTGACACACTTCTGCTGAATTATTCATTGGCTGAAAGTCATCAAGAGTTAGTCTGTCAGAAAGAGGACGTGCAGCATTGTTCATAGGTAAATAAAATTATTTGAAAATGTTTGTAAGTAGCTGCAGTTCTTTCTTTGAGACATACTTCAAAATGTTTTTTCTTGTATTGTATTTTAACTCATACACCTCTTCTACTTTCCCCAGCTGTGTGACATGATCAGACTCAGTGCTAATCCTCGTTGTTAGAAGCTGACATCCCTGTTCAGATCTTCACCACGTTTAGTCTGGATTACTGTAATTCTCTCTTCAGCAGTCGACCTTCATGAAAGTATCAATTCACTACAATACAGCTGCTTTTGTCATGATCTCATCCAAATGCTGCAGTAAAACACAAACTTAGTCATCTCCCTGTCACATAAAGAGTCATTAAAAAAAAAAAAAAACTGCTGTTAAATTTCAAAAGTCAGCATAACATTCTCTGCTGCTCATCCTGTGAAAAATTTCCTTTCGCTACTGACTGTCTACCTAAGTTACACTATAGAACTCTTGCTGGACATTTCTTTATGTCTTTTTGGTTTTCCACAGGTCAGTTCACAAAACTCAATGAGTTGCAACACACAAATCAAAGCAGAAGACTCACCTCTTCACTTTTCATCTCTGGATCTCTTCTTCTGGAAATGGTCTCTGCAGTGTTTGCTGTGTTTAGCTTCTCAGTGTCCAACTGATTCGTATATCCGCAGGCTGCATTATTTCTTCTTCATGTCAGATACCACTCAGCCTCCTCTTAAGGTCTGTTACTATTTTTTTCCTTTAAACTACACTATCATGTTCTTTATTTAAATCCAATCATAATATTTAATTTTATTATTGGAGTGAATTGAATTTGCCCTGATAATCACCTTCTAATTTTACTTGTTCTAAATATTGCTGCCTAAAATGAGACTGACTGAGCTTCTGTAATTAAGTTGTGTGATTAAAATGATGCCAATTAAGATATACAGAGGTAGAGAATAAAAAATAAAAATAACAACATTTAAAGGTAGTACTGGTCCATAGCCATTATTAGCAGAAATGAGGATTAGAGGAGAGCGGTACATAGCCATGGAGTCAGACAGCATATCACCCTGGAATGCAGTGTGCAATGCAATCCATAGCAAACATATCCATCGTGACATCTTTGAAGCTGTCCAGTGTACAAACCTGGTGCATTCCATTCTTAGAAGCTCTTCAGTTATATGGAATCATAAATTAATATGTAACAAATTCTTTAGATGGTTTGGCTACATTCTTTAGAAATTATAGAATTAGACAATGTTTCTGATCAATAACTTAATTCAGATATCAGTGGATGATTAATATGATTACCTCTGAGCTATGCAAAATATTGATTTTGAATAGCTCAAGCTCTTTAAATTCTAAGAATAGAAATTTACTTTTGCCACATTAAACATTCCTTGCATTTTAAATGCTAATTATAGGTATTTTGTAAGAACTTAAGTATCTAGGTCTTACGCTGTCATTCTTTGTTTTCTTTCTTCCCTTTTAACTTGAAGATCCATGAAAATGGGTTTTCTCTGGCTCATTTATCTACTGTATAATGACAATTTAATCTCGCTGTTCAGTAGCCTTCTGCTAGTCCTTTTGCCCTTGCCTCTAGTGTTCTGGTTTCAGCAGTGTATCAGCGTGTAAGATTTTATTATTCCATTAAAAAATGGAAATGTTTGTTCTTAATATGCTGTAAAGAAATAGGAAGACACAAGCAGTGCCACAATATGGACAGTGTGGCTTATAAGCCACTTAGGGGTATTATGAAATAGAGAGGACTGTACATAATACAATTACAATATTGTATATATATTAAACAATCTGTAATATATTCAAATATATTTAAGATATATAAGTGTTAACTTTTCCAATCACTTTCTGTTTTTTTCTGTTAAGAAAAGGTCTTCACAAATCTCACTGCATGCTCATAAATGTCAATAAACAAACAAAAAACAAAAACTTGCTTTAACATAATTACATATTGTTATCAATGTATATCTGAGAAGTACTTAAAAATTAGGGCAGCAGATTCAGAAATGAATAATATAAATGAGAAACTGTATTAGCAAACTTGATTTAAAAGTAAATAATTTTATACTTTTAATACAACAATTTGGAAACACATGTTCTTTAGACATGATTTCTTATAATATATAATATGAATTACAACATTATATTATCCATCCATTCATTGTCAAAACCTGCTTTATCCTGAGCTGCGTCACATGGAAGCTGGAGCCTTTCCCAGCAAGCACAGTGCAGGAACAACTTTTGGAATGGGCACCAGTTAATTGCAGGGTGAACACACACACATACAGATGAGGGCCGACTTAGCATCACCAATTCACTTCACCGAAGCACCCACTGGAAACCCATGCAGACCATGCAAATTATTATATTATATTATATTCCTTCCATCCATCCATTATCCAACCTGCTATATCCTAACACAGGGTCACGCTGGAGCCAATCCCAACACAGGGCGCAAGCCCACCGCAGAGCACACACACACACTAAGGATCGCCAATCCAACTAACCTGCACGGACGGTGGGAGGAAACCAGAGCACCCAGAGGAAACCCACGCCGACACGGGGAGAACATGCAAACTCCACGCAGGGAGGACCCAGGAAGCGAACCCGAGCGAACACCGTGCAGCCCTATATTATATTATATTATCCATCCATTTTCTAACCCGCTGAATCCGAATACAGGGTCACGGGGGTCTGCTGGAGCCAATCCCAGCCAACACAGGGCACAAGGCAGGAACCAATCCTGGGCAGGGTGCCAACCCACCGCAGGACACACACAAACACACCCACACCCACACACCAGGGCCAATTTAGAATCGCCAATCCACCTAACCTGCATGCCTTTGGATTGCGGGAGGAAACCGGAGTGCCCGGAGGAAACCCACGCAGACATGGGGAGAACATGCAAACTCCACGCAGGGAGGACCCGGGAAGCGAACCCGGGTCTCCTAACTGCGAGGCAGCAGCGCTACCACTGCGCCACCGTGCCGCCCTATATTATATTATATTATATTATATTATATTATATTATATTATATTATATTATATTATATTATATTATATTATATTATATTATATTATATTATAACACAGTAGCTTAACATAACCTTCTCATACCTGTCTAATCCACTTCAAAGACAAGGGTGCAAGGTAGGAAATAGTCTGTAACATTATACAGGGTGTCCCTAAAGTCTGGACACACAGGCAAAATGCATATTTTCAATAATAAAATTATGAACAACATTTTATTTAATTGAAATATGAATTAATAACATCTTCAATGTGATTTCCACCATTTGTGATGCAAAGTTCGATGCACTTTGCGAGATTCACATGAACCTGACGCATTAACTCTGCCTGTTTCTTTAAACTTTCTAACTGCCTTCACCATGGTGGAAAAGCCAATCGGGGTCCAGCTGGGATGATGTGCATTAAAATCAGCTGCTGTCTTTCGATATGACTATCCTTCATGTCCACTTAGAAGTACCAGTTCAATTCTTTCTTTATTTGACAAACTCATATTTAATCTGTGGGGCAAAAAGTATATAGTTAGTTATAAATAGTGATATTTCCTATGTGTCCAGACTTTAGGGACACCCTGTATTATGCAGAAAATGATGTCCCATTCAGTGTTGGTTCCAGCTTCTTGATCAATACTCAAGGCACCACAACAGTAACTACTGAATTAAGGGAATTAAACAAATGAATGACTTTATTATATATTATATTATTTTTTTCTTGTAATATCATTACAAGTAGAAATAATAATGGTAAATTTTTTAATTACAGTTTTCAAAATATGCCACCGTGTCTGCCACCCTAGATGCTGTATTGACGTTTCTTCTTTTTCCGACTGTAAACTTGGTACTGCTGTTATCCACAGCATAAACGGTGGAACTGTCTTAATTTTAACATTTTATACTCTCCTTGAATCCCAATTCTAACCCTCTTTATTACAATGTAGTAGGGGTGTCCAGCTCCAAACCTAGTGGGCCACAGTAGCCTTCCTGTCACTTTCCTAATCTGTGACCAATTTCTGTTATTATTTTACTTTTATCCTTTCATTTTAATTACCTTGTTTTTAAGACTCGGTTCTCTGAATTGCTTCTTTTTTTTGTTAAATGGCAGCCAAACAAAAATAAGACGTGAAGTGAGGAAAACAGATGATAGCTAAGTGCCGGCCTCAAGCTCCAACCAATTTCACTGCAAGCAGTTTTGTAATCAGAAGCTAATTCTTGTTGATAATTCAACGCGTTATTCAATTCCATAGCTTGCTGGCACTCTCATTCTGCAGCAGCAGACATTTCCAAAACTATTGGTTTGTTTTTTTCTAGGAGAACCAACAAAATAGTTTGTGGGCCTGAGCAGATCAACATTACTGAGACCTTCACCTTTCTTTATTTTCAGATATTTGCATGAGAGACATAGAATAACTGGTCATGTGTTGGCTCATTTTTGTAGCTCATTTTTATTTGGCTGCTAATTAAGGAAAAAAGAAACAATTACAGGGTCAGAGTCTTAAATATGAAGACAATTAAAATTTAGGCAAAAGAAGTTAATCATAAAAGCATGCCACTAATTAAGAAAAGGGTTAGAATAAAAACCTACTGCCACTACGGCCCTCAAAGATCAGATATAGGGTTGTGGATTGCAGTGAACCGAGTGAATGGAGCTCAATACATACAGTGATCTGCTACCAATAATCATTGAGCCTCGTCACAAGAGAGATCAATCTATCAACGTATTTTTATTCTTTACACAATTAATGTTTATTGATAACCTTTCCTGTTGGGAAATCTATTATAATAACATCCATCCATCCATCCATTATCCAACCCACTATATCCTAACTACAGGGTCACGGGGGTCTGCTGGAGCCAATCCCAGCCAACACAGGGCGCAAGGCAGGAAACAAACTCCGGGCAGGGTGCCAGCCCACCGCAGTTAACCAGGATTAAAATTATACTAATAGTAATTTTTCTTTTTAATAGGGTAAAAGACTGACTTCATGACAAAGACAAGGGACAATACAGAGTAGCAGTGGTTATACTAGTAGCAGGGTGCGCACACAGACACACACACACACCAAGCACACACTAGGGACAATTTTCAATCATTATAATAACATGTTAAACTATAAACATTTAATTTAATGCAAATTTGATGAACTAACCATTAGTTATAAATTCATAAGATTAAAGTCAGTCAGTAAATGTAATTGTTAACCACATACCAACTACCATAGTAAAAGTCATAGAAGTGTATTCTGGAGTGAAGTCATCTGCAGAATCTTTTAGTTATCTACATTTGAACATTCTCTCTGTGGACTGTAGAATGGGAACATACAGTCAAAACAACAAAGAACTGGCAAGTGACAGCAAATTTGAAAGCTTAACAAACATTAGAAGGTCAATATAAAGGATTCAGAAAACCCCAAACAGTTTTCTGGTCTTGATTAAAACACAGAAAATATAATTTAATGAAAAAAATTTACATGTTCATGAAAGTTGGATACATTTTAAAAACATGACTGGTGATAAAGAAGCACACTGAAACATTTAGGGGTTTATAGATAGAGAGAGATATAGTGCATATACTAATGAAACATCTTTATTCTAGACAATGTGCAAATAAAATGGTAATACAATGTACTCGTATTAAACAGTAACACTGTGCTTTATTAGCTTGACCGCCTTTGGAGCACTGTGTGTAATTCTATTGACAATGACAGACAAGAAAAGAGCAACCAAGTGCATCTCTGGATTAAGGACATATCTTAGGGGAACATAAGATTTTTAAGCCTAAGGAAACGGAAAATGTTTTGTCCTGATCAGAGAAGGCTTTGTGGGGGAGTAATTGAGGCATCAGTGAAATGGTTGTAGCAGAATTCTTTCAGTTAAATATTAAATTTTGTATTTGAGGTCATCAGTGTAGATTCGGGGAAGTACATTCAAAACAAAATCCAAGAAGGGATTTTGTAAAAACTCCTGAGTCACGTAGTTGAAGCAAAGCCAACGACAGATTTTAATATTCAGCTGCAAGAACTTGAGCGATTAGAACACCTTACATTCTTGATATACTGCATGGTCTCCCCTCTTTTGTTAATTGTTTTATAGTATAAAATAAACTGTTGCCTGAATAAGCTAACCCAATTACTATTTCTACTACTACTACTAATACTACTACGGTACTACTTCTACTAGTACTAATAATAATAGTAATACATTTTATTTATATATATTTATATATATATATTATATGTCCTGGTTATGACGTTAAACTGCATCCGGTCCTGCAAACGGTCCTCCAAACGGTCCTCCAACTTGCTGGGAAATCATGGGAATTGGTGGCAGTATTGGCACTCCACTCCAGCCACGGTAAAAAAAACAGCTCTAAGATGACAGACAGGACTCCTTTCTGCTGTCCGTGGGATTAGCTCTGCTGCAGCCACCCAAAGGAAGGGGCTGCTCACATTATGAAGGAGATGGGGGGAAAGCCCTTGGGAGCCCCATCCCTGAAAGAGTCAAAACTGAGGCAGCCAGTACAGGTAGACACATGGAACCTTTTGTCTCTCCGGAACGGTGGTCATCTTGAAGGTTATTTCTGGAGAGTGGGACTGGACCACGTGTCTGCCTAGGGGGTTGCCAACCAGGAACCCGAGCTGTTTCATCATGTGGTGGGTGTGGCAACACGCTATACCAGTGCATGCTCCTCAACCTGACCTGACCTGACCTTTGAATGAATGGAGTCAGCTGATCTAATTAATTTCGGGAAGTCATTCCAAAGTCTAGGCGCTATACAGCTAAAGGCCCTGTCACTCAAAGAGTGCTAAGTTACTGAGGGGCACAACAAGATTGACAGAATCAGAAGACATTAACGAGTGAACAGGAGCATAGTGATGGCGAAGGTCACTGATGTAGTCTGGTGTGAGGCCATTTAAAGCTTTGTAGGTTAATAATACAATTTTATATTCAATCCTAAAATACACTGGGAGCCAAAGGAGGTGAAGTAGGATGGGTGTGATGTGCTCACTTTTGTTGGTTCATGTGAGGACTCTTGCAGAAGAGTTTTAAATTAACTGGAGATATGATAGAAGATTTAAAGGGACACCTGCCAGTAGGCAGTTACAATAATCGATATGGGATGTGATAAAATAATGACCAAGTTTCTCAGCATTAGAAAAGGAGAAGAATGAGCAAACACGGGATATGTTACGAAGGTGGAAGTAAACACGTAATGTGGTTTATATGGGTGGTATAAGGGAGGAATCAAAAATAACACCAAGATTCTTTGCATTAGGAGGAGGTCTAATGACATCAACGTCAAGAGTGACTGAGAAGGATCTCTTAATTTTAAAGAGTTCTAGTCCATCCAGGTCTTATTTTTACTACAGAAGAGCAGAGGGCTGAGGACAGAGCCCTGAGGTACTCCTTGTGACTGCTGCTGAGCTGAACCTGCTGTTGCCAAGACTAACCAACTCTTGCCTATCAGTCAGATAGGACTTGAACCACTGGAGGGCAGTGCCACAGATATCCAGCATGTTCTCCATTCTGGACAGTAGAATGTCACGTCTGACAGTGTCAAAAAATTAGATATGAAAGGGGTTTATTTGGAATGCATTTAACATGTAAATGGATGGTGTAACACAAAGAATATATCGATAAAGCTGAAATTCAGAATGCGATAAAACATCTTCTAAATCAGTTATTACATTGAACTTTACAACTATTTGCTTGTTTAGGCTGTACACTGATTACTCTCTTTTCTGCATTCACTATCCTGCTTGATCTGTTTTACATGAGTTCAGATTCTTGAGCCAGACTAATAATACACAACAGAAAATAACATGAATCATACAGTATTTGATAACGTAACCTTCTAAAAAAACACATAATGCATGCTAGGTCATGGAGATTTGCCATCAGCCTTATGTAAATGGCAGGAATCATGCCTGGGTGTATAAGGCACCGGTACCTCACAGTTCCTATTGATGCACACACATACAGTATACACACACACACACACTGAGCCAAGAAAGAGTCTCCAATTAGAGATATGGAAAGAAAACAAGAGCATCCAGCATGGACTTCTTTCATTGGGCAGAAAATAATCATCATGGAATGTCAACAACAGTGGCATTTGTGCACCTCCACATTTGTAACAATTATGTGGTTAGTTTTTAGTACTAGGGTGTTGTACCATGTTAGCCATTATGAATGGAGAGAAAAGCCAAGCAAAATGACACCTTTTATTGGCTACCTAAAAAGATTACAATATGCAAGCTTTTGAGGCAACTCAGGCCCCTTCTTCAGGCAAGATGTAGATGTAGCAAGATGTGGTTAGTTTTTAGAATGCTTATTATCTGGTAAACAGAGGAGTACATACAAATTATGCAATACGTTGAATGCTACAGGAAGTACAGTTTTCATCAGGGCGACACTACAGAAGATAGCAAGCTCTGCTGTAGGCATAGAGTGATGTGCTTCAATCTCGTTTGTTGTACAGTTGTAAGGCGAGTTTCATTTCACAGTATGATGTTACATATTTACTGTTCTGTAGCCTACTGACATATGACAATGACATATTTACTGATTTAAATAATAAGTATGATTAATAATATACATTTTGCAATACTTGATTGACATTTACTACATTGTATCAAAGTTGATGTGTTTACTGTGCCTGAAGATTGATCACTTTGAGAGGACATCTGTTGTGGTGTAAAATCGTTGGTCGTTGATTCTGTTATTTAATTTTTAATCTGTTTTTGATGTTTGATTGACCTAATCACAAGTGAATTTACACCTTTTTTATTAATGCATACACCTACTACTCAGTTGCAAGAGAGACAGAGAGGGCCTGAGCATGAATCAGGTGCTAGGCTTGCTCTGGTCGACTGGTACTTGTGACAACTGCTTTAATTGTGTTATATTGTTAGACATGTTTGTATTTTTTTTTCCCGAGAATACCTAATTACAGACAGCAATGTTATAGTGTGACAAATAACAGTGCACATAAAGTTTACCCATAATGCACAATATTTCCTGTAGTTATATTGGTCTTACATTGAATCACATTTATACCTCATAGAAATCATTCCAGGGTTTTGCTTGGTATTGTATTGAGACCACCATTAATAACTGGTTCTTGGTCCCATTGTTTTGGTGCACACCAGAGTGCAATTTCTGTGTTCACCTAAATGCATCATTAGTTCTACCTAAATCTACCTTAATGAACTGGACTATGTGGAAATCACTCCAGAGTTTGAAATAACCACCCCAAAACAAACTAGGTGTGAAAACACGTTAAGAGGTGGTGATACTAATTAGACTCAGCTCTCTTACCAATTTAACCTAAACATAATATTTCAATGGAATTCTCACTTATCCACCTCAATAGTATACAACTTTTAAAGCGAATTAACAGAAATTGCTTGCGTAATTTGACAGCACTCCTCAACTCTCAGAGTTTTATGCCTTCCTTTGCTAGATCTGCCGATTAATAATTAAAGCAGCTTGTTATCACAGAGGTTACTTCTCCAAATCAAATCATTTCTGAAATAACCACTTTTTTCTGCACCTTATACCATAAAAAAACAATGAATGTACTGTTACAAAGGCAAAATCGATTTCTTAAATGTTCCATGTTTGATTAGTTTACTTTGCCCTTGGTAAACTCCAATTAATCCATTTTATACTTGTCATTAAATATTTAATACTCTAGAAGAGAAGAATGTGAAATTGCATAGAAAAGATAAAACAATTACAGAATAAGAAAATACACATTTTAGTTTCTGCGATGCTTTCATCAAGTTCTATATAATAACTTTGAGATTAGAGAGATTGTTGTGCTTAAAAAAGTGAAAAATAAATACATCATCAGGACCAGATAACAATTATAAGAGTATCTTTAAAGAAGCTATGGATCATAAATATAAACCCTGGACAACTACTTTGAAAATGTATTATGTTGAAGTGAGATCGAGCCACTTCAGCTAATTTATAGGCTATTAAAGTTGTACTACAGCTAAATTAATGGAAGTGATTATGAAAACGAAGAATTGAAACTGTTGTGTTTAGTGCAATGGCATTAGCAAACACTAAATATGATAATAAAGAAGGTGATGGCAACTACAGTTGTGATAATTACTGTATTCAGGTTGGGAACGGCCTGAGACTAGCTGCATCTTGTTCCCAGTTTGTATTTATTGGTTTGTTGTTGCCTGTAGCCCATACTATTGTTTTCCGGTGACTACCATGAAGGTGAGAAATTTATTTACAGTCTTCTTGAGGTTTTAAGGTGTTGCTGTAGTATAAAGCCACTGTAGATAATCTCTTAAAAAGGCCTCATGAGTTAAATCCGAGTTCAATCCAGATCATTGTTTACTTAAGCAGGTCGCAGGGAGTACCCGATTAATCCTTAATTTGAGAGCTGCATAGGAATATAATGGTGTCTGAGAGGATTGTCAAGGAGTCAGACCCTGTAGAGTGAATGGACACCTTTATCAGAGGTTCAGACGACATACTTAGACTGAGCTCAGAAAACAACTTAATTTATGTTCTTCCTGAGAAAATGCATAAGCATACAATAGAATCTTCTTAATTATTCAGGCTGCTTTCCCAGCAAGTCATTTCACTCTGTTTTACTATTAGCATATTAAGGCAAACTATTTAATACATATAAAACCACAGTGAAATCAGTCACATTTTTTAAAAAAAGATCTGTAAATTATGTATTCCTATTTATGATAAGCAATAAGGCACATATTGTTATATTTTAGGGGACAATAAGACATACGAAAGTCAAAAATAATGTAGTAACTGCACATTCTCCCCATACCTGTGTGTGTGTTTAAGTTTAGATATTTGATTTTTTTCCCTTCTCTTTCCAAAAATGTACAGTTTAGGTTCATTAGCAGTACTCAAACATGAGTGTGATGGGCCTGTGCTCCTTCTGGGTTGTTTGTCACCTTTTGGTCTGATTGGCTCCAGCTTACTCTAAACTAAGTGAGGTAGAATATGGATGGATGGGTGTACTGAAGTATTATTATTTTTTATATTTAATTAGAAGATAAAAAAAATCTTAAGCCCTCTTTTGCTGAAAATACACAATCTTTTAGGCAGTATTTAAAATGTGACACCTAAGTATGAAGTGGCTGGTCTAAACTGTCAGCATTATTAAGGCACATGTGTTGAAATGTAAAGATTTGTCCCAGAAAGGTAATTAAGTACATATTAACTGAGTCCATTTCATTCACTGGAAAAAAAAACCCCAATTGTAATTTGCTCCAAACAGGTACAATGCAGTGTGACATTGTGCTTGAAGGGAAATACTCAAAAATATTAAGTAGGACCAGTCTTTGTACAATTGATTATACACTGCTTTGTAAAGTCTTCCACTTCAATTCCATACTGATTTATCAAAGGTACAATATTTTAAAAATATGGATTAAAAGTTAATCCTTAATATAAATGTCCACATGATCCATGCTAAAATATAATACAATGAGAAAGCACATTGAAGGAACTACTTAGAATGCTGTATGACAGTGACTGCATTGTTAGGTGATTTGTTCTTCTTGGGCTAATTATCAGTTAAGACATAATTGGACACATTTTGATACTAACATCTTAAGCTTTACACACAAATGCACAAATATGTCTATACTAAATGCAGTACTAAAGCCTAATTGTGCACGTAATCCAAAATCAGGTGAATTTTGGTCAAAATTCATGTTAGCAATATCACACAGATAAGTCAAAAATAAAAACTCACATAATTGGTCATTGTTCTAAAGTCTAATTGTCTTCGCAGTTACAAAAGATAACATAACATTTTAAATTCAGAACCGTGGAAGGCTAGAGTCCATTTTGACAGAATGTTGTGTTTTTACAGTAGTTGGCTTTGTTTTCCTTTACTATTTTTGTCAGCTTTTTTTGCTCTGTTTTTTTTATTTATGAATGCCATGTTTTGTTTAATGGAGCTGTTAATCTATATATTATAAAACATATAAAATTTTAACACTGAGGCATCTCAGGAAACTGCCCAGCCTCCCTTCCTATTTATCTCCTACACAATACACTTCCAGTATAATACCAGCTCTTGCCATCTAAAGAGGTTCTCAGGCGAGTTCTCCGTCACAGGATGTGTTGATAATGGAGATGAGTTAAAATACAGGAGACTGATGGAGTACTTTGTGTTACTGGTGCTGGGAGAGCCACCTACTCTAAGAGCTGTTGTAGGACTTCTGACATGATAAGGAGCCTCTAAGACCAGTCATCATCCAGGGAGAAGTAGAGGTGGTCCATATCTACAAGTACCTGGAGAATCATATGAACAGCAAAATGGACTGGTCTGACAACACAATGGTGTTGTAAAAGAAGAGCCAGTGGTAGACTGAACCTCCTGAGGAGACTCAGGTCTTTTGACATGTACAACAAGGCAGCATGAAATGTTCTGCCAGTCTGTTCATTGTAGTTTCCTGGGAAGCAACTTGAGTTCGGGTGATGCAAAACACCTAAACAAACCAGAAAAGCAGGCTCCATCACAGGACTGACTCTGGACGCTCCGGAAGCTGTGGAAAGAATTGGGTGTGGTCTACCCTAGACTTTATCACATACTCAAATGTGGGGATGGTTATTTGAGGAGTAAGACGCAAGACAATGATTATATTTTTATATTATGTACATTAAAGAACCATCAGCAGCAAATCAATGATTACAAAATTATTATAATCAATTATTATAAAAGTAAACTTGAATAAATCAGACTCTGCAGCTGCATGGCTATAAAAGTACCACTTCTGATTAGCGGAAATAGCTCAAATGTTGACAGAAATCTATGTTTTGTACCTAAAACTTGTATGCAAAATTTGGTTGACCTAAGTGAAAGCGTACTTGAGTTATTATGTTTACATGCACACACACAGACAGACACACACACACACACACACACAGACAGATGCACAGACATAATTCGAAAAATGGTAATTTCAGACTAAAATGCTGAGATTCATCAAAATCTCAAGGTCGAATTTTTGGACGATAACAATACTTTCCTTATACTTTGTATTCCAGAAAGTAAAAAGGAAGTTGGCAAAATTGAGTGCCATCATGAACAATTCTGCCCATCCCCTCTAGGGTGCGCTGTCTTGGAGTACCTACAGAGACTCCACATTGTATTAAGAAGCTCCTCTGTGGATTTTGTCTTCATAAGGTTTTCAATTGTTAACCAGCCATATCACGATTATAATGTTAATGGATATATTTTGTAATGATTTTATGTTAATCGGTTTAGGTTTTTCTCACTTTTACTATGTATTTAATTTAATGTGTTTGTTCAAGCTTGGAAATGATGTATAATGTAAGTACTGCTGTATTTGAATTGAAGATGAAAACCTGTACCACCACTCTAAGCTTGTAGAAGATCCTTTTACAAAAGAAACAAAAAATCTAAATTATATTGATACGATCATGGAGACAATGATAAAGGGCAAATAAGAACAGGAGGAATAAAACAAGTGATTGGGCGAGACTGATCTATCTCATCACATACAAATGATTTTTTTACTTTTGAATGACAATTTTGAAGGAGTTATGTGCTGGTATTTGTAAATGCTTTTCATTCATGCATTACAAATCTTCCCTGAGATGCACATTTATGAGTGAAGCAGCTAATTTCATATATGATTATATTTCCTGACGGGCATGAGATTTAGCAATGGCATCCTGGAACAAGGCCAGATGGAGAAGTTCACCTCATGTATCATTAGTTCAGCTGTTGTGTGGGCCTGCTTCAAACGGTGTTGAGTTACATTTGGAGATCAACAGAAAAGTATTACTTTAAAACCTGGAGCCAACATCAAGTGAGGTGAGGAATGAGAAAACACTGTGGAGTCTTTCCTAAAATCCATAAAAGATGTAAGCAGCTGAATGTGTTTTATTAAGAGTTATTACTTAAGTGTTATGTTTTACTTAATCAGCTCATATTACATGTTTTATGAAGTGCTAGCATTACCCTTAGAGCCGAATGCCTCGCTTGTCATCTTAGTAAGTTAAGGGGCATCAGCTATAAAATATGGTCAGTATACCGAAATAAAATAAATAATACAAATAAAGCAAAAAAGAAAACTTTATTAATTTACTACTGATACAGTATATTCATGTTCATGAATATTGAAGGAATGTCACCTTGCACTCAGTTATTTCAACCAGGAATCCATCCATCCATTATCCAACCCGCTATATCCTAACTACAAGGTCACGGGGGTCTGCTGGAGCCAATCCCAGCCAACACAGGGCGCAAGGCAGGAAACAAACCCCGGGCAGGGTGCCAGCCAACCGCAGTTAACCAGGATTAAAATTATACTAATAGTAATTTTTCCCCTTGGGATTAATAAAGCATCTATCTATCTATCTATCTATCTATCTATCTATCTATCTATCTATCTATCTATCTATCTATCTATCTATCTATCTATCTATCTATCTATCTATCTATCTATCTTTTTAATAGGGTAAAAGACTGAGCTCATGACAAAGACAAGGGACAATACAAAGTAGCAGTGGTTATACTAGTAGCTGTAGTAGAAGTGCAAGTATTGTCACGTGTGCAAAATACAGTGAAATTCATATCTCCATGTCTAACCAGATAACAACATGGTGTTATTTTCCTGCATGAGGAGGAGCAAGAAAATATCAAATAAGCAGAAAATAAAATAATCTTCCCATCCTGCCATAGTCTTTCATTCTACCAGATAAGGGGTGTTTCCCTTTACCTGCTCCTCTGCTTTCTCTCTGTTTTTCTATCCATAAGCCCAACTTCTTTACCTCACTGCCAGTAAGCTATTACTCCAAAGAGACCCTAACATCAAATTTGTTACATAATAGTCTTTTAAACGTGACTTTTATTAACTCACCAAACATTCCCCAAATTTCTTCCATGGTCAGCAGCATCCTACAGAATCCATGGGCCACCAGTTCATAGGGCCTCTTCTGTACCTCCACCCTGAGACCTCATTTGTTTAAAGAGGCTAAAATGTTGCATAAACTAAAGGTGGCAATGTATTACATGACTTCTAGTCAGAAGAAAGGTCAAACGTCATGAGGGAAGTTGCTGATCTTGTTGCCAGAGTATGTCATATTACATGACTAACAATTGTAGGGGATGGCAGATTATAAGGCTGCCTCAAGACTTTCTGCCACAGTTTCAAATTTCCAAAGTTTTGTGAAGTTGACTCATTCTGATAGCTAATAACGTGCTGTCTGGCAGTCGTGCTGCTATATGAAGGTTTTCTAGGTATGATAAGTTTAGCTGCAAACTCTGTCTATTTTACTTCCTTTTTCATTATGTCATAGCAGAAAAAAAATATTAGACAGTAGACAGATGAGCCTGACTTCTGTTCAAATGGTCCACAACACCTGTGTTTCATTGTCTCTTGTGTCTCCTGGGTGTCCATTGGTTGTCATCTCTTATGCCCACAGAGCCTACATGACTTAAGACAAAATCGAGTCATAGACTAGTTGGAATGACTCAGTGGGGACAAGGCAAGTCCTCAAATACACTAACATGCATATCTTTGAGTTGTGAGAGGAAGGCAGAGTCTTCCTGAGTGAAACACACTAGGATCCGGGAAGAAACTTTCTGCTCCATGCAAATAGCAGTCAGCACAAACAAGATTACTTTTGGGGTGAGTCACAGACTTGTTGGACTGAGTCACTGGAGATGTCTGACTATATAACTGGAAATGAGCATAGCAACTGACCTTGGCTGCCTAAGGTTATGTAAATGAATTCTGTGACTGAAAATTGCTGCAAAATTGTGTAGTGTGAAGTGACCTTAAGACGTAGTAGGACCGGTGTCAGGACAGACCCTAAAGTAGTTCTCGAAGTGGCACTGGCCAAGACTTGAGAAGTTTCTAATAAGCATCCAAGAAAGTGGTGAATTTCAAATATTATGAAAGGGAAAGGATAGAGTCCCAATCAATGAATTGTGAAAATGATACCTAAGCACACCTTAAAATTAAATTAATTTCCCCTATAATTTTGTGTTTAATCTGTCTCATCTCATCTTGTCTTATCATCTTAAACAACTTCTCCTGGTGAGGGTTGAGGCAGCAGCAAGCAAAGGAGGACAGTTTCCCAGACTTCTCTGTCCATTGCTACAGATTCCATCTCTTCCTGGGGAATTCCCAGCCGTTCCCAATCAAGCTGAGAGATATAATCCCTGCATCATGTCCTGTGTCTGTGGCAGGCAGTCGAACATTTTAGGAACAGCTCCAGAGGCAGAGCTGTTTGGGGCATACAGTATTTTTATGACATGCTGAAACCACCTCAGCTGACTCTTCTCGAATTGCTAAGCTTCTCACCCTATCACAGGTTGTCAGCCAATTGGCTCTGTAAAGAAACCTAATTTCTGCAGCTTGTGCTTCCAGTCTCATTCTTATGGTCATTATCCACAGTCCATGACCATAGGTGAAGACAGCGATGTAGATTGATTGGTAAACTGAGTGTTTTGTCTTTAGACTCAGCTCCTGCTCCATCACCACAGACTGGCAGAGCGACCGCCTAACAGCTGCTGTCTGTCCCTTCTTCCATCACTTGTGAACTTAATTCTGAGATATCTGAACTCCTTCACTCTTTAATCCACTATTTTCTGAGAGAGAACCATGACCTTGCACTTGGAGGTGCTGATCCTCATACCAGCCGCTTCACACTCAGCAGTAGACCACTTGAGTCGGACAGTCGGATGGGGCGAGGAGGACCACATCTTCTTACTGGTGTTTGAGGAGAACTTGTGTTCTGTGTATTGTATTGCAATTACCCCCTTTTTTGACACCCACTGCATGCCCAACCTACCTGGAAAGGGGTCTATCTTTGTACTGCCTTTCCCAAGGTTTCTTCCATTATTTTCCCTACAAGTGTTTTTCCTTGTCTTCTTAGAGAGTCAAGGCTGGGGGGCTGTCAAAAGGCACTTTGTGTGTTATTTTGGGCTATACAAAAATAAACAACAATGCTAACCCTAGCATCCTTGGCTGCACCTTGATATGTTTTCTATGAGAGTCACAAACAGGAGCAGTAACAAGACAGAGCCTTGACAGAATGTGATACCCACATTAAACAAATTCAACTTAATGCCAAGTATTCAGAGACAGCTCTCACTGTACTCATGTAGAGAAGAATATCAAACAAGTGAGGCTCGGTTACTCCATATTCCTGCAGCATTTCAAACAACACATGCCGAGAAACAAGGTTATATTCTTTTTTCCAAATCTACAAAATGTAGACTGGGTCACAATAGTCCCATTCACAAATGGGAGTACTGTTCTACTGTTCTATAGTCAGGATGGTATCCACATTGTTCCTCCTGTATCTTAGGCTCAGCCATTGGACAGAGTCTACCATCTATCTATCTATCTATCTAGCACCCTGACAAAGGCCTTTCCTGTATGGCTGAGGAGTTACCTTTCTTAAATATGGAGGCCACCAAGCCTGTCTGCCATTCCATGGGTACTTTACCTGCCTTCCATACAACATTGAATAGTTATGTAACCATGTAATACCAGCAATATTAAATACTTACAACATCTTTGATCAAATCTCATCCACTCCAACAGCCTTACATCATGGAGTTGGAGAGGTATTGGCCTCTTCTGAGAAAATATTTGAGCAGTGGAAAGAAAAATTTGAGGAACACCTCAACCCGATAGACATACCCTTCTGTCAGGAGGAAGCATTGAACATGTCCAATGCAGAAAATCCCATGACTTTTACTGAAGCGTTTCGTAATTATAGGTAGGATGGAGACATTTTTCAACCTGCTTAATAAAATCGTAGCTCTATAGGGAGGCAGATGCCCTGATGACATTGGCCACAACACAAGAACCAGCCCGATCAATGTACCACTCCTTTTCAGTGTCCAGTCATGCTAACTTGGCAAAAACCTATGAAAAGGTCATCTAGAAGGGGACAGGTATTAAACTGGGGAGAGAGACTAAGCATTAGTATTTGTTTCTCTATAAGGGGTTTTGATAAGGTTTAATTGTTTTAGGTTCACTTCTGCAACATCATTTATTCTGTTATAGACAAGAGCAGCGTTTGGGGGTAGCAAGTGGGGTTGACGGCCCCAGGCCCTGTGCCTAAGGGGGCCCCGTTTCTGAGGTCCACGTGTCCCATTCGAGTGGATTTGCCAAGTTATATTCTCCAGTTTATATATATTTGAGATGCTTCTAAGAGGAATCCTTTTAAAATCCCTCTTCAAGGTCAAATTCCGTACATGTACATCTTTGAAAACATTCCACCTTCATCGCCCGAAAAGGGTTGCCAGTATAATCCCTTCCTAAAATAGATATAGCCCATTAGTCGCTGGGTTGGCTTCTCCTATCTATAGAAAAAGATTAGACTACGAAGATGTCATCAACGACTTTTCCAATTGGAAGGCAAGAAAAGTGGATTTTTGTCTCTGAATCTGGAAAGAGATTTCATGATGATACCGCTCCGTTACTTTCACACTTCCTGTCAAAACACTAAAACTCACATTTTATTTGTAGGCCATAAACATATCCGAATATCTATCCATCCATCCATCCATCCATTATCCAACCCGCTATATCCTAACTACAGGGTCACGGGGGTCTGCTGGAGCCAATCCCAGCCAACACAGGGCGCAGGGCATATCCGAATATTAATGCACAAAAACATGTATCGCTAGTGATAACCAGCTGACATGACATCAACATGAGTTATGACTATGACATTCTGCATATCGAGTCTCAGAGTATACTTGCAATTTGGGTACTTTTCTAGAAGAGGCCCTGCTAATTTCCACATGACACCACATCGCATTTCGTACTGTTGTGGTATTGTCATGAATTATGAATTGCACTTTTTTACTAGATTCAATTGTTATATTTTGATAAAGTCCATGTGTTATCTTGCAAAAATTTAGCTGAATACTGCAATGAGAAAATCCGGTGTATGTTAATATTATTTTTATTAAATTCATGTGCACGTTTATACAGTCCACACATACCGGTAACAGTGTTTGACGTAACACTAGGGTTGGTCAGCCCTAGGCCCCGCACACCCCTAAGGCTGCCTCTGGTTATGGAAGCCACCATTTTGGAGTGATCACTTTAGCAGTTGGTAAGGAGATATTACTCAGAATCACCTGGGAGTTCACCAGAATGACTGTGTAAAGGTCAGAGTGGGCATTTCTCCATTAACCGGTATTAAGGACTGCAATATTTTTAGTGTGTGAATCATTAGCATAAACTAAGCTTTGACTGCTAGAAACTGTGTTTTTTGGATCAAGCTGGTTTTCTGATTGGCAGCTACCTGGTGCACATTGTTTCTAAGTATTACTGACCTAAACTGACCACATTTGACAAATTTATTCAGACAACACTGGGTGTTATAGTCATGCATGACAAGTCCCCAGTTATTCTAACATGTAGTGTATCTCTAAATGAATCTTATGCAGACTTGGGATAAACTTGCAAGCCGAGCTCCGTGCATTCAGTGCTAACCAGAGACAATAACATTAGTACAGAAAAAGAAAATGTAACACAATACAGCTAATGGGGCATTTCCAGGTAAATCTGGCTAAATTGAATAAGAAGCATGGAAAGAAGGTGTTTGAATCAAACACAACTATACTATAACATTTTATTGTAATGGAATAGGGTATGCTTTATTCATTTTTTAAATACTTTCAGCCTGAAGACAGTTGGCAAATGCTTGAAGCTCACAAAAATATCTTACAAACTAGGCAGACTTTATTTAGCCATACAAGAAAGAGGTGACACTTAGGAAAGCACATTTTAGTGCAGGCTCAGATGTTATTAGCCTCTGTCCCTACCCATTTTCTGAACTTGCTTATTCTAGTTCAGGGTTGCAGTCAGCGGGAGCCTGTTGGCTAGTATTGACCATGAATGATATCACATTTGTAACTTTCACAATGGAAGTGCTAAACAAACAGGTCATTTCACCTTTAGCCTGGCCTATGCTGGGAAATTATTCAACTCGAATCTCTGGTCATGGGTTTGCATTCTGTACCCTGTCATTGTCTGTGTGGAAGCTACAGACCCCGCATCTTTGTGTGACTTTCCCCATCCCTTTGATCCACATATTGACGAGACACATTTAGAACTGAAGCCTCACCCAGGATTGTTTCCTGCTTTTATCCTGATGCTGCTTGGACAGCATATAAAACACATATACTACATATTCTGTTTTCTTATTTGCCACAAAGGAAAAGTAATGGCATGGCAAAAAAAAGTCTTTCAGTAAAAATGAGAACAGAATGTCTGACTTGTATCTCAGAATGGATGAATAGTAATTTTCTCAAGTTAAATAAAGAGAAAACTGAAATTTTAGTGATCAGCAATAATGGATACAATGAGGCTATTAGAAATAAACTGGATACATTAGGATTAAAAGTCAAGACGGAGGTAAAAAGCTTAGGGGTAATTGTTGACTGTAATCTGAATTTTAAATCGCATATTAATCAGATCATTAGGACAGCATTTCTTCACTTAAGAAACATAAGTAAAGTTAGACCTCTTATATCACTGAAAGATGCTGAGAAATTAGTTCACGCGTTTGTTTTCAGTTGACTAGATTACTGTAACGCACTCCTCTCAGGACTACCCAAAAAAGACATAAATCGTTTGCAATGAGTGCAGAATGCAGCTGCTAGAATCCTAACTAGGAAAAGAAAATCCGAACACATTTCTCCAGTTTTAATGTCACTACACTGGTTACCTGTGTCATTCAGAATTGACTTTAAAATTCTGCTTATGGTTTATAAAGCCTTAAATAATCTCGCCCCATCTTATATATCAGAATGTCTGACACCTTATATTCCAAATCGTAACCTCAGATCCTCAAATGAGTGTCTCCTTAGAATTCCAAGAACAAAACTTAAAAGAAGTGGTGAGGCGGCCTTCTGCTGCTATGCACCTAAAATCTGGAATAGCCTGCCAATAGGAATTCACCAGGCTGATACAGTGAGCACTTTAAAACACTGCTGAAAACATATTACTTTAACATGGCCTTTTTATAACTTCAATTTAACTTAATTTAACTTAATCCTGATACTCTGTATGTTCAATTCATCATAATAACTATTCATGGTGGCTCTAAAATCCGTACTGACCCCTACTCTCTTTTCTGTTTCTTTTTCCGGTTTCTTTGTGGTGGTGGCCTGCACCACCACCACCTACTCAAAGCTTCATGATGCTCAAACAATGATGGACGGATTAAAAGGCAGAAGTCTACGTGACCATCATCATCAAGTCCTTCTGTGAGAACCCTAAATCCAAAGAGGACTGTTTCATTTATGTTAGGTAGAATGCCCAGAGGGGACTGGGCGGTCTCATGGTCTGGAATCCCTACAGATTTTATTTTTCTCCAGCCGTCTGGAGTTTTTTTGTTTTTTCTGTCCCCCCTGGCCATTGAACCTTACTCTTATTCGATGTTAATTAATGTTGATTTATTTTGTTTTCTTATTGTGTCTTTTATTTTTCTATTCTTTATTATGTAAAGCACTTTGAGCTACTGTTTGTATGAAAATGTGCTATATAAATAAATGTTGTTGTTGTTGGTAAAATTTGACTAGGAAAAGGGGTTCCTTAAAAGAAGAGCAAAACATTAGAAGAGTCAAAATCCAGGCCAATGTCAAAACAAAGAGAAACATGGAAATAGTAGTCATTAAAGTTTAACACCACTATCTGAGTCAAAATCATCTGTCAAATCAAGATCCTATATCTACATATCCTGTAATTTTTTTTTGTTTTTACAACAATCCCAAAGCTAGGATGCTGACTGACTAACATCACACGTTTGCGATCACATGACTGTACACATAACCATAAACAACATGGCTGTACCCATGATTAAATCAGACTGAGCAGGTCTATTGTCATACATGTCCATCTTGGGGACAGCTTAAAGGCTCTGGTGGAGGTAATTCCTCACCAGTCCACAGGCTGGTACTACAGCACGCATGTGTGGGCATCCTGGTTGGGATGAGTTCCAGTCCCTTACTGGGAGAACAGTAGGAATGTAGGACACAGGGAGACAACCTGGAAAGACTACAGGCTCTCCTCACACAATAGATGGCAGCCTCCCTGGGTGATGCAACCAGTTCTGACACCAGCAAGGCACAATGGGAACCGGAGTCTGATAGAGTAGCTTTACTGTGTCCCGTGGGAGCCACCAGGGGGTGCTGCAGGAATACATGATCCCCGCACACTGGGACTTCCAATTGATTCAGAAGTACTTCCATTGGGCTATGCCTTGGCACAGGAAGTACTCCAGGTTCCAAGATAAAAGGAACTGGCCTGCCATATCCGGACGTGTTGTAGTCGGGAGGAAGGAGAACAAAGCTCATTTGGAGGTGTGGAGCAGAGGAAGGAAAGAAATAAAGGAGGTATTGTTTGAGTCGGAGACCCATTATGAAGGTATTATTGATAATAAATCATTAATTTGAACCTGGGATTTGTGTCTGTGTGGTGGTTTCTGAGGTTTGGGGTGCTGCAACGCCCCCTACTGGTTACACTCTTCTGTTCCTTTCTCTGCAGACTGGATGGTTGACAACCTTAACGCATCTGACTTTCAATTCTGGTGTTTGTACACCTGGACCCATCTTTTCCTGCATGGTGTGTGTTTAACTGGAAGTGTTGGCATCTTCGACAGTCAAATTTCAGACTCATGCCTTGAGAGATGGTAATGTTGGTAAAAGGCACTTTATTATTTTTTAATTTAGAATATGCTGGGCTTTAGTGTCATCCTAAACCTTTATCTGTATTTGTTCTTTTTACACCATCTATCTATCTATCTATCTATCTATCTATCTATCTATCTATCTATCTATCTATCTATCTATCTATCTATCTATCTATCTAGGCTTCAAACCTGAGGTTTTGAGTTTAAATCCCACTACTGACGCTGTGTGGCCATTGGCAAGTCACTTGACCTGCCTGTCCTCCAATTGCAAAACCCGAAAGAACTGTGACCAATTGTATCATAAATATTGTAAGTCAAATTGGATAAAGGCATCAGAAAAATAAGTAAGTGTATATCTAAAATGCTAACCATGGCACCACTTCCCTGTGCCATCCATCAAATGACCTAATTTGCTTTGTTATGTCTGTGTGATAACATCTTCATGTTAGCCATATTTCACATGAAAGGTGTCACTGAAGCATCTATCAGGGACAACTCAGAGGGTCCCCTTCAGGCCTCCATGGGCAACACTGACACTTTTCTCTGCCTACCAAAAACAGAGTCATCAGGGTTGCCAGGTCCTAGAAATATTCCTAGCCCAATGATAGCTGCAATCCCATCTAATGGAGCTGTGGACCAGTAAAATGAATGACGGATGCTGTCGACGACCGGGGAGTTTTGGAACTGTCGACGTCCAGGTTGGGTCCCCCTTGTACTTTTCCTGCTGTTGATGTCTTTTCCCCCTTGGATTTTAGCCGATGTTAATGTCTTTACCTCCCTGGAGTTTTGCCATTTGGGAGGATTCATGTACCCTTTGAAAACAGTACAAAAAATGCACACCTCCAGGTCATTATTTCCCCACAAGATACTTTCAAAAACAACCCAATTTGTTATGGATATTGCACATTTCACAGCCCTGAGAGTCATTGATATCAATTAATTTTTTCCAGGGCCATTACATGCTCAGACAGACTCAGAGATACTAGGCAGATAGAGAGATGCAGGTGGAGATGACATTAGTGAAAAATACTAAAAAAGATGAATGTATAGATAACTGTGAACTGCTATTTCATTGTATTTTCCATCTAAAGTATGTTTTTCAAATATAATGTATACCTATCAGCTGTTCAGATGCACAGGAAATACACATTTTCATGTGACAAGTGATTCTTTTGTAAGCTCATCAGAAACGAAGTAATTCCTGCTCATGCCCTTTGTCAGATGTCTTTCATCTAAAGATGTTTCATGCTCTCTGACTCCTGCCCTCATTTCCATTGATCTTACAGAAGCCATAGCATCAACACACTTTCAACTTTTATTTGTCCACTGTTTATAAACTTGACATTCTATCAGCGGCCAACAAGTTTTGTTATTTTTCCTGTAGTGTTTGTTGGGCCACAGCTGCAGTTTATTTTTCTGGTAGAAAGGCAGGAAGGCAAATCTGGAAAAATACTCCTTGCATATCATTAGCAATTACCCGGCACCAGTGCCCACAGCAAAGTTGGCACCGTGACAATGTAACACATGAACACGGCTTAGCCTTGCATACCAAGGTGTACCCTTGGGATCACTCAGTGGGTTCCACTTGAAACTTTCTCTATTCTTAACTGCCATGAACCCTTCTGATACCTAGGCTTTCTGTCCACTTTCTTCCTGCAGAGGAGTATACAAGGAAATCATCCACCCTAAGGTGGGGACCACTAACCGAGCTTCACATTTTCTAAGGAGTAATCAGTTTTGAGTCAAAGAAAGTATCGCTGAGTTCTAAGATGAATTTGACTTTAAGGTCTAGAGGGGCACTTTTTGATAGACTGTCTGCAGCTGATAAACTTCTTTTTACCATTTATTTCAAATGCCTTTGTATTAAGGTTATAAGTTTTATGTGGATAATACTCAGATCTATTTCAGCATTAAAAGTGAATGTTCCTCTGAGATTTCTCAGCTTACAATTGGCCCAAGTGAAATTAAAACTTGAATGGAATAAAAATTTTTAAAATTGAACTGCAATAAAACCAAATTCATGCTCACTAGCACTAAAGCTCAGCTTAAGAAAATAAGCTTCTTTTCAAAGCAGACCTTCTTCTTCTGCTAGAAATCTTGGTGTCATTTATGATTCTTCTGTTTCGTTATTCTATTTAATTTCTTATTTTTATTCTTTTGACTGTTTCCATTACCTTTTGAAATTAATATAGAGAGATTATATGCATATATTTCTCAGCTTTTAGCATATATTATATGTGCTCTGTTGTATAATTTCAGAGGTTTGTTTGAATGTTTTACATACTAATTAATGTATTGGGCTAATGGGCACACCAGAATCTATTAAGTAGTTTGTGCTCTTTAAATAGTGGAGATGGCCGTCATTTTAAATTGTAGATGCCTTGCCTGAGAAGTGTTCCAAAATCTTGTATTTCTGGTAGTTTCATTCTGTGAATACCCCATTCTGAGTCACTACATTCATGTAGTGTCTTGAGATGTGAAAATTATTTAAATTTAGTTACCAGTTTGCCCAGCCCTGAAACGAATCAGCCTAATGGACAACGATATGAATATTCATTGTCAGAAGTTCAAATCTTGGATACTATGGCTTTGCTGACCCTCTAGACCAGGGGTGGGCAAACTCGTTCCTGGAGGGCCGCAGTGGCTGCAGGTCTTTGTTCCAACCCAGTTGTTTAATAAGAATTACTTATTGCTCAAGTAACACTTCTGCTTCATTTTAATTGTCTCGCTCATTAAGATTTTGAGCCCTTACTGCTTATTTTAGTCTTAAACAGCTGTATTCTTGGTTTTTAATGGCATCTTATTAGCGATAACATGCAAATGACAAAAGAGACCAGCATTTCTCCATTTAGCGTGTTACCATTTACACTCGTGTGTATTTATTGTGTACTATTTGGTTTTATTAAATACTTGGAAGGAAAGTGAAGAGAAAAAAGTGAACGACTGAGAGTAACTCATCTTCTTTAAACTTCAGATCATTTGGATGATATCCTTAGAAGGAAACAAAGATCTAGGATATGAGAATGACCTGACATGGCAGAGTTAAAGCACTGACAAGCCATGAAATTAAATTATTGGCAACAATTGGTTTCTAATTAAGAAACTGGGTTAGAACAAAAACCTGCAGCCACTGTGGCCCTCTAGTTTTATAGGTGACAGAGCTTGCTGCCGTATAGCGTCCAGACTTTGTTACAACCTCCCTAAATGAACAAGATCAACGGCTTTGGAATGGCCACCCTAATAAGATCAGATGACTCAGTTCTTCTCTTTCACAAACAACTTAAAACTCATTTGTTCAGGAAAGCATTTAAATTACCCCAACATTATGACCGTTCTTTCAATTTACCCTCTTTGACAAGGTGCTCATTATGATTTATGTTTGCATCAAAAATTATGTTATTTGTTCATGGTTTGCTTGAAGTGTTTGTATGTTTATGTTTTATTCTGGTTTATTGTCTTTTATTATATTCCAATGCCTTGTATATTCTGTATTTTTCTTTATGTAGTATTTTATGCTGAGAAAGTACAAGGCAGGATTATCTTGTATCCCGTCCAGGATGAATATGGCACCCTTATCCGGATGGGAGAACAAAATGAAGGAGCAGTAGGGGAAGGCTCCTAATTTTGAATATTTTTATCCCCAAATCTGCTAGATGGCAGCATCCTATGACCTCAGTAACCTTGTGGAACCCTGCAGGGTATGATGGGAGTTGTAGTACCAAGCCTTTTTTATCTTCTAAAGATCTTCTAAAGATTTTTTTCTCGCCTCAATTACTGCAACTTGCTGAATTCTGGGATTAAGAAATCTCTGATACACAGGTTGCAGTTGGTCCAGAATGCTGCCGCTCGCATTCTGGTTGGGGCAAGAAAGTATGACTCTGTTTCTCCTATTTTAGCTTCTTTACACTGGCTTCCTGTCAGTTTTCGAATTGATTTTAAAATCTTGTTGCTAGTTTTTAAATCTTTACATGGGCTTGCTCCTGCCTATTTATCTGAATTGTGTGTTTTACAGCAGCCATCCAGAGCTCTTAGACCTTCTGGTCAGTTGTCTCTGGCTGTCCCTCCTACCAAATGTAAAACCAAAGGGGACGGGACCTTTGCAGCTGCTGCTCCTCGCCTGTGGAACTCTTTACCTCATCATATAAAGGAGTCGTCTACAATTGAGCTGTTCACAACAAGATTAAAGACTCATTTCTTCTCAATTGCATTCCGTGACCTTCAGTAATACTGATGGTTTCCTCTTTGAGATTATATAACATTATTTCTATTTATTATGTATTTTATTTAATGTTCATATATTTTATTACTATTTTTATTTTATGTTTAATAGTTTTTGTTTTTCTTTTATTCTATTATTGTAAAGCACTTTGGCCACAGCATTACTATGTTGTTTTAAATGTGCTCTATAAATAAATTGACACTGACATTGACATAAATCAGTCCTGCTGTGCCCCATGGGTGCCACCTCTGGGTGCTGCCGGGATTCATAATCCCTACCTCTCGGGACTTCTACTTGAAGTGTTTCTATTGGGCTATGCCCTGGCACCGGGAGTACTACCAGGTTGTGCATAAAAGAAAGCCATCCAGCCTCCTCAAGTGGAGTCAGAGTTGAGAGCAAGGAAGTCAGTGCTCGTTGGAGGGAGGTAGATGGGGAGTAAAGAGAAGAGAAGAGAAAAGAAGGAAAGAAGAAGCAGCATTTGTTTGTGCAACCTGTCAAGAAACCTTAATGAGGTATTGGCATAATAAAACACTTTTTGATCCCACTCACTAAGGCTATATACGTAAATGAAGTCTGTGGCAGAAAAATCATGTAATGTGACATGGCCTTAAGTGAAACAGCAATTCATTTTCACCCCCTGTTGAAGTCTTATTAAATACATTAATAAAATACGCTTTAATAATGCATTTTTTGATAATACTTTCTAATGTGTGCTGTCAATACTACAACATCCATGCTTGTTTTTGAGCATTTGGTTTCAAATAGAATTTATATTTAAACTTAAGTTCCATTTTTGATTTTCAGGTCAATGAACAATTCTGCCTTTTTATCTAATTTAAAGTGTCATTTGAATCAATGTCTCAAAGTATTGGACATATTTAAGAATAATCTTATATAAAACACTACCTTGTATTATGAAGTATCGTTCAAATTCACTTAATCCAACTGTAGGAGACCAGAGCCCATCCTAGAAATAATCAGTACAAAGCAGACATCTACTCCAGATGGAATGCCTACCCATTGCATGAGATACGGTGCTGTCAAAAGTATTCACCCCCTTGGAACTTTTCACATTCTGTCTTTATATATAATACGCTAATGTGGCTGTTCGTTTGTCTGTCCAGGATTTTAAATCACCTGTAGCTCACAAACCGTTCGAACTATGGCTACCCATTGCAGGAGACACGGTGCTGTCAAAAGTATTCACCCCCTTGGAACTTTTCACATTCTGTCTTTATATATAATACGCTACTGTGGCTGTCCGTTTGTCTGTCCAGGATTTTAAATCACCTGTAGCTCACAAACCGTTCGAACTATGGACCTGAAATGTGGTACACATTTACTATGTGATGTCTAATATTCACTTTCAGGGTGATGATTGACCTCCAAGGTAATTCCTCTTTTTATTTTATTTTATTGTAGAATCAACTCTCGGCTGTGGCCAGGAGGGCGGCTGTGTGGCACATGTGTACGGGCGCCATTTTCATCCCTACCACCTTCACTGTCACTTCCCCTACCTCTTCATATCTTACATCATTCTCGAGGCAGATTGAAGACTTAAGTGCCAGCTTAAGTGAAAAATGAAGAAAAATGTACTCAGTAATTGTAACACAAAAACGGACTTAATCAGTTTTAATGCGAAAAGATGCCGACGGAAGATGAGAAAAAGCGGGTTGCTAGGGTGGAGAAAAGAAGAGCTGCTCAGTAAGCAGCAAGCACATCAAACTCTGAGCAAATGAATGCTAAAGAAATGCTAAATGTATTGAGAAAGAGTATGAAAACTATGAATACTCAAGTCAAGTGTATTCACTGCACTTTATTGTGCAGTGTGCCGTTACTGGTGTTAGATAATTTTGGGAACTAAAAATTGCATTAAGAATCCTCAATACAAGCACTGCAGTAAAAGAACCACTCAACACATCTCATGTTTTGAACTCTTGCCAAGTCTTCCAGGTAAAAGCACTGTTTTATTTTTTCTCTTCACACCACCTTATAAATTAGCCCTTCACTAACTTCACACAAAAAGTAGAAACAAGTTTCCTGAAATATCTTGTCAAAGGTTAAATGACATAGTGAGGCTTTGCACTGTAAAAAAAAAATAGGTAACTGACCCTAAGCCATTGACCCATACAATGACCCACAGCGACCTTGGTCCAGTAGCCACTAAAGGAACTTGTCCCAGTGAAGGCGTGACGACACACAAATAATTAGCAAAGGTGGCTGTAGTTCTACGTTTTTATATCTTACATCGCCTTGTTGCATCTTTCTCATCTCCTGGGAAAGTGTGGAGAAAAGCTTGAGTATGCAATCAGAAAATTGCCGACCATTGTGTTGCAGAGTTTACGCTTCTTGTGAATATGGAAGGGCCAGAGTCGCTCGGCAGAAATACAATGGATTTATATTTGTTTACAGCTTAGTTTTACGAGTTTGGTCTTCTCACACCTGATAGTGGATGTTGGCTAAGCAGCTGATTAAAGCCCTTGCTCTGAAACAATGCTAATCTGAATAAACCTCATGGTGCCTTGGCCTCCACCAAGCTATTTATGTGATTTCCAATTTGATACTTTAAATAAAAGAAACAGCTTAGGCTTAGTTTAGGTGATATAACAGGATTTACATCTAGCCAAAAAACGATTGCAGCTTCTCTAAAAGCTGATTCATTATATTTCTTATTATGTAATAGAACTGTGGACAGTTTACTGAACTTGTTTACTCCACTGGTCATTGCAGATACCTATCTGAAGATGATAGTCCAAAAATCGAGGTTTCATTGTCAAACTAGTAACACAACATATTGCTGTCAAAATTGGTAATTTATTGTGCAATGTTGCAGCATAAGCTGCATTATATAATACAGTATATATTATAAGCTTAATGCTATTCACGGCTGCTGTAATCTGTAATGTCATCTGGTCTTCCAGTTTAAACATGTTTGTGGACCTCTCTGCAATAAAATAACGCTGCTAGTGGAAGGTACCCGTCTTTTCAAGTTGGTCTAACTTTTGGTTTCTCTTCCTCTTGTCTTTGACCCTGGTTTTGTTCACTGGATTTGAGTTCATTCTTGACCTTTGGTTTTAACATTTTGATCAATTTGCTTTTCTCACTTTGACCTCAAAACACTCTCAACCAAATCTTCAGCCTTTCTTTTCAGCTCCTTGCTATTAATTTCACAATAATTTTGGGCACTCCACATGTGCTAATAGCAGTCCAGTGAATCCAAGTTGTTACCATATCAAGGACACATGGACACAAGCACACAGATGGAAGCTGATTATGGTTTAATTTCACACAAACAATACAGAAGGTTTTTCTTTACCGGAAAGTGACAGATACATGGAATAAGTTATAAAGTAGCGTGGTAGACAGTAGTCATTTGAGGACCTTCAAAGCTGGATATTAGGTGAAAAGAAACTGATGAGCCACGTCTGACTGAAGGGTTGGCATTATAATTATTTGAATATTATAAAAAGGTTTTAAGCAAATTGTTTAAACTAAATTTCATAAAGACTTGTTAACTGCAGATTATTAAATGAAAACAAGTACATGGTGGAGAACTGATGAGAGCAAAATCATAGGCTAATGCTGCTGGCTTTGTGTAACTGGGCTCTCTTCAGAGTAAGCGCAAATAAACTCTTACTACTGGGACTGAGTTGGGAATTTGATGACAAGGTTTTTGGCCTATTAACATAAGCAGACCCTCAACACGTTCTTAAGATGCTTCAGTTTGTTTATGAGTTTGATGAGTGTAGACATCCATTAAAAGACTGAAAGATAACTTTTGTAAGATTTTCATAGATAGATAGATAGATAGATAGATAGATAGATAGATAGATAGATAGATAGATAGATAGATAGATAGATAGATGATCAAATGATCTACAGCATTTCTGGGTTTGAGTGAGGTCCAGGCACTGTCCAAGTGGTTTTCTCGGTGCTGTGATTTTCCATCCAAAGAAATGCATATTAAAAAATTTGTCCTCTTTAAACTGGCCAAGTGTGTGTTTTTATGTGTACCATTGTGTCTAATGCTAGGATAGGCATTTGCTACCAGTAATCCAGATAGATAGAAAGAGTATGCCAAGCATATACAATGTACAGTATAAAAGGTCAATAGTCATAGTTAAACTTTATGAATTTGTTTGAATGAACACCATTGACGTTTTCGTTGTCATGTTATGTAGAGAGACATTAGGAGCACACAATGTTAGCGCATTACCGCACCCACCACATGACGAACCAACTCAGGATCTGAGTGTAGCCATGCAACAGGTGACACCTCAGCACCACACAAGTTCAGATGGAATGGAACCAGTGTGAGGATTTTATAGTGGCCGGAGTGCCAATTCTGCCACCAACCCCCAGGTTTTTACCTGCAGGTTGGAGGGCCTACATGCAGGGCTGGATGCAGATTAACATCATACACAGGACGGATTAATTGCAGGTTAAGGGCCTTGCTTAAGGGCCCAATGGAGTAGAGTCACTTTTGGCGTTTATGGGATTTGAACCGGCAACCTTCCAATTGCCAATGCAAATCTCGGAGCCACCACTCCGCCTGGGATGTCATGTAGGCAAAGAAGTTAAGAATAAAGCCTTGTGAAGCAATAACCATGCAGTCATCATGCCCTGCCCACATTTCCTATAGTTACTCCACTGCCCTTATACTCTGTTTTTGGAATTTCTTGTGCAGTGGGGCCGCTGCTTACTTTGATCAGGCTTTATGTTATCTTATTTCATAGGCCAGGCTTTGTGAGAGCTGACAACCAAGGAGCACTCACCTGGAAGTTCAATAAATATAATGCAGTAGCAAGGAATAAGGAACACTGGTGTTTTGGATCTGACAAACAAAAGAGAAGCTCATCTGTCTATTGTCATGTGTGTGATATACCACAACTGAATGAAAATAAAATAAAACTAAAACGAGACAGAACTGTGGCAAAACGTACTGTTTCTGTAAAACTTTTATATGGCCATTACCTTCATCAGGGAGCACATCACTGACTGCCAGAAAAAGGGGCAAACTTGCAATATTTTAGGCATTTAAATCTGTGCTAGAATGTCATCTAACTTGACATACCCTGAGATCTCTGCTCATGTAATCTGACATAATCAGGTGGTGAGATCAGCAGCCATCAAGTTGGAGATCCCCTCTGACTACTCCTGTAATGTGACATCAGCTTAAGGCAGATACTAGGCCATTTGAGAGTCCCCAGTCAACCTACCTTACATATCCTTGTCATGTGAAAATAGCCTGAAATACTTGGTGTCAAACGTGCAAGCTTGGTGAAAGCCTTACGGGGACTATTTTTAAAGAACACTGCTGGGAAAGAAAGGGAGGTTGCATAGTTTGGCTACTATTTCTGTCCTTAGGTAAGACAAACTCCCACCGATGAGCAAAGACATCACCTCTGCTCCTTCCAGACTCCTCTTCTTTTGCTACACGGACAGAAAAAGGGACATAAATAGAAAGTTGGTTACCAGTGGACCACAAGACATTGAAGGGAGCAAAGCTGTCTCAGTCTACAGTATAATATATAAAAAGGCATCTTCTTCCATCATTTTATAGATCTATTACCCTTCAACTTTGTCAGTAAAAAGGGCTTCCTGGCTGAGACTCCATCTCTTTTTCACATTTTGTTTACTTTCTTTTACACTGGAGACCACTTATCTGGAGAACTTTCAAAACTGGTACAGGGAGCAGCCTGACTGGAATTCAAAAGTACTTCTGTAAAGCTGTGCTGTGAGATAACAAGGCTAAGCGTTGCACCTCTGTGACACTACCTTTTGTATATAGAAAGCAGAAGATCTCAGGTTCTTTCAAGTCCTAGGAATTTCTGTTATTTAAGGAGACAAGAAGTAAATGTAGCACTACAATGGCAATGTTTATATCAGAGAAATTTAGCAGAATAAGGTACTGATCATTGACTGTAATGATGAGAGGTGTGACAGTACTGACCATCTGATGTTAATGTATTTTTAATTTATTCTTGATATAGCAACCTAGAGGCTATTTCAAAATTTCCAAAGCATCAATATTCTATTTTAATGCAAACCATTAGCTCGATGTGTGACATAAGGTGAGTCATCTAATGCAATGTCACATTAGAAAACTTCTAGTTGTAGGGTACGCCAAATTTGCTGAATGTAGTTGCTGCTCTTGTTGCCTGACCATGTCAATTTACACAACTAAATTCATTTGGCATGTCAGTTTTAGTGACTGCATCCCAACTTTCCAGTACAATCTTGCTTGCCTCATTTTTCTGACAGCCAATAACATGTTACCTAATGGAGCTGGTGCTGTACCAAGGGTTAAGAGGTATGGCGAGTTATACCACAATGGGACAAATGAACTACAGATCTGTACTTGTAACATCATTTCTGTTGAAAGGCACAAAATAAATAAATAAGCTATGTTAAATTCTCACAGTGTTAGTTAGATGAGCACAAACAATATTCAAGTAAATTTGACAAACTATTATGCAGTATTGCTCAAATGCACTTAATCCAACAGCAGGAGACCAGAGCCCATCCTTGCAATAATCAGTACAAAGCAGGAATCTACTCCAGATGGAATGCCTACCCATTGCAGGGGATACGGTGCTGTCAAAAGTATTCACTTTCTGTCTTTATATATAATACACTTCTGTGGCTGCCTGATTGTCTGTCCAGGATTTTAAATCATCTGTAGCTCGCAAACCGTTTGAACTATTGACCTGAAATTTAGTACACATTTACTATGTGACATTTACTATCCGCTTTTGGGGTGTGAATTGACCTCCAAGGTTATTCCTCTTTTTATTTTCTCAGCAGCGGGTAGCAGTGCGACCGTGAGGCGCATGTGTACAGGTGCC
The DNA here is from genome assembly GCF_016835505.1 of Polypterus senegalus. Classification (NCBI taxonomy): domain Eukaryota; kingdom Metazoa; phylum Chordata; class Cladistia; order Polypteriformes; family Polypteridae; genus Polypterus; species Polypterus senegalus. The sequence continues at coordinate 39,466,057 of NC_053158.1, forward strand.
GTTTCATCCCTACCACCTTCACCGTTACTTCATATCTTAAATCATTCTCGAGGTTGAAGACTTAAGTGCCAGCTTAAGTGAAAAATTAAGGAAAATATACTAAGTAATTGCAACACAAACACTGACTTCATCAGTTTTAACACGAAAAGATGCTGACGAAAGAAGAGAAGTGGGCTGCTAGGGTGGAGAAAAAAAGAGCTGCTCAGGAAGGAGCAAGCGCATCAACCACTGAGCAAACGAATGCTAAACGTACAGAGAAAGAGTAGGAAAACTATGAAGGCTCAAGTCAAGTGTATTCACTGTACGTTATCGTGCAGTGCAATGTTACTGATTATTACAGTATATAACATTGAATCACAGCACACTTGAAAGTGGATAGATGGATGGTTCAGGACAAGATATATTAATATTTTTTCATAACATGAATGGATGGATGAATGGGAAAAGGGTTGCTGGGTATTCTGTCATATTTATTCTGTATAATTCCCAATATAATATAATAAGCACCCTATGAACTGTTATATTATTTATGATTTTCCCTGTTTATATTTTATTAGGGATAGCCTGACTAAATCTCTTTTTTACATTCTGCTATTGTACGTAAAAACACAAGACATCAGACAGACTGTCAGATTGTTTCGTGAGGTCCAAAACACCAATGTTCCTCATTCCTCATCGCTGTATTTGAATTATACTTCCAGAGAAGCATTCATTGGTTGTCAGCTCTCATGCACACAAAGCTCATCCCTATGACTACAGACAATATCAAACCCGTTCAATTTCATCAAAGCAAGTTGCAGATTAGTTGGAGTGAGTCACAGGGTATGTCAGACTGGCTTTCATGGGAGCCATCGACTGTCTCCAACTCGTCAAGATTATGAAAATGAAGGCTATGACTGAATCCCTAGAAAAGTCATGTAATGTGACATGATATTAACCTGCTAATTCCCCATCTTAGAAATAAAGAAACATTTTTTAATTTGTGTATCATTGTGCTAAATTAATATTTATATATGTGCTCTGCGTAACCTCTATGAGGCAATGAGGTAGCACAGCAGACATTAATAGTGCACTTTAGCAATAAAACACGGAAACAACCCATTAGCTATTTGTGCTATTATTCTATCAAACAATATTTTGTCTTTGCATTACAGCATCTTTTTTCTTGCACACTATCATAATGTTTCTCCAGTTACTCTGCATCATTTTTTCCAGTTTCAAAATAACAAGTTATTTTATTCTAAACATTTTTATTGTTATTATTTTTAAACAGCTCTGTTTAGAAACAGCACTTTAGGTGCATTTTCCATCACAGCTAAATTCAATTGCTCCAAAAATACTTTGTGAGTGGCTATTCATAAAGAAAAGATAAGATCAAATTACAGAATAAAATTTGGCAGACCTCAAACTGGAACAAAAAGAGCAATCGGGCAAAGTTCATGGAGTCCATTTGTATCAAACAGTAGTCCTGACATAAATGTATTTTGTATCTCTTCCTTATACTGTGGTAGAGTTTGCCATATCATAACTTTATCTCTCAGCGCAAATGGCAGCCAGGGCTCATAGCTTAGTACAGAGGTAATGGCCAAAACAGGGTAGGGTGGCTAATTGATTACAACTGAAATCTGTGGGGCTGTCATTTGAAAGATTGTTGGAGAAAGGTGAATCAAGGAGTGAGGTGAGTGCTGATTTGCTCTCACCTCTTAGCATTGGAGTCTCTCGCCTTTGGTGCAATTCAAGCACTTTGTACTTGTTGAACAAATAATTAAAATAACATTATACTTAAACCTGTCTTCTCAAACATGTGAACTTCTGAATAGCTATGCGTGCAAGAAAGAGGGAGAAAAAGAAATCAAAAATATTGATCTGCATTGTATTCAAAATTTGAAGAGGGAAAAGTTATAAAATAGTTTAGGACTCAGTGTTATCTAAAGTAATCTTAGCCTTGAACAATTGATCTAACGTTCTTTGCATATTAAGAATCGCAATAAGCTTAGATTCTCTATCAAGGTAAACATTTGCATTGCTAGATTAGTCAGGCTGCTCTATAAGCCAGTAAAGCGGATCAATTATATGATATTTAATTTATGCTTGACAGCACATTGGTAGAGAGGGTGGGTTTCATGCTTTACAGACCCTTGTTTAAATTATGGTTCAGGTTCCTTGTTGGATCGCCCTGTATTTAAATGAAATCAAAGTAGTGGCATCATGATCCATGTCAGGGAGATGTAGGGAGCTGCAGCCTCACAATGTATTGGCAATTTAATCACACTGCTACTAACATTACATTATCAATGTGTATTTAATAACAACAGAAACAATTTATTTCTTATACAGTATAGCCCAAAATCGCACAAGGAATACTTCAAAAGGCTATATCAGACCTTGTTTATTGACAGGCCCTCATCCTTGACTATCTAAGAGAAAACTCCCAAAAAATCCCTTGTAGAGAAATAAAAAATGGAAAAAATCTTGGTAAAGGCAATTCAGAGAGAAACACCCTTTCCAGGTAGGTTGTCTGTGCAATGGGCGTTAAAAAATTGGTAAATACAACACACACCTGAGATATTTTTACCATAGGCAGGTAAACAACATGGCAATACATGGCACCAAGTGGCACATAAGGATACTGAGAAGAGAAACAGAATCAAGAAGGGTTAGTAACAGTTTATAAATATCAGATTACTTATACTTTTATATTAATGACTAATAACAGAGATGCAGTATACAGGGCTAACCAGCAGCTCTACTCAGGGTATACTAAACTGAAGTAGTGAGTCTTCACCTGGGATTTAAAAGTTGAGACTGAAGGGGCACCTGTTATAGCAGAAGGCAGACCATTCCACAGTTTCAGGGTCCTGTAACAAAAAGCTTGACTTCCCACTATTATTTTGTTTATCCTTGGAATCATAAGCAGGCCAGCATCTTGAGATCCTAATGTGTGCTCTGGTTTGTAAGTAAGTTAAGTTCAGATAAGTAAGCAGGATCTTGGCCATTTATGGCTTTTTGTATTGAATCTACCCTAAACTCAACTGGGAGCCAGTATACTATTAAACATTACCCATGTGTATCTTTCTACATTTCAAGCCAAATACAAATGATTATCATATCATATTTTGTCACAGTGCAAGCCAAATGCAACCAAAGATTCCTTTAATATCACGTGAAAGAAATATAACAAATAACAAGTCCTATCTTACTGCAGTAATTTCTGTAGAAACTATCCTCAAGCTTTTGCAGGTGCAAAGTCAATAATGACTTCCACAAAATTCACTTTATGCACAAGCTCCCATTTGAAGGACAGGAACTGCAAGACTGGTCAGTCTTTCTTGGTGCATCAATGCACATACATAAGTAATTTGTCATGGATTTCAGACTACGATCTATAAAAGGACTGCTCACTCAGCCATTGTGAACTATGTGAAATCTGGCCGAGTTGGGATGTTGGTTTCATTCTTCAGCTGGCAGTGGGGCACTAGAAGTAGAGAGCTGATTTACATAATGGCACACTTGGCTCAAATCATTGTGCATTCTTGCCATCTGTTGCTCCTCATAGTTGTCACTGCCACACTTGTTGATAGTGTTATTGATGGTGGTGTTACAAAAACAATGAATTTCTGCATAGATTGTTCCGGGCCTTCTACAAGCACAGGGCCCTGAGGAAGTGTTCCCGTTTCCTCACCCAAGTTGGCACCCACCTTCTCACTATTCATAGATATGTCATAATGATAATTAAAAATTCTAAACTTGTCCATTCTAAGGCCTTGTCCTCAAAACTATGTTTTTGTTAAAAAACACATACATTTGTCTTCATTTTTGCCTTTCATCCACACTGCCCCAGTGTTTTTAACCTTCAAAAACAAAGTCTTTTGAATACGCTCTCCAGAGGCATATACTTCTGAAAACACCAGCTTGACATTATAATTTGGATGGGTGAAAACGTATGCTGTTAAAATGCAGACACTAATCACGCTCTGATTTGTCTGTACTTATTACTTGGCCTTTCCTTGATTGAACCCTGATCCTTACAATGTCTCATTCCCTGATTGGTCACCCTTTAAGGAAGAAAGCCATGTTCCATCATAGCAGACACAGAGGAGTTGCTTTCCATGGTGATGTTTTGTTGCTAAGCTGTATGCATCTAAATTGCATTTTTAAAGTTTGAATGCAGCTTAGACGCATAAAAGGTGAATAAATATATTGGTCGCTACAATTTTCAAATTGGAGTAAATCCTATGACCAATAGTGTAACACAATCTTGACAGTGGATGGAGATCATTTCTGTTTAAAAATGCAGTTTCTAAGTGAAAACGTAGTAGGGTGGACTTAGCCTAAATAAATAAGACAAGGACAGTCAACAAAACTGTGAGTGCTCGGAACTTGTAGATAACTGTAGAAAAGTGAAAAGACTTATCTCAGAAGCAAAAGGAGCATTAATCTATATATATAAAATTCTTTTCACGTTTGAAACAGAAATTACCTATGATCACAGAACATATTATAATGCACTCATGCACTCGGATTTGAAACGTAAATGACGTATGACCACAACAGTCAAGTTACACAGAGAAAGTGAGACAGAAGCAGATCGAGAGAGAAGACTCACAGGTTCGCTGATTAACGTATATGACAATTACAATTGACGGCCTCACAAACACCCGAACAACGTGCTGAACAGAATCTAATTCGACGGATGCAGTATTCACAGACTACCACGTCACACTGGCATCAGGGTCTGTATATGGAGAGACTCAATTATAACATTGAAAAAGATTATTGCCTACATCCAAAAGTTACAATAGGAGAAATGGACATCATGTGTGAATACTGCCAAGCACAGAGGGTTAAATTTGAATCACGTGGGATGTGTTGTTCAGATGGGAAGGTGAAATTAACACCTTTAAGCCATCCACCTGAACCGTTGTTGTCTCTTATTTCAGGCGCAAATCCACATTCAACTCATTTTCTACAGAACACTAGGAAATACAATTCATATTTTCCAAATTTTTCCCTTGAACGAAGCCACTGGGTAATCTGCTAGTTATTAATATGAGATTGAGGATGCTATTCTATGGGCAGAAATTTCTGAAAAAAGTTTAGGTTTCCATTTATGCACTGTTTTTATAATCTAGATCAGCGTTTCTCAACCTTTAAGTATTTGCGACCCGAGTTTTCATAACAGTTTTAATCGCGCCCCCCCCTAACATTTTTTTGAAATGTAGATGCATATTTTATTATACCTACTTTTATCGACATTTATCTAACTCTATATTTATTGTTCTAGTATCAGAATGTAAATTAAGTTAATTTGTTTTGGCTTCAACAGATTTTTTTTTTCATATCTTTGATTCTTGTTTTCTTTTTTTCACATCTTCGCGCCCCCCTAGGGGAGCCCGCCCCACAGGTTGAGAAATTATAAAGGCTAATATAATGTAAGGTTATGTTGTAAAAATAGTATTAAATGTAAATCAAGTGACAAATGCACAGACTGTATATTATCCTAGTGTGTGTATGCAGTTTTGGGCACCACACTGCAAAATACAAAAAGCATAGCAGCACTAGAAACTATGCATATCAAAGCAGCTAAATGCACCTCCTGGATTGAGGGCTGAGTCATTTTCTGGCAGAGAATTAAACCTCTTCAGTGTTGAGCGAAGAAGGCAGTGCAGGGAGTTAATCTAAGTTTTCAAAATTCTCAAAGGCGTGACAAAATTGAATATATATTGTTTCACATAGTTTTGGACATCCTTGGAAATGAAAGTGAAATGAAACTAAGATGGATTCCAGAAAGCACTTCTTTACCCAAAGGTTCATGTTGATGTGTAATAAGTTACCAAGTCATTTAGATGAAACCTTGACAACTTCTAAAAAGTATCTGGAAAAGATGTTGGGACAGCTTAGCTATCAGCTAACCAAATAGGCTTGATGGTCCTTATGGTCTCCTCTTTTTTGTTATGTCTTACTGCATATGTTCCATGTGATCACCCTGAAATTAACTAATATTCTGTCCCACACTGGTTTCTGCCTTGCACCAATGGTTTACTGATACTTGGGTCACCTGTCCTAGAATAAGCAGGCTTCCTGTCCAGAAACCCTATGCAAAAAAGATGTAAAAACTGACAGAAAGATAGCCCACCAGTCTAAGGGGAAAAAAGGGTCAGAAACAGAAAGTCAAAATAGTAGTCATTAAAGTCCAAACACTAACCAGAAATCAAAGTCAGAAAGAATAGCAATAGTAATCAAAAACAGAATTTAAGAAAAAAAAATGATGATGCCTACTCTTAGTTAATGGCATTTATATCTTTGCACTTGTGACGTATTGTTGCTCACCATTTGGAACGAGGATCTTAGGAATAGACCATTGTGTACAGAAAATGGCATAACAAAATTGAGGCATCTACCAAAATACAAAATGCCAATGCAATAAACATTTGACCACACAAAAATAAAAACTGAGCTAACTGAGACTTGTCATGTCCGCAAAGAGTTGGGGAGCACTCAATACACATTTGGAACTCCATTTAATGACAGAAAAACAAAAATGTTGTTATTAAAATAAAAAGAACAGAAATTTGGCCAGTCCAGCTCGGAAGCTCCTTCCACTTTGGTGACGAGGTCCTAAATTAGACACCTCTCTTTGGAGATACCTCTTTTGATCTGGTAGGTGAATTAGTTTTCTCTAGGATTCCTCTCAGTACTGCAAGAGGAAAAGAAAGGACAGTTAATAACAGAATTTCCTCCTGGGTCAGGGTGGTATCACTTACCTTACTTAAGCCCTGAAGGTGAACCCATGATGATAACCTAGAAAAACAAAAATAATGAAGAGAACTAATTGTCCAGTGTTAAAAAACTCCAAAAACACCATTAGAAGTTGGAAGAAAAAAGTATTTATTTTAACTTTATTCATTTTTTAACGTTTTAGATTGCAATGGAAAAAACAAGCCATGCTATTTAAGAAAATGCTTGGAAACAATTTCAGTAAATAGAAGCTTTATCACAAAGTGTTCTTTGCACTAAACTGCTACCCCATTCAGCAAATAGTATTACCTGGATAAGCTTTGACTCTTAAAGACTGTTCCCTTTCATTTCTCATTTAGTCTGGTTATCCTTGTAATGGTCATTGTGGTAACATGCCAAGTCTGACACAACCGGCCAGCCTATCCTCAACTTTTTTTAACTTGAGAATTACTATCCAATTCCAGGTGACTTGTGGCATATAATCCCTTCAGTGTATGTTTCTTTATCTTTCAGTGGGCAATGCCTCATAACTCCCCCCACAATTCCACGCCCAAACCATCTCAACTAGTTTTGCTTGATATGGAGGTGCAGTAGTTGTAGCCTGAGGTCCGCCCCATTTGCTGAGCACCTCACCCTATCATGAAGTGTGAGCTTGCAATTGTACACAGAAGCATTGTTTGTACACACAGTCTCGTTCTGTCAGCCACTACTGAGAGCTCAAGGTGAGGGTGGGGATATAAAATGACTTGAAAATCAAAAACTTTGTCTGAGAAATTATCTTCTGCTACACCACTCCTGTCTGCCACTAACTATATTGATTTGTTGATTAGTTTCACATTATCACATCTACCCTGATGCATAACCAAGACTCTTGGGTTAAAAATTAGGTCTAGTTGATTTATGATCATAATAGATGAAATACTTAAGTAGGACAGGATTTGGAAATTTGGTTTATATATAAGCCAACATTTAAATAAGTTGTACGTGTAGCATTTATCAGAATAGTAGGCATAGGTTAACACAAATATTAGTAATAATGTGACATCTGCATGGTAGCAGTAATAGATTTTAGCCAAGCAGGCATTGCTCCCCTATGTGACTCACTCTGTGTCACATTGTATATCAGCGAAGGGGATTAAATATACAGCCTTGTAACTTCTACTCCAACTTCTTAGTCACCAGACCACCCTGCATGTCAAAGACAGTCACAACGATACCTCAGCGCGGTACAAGAAATGAAATGCCACTGTAGTTTCTTCACTATTGCTTATCCTTTGGTCATCTGACTAATCTAAGAGGGACTTCTGCTTAGATGAAGGTAAGGAATGCAGCACACCCTTTTAATAAGGAAGCAGACAATCCATGGATTGCAGGTCAAAAGCAAGATTAGTCTCCAAATAAGAGAGCCCTGAGCAAGCCAGGATAGCCAGACCCAGACATTTTAATGCTAAGCTTCACAAACTAAGAGGCTGGAAGGAATTTTTTTGCTTTCTGATTGCTATCTCGGGCAGCCTGGTGGTTCAGGGCTAATGCTGCTGCCTCACAACATGGGGACTGGGGTTTGCTTTCTGAGTGCTCCCTACATGGAGCATATCAGTTCTCTTTCCTAAAATCCAGTGGCATGCAGGTTAGGTGATTGGCATTGCTAAACTAAGTATAGTGTGTGTGTGTGTGTTCCCCGGGGGATGTACTAGCACCCTGTCCAGGGTTTGTTCCTGCCTTGCGCCTGAGGCTTTCTGGAACAAAATTTAGCTTCCGCATGAAGCTGGTCAGGATAAGTTGCTTCCTTAAATGGATAGATGGACTGCTGTCTCCTTCTTTGGCCATAATTAGAAATGTAAACTTATTTGTCTCCAATATAGCTATCCAGCCATAAATTTTAAAAAGATCTCTTCCAGTAAAGGGTTGCTAGACCCTTCAGTCTGCACTAGCAACAACTGGTTCAAAGCAGGAATGAGACACACCTATACACACACCAGCAAATTTATTGGTAATGATTGCACACTAAACACAATCTTTTGACATGCGAAAAAGACAAAGTTTCTGAAAGACAGTCATGTGGACACAGGGAGAATGTGCTGACTCTAGGCATGCAGTGATAAACATCAAAAACCCCATTCACTTGGGAGATAGCAATGCTTTCAACTGTGCTGCTGGTACACCCTGTACATATATAACACATAAACATTTACACACAAGTTGTAAATTCATATTATACCCTACCATATTATTTTCACAAAAGTAAACATAGCTGGTAACTTCACCAGCCTGTAAAAAATGCAAAATCAAAGACAATTTTAATAACAATTATAGGGCTGTCAGCACAGCTTTAGCTTCCCCTGGCTGAATTCGACAGCACTGGATGCAACAAAGTTTACCATGATTACACAGTAGTATTAATGTAATTTTCTGAGGTTCTTCAGTGGACATTTTTCTAAGGCACCAGGCTGAAATCAATCATTTAGTTAGACATTCAAGGCACTCCTGTCCCAACTTTTCTTTTAATGCATGACCTTGTTGTGAATCTCCACATCCTTCTCCTAAATTGTTATGCTGATGTCATGTGGAATGGCTCTCCCATACTATAATCAAGCAGCAGAAAGTGTCATCTTTCAATGGAAAGAAGGACAAAAAATGTTATATGCAGCAATAAAATACATAAATAGGTAAAAATGCACTATATGATAGATAGATAGATAGATAGATAGATAGATAGATAGATAGATAGATAGATAGATAGATAGATAGATCAAGTTAGGTTTAACAGTTTGGATTACTAACAGAGCACAAATTGCAGCAGTTGAGTGTAATCTCAATGTTGAAGTTTTCTGAAAATTTTCCTTTATATAGTAGTAATAAGTTTCCTCTCACAGTCCAAAGACATGCAGGTTAGGTGCATTGGCGATCCTAAATTGTCCCTAATGTGTGCTTGGTAATTGGTTGTGTGTGTGCCCTGCCTGGGGTTTGTTTCCTGCCTTGCGCCCTGTGTTGGCTGGGATTGGCTCCAGCAGACCCCCGTGACCCTGTAGTTAGGATATAGCGGGTTGGATAATGGATGGATGGATAGTAGTAATAAACTATATTCCAGTATGTTAAATAAAATATTCATTGCTCTAAAATCAGAGAGAAATCCCCTTTGTGTTTTTAAGATAAGTGTATTTAGTAGTTTTAACTTTGAGGAAAGTTTACTAAAAGGGAATAAAATCCCTCTGTTGACAGAATTACTCTAACGAATTAGTCCAGTGTTACTTTCCCACCTTTCTCCAGTTGCTGCCCAGATACGCCTGCCTGCCCAGAATGGAAGGTGATATGAGCTGACTTTCATTCCTGCTATGTACAGAAGACATACTGAACATCTCAAACATAAGGAAACAAAGGTAGTCTAATATCCAGCAGATGGCACAGCAGCAAAGAGATACAAATACTGAAACCCATAGATGGCACAACCACATTACTCCATTTCACATGCATTATGGATCTTTATTGGTGATCTTTCTATTATACACAAAGGCTGGTATGTTTTATTTCAAAGTATTTCTGTAAATTCCAAGACAATGAGGGACTTTACTCATCAGCAAGTGAATTGGAATAAGTAAGCTAAGAAAATGCATTAATGGGTTGATGGGTAGATGGATGAATGTGTTATAGGTTAATGTAAAAAACACATTTCTGTCTATTGTACAAAATCACATTGATTTTGTAAATATTTCTGTATGCAGTTAAATGGGTGTATGACTGACAGATTGGTGTCCCATTCTGGGTTAGTTCCTACCTTTCACCCAAAACATCCAGAATAGACTCCAGCTTCCCATAAACCTGAACTGGACTAAGCACATTTCAGAATAGATGGGTGTATGGATAGACATGGTACTGTCAACTCCAGCACATACTAGTACATCAGTCTTTATTTTAGTCTTGATCCTTGAAAACTTTTAATGCAAATCATTATGGGCATGTTCTAAGGAGAATGGCAGAGCTCTTTTTCTGAATGACTTTTTAATTGTGCGTCGGTTGGATGGTCAGATGAAGCAGAAGTTAGCACACTAGGAAGTGAGATTGGTAAGCAAAGTTCACAGGGAAACACTAAACTTAAAGCTGAAAATGAATCAAAGCCAAAATCAGATAGATTCACAACTAAATTGATATCCTCAAGAACTAAACCTCTTGCAAAGTCTTTTCTTTACTTTTAAGTCATCAATTTGGAAGCACTTTATGAGTACAAAGCAAACTCTTTATATACAAGATGGCTGTCAACAAGTCACACAGCTTGTGTACCATGTGCCTAGGGATACACAACATCCTAGTGATAAAGTATACTAAAACAGGAAAATCCATGAAAAATAAATACACAAAATGTTGGCGATCATGACATTACTGTCAATGATAACAATAAAAATAAAAATATTAAAAATACATTGTTTTTCATGGAGTGTTTTATAAAATCTTTGTTAGTTGTGGATGGAGGATTTGGAGTGAACTTTCTTTTAATTTGAAGAGAAGAAGGAGGAGGAGAAACAGTGATGATCAAGATTATCAAAATTTTTATCATGGCGAGCTGCATGTAAACTAACACTTAAACAAAGATAGCACACCTTTAGTTTGTTATGATAAACTTATTATACTATTTTGTAGACCCTTATCATATTTTAAATCTCTTTTTGTCATTAATATACAGATGATGGGGCAGCATGTAGAATTACCTGCTTTTTAAATTAAATATTCAAATATTTTATCAATCTTGTTTCATTTTTTTTAATTTTTTTTGCTGATTTTATTAAAAGCAAGTAACAATCCATACAATCAACTGAAACTTATCAAGACTAAATTCAGTTCAACCCCCACCCAAGAGAAAGAAAGGAAAACCAACAGTCAGAACAAAACATTAAAAGTAGAAAAGAGGATGAGAATCCTTTTATCCAATATAAATGCTTATTCTAAAATGTTATCAATTAGATCCTGCCAGATTTTAAACAGATACTCTTAAGTTAGAATTTCATTTTTTTCCAATTAGATAGATAGATAGATAGATAGATAGATAGATAGATAGATAGATAGATAGATAGATAGATAGATAGATAGATACTTTATTAATCCCAAGGGGAAATTCACAATTACATATAATATATAACTGGTTCTCAATCTGTGGGGCGGGCCCTCCTAGGGGGGCACAAAGTAACAAAAAGGCGGGCGCGAAGATGTGAAAAAAAGAAAACAAGAATCGAAAATATGAAAAATACTATTCCATTGAAACCAAAACAAATTAACTTAAACTACATTCTGATATTAGAAAAATAAATATAGAGTTAGATAAATGTCAATAAAAGTTAAGTAGGTATAATAAAATATGCATCTATGATATTTCATTAATTAAAAAAGAACAAATTGGTATTAGTGGGCTTCTTTCAAAAAAACGTTAGGGGGCGCAATTAAAACTGTTATGAAAACTCAGGTCGCAAATACTTAAAGGTTGAGAAACGCTGGTATATAATATCAGTTACCCACTGACTTAAAAGAGGTGGGCTAGGATTCTTCCAGTTGAGCAAGATAAGTCTACATGCTAATAGTGAGATTAGGCAAATACAGTTTGTTTTGTCTTCTCCACTTTAAGTCCATCTGGAGGTACAGCAAACATAGCTGTTAATGGTTTAGGAGGGATTGAGACGCCAAGGCTGTCTGTTAGGCATTTAAAAATGTTTGTCCAGAATGATGTTAATTTGGCACACGCCCAAAACATGTGGCCTAGTGATGCTGGAGCTCGATTGCAACGTTTGCAGGTTGGATCTTGGTCTGAATACATTTTGGACTATTTTAAATAAGATAGATGTGCTCAATTAAAGATTTAAGTTGAACTAGCCAACCCGCGGCGTACTATACGCCGCATAATCAGGCCGGTTTTTTAATGATTTTTAAGCAGAGGGAGAAAATTAACATTTGAAAAATCGGTAATGTAATAAATCAGCAAGAAAAGCAACATTGTAACAATGCACGGAACGAACCAACACACAATCATCTGAAGTGACTGAAAACTGGCGTACCTATTCCGTGTTCCTGCAGGAGCATCTAAGAAGACGCATGCTTGTCGCGGAAGTGAATAGCTGTATGTAGCGTGTAAAACAGTTTGCTATGGTGCACGCGGTCGTGTGTCGTAACTGAAAAGTTGGTTTTTAAAGACTGCTTAGTTCATTGTGCTTCAACCTCAGTTGTAAAGGGATGCCCCTCGCAAACCGTTTCACACGCTGCATATGGCGATTCACCTCCGCTAGAAACATGCCTCTATGAACAGTCAACGTAGCTCGGCGGTGCATGACATGCACATGACATTAACCTGACCTGCACTGCATGTGGCCTCTACGACAGACGAATATAAATGACGTCATTTTTTCTGTGTCGTCGCATCCGAGTTGGTAGGCACGGCCCTGCGAGTTGTCGTTTTATCCAATGGTCTTGGAGTTGGTGGCCTTGGCTCTTTCCTGCGTGCGCCATAGGTGTCTCACTTGTTGGCAGCTTAGTGAATCCACGCCTCTTCCGGTGTGCTTTCCATGTTTGTCTTGCCTTAGTGAATTATATATATAGATAATTGTATTATTTGTGCATATGGAGTTAGAGTGAAATATGTGTGTGGCTACCTTCAACTCCTTTTCTGAAATGTTGAGTAGAAGATCCTTTTCCCACTGTACATTGGGATCTTTTGAAGGAGGGGACTTAAATTTTTTTTTTATATTACAGAAATACTGTCTATGTCTTCAAGACTAATCAATATTTCTTTTGGAATAGAAATAGGTGGGAGGTGAGGAAAACTGGGCAGATTTTGTTTAGTAAATTTTCTAATTTGGAGATAGCAGAAAAATTGTGTTGATGGGGAGCTAAATTTGGAACATAAGTATTCCTAGGATACAAAGACATTATCTGTATACAAATTTCTAAATGATTTAATCCCGTATGTCTTCCAAGCATTAAAAACTGTGTACATTTGAGAGAGTGGAAAAAGGTGGTTATTGTGTAGAGGTACCACAGATAAAGGCTTCTCTATCTTGAAGTGCTTCTACATTGATTCCATATTCTGAGTGAATGAAGGACAAATGGGCTGTTTGTTTGGGCAGCATATTGACGAAAACTTATGTTTACTGTGGTACAAACAAGGAACATAAAGAAGTACTGCATGATTTTATTTCTATTGCAGACAAAGCTTGTGTGTGTTCATTTATTTGTGTCAATGTCCAGGTTTTTAATGCTTGTATATTTGTCGGCCAGTAATAAAAGTTGAGTAGAGCCATCCCACCTTCTGCTTTAGGTCATTGTAGGGTTGCTCTTTGGATGTGTGACTGCTTTGAATTCCATATAAACAAGGTTATGATTGAAGCTAATTTTTTTAAATAGTGACTTGTTAATGTATATTTGGATACTTTAAAACAGAAAAGGAAGCTTAGGAAATATATTTAGCTTGACAGCATTAATTCTCTCAAGTAAAGCGAGATGGTTGGTAGACAATCTATGCATGGTTTTTCCAAACAGACAGCAAGGTTTTGTTGAAAAAGAGCTTTATATTTTCTTGTGATGTTTACTGCTAGAGGTATTAAACTGATCTGCGATGATAAAAGGGTAGGTGTCTAATCTAATGTTGTGTTCTAGAGAGTTTACTGGAAAAAGCACATTTTTGTTCAAATTAATTTAGAGTCCAGATATCTTTTGAAATTCTGCTAGTACTGTTAGTGCCACATCATCTGCATATATTGATATCTTCTGTTCAAATCCTTCTCTGAGGTACAAAATGTTATTGTCTCTGGCTTCTACTGTATAAATGTTGCTAATAAAAGGGGAGCTAACTTAATTTAATTTTGTTTTTAATAAAATTTAGCAGGTTAGCCATCAGGGCCTACTGCTTTCCCACTCTGAAGTGAGTTTATAGTGTCTAGTAATTCTGAGAGTGTCAGAGGCTTATCTCGTTCCTCTGCACTGAGAGTATCTAGCTGTGGTGTCTGTAATGCATCAAAAATGCATTACATTGTGTTTTGTCTTCTTTAAACTGAGTAGAATATAAGGATTTATAATGGTCTCTAAACGTGTGCATTATACTTTTATCATCACTGATTTTATCTCCGACTTAGTTACTGATATTGTATTGTGAACTTCCTGCTTGTTGTTTTGTTGAGTTAAAATCTTATTAGCCTTCTCTCCATGTTCATAGTAATGATTTTGCGATTTTAAAATGAGTTGTTCCATTTCTTTTGTTGTCAAGAGGTTGAGTTCTGTGTGCAAAGCTTGTCTTTTCCTATAAAGTGCCTCATTTGGACACCTGGAGTATTCTTGATCTATTCTCGTAATTTCACTGATTAACACTGATGCCTTCTTAGTTTTTGATTTATTTTTGTGGGAGAGATATGAAATAATATATTTTCTTAAAAATGTATTCAGAATTGCCAAGTGTATTCCTGCAGAGACTGCTCAGGATGAATTTTCCTGGGTATAAATTCTGTACAATTCTTGTCAGTTAATAACAGGAGGTTGAGACTTCAGCTGCAATATGAGTATGTGGGGCATAATGATTTGAGCTCCATAATCAAAGGGGCATGGTCAGAGACAACCATCCCTTCTTACTTGCAAGATTCGATCTTGGGCAAAAAATTGTTATCTATAAAGACATAAACAATTCTTGAGTAACAATGATGTACTGGTGAGAAGAAGGAATATGGTCTTACTTTTGGATTGAGAAATCTCCATTGGTCTGATAAGGTACAATAAATTACAAACAGTGTAATTGTTTTTGCAGTGTTAGATGTTATCACTCCTGTAGCTGAAGACCTATCCAGGTCTGGATTTAAAACACAATTAAAGTCTCAGGTCATTATACAGTAATTTTATGAGTGTTCACATTAGGAATGGATGCAAATTTGTTTTGGATGAAGTCTTTATCATCCACATTGGGTGCATAGATATTTATCAAATTCACTTTACAATTAAATAAATTACCCACCTCTAGTTTTCTTTGTATAACTGGAGTGGAATATTTGGCCCATCCAATCTCTTTGCAAACAAAACTTGCTTAATAACTAAATCTTCTGTTAAAATACCCTCTTGGCATTTACACCTGTTTGGTTAGAGAATACTTTCTTCCTCTTTTATTCGTGATTAAGACCTTTGACATTCCAGCTCACAACGTTCACTGTTAGGTCATAGAGTCATTGCTTGTGAACTTTTTTTGTTATTTTATAGTCTTAAATTAAGGTAGTACATTATTACATAAGATAGCTTTAACCTTAATTTCCAATTTTGCCAGGAGTTATGGGTATGAAGCCTATTGTTGTATTGACACTTACAATCTGAAGTGAGTTTATAGTGTCTAGTAATTCTGAGAGTGTCAGAGGTTTATCTCATGTCCAAAACAAAACAAGCCGCCCCAGCCACAATATAGAAAGATTAAAATAGAGATATCTATAGGTGATCCTACAACGACCTAAATCAGAAGGTGGCATGGCTCTACTTTTTCAGTTTTTATACTGGGCGGCAAATATACAAGCTCTAAAAACCTGGACATTGACACAAATAGGTGAAGACACACAATCTTGGTCTGCAATACAAATGAAATCTTGCAGTAGTTCTTTATATTTCTTGCCTTGTACACCAGTCAATATACTAATAACCCAATTGTCCTTCATTCACTCAGAATATGGGACCAATATAGGAAGCGCTTCAAGTTAGAGAGTATTTTATATGTGACAACTCTACATGATAACCACCTTTTTCCACCCTCTCAAACATACACAGTTTTTAATGTTTGGAAAACGTATGGAATTAAATCATTTAGAGATTTGTATATAAATAATGTTTTTGCATCCCATAAACAATTACACTCCAAATTTAGCTTCCCATAAACACAATTTTCCACTATCTCCAAATTAGAAACTTTGCTAAACATAATCTGCCCAATTTTCCTCACCTCTCCACCTATTTCTATTCCAAAAAAAATATTGATTAGTATTAGGAAGTCCCTACTCACCATTTAAGCAAAGGAGTGGAAGGCAGCCATGCACAGAATTCACTTTAGCTCCATATGCACAAAACATTCAATTATTCAACTTAAAATCCTTTATCGAGCACATCTGTCTTATTTAAAATTGCCCAAAATGTTTCCAGGGCAAGATCCAACCTGCAAACATTGCAATCAAGCTCAAGCCTCACTAGGCCACATGTTTTGGGCGTGTACCAAATTAACATCATTCTGGACAAAAATGTTTAAATGCTCATCAGACAGCTTTGGTGTCACAATCCCTCCTAATCCATTAACAGCTGCGTTTAGTGTACTTTCAGATGGGCTTAGAGTGGAGAAGGACAAACAAACTGTAATTGCCTTTACTGCACTATTAGCACAAACAGTAGACTTCTCTTGTTCAACTGGAAGAATTGTAGCCCACATCTTTTAAGTCAGTGGGTAACTGATGTTATATACTATTTGAAATGGAAAAAAATCTAATTCTCACTTAGAGGATCTGTTCAAAACTTTTTTAAAATCTGGCAAGATGTAATCGATAACATTTTAGAATAAGCATTTATATTGGGGAGACTCAATATCATGAGACTCCTTTCCCTTTTTAATAGTCTCAATAACTAATTTCTCAGTAATAGTCTTACTCTGGCTGTTGGCCTTCCTCTGTTTTTCATGAGCGGGGCTTGAATTGAATTTAGTTTTGTTAAGTTTGACTTGATTGTATGGAATGTTACATACTTTTAATAAATTCAACAAAAAATGAAAAAACAACTGTCGGGGTCAATTTTCTTAGCTCTTTTTATGCTTCATCTGGAGAACTAAAAATGTTATTTTTAAATATAATCTGTTATCTTAGAAGGGACATCAAATTTACATAAGATTGTAATTTATTGAAACGAACCATCCCTGTTTTGTTTCACTGAAAAAATATTGCAATATGCTATTTACACCTAAAAGGAAGGTTGGGAGTGTGTGCTGATAGCGTGTTGCTGCACCCACCACATCACCTGGATTGGGACCCGAGTGCAGCGGTGACACCTCAGCACCACACAGGAGCAGTATGTTTTTTACAGTTAATGGAGTGCCAATCCTGCCACCAACCCCCATGTTTTTCCTGTAACTTGGAGGATCTGCTTGCAGGGCTGGATGCAAGTTAACGTCATACCAAGGACAAAGCAATTGCAGGTTAAGGGCCTTGCCAAGGGCCCAACAGAGCAGAGTCACTTCTGGCAGTTACGGGATTCAAGCCAGCAACCTTCCAAATGCCGGCGCAGATCCCTAGCCTCAGAGCCACCAGTCTACCCTGAACTCCTACAAACACTGTAAACAAATTGCCAGGATTTCACAGGGGTTAACTGTAATTTTTTCACAATTAAACACTGTTTGTCCCTCCATAATATTTGGGACAAAGACACATTTTTCATTGATTTACCCTTCTGCTACACAGTTTAAAATTAGAAATCAACAATTTAGAGTACACATTGCAGACTTTTCCAATTTGAATATGAGCAAAACATTCACTGTTATGACCAGCAGCTTTACTTCACATTTAAACACCTTAATCTTGACCTTATTCCACCAAAAGACATGAACATGAATTCATTTGCTTCAAGAGAGTTTAAAAAATACTGTCTACCATTCCTTACTAGCCCATCAACATTCTTTGTCTTCTTGTGTAATTTGTTGTGAATCTGCTTTTTGCTATCAGTAATGTGACCCACTGACATGACAATACGGAAGATCAATAAACAGCAGAGAATACCAAAAGAGTAGAGGAACAGTGTGATTGTACCTTTTTATAAGAAGAATGAAAATACTCTTTACTGTGGAAACTATAGAGGGATGAAGCTGACCTCACACAAAACGAACACTCAGAAAGAGTTATAAAGAGAAGGTTTAGGGAAGAGACTACCATAGGAGAGAAGCAGTTGGGTTTTATGCCAAGGAGAGGAACAACTGATTAATCTTTGCATTGGGCAGCTGATGGAAAAGTATATTGTTTCTATCAATTTGCAAATAGATAAGAGGTCTAGAGGTGCATTAGAGAGGAAGGAGTACCAGAAAAGTATATGAGAATTGTCCAGAATATGTATGAGGGAGTTTTGGCTCAGGTTAAAGGGAGTGTTGGAGTAACAGACAAGATCCCAATTACACTTGGTCTGCACCAGGGTTCTTCTTTTAGCACTTACGTCTTTGATTTGATTTTTGAGTAATGGGATGAAAGACCAATCTTCTTGGTGCATGTTTTTTGTGGATGCTTTTTGTGCTGAGCAACACCAAAAGGAGGAAGTGGAGAGGAAGTCAGAAGAATGGAGAAGGGTTTAGGAAGACAGAGGACTGACAATAAATGGGAAGAAGACAGCAAATTTGAGGTTTAATGATGATCAGGATTCAGAAGTTAGCCTGCAGGGACAGCTATTGAAAAGAGCAGCTAAATTTAAACATCTAGGATCAGTGGTAGAAACAAGATTGAGAATTAAATGCCGAGATAACTCATAGAGTGCAATGTGGATGGAACAATTGGAGAAAGGTATCAGCAGAATTTTCTGATAGAAGAATAAAGTCGAAGGTTAAAGGTAAGGTTTTTAAGACAGTGGCAAGACCATCATTGAGACATGGACAGTAAAATGAGCACAGAAGAAGAAGCTGGGTATGGCAGAAATGATAATGTTGAGATGGATGTGTGGAATTACAAAAAACAACAACATAAAAATTGAGGCGATCAGAGGTACAGAAAAAGTGGGAGAGATATCTAAGAAAGTCCAGGAAGGTAAGTTGAAGTAGTATGGACATTTGATAAGGTGAAGCAATGGATATTTAATCAAAAAAGTGATACAATAGAAGTGCATAGGAAGCAAAAGCAGGCAAGGTTGAAGCAAAGTGAATGGACAGAGTAAAAGAATATTCGAATTTAAATAGTTTGACTGTGGAGAGTGTGTAAGCTCTATGGAGACGGTTGATCAGAAATATCAACATCACACAGAAGTGACAAGCATGAAAAAAAGGAAACAACGTGACCCACTTAACCCATCGATAGGTTGTCAGAATGTTTTTTCTTTATTGCAGATTCATAGCTAGCAAGAGCCTTTATTCCACCAATATCAGATGGTACTCCACTCACAGGCACACTGGCACACTGGTCCACTGGTCTATCTAGCACATCTTTGGGAAGTCGGAGTGCCTGAAGAAAACCACTAAAGATATGAGGAGAATGTGCAGACTCTACACAGTTAAGAGGTGCTATGAATCAAACCCAACTCCCAGAAACTGGGAGACCTTGTGCCATTAAATATCACACTGTAAATGTTTGGAGTATCACTTTTAAAGACATTATATCAATAAAAATAAAGGGTGAGTCATTGACTGATAACTAGCCCCCCTAATTAGAAAGTCCTACATGAGCAGCCTAGCCCTGTCAATCAGTCACTGCTTCTTGGAAAAGCAAACATATTACAGCAGGAGTTGTGGCACAAGTTCAATAAAGCGCTGTTCCAATTTTAAAAGTCCTCAGTATATTAAAATATTGACACATGATTGTTTGCAGAGCAAGGAGCAGAGTAACTTTTTTACACTAGGCTTAGACTGGCACTTCACAAGGGGAAACAGGTGACATTTGGAAGGCTGCCATCATAAACGGAGCTGCTAGGCCTCCAAAACCAAATTTAGTGCTCAAGCCGTTTCCTCCAGCAAGCCCAGGGTCAGGATGAATTGCTATATACAAGCTATTGTGCATCCAGGAGTAAGTGTCTGCAGGGAATGAAAGATTAGTATTATGGCCCCAGTCCTTCCTAATGAATCACTAAGGATTAAGCAAAAAAAAAAAAAAAAGAATCTGCAAAAACTGAAGGCAGAGTTAAGCACCGGCTGGGCTGAATATCTTTATATATTTTTTAAAAAACAGATCTTTACACTTCACCATCGGAGCCCATTTCCCCCTCCTCTGGCTTGATAGAACTTCCTTCCTGACCACTCATGACTTCCTGCTCCAGGCCTTATCACGGCAGAAAACTCGAACAACACAGTCTCGGCACAGTGCTGCCTCCATCGCAGCTCCTTAAATGGAAATAGCTCCCTGAGCGGGAGCAAATAGATTTGAAGCGTTAGTCACCTGCTTAGTGAAGTTAATGAAGTTATTTATTATAAACAAGTTGGTTCCTACTTTGGGCCTCAAAGAGGAAGAATAAATCAAAATGCTGGAACTCTGGGGCTCTTTTTAATCAAAACATCATCAAGGCATATTAGGCCAAGTCAATAAAGCTGAGTAACTTTTCTTTCTTAAACGTTCTTATAAAATCCAATTAATAACCACCAACTGTCCTTTCTGGGAGATCAGAATCAAGAATTGTGTGTTTTCTAGCAAAACCTATAAATTTACAGCCGGGACAGATATTTGTTCTACTGGGTGACAAAACTGGAATTAAGAGCTTATACTGCATGACCTATAATTGATTGAAAACCACAAGGATCATGGGTTCAAATCACAGGATTGCACTTAACGTGCTGTTGCTCCTTCTCGACATGATGTTCAGCATCCCAACACTATGATTTTTTAAGTCCTTATAGTGTAACTTTTTAATCTTTCTGTTTAATTTAAATCCAGAAGTATAGTGCATTCAGAAAGTATTCATACCCCTTCATTTTTTCACTCTTTCAACCAATCAATCAATCAATCAGCATTTATTTATATAGCACATTTTCATACAAAAAAATGTAGCTCAAAGTGCTTTACACAATGAAGAATAGAAAAATAGAAGACACAATAAAAAATAAACATAAGTCAACATTAATTAACATAGAATAAGTAAGGTCCGATGGCCAGGGTGGACAGTAAAAATAAAAAAAAAAAACTCCAAAGGCTGGAGAAAAAAAAATACAATCTGTAGGGATTCCAGACCAAGAGACCGCCCAGTCCCCTCAGGGCAATCTACCTAACATAAGTCAAACAGTCCTCTTTGTATTTAGGGTTCTCATGGAAGGACTTGATGATGATGGTCACGTAGACTTCTGGCTTTCAGTCCATTAATGTTGGTGCATCATGATGCTTTGAGTAGGTGGTGGTGGCGCAGGCCGCCACCACAAAGAAACCGGAAAAAGAAACAGAAGAGAGAGTAGGGGTCAGTACGGATTTTGGAGCTACTATGAATAGTGATTATGATGAATTGAACATACAGAGTATCAGGATTCAAGTTTTGATTGATTGATTGATTGACTTCCACCTGACTCCAGCCTCGATTGAAGGGAGGCGGTCCCTTTTATACGTACCTGGATATGCTCCAGGTACTCCCCGGCAATCAAACTCAGAGACGTAGAAAGTTTTCGGGCAACCATCCGTGTGATTGGTATCCTGGCTGCAAAGTCGTAAAATTGTAAACAGCACTAGCGTGCACAAAACTGAGTCCAAAACAGAACTGAGGGAATAAGGTAAATGTGGAGGCTTTTAAAGAGGAAGACAGGAAGTGAGATCAATGGGGTGGCCCTCATGAAAGTCTTCAGCCATAGGTTCGAGCCCGGACTTGACATCACAGGGGCCGGAGCCGGCAAGGACTCCTTCCATAGGCTCGGTCCCAGAAGTGACGTCAAGAGGACCAAGTGAAATCTCCCGTGAATGGTCTGCAGGAAAGGGAGAAAAAGAGTGAGTGCACTCTGCCACATCCTGGTATGTGTATATATATACATATTCATAGGTCTGAGTTGCAGTCTGATTATTTGGATGGTCACCTACCAAGTAACGCTTGTGGTTGGTCGGCTAGTCAGCAAACATCCACCACACCTTCTCAGTTGCGAGGTATATATATATATATATATATATATATATATATATGAGTGTAATACTCTGATCTTCACCCTGTCAGATAACTGAACCAGCTGCCATGGTGCAACATCCGAGGCTTCACCTCAGGTGCTTACGTTCGAGGTTCGATCTCCATGAGGGGATGCAATAGTGTATATACCTGATGAGCCCCAATAAGGGCGAAACACATATCGTGTACTCTTTGCATTATTTGGCAGATACTGTATAACATATCTATGATATGCTTCTCACAACTGGCAGATGTTTGCTGACTGGCCAACTAACCACAAGTGTTACCTGGTAGGTAACCTCCTAAGTAATCAGATTGCGATTCAGACCTAATTATGTATTATGTATGTAAATATAGTTATGCATATATAATATTGCAATAAAAACAAACAACAACCTAAAAACACATAAGGACTCTTGACTCAGATAACAGAGAGCTGCTGCTGTCAATAACAGGGTTGTAGATGGGAGTAAGATGAGGTCAGACTTGCTCAGATTGTACCTCAGGTTTATATTTCAAGCTTGTAGGTTCATGTCGAACATGCTGATAGATATTTGCTTCTTGTTTGAAGTCATCAGCATTCAGAATAATTCATTATTAAGATATTGGTAATGGAATGATTCATTTTTTTACTTGCTGAATCTGTCAGGAAGAAGTAACTTATCTTTGTAAGGCCTTAACATGGACAAATTTACTTTGCATTTCATTGTACTCTGGTTCTTTTTCACCATTACTCCATCACCTTAATCTTAAGTCCTCCTGTTTTTTCCACCCAGTCTGATGAAACCCATGCAACATTAAAATAGCATCTGAAATAAGAGGTTTAATCAAGTTCTCCACAATACCCAAAATGTCACAGTACAGAACTCACTGAAATGTAACAGTTCATACAACTTACAGTATATAAAAGCAGACAAAAAATTATAATTTGTCTATTTCCTGTTTTGTTTACATTCACATTCTATGGTCATGAGCTGTCTGAAATTAAATTAAAAATTGAGTGAGTAGGAACACCTGAAATGAGGTTCTTCTTCAGGGTTACTGAGCTCTCTTTCTGTGGCAAGATGACGAGCTTGCCTTTATGGTTGGACATCAGCATAGAACCACTGACTCTCCTGAACAACACAAGTCAGCTGAGATGGTCTGAGAATGTAGTTAGAGGGTAGAACAGGTCTATCAAACACAACCCACCTGGAAAAAAAACAAAGAACAGACCCAGGACATGTTGAAGTGTTTGTGTCTTCTGGGTGTCCGGACATTCTTTAAGAAGAGCTGAATGAACTTGCTGAAAAAAAGGAGGTCTGGTCAGTCCACCTCAGAGTATTGCTACCATAATTCTCAAGAAGAAAATTGATCATGATGATGACGACGATGGCCCACCTTTACCTTTTTAGGTAAAAACTGGAGAATGCTTACAAAAAATGACATACTAACTTTTGGTGTAGATTTGCATACAAATGTTGTTTTGCCATATTTAATGTGTAGGGCCTCATGATGCACACTTGTTATGTTTAAAATTATTGAGATCAAATATGATGAGCACTGAATTTGAAGGTTTTTTAGTGTTGTACTCAGAACTCAGTTACTTTCAAGAGTAGAATTGTGCCTCAGACTGATTTTGACCCTTCAAACATCACCTTCCACCTAACAAAACTATTCCCAAATTGTGTTACATAGCCCTGACAATCAAAACAGACTTTTTTCTGTATTGCCAGCCTTCTGTTACTTTTGAAGATAACGAAACCAAATGAAACAATCTGTTACAAAGACCTCACTTGAGTCTTTTCACTAAATCAATTTCCTTTCTTTTGTGAGCATATAAAAACTTTCAGTCAGACTTAAGATTTCTGCAGGTTTATTAATATTTCTTGTGTTTATTTTTGTGGACTAGCTCCTTTGCCAGATTAAAGTCTGCCTGTGCCTGATAGTGGCTGTGTTTGTGTAAGGGGCACAAGGCCATCTGATAGCAGGCGGTAGCATCATGCGATAAGAAATATTTTTGATGGGAACTGGCCAGAAATTAAAATCTGTAAACTGAGGTCAGTCAACAAGCACAACAAAGTTCAAGGACTAATACTCACCCATCATCTGTTAATTAAGCTCTTAATATGCTCATATCATTTTTTTTTCAGAGTCATTTTGGCCTGCCATATCACCATCATACATCTCTATGGAATGTGGGAGGAAATTAAAGTAGACCTGCATGGAAGTAGGGTGCAAACACCATGCAGGTGGTTATCACAATCAGTCTAGTTTTTTGTCTTAGTTATCATGCTTCACTACATTATTTTATCCATTCTTTACAGAAGCCACTCAATCAAAGCCAGGGTTGTGAGATGGCACAGCCTATCTAGTTGGCATCAAGCTCAAATTAGGATTGCAATATGTCACTATTTGTACTTTATTCAATCAGTATTTTATAATGTCAAAATAAACTTAATTAAGTTTTATATAGAACAGTAAATAGCAATTCTTTCCCAACATCCATTCAGTGAAGGGAACTGGTCCATCACAAAGCTCTCTCAATCATTCTGGACACATCAGAGTCAGCTTGCTCTCCATGCCCTTGTGGTGTGAGAGGAAGCAGGTGTGAAGAACTAGGAAGAGCGTAGAGAATCTAGACCAAGTCAGAGTTTGATCTTTGGACTCTGCAACTGTGAGGTAACACTACTAACCACCTAGCGCCCCTATACTCCTCTAAAACACTATATAAAGTTATCATCAACGCATGTACAAAGTACAGCACAATTATTACTTGCATGTCCTAATCAACATGCATCACATCACTACTCTGTAGAGCCATGATTAGCAAGCATACATCCTTATGTTAAAAATTATGTCTTCCTGACATGAAAAGTCTCAAAATACACGTAATTATATCATTAATGTCAAATCCTGACTTCAAGAAGCCCATTCCCGATCTCTCCTCCAAGTTTTAAAGGTAGGGGAAATTACAGTTGTTCTCATAAGTTTACATACCCGGGGATTAATTAGTAATATGAATACAATCTTTGAAGAAAATTTGAGCGATCAGATAACCCACATTTCTTTTATTTATAATGGGATTCAAATTAAACTATTAGGCATCACAGAGTAACAATAAAATCCAATGTCTGTCTTTCTGTCTGTCAGCTTTTCACAAAAGAACTACTTAATGGATCTAGATCGTTTTTTTTTTTTTGACAAATTTGCTTGAATATTCTGGTTGATGTTGTGACTCCTCTCATCATGCTAAGTACTGTATCATAGTTCTGTTGCTGCATCGATTTATTTGCGCACCTTGCCTCTGCTTAGCTGGCGATACCTGTTTGTTCAGCAGACATTATCTTCTAGAGATTGTTAAAGACTAACGCTTGACATTTTTTGAGAGAAACAGATCACAGCTATGTGTATTTTGGAGGGTACCTGTTCATTGGTGGAAATATCACAGCCATGTGCTCTTCTTCCCCACACGGTGGATGCTCTTCCATCAGAGCCGAACATAATCAGATACAGTGGCAACGTTTGACTTTGGACCATATCTACCTTCTGCTTGGGAAGAGATACCTTGCTATCTTTTTACAGTTTTGGCAAAGAGATCACAGCTATATTCTTGCCCCTGATAGCAAAACCAAAAATATTGCATATCAAGAGGCTCTCGGACATGAAAGGTATCAATATAAATTCTTCTCAGTACAAATTATTACATTTTAAATCTTTTTTATTGATTTTTAAAGGTTGTCCTGTTTAATTACTACACAGGCGGATCCGCAGGAAGCAGCTAGTCATTGAATAGAGCATAGCCGTAAAGGAAATAAAAGAATGGTCCTGTTCAAATGTTTGCATATCCTTAGTTCTTAATATTGTGTATTGCCTTCTTTAGCAGCAATGACAGCTTGCAGTGTTTTGTGATAGTTGGGAATGAAGCCCTTTATTTTCTCAGATGGAAAAGGTCGCCATTCTTCTTGGCATAAAGCTTCCAGGTTCTGTAAATTCTTTGGTTGTCTTTCATGACCTGCGTGCTTGAGATCTTTTCAAAGATGGCTCAATGATGTTGATTTTCGGAGATTGTGATTTCCTATCCAAAATCTTCACTTTATTTTGCTTCAGCCACTGAAGGGTCAGCTTGGCCTTATGTTTTAGATCACTGTCATGTTGGAATGTCCAAGTGCGCCACATACGCAGTTTACAGGCTGATGAATGTAAATTTTCCATCAATTTTAATCAAATTCCCTGTGGCGCTGTAGCTCATACCACACCAAAACAGCTGAGATACACCTCCATGCTTAATGGTAAGGATGCTGTGCTTCTCTATTTTGGTCTCATCACTCCAAATGATTTTGTTTAATAGTTTTGAAGCTTCTCTTGAATGCTTTTCAGTGTTTTTAAGCTAAGTGTTTTGTGGGATTGGTGCAGCAATGGCATTTTTCTGGCAGCTCTCCCATTCAGCCCATGTTTGTTCAGGTGTCTCCTTATTCTGCAGTCTGAGACAACCACACCACTTTGTTTCACAGAAGCCTGCACTTCAGTTGAACATTGCCTGACAGTTGTGTTTGAACTTTTTCTTCGTCAACCTGACTGTGGTGTTTTATTAAAAGTACCCTGAATTTCTGCTTCTTGATCAGAGTTTAAACACTAGTGACTGGAATTTTTAAATCTTGCATGCATGTTGATTCTTTCTCACAAATCCATTGAAGTCAGGTGCTAAGACCTATTCAGTCAGTGAAGAGTGCAAGGAACACATGTAGTGGAACATTAGTCCATCACATATCTCAATCTCATACACTTCCACAAGAACTTATAAGCAGCCATTTTAGAAATACCAATTAGCCTAATATTCACATCTTGCAGAAGAACCAGAGTACTCCGAGAATAACAGACACAGAGGAATCCAAGAAACATCCACTCAGACAATGGAACCATTCAGAGTTCAGATTATTCTTATTTAAAGGGTGCAATAGTTACTACTGCTGCCTCACAGCTTCAGCTTTGAAGTCCTATACTCCAATGTGAGCCCGATCACCATGAGTAGAATGTACTGTACATGTTCTCTCCAAGTCTGTGTGTTCAGCTTCTACTGAGGTTTCCTTCTACACTCCAAAGACAAGTAGGTTTGGTCGATTGGGTATTGCAGACTTTGTGGCTCAGTGCAGATGGAAGATCCACAAGGAAGCCTTGAGACAGATTGTCACACCATCCTGAATTCCTGTCTTAGTGCACTGTAATTCCTGTAACTGAGTAAGCAAATTGGAAAAAGGTGTCAATAAGTAAATGATTGCTTTAAAATTCAGTACATTCACACATATATTAAGTGATTGTAAAGCATTAACTGAAGAGTATCACTACTGTATTATTCATGAGCCCAAATCAAAAATTTAATCTAGACATAATAGGTTAAGAAAAACAGCAGTTTTGCTTAGAGAGAATAGATGACGTACTTCCAAATAGCAGATTAATGTCTGGGATATGACTGAGTCTTCCCAAAATGTTATCCACGTGGCTTGCTGCACCATAGTTTACGTAAATGTAACCTTTAATAAATGAAAGGTACACTTCACCACAATATCCCTCTATTGTACTGCATAAAATAAGATTATAGATTTAGATTTTTCACCGGAATTACCTAAAAGAGGGCAGCATGGTGGTGCAGTGGGTAGCGCTGCTGCCTCACAGTTTGGAGACCTGGGTTCACTTCCCTGTGTGGAGTTTGCATGTTCTCCCCGTGTCTGCGTGGGTTTCCTCCGGGTGCTCCGGTTTCCTCCCGCAGTACAAAGACATGCACGTTAGGTGCATTGGCGATCCTAAATTGTCCCTAGTGTGTGCTTGGGGTGTGTGTGTGCGTGCCCTGCAGTGGGCTGGCACCCTGCCCAGGGTTTGTTTCCTGCCTTGCACCCTGTGTTGGCTGGGATTGGCTCCAGCAGAACCCCTGTGACCCTGTAGTTAAGATATAGCGGGCTGGTTAATGGATGGATGGATGGATTACCTAAAAGAAAAAAAAAAACTATAATAACACCTTTCATATTATTATTTTTAAATACAGAGCAGCATTTTTTAACTGTATGCGGTATTACTTACATTTTACTTCAGTGGTTAACTTGTCTAAGCTGGCAAGTTTTAGCAACACTGGTTTGTTGACATCAAGACACATGGCAAACAACCTTAGAGCAAATAATGGGGCATCTCTTTTTCTCTGCAATTAGATCTGGTGTCTACAGAACTCCCTGGGAGGAAATAGATGAGCAAAGGAGTAATTACACAGGCATTTAAAAAAATGAAAATGGAAAGCCACAGTGTTGCTGTGGTACCAGCACAGCAATACAAATGACATACTATTGCAAGGCAGTCACCCAGAGTTGCAACATGTGATATAGGGCAATGGGGCCACTGCCTTCATGCAAACCTAATAAAATGTTTAACTCACTCTCATCAGACTATGTAGAATGCACATATAAACTTTAAACATACTGCTTCAAATTAGATTAATTTTTAACAAATTTAAAGCCATGCTGGTCTGGTGTTAAGGATTTTGTCCATATGCAGTCTGCACATTCTTTGTGCTTGTGTGTGAATGTTGGGATCCTTTAGTTAGTTTTCTTTTCTTGCCAGTTCCAAAAAAGTGTGCATGTCAAGTTAATTGGCAATTTCAAACTGGTTGAGTTCATTATGGTTAGTTTCCCTTTTATTGTTGCTTTTGAATTAGTTTTTTGTTTTTAGGCCATTTTTGTTAATATTGTTTTATATTGTGATAGTCGTAATGGATAAACAGGAATCCCGATTGGGATGGAAAGCAGTCCCTTACCTGACCAATAGGAAGTTAAGGAAAGACAGTTGTGATAATAATAATAATTCTTCTCATTTTATAGTGCTTTTCTCTCCAATCAAAGTGCTTTGGTGAGTGGGGAGCAACTTCAACCTTCATCCATTATTGCTACAGCACACTCATAACACATTAGCTGTTAGGTAGTGAAGCGGTGAGAGAGAGATTGCCAATTAGAGACAGGGGATGGTTAGGGGATCAGAATGACATGGAGAATAATTTAGCCAAGACATCAGGATACACCCTACTCTTTTCAAAAGAAGCCCAGTGATCTTTAATGACCACAGAGAGTCAGGACCTTGGTTTTACATCTCATCCAAAGGATGGTGCCATATTTACAGCACAGTGTCCCTGTAATTGCCCTAGTGCATTGGGATTCACATTCAGACCACAGGGTAAGAGCACCCTGCTGGTCTCAACAACACCTCTTCCAGCAGCAGCCCAAGCTTTTCCAAGATGGTCTCCCATCCAAGTATTGGCTGGACCCAGACACGGTTAGCTTCAGGTGAATGACCTGTTCTGAAGTGCATGTGGTATGACAGTTGTTCCACCACTATAATAGGGGGCAGTGCTCTCT
Organism: Polypterus senegalus; assembly: GCF_016835505.1. NCBI lineage: Eukaryota > Metazoa > Chordata > Cladistia > Polypteriformes > Polypteridae > Polypterus > Polypterus senegalus. The sequence continues at coordinate 39,495,951 of NC_053158.1, forward strand.
CTGGTTTGAACACCAACAGAGCTACATGGGAAGTGCAGTTCTGAAGGACAACCCTGTTGTGGTCTGTTGGGGTCCCCAGATGCTGCAGGGGTCCATTGCCAGGAGAGAGCTCCCTTATTTAATGATGGTTCTGCATAACCCAAAAGTGCATCCTGGGTGCAATGTTCTGTTGCTGGATGTACTCCCAGGTCCAGCATGGAAGGAAGCTTATTCACTCTCTTTCTGAGTCAGAGATGGGGGAAGAGGATGGCAAAGCTTGCTGGGAGGAGTGGAGGAAACAAAAGAGCAGAAAGGGGATTTTATTTGAAGAAGCAACATGTAAGGTATTTTCCAAAAACAAAACTGTCATTTGAACCTGGGACATTGTTTATACAGTTGTGTCTGGAGTTTAAAGCTTTGAGCTTCCTCTGTTGGACAAAATGTACTCATTTTTTAATTGTTATGTATTGTGTTTATGAGCCTCAATGCTACGTTCCTTGTGGTTTTAGGTGGAGACACCATGATGTGATTGATGAGAGACCACCTTCCATCTTTATTTTCTGGTGGAGGAGAGTTTGCATTATTATTTGTGAGTATTGTATTGCATTTCTGGGTTATTGGGTATTTTTGCTTGTTGTTCAATTCATAGTTTCTGGATTTCTGGATTGAAGATTAGACTTGTTTGCCATGGGTTGCCTTTTCCTGGTTTCACCAATGTTGTGCTTCTTTTGTTTATATAAATACTTTCTTCATTTATAAAGATTCTTTGTTGACCATGAATTCTCTTCAGGGCATTTTTGTGTATTTTTGAGTGTATTTTGAATTTTTAAATACCTGAGCTCCATTTTAGAGCTATGGCAGGTGGTGAAGTCTGCCTTTAGAGTTTCGGGTCAGTCTGCCAAGGGTGAGGCCTATTTTTCTGTCAGAATCAATAAGGTTCTGCTCTATGGTATGGTGATTGGAGACCTATTTACAGTTTTTGCTATCTTTTGTACTCTATTAAGGACTAGCTTTTCTATGGCTATTGTTTGCATTGTGCCCAGTGCTGTTGGATTAAGCAGGTTTAAGTATGTTATTTTATGTGTCAAGGATTTAATTAGCCATCTGAGACCAGTGAGACTGTTCTAAAGGGATCACAAGAGAAGGTTTCAGAAGAGCCCAGAGGGGTCATGTGTCTTTTTCCTTTTCGACTCCCAAGCTATTGACATGGAAGAAAACCAATGACAACCTACCTCAACACAATCTGTTACATCATCCTTTGGACTCAGAGTTGCTACAACTTGTCTGTTATGTCCCAAGAAAAAGGAAAGCCTAATTTCCTCATCAGTGTGCATTTCCCTAAGTTAACAACTCTGCATTAATTATTTCCTGTATTGAATGGCTAATTTTATAATCTTACTTGTTATATTTCTTTCCCTGTATTATTTTTAAATATAGAGCTATAAAAGTTATAAAAGCCTACATCCCTATCCTGGGTTTATTATCTCTATGTGCTCAGTGCAGCCAGGATAGGCATGTGCTCCCTGTAACCTTTAACTGGATGAATAAATAAGAAAATGGATGGATAAAAGTTAACACTATTAAAATGTGCCTACAACATATTTAAGACATCATGCAGACTCTACACACATACAGTACATTAACTGGGAATGAGATTAAAATCTAAAACTTTGTGTCCATTAGGCAGGAGTGTTTAACCACTTAACCACCACCACCATGTAGTTGTTCCTTTTCTTCTACTGTACTGTTGGAACAGCAAGCATTGGTTTAAAAGTGAGAACACACCAGCTAGGACATGAATCATTGTAGGAGCTTTTAGGGAGCTACTGACAGTTGTATTTGGTTACCACTTGTTTTAAGCAAATTCCAGTTTTACCATATTTAATTGATTCAGCTATTTGTTGAGATGAAATGGGTCTTAAAGCAGCACTTCAGGTAACATTACCATCTCACTGAGCATGGACCACGGCTCATTTGACAGTTATTAATGATGTGCTCCTCTTTACTACCAGAGTTAAAAGTCTTGTCATCTGGCCGATTGAAGTCAATGTCACATTATGCAACTTCTAGTTCTAGTTGGACATGCTAGACTTTCTGACTGGAGTTGCTGATCTCATCACCAATTTATATAAATGAAAATCACTGCCCATGTCATACTTTCCAACTGAGTGCAGACCTTCTAGTAAATCATACTCACCTCTTTCATGACGGCCAATAACAAGCTGCAGTACGGTGCTGGTGCTGTATAAAGTTTCAACTGGTACAGTGATTTCAGCTGCAATCTTGGTCTTTTTTTTCTTTTTTTTTTCATTCTGTCACAATATAAAAAGCATCAGACAGATGACCTTCTCTTCTGTTCATTTTTCCTTGTTACTGCATTCTATGCATTTTACTTCCGGATGAGTTTTCATTGGTTGCCAGCTGTTATGGACACAGAGCTGCCCTTACAATTAAAGATAAAAGATAAGGCTATGTAAATGAAGGCAAAGACTGAAAATCGCTGGAAAAGCTGTCTAATGTGAAATGGCCTTTACAGTATGTATCTTGAACTTCTTTTAAGGTGGGGATGCTTAGCAATTTTTATCTTTGAGTGTGAAAATTAGAATTTCAAAAGCAGCTCCTAAATTGACTTAAGAACTGGAATTATACGGCCATGCTTCTTAACTCTAGTTATGATCTTTGCTTCCTTATATTGAAAAAACTGTAGTGTAGTAAGTTAACGATTTCAATAGACCAGGGGTCGGCAACCTAGGGCACGCTTTTCAATGTCACTCTGATTGAACTGAAATATCTTAGAAAATTTAATTTTAATTACAGCACACGCATTCTCACTCCACGTCCCCACGTACTTTTTCCATAAGCGATTCACATGTAAATGGAAACCATGTGTTCAGTGCAGGCCATGGTACATTAAAACAAACCTCTTGTTATTATATTTTAATTACAGCGCACGTGTTTGCACTCCGCGTCCCAACCTACGTTTTGCGCATGCGACACACATGTACATGGAAACCATCTATTCAGTGCGGGCCGTGGTATGTTAAAATGTGTGCGTTATGCCATGAAAGTGCTGTGTGTCGTACATCAGGTGTACCAAGATATCATCAAACTAGAGTAAACATTAGTAAACGTTTTAAAAAATCTGATGAGAAAAGTGAAGCTATAAAAAGGGCTGTTTCTGGCTTTAAGAAACAAACTACTTATTTTATTCAAATAATTGCAACCAAAAGTAAAGCCACCGAATGTAGTTATAAAAAAATTGACAAAACATTTTTCTCACATATGATCCTATGTATTTTAAAATATTGAACGACCAATAATATACGATCCGGTTATAATGGGCTTCAAAAGTATATAATACAATAATGTATACTTTTGAAGCCCAATATAACCGGACCAATTTTGATACAATATTTAACAAAATTGGTAGAATTATGTCGGCACGTGGAATAACATTGTAACATAGCTTCTGCACAACACCGCTGAAAGGTTGCCGACCAATGCAATAGACCATCCATAAAATATTCAGTAGTGAATTCTGCTTTTGACAAATAAATGAGATAGCTTTCACTATCTTGCATATTAGAAGACAGCCGTCATTTTGCAATACTTCTAACTTTCAAGGTCAGGACTGTGCTATGGAAACCCAGAGGCCTACTTCCCACACTCACCACTGCTCCTCCATGATCCCTGGTGCTCATCCACAGCTGAATCCCAGTTCTCACTCAAAGAAGCAGAACATCTTCAGGTAATGTGTCTTTTCCAATGTATGACAGGGGTCTAAATATTCTGCAAAGGGGCACTTTGATACCTTCTAACACGCAGAGGGACTTCTATTAAAATAACTCCCCCCACCTTCCTATTCTCCAACAGTTTCCTCAAATTATAGCCCCCAATGTTATTTCACCCTTTGCTCTGGCTAGTTAGAAATAAAAAAAAAATTGCAAGAAATTCAATTTGCTTAATGTTCCGCTTCACAAAAAAATTTTCATGAAATAAATGGTGTTTTACCATAAACAAAACTCGTAAAATTAGCACACGCATTTTCATCTCCTTGCAACCTTGCTCTCTGTATGCAAGCACATGGCAAACTTTATGTTGGTAGAAAGCATGGAAACAGGGACACAGCTAGGCAGCACTTACCTGCAAGCACTTTTAAGGCTTTTCTCCATTGCTAAAATCTATTGGCCTAGCTATATGGCTTCCAGTAAGCCTCGAGAATTATCATGGCTTGGAACGTCTTCTGGAGTTGTGGAAAGTGAATGCAAGATGGGGTTACACCTGAACTGAAATGAGCAGTGCGAGGTGGAGTTGGCGGTATGAATACGTATGTGAGCAGTTCACAGCCGAGGTGAGAGGCTGCAGAGCCACATGGAAGGAGACATGGAAGACTATGACATTGTTGGAGGGTTGCTGAGGATGAAGACAGTTGCTTTGTTTGTGGAATAAAATTTAGGGAGCAATATTACTTGCTTTCCAAAAAAAAAAAAAATCTTCATTTTAATGAGTTTCATGCTTTGCAATTGTGAAAACGCATGAAAAACAAACTTTAGGGCAAAAGTGTGAAACTGTATGCAAAACAAAATTCAGCTATTTCAGTTAACCCCAGCTATTTCAATGTTGTCAGGCCATTTTTTCTAACATCAGGACTTTGTAAGGTCTTGTGGCATTCACATTGCCCTGTAACTCCATTGATTGAATTAAATTTGTATTTAGGTTAATGAATGGTATTAAAACATTTTCAGCTAATTACTGTATAGCTTCATCCATCCATCCATTCATTATCCAACCCGCTATATCCCAACTACAGGGTCACGGGGGTCTGCCAGAGCCAATCCCAGCCAACACAGGGCGCAAGGCAGGAAACAAACCCCGGGTAGGGCGGCAGCCCACCGCAGGGTGCCCACACACACAAACACACCAAGCACACACTAGGGACAATTTAGAATCGCCAATGCACCTAACCTGCATGTCTTTGGACTGTGGGAGGAAACCGGAGCACCCAGAGGAAACCCACGCAGACACGGGGAGAACATGCAAACTCCACGCAGGGAGGACCTGGGAAGCAAACCCAGGTCTCCTTACTGCAAGGCAGCAGCGCTACCACTGCACCTCCGTGCTACCCAACTTTTACCTAAGTATATGTAAATCAAGGACATGTTATTTGAATGTAATCATACTAGTGCTCTCATGGTCATGAAAGGAGTAGGCGACAGCGCAGGGGGCGACGCAGGTGTGAAGGAAGTTCACCTCTAACTTTCATCTCTGAAGTTACTTGAGTAGAGAAGATAAGCAAACAGCACATTCTATTGTACAATACTGACTGATCTTGGCCACTAAAGATATCTTTATAATCTCAACGCTGTAACTGCTTCAATGATGACACATTTACCTGTCCATATGTTATAAAACAAATTATAATAATGACTGCTCTTCTCATTTTAAGATAAATTCCTTCACCAGGTATCAGAGTGTCTTGCAAGCTATTTAATCTCAGTTATTAGATTAAGCTACACACATCTATCAGCTCCAGTCTGTAGTGATCATTCTCTTTTACACTGTGATTTGTAAACTCTTATTTTACTCCTACTAGGATTTATAAATTTGGTCCACTGGAAGAACTGGAATGCTCTGGAATGATTAGGCTGCTGCTGTCAAACAGAAAATTCATCCCTTGGTAGGAATAACTCAAACAGCAATTCTAGAACAGCTTCCCAAGTTAGTTCATGTAAAAGCTGAGCAAACTTTCTTCGAAACAGGGATATTTGAATCCACTGGAGTCAGTGGTTGGGCTAGTGTGCGCTTGTGAGGGTCTAATGGCTGAGTGACATGCGTGTTCTGGTTGGGCTTAGCACCTTGAAGGAGGATAAAAGGACAGATATAGTGCTGGTGGCATGAAAGATGTTGGACATTTCTAAATGTACTACACAGTCACATGGAAAATTGATTCTGGACAGATAGAACATTAAATTTACAGGGAATGTTCCAGAAAATATAAAGGAAGTTGAAAAGAACCACATGGTGAAGGGTCACTCACTCTTATTCTTAAGGGGATGTGGAGGATCTTAAACTGCAGTTACTCCACAGTCAGTCTCTGGGATTGTGTGGTGATGCTCAGAAGGTTTGTCAGGTCAACATACTGTGCATCTAGAGATTAAAAAATTTAGAGATACCTCAATGTAACTTTGAATTGCAGAGACAAAAAATATGACTGTCATTGATACATAAGTGTCTAACGCTATAGACAGTGTAGATATCTTGGAGACAGTACTTAAAAATGCATTACCTACTTGCTTAGTAGCCCTATTTGAAACTTCTATGTACAAAAGGAGAATGCTGGAAATTCTCTTGGAGATATCAAGAATAGCCTGACTGGCAAAATATCCTGGCCCCCATAAACCTGAATATTAAATCATCACTGAATTTCTATACCTGTCAGAGACACAATTTAACTATAGACCTCCTAAAGATATTCTTCTACATTTCGGAGAAAATCAGGGTCATGAAGTCTTAATGGCTCTTATTTAAGCTATTAATGAGTGAAGGCGTTTGATGGGCCCTGTAAGTAGTTGGTATCAGTAAAGGCAGGAATGTTACAACTTTCTGATGCACAACAATGGTGAGGGAAGCAGTAAGTTTAAAGTGTGAAGTGTTCCATACCCAGTCAACTTTGGAATTTGACTTTGATTCATCAGTCATCAGGCGCCGCCACAAGTGGCAGCTATTCCAGCAGCCCCGTGTATGACTTTATCTTTCTACCTTTTCTCTCTGTTTTTCTCTATTTCACTGATCACTCCTACCACTTTCTTTTATGTGCACTCGTTCCCTGGACACTTTTTACTACTTTTACTTGTGAATTTCCCCTTGGGATTAAAAAGTATCTATCTATCTATCTATCTATCTATCTATCTATCTATCTATCTATCTATCTATCTATCTATCTATCTATCTATCTATCTATCTATCTATCTAGATATTGATCTGCTGTGGAAAAAAGAGAAGTTTGGTGAGGCAATGGAGAATCACATTAAGGCAGCCTCAAAGAGATTCTGGCAAAGATGACTAATCTGTTTAGTGATGTATGAGATCACTTGGACTGTCCTAGGCAGAAATCAAGTTCTTCCAGTCTGATTAGGGCATTTGTGAGAGGATCCAGGACTGGATGTCTTTTGAATGTTTGCCTGAGGGTAATATGAGACCTTCATCATGATGAATGACTGCGTACAGAGAGGTGATGATAAAGACAGAGTAGTCACAACCTGAAGCTGATCAGCAGCTGGAGAGCATGGTTAGTGTCTTTTAAGCATGAAGGAGGACCAATTGTTAAATTTGATCTGCTTTCTATTTAAATTGTGTTCTCTGTGTTGCTTTTGTTCATTCACCATCTGCTTGTGAGGCTTGAAACAATTGCAGAGGATAACTCTATGGGGACCAGAGACAAAATCTTATTCTTTTTTGCAGAAGCTTCACTGGAACTAAACATTGGAGATGTTTGCTTCATGAAGTCTTCTCTGGACCTGACATGACATCTGGTAATGTGTCCCAGACAGAAGATGAAAAGGGGACAGATCTAAGCATTAGAGATTCATTTCTGTCCTGCAATAGGAGAGGAACTCCACTTTACCTAAGTCAATTACAGAAAAGCCTGGGAGTATAACTATGGAAATGAGGACTAAACACAAGGAGAGAAGCCACAAATGGCTTTTCAGTGGTAATTGTATAAAATGCTTATTAAAACACAGGCTAAGACTCTGTCACAAACTTATAAACTTAATTCAGGTATTATTACTAATAAAACACCCATTCTCTAGATCAGGGATGGACAAACTGATATGTCAGGTCTCATCACAATGGATACTTTCTCTTAGTCATATTATACAGTTGGCATGGTGGCAGTGGTTAGCTTTGCTGCCTCATCAATACAGTGTCCTGTCTGTGTGGAGTTTGCATTTTGTCCCCATGTATTTGTTTTTTTTTTGTTAGGTTCTCTGGCTTTACTTATACATTTCCAAAGAAGTTCAGATTCCAAATTGGCAGGGTGTATTTATGAATACTGGGCATCCATGCGTGAGCTGTGGACTCTTTGCTGCCTTGTATCCAGTGCTGATAGAACAGGCTTTGTCCCGTTGTACATTATGTTATATTATGCTATTAGTATGCAGCATATTATGTGCTAGTTGCAATGCCATATTAGTTAAAATTGTTTTGTAATTCTTTAACTACAGGGTGGTCCAGATCTAATTATGTAGATCCAGATTGTCTGGATGACTTTGATTTACGCAGGGACGATTCCAGTTCGGCACAAAGGCGATTCTTCATGTTGTCAATTCTCATACTTCTCAATGGTCCGGGATTTTTCGGGTGATTTTCTATGTAATAAACTTAATAAGTTGTAGCATAATGACAATTGCATAATTAGATCTGAACCACCCTGTACAGTTCTACAGCTTATTCTTACTTGATGTGTTTGACATTGCCATTATCCAAATTGCAGATAACTTTCCTTTACTGTTTTATTTGTAGTTTCCATTATCCCAAACCGTTTTTTTCTCCATTACAAAGACATTTAAGATTTTTTTTATTAATTTTGCCTATTTTAAAGAGTGTAGGATTTTATTCTCCAGATTATCCAATTGTGTCTCCTTACATACCAATCTCATATTAGAAAAAGCCAATAAATATAAAGAAAATTATAGGAAAGACCTGTCTGATCTCAATGTAACAATATTACTGAAGTTTTCCACAACATGTATAGACACAACACAGAATGAAAAAGGAAACCATCAGACACCATAGACAGGAAGGGCCAGAGATGAAAAACACCAATTCAGAAAACACAATGGCACTTTAAAAGCTACACGTCACTGATTGATTTTATGTGCAGGACTGTTAAGAGTTAAAGTAAAGGATTAGGAAGGCAACAGGCAACCTCAGTAAGCCAGTAAATGACAGTTAAATTAGTGAGGATAATGATGAACTAGGGAAAATAATATTTGGCTAAACACAGGCACCTGAAGCTTTAAATTCTTTATCCTTTATTTAAATTCTTTATTGGTTATATTCTTATATAATATGCTACTGTGTCTCTCTGCTTGTCTGTCCAGGATTTTAAATCACCTGTAGCTCACAAACCGTTTGACCTATTGACCTGAAAATTGGTACACAATTACTACGTGACGTCTTTTATCCACTTTTGGGGTGACGATTTTTATTACTCTTTTTATTTTTATTTTATTTTATTGTAGAATCAAGTCTCAGCAGTGTGCAGCAGGGTGGTTGTGCGGTGCATGTGTATGGGTGCCGTTTTCATCACTACCACCTTCGCCGTCACTTCCCCTACCTCTTCATATCTTAAATCATTCTTGAGGCAGATTGAACACTTAAGTGCCAGCTTAAGTGAAAAATGAAGAAAAATGTACTAAGTAATTGCAACAGAAAAACTGACTTAATCAGTTTTAATGCGAAAAGATGCCGACAGGAGAAAAGAAAAAGCGGCTGCTAGAATAGAGAAAAGAAGAGTGCATCTACCTTTGAGCAAATGAATGCTAAATGTACAGAGAAAGAGGATGAAAACTATGAATGCTCAAGTCAAGTGTATTCACTGCACGTTATCGTGCAGTATGCCATTACTGGTGATGAAATAATACAGTATTTGTGTCTAAGTATGTAATTTCTTGGTCATATTAGAATGTGAGAAAAATATGTGATCATCAGCAGCCCATGCAATATGTATGTAAAACAAATATGTAAGAAAAATGAGAACTTTTACACTAACTCACTGCTGCTCCAATCTTTTTGTTGTGTGTGTATAGCTACTGAAGCTTCTACAAGGTTTGAGGACTTCAGAAAGGCATGAAATAGGACTGTCTTGTATATCTGAACTCTTAACTGTATTTAATGACGGGCATACACCATGTGATTTTTAGAAATCATGGTCAAGTGACTACTCACACTCTATGACAGAGACATCAGGTGTATGTGTGCTCAAACTGTGTAAGGACGTTTGACCTAATTAACATGCTATGATGTAGGTGCTCAGACTATACATGTACATGGCCTCAACTAACAGTTCTACCAAGTTTTAGGCTCCTGAATTCATCAACAGGAAAAAGAACTGCATTGCTGGCTCTTGCTGTACTTACTATACTCCGAAACTACAGTACAAAGATGAGAAGGTCTAAATGGACATGTGGATGGTTGGAAAGGCACAAACAATACGGTTTACCTATTTTACAGATAGAATAGGAGTCACATAATCTATTTAATTTATCGTTAGGTGTGGCTCCAGTAAACGCTTCCTAAGATACTTTTGTCAATGGTAATTAAGTTGTATGCATGTTGCTGCTGATGTTAGCTTTTTGAACATTTGATTTTCATTAACATGGCAGCAGCAGCATCCAATGTACAATGTACTGCAGTTGCTGCACAATGAATTACAGGAAATTTCATAGCATTATAAAATCCGCTAGTGAAACTGCTCACATTACAAGACAGCTGACTGAAATTTCTGATGTGACAGAAATTCTTGCGATTGTACAACAGCTCAATTGTAAGGTGCAATCAAGCATCACTGTATATGAAATGCTGGCCAATAAAGATGAAATTCACTCAGAAATTCATTCAGCAACTGCTATGTTTGGTAGTAATGTCAACATTTCATAGTGTATGCCTGGCATTACAAAAGATAGAAGACTGGTAGGAAAAAGTTTACTTGGGTAGTGTTGCGAAACTGGCTTGATTTAAATTTTTTTCTAACTTTCCTGTTATGCATTTCTGATCTTGTTCAAGCAGGTAGATTTCAGTTTTAACAGTAAATTTTGCTTTAAAAATGTTTTTTTGCTTTCTCTTCTCCATTCATCTCTATTGCTCTATTAAACTAATCAATGTAGGTATGTTTATAAGCTTTTAGTTTTACTCTGTTGGCCATGCTCTCTTTCTCAGGGGTGGGGGATGATTTTTTTCAATCCTATTTTTTGTAAAAATTGATCTATTTGTATGGAATGATTACAATAAAATTAATAAAATATATATAAAAAATGTTTTTAAAGTAGGGTCAATTTTTTTTTATGCGTTGTTCCCTGACATCATTTTATTTAGTATGAGTGTTGTCATTTAGTGGAAAAGTTGCTAGTGACTCATATGGGGAGGTTGTGAGGTGTAAAATACAACAGGTTAAAGTTCACCATGATTCACTTCCTGGTATCCAAGACTGAAAGTAATCTCCGTGCATTAACTTGTTCTTTCTAGTTTCTCTTATGTAAAAGAATTTTAGAGACTACTGACTTCAACTAAGGGTTTTGTTTTTGATTTTGACAACAGTGCTTTTGATACTCGGTTACTGTCCTGTACCTGATTATTCTGACTGTGTTTCATCAGCTGACCCCTTTCTATTTACATATTACCTTATCCCAGTTATGGCCAGACAGGGTCATCTTAATGTATGGGCACAACGGGCACTGGCTGGGGCATAGGGGCCCACGATGTTTCTAATGTCTGTGTATGTTTCTGTTTTGCTATCAAAGCAAGGGCCACAGCCCACAGCACACTATTTTGCCTGGGGGCCTATGATGATGTTAAGATGGCCCTGGGCAGGTGGTGTGGTGTAGTGGCTAAGACTTTGGCCTCTAAACAACAAGAATGGCAGTTCAGTCCTTAACTTTGACTCCCTTTGTGATCCTGAGCAAACTGCTTTACCCACCTGTCTTCCATTTGTAAAAAAAATAACATAATCTTCTTAAACTAGCTACATGCAATTCATGGTCACTATTCTTTTAGGTCATCTTAAAGGCTTCAGCCAATAATCTAACACTAATTTCACTTTGCATAATATGATTTTTGTGACTATGCATTTGGTAGGTATCAATCGACAATTCCTGTGTGCGCAGGAGTGCAAGTGTGTGTGTGTGACAGTGAGCCTTGTGATTGACTGGTGCCCTGGCCAGGTCTGTTTTCTCTTGTGCCAGAATTCCTGGGATTGGTTTCGGCCACCTGTGTTCCTGAATTGAATTTAATAGGTTTCAGAATATTAACGTTATATCATGTTACCTATTCACTGTGCTATAGGCCATTAATGAATAGCAGGACAGCATCTTTTAATTATTGCTACACTTCAATCAAAATAATCAATTTCTTCCTAATGTGGGCTTTTAGGATGTTGACTCTTGTTGTGTGAAATATTGTTGGACCGATTCATGCAATAACAGAGGTGAATAAATGTCAAGTCTTTTTAAGTTTACTTTGAGTACCTTTTGCTTCAGATCCTACCCCCATGGACCACCCCTGTTCTATATGACTTAGCCAATAAGCATGCTATGCTATCCTAAGCACAAGTTTCATCATATACCCGTTTAGGTGCTTTCAGTTGCAGACAGCAGGACTCATCAAATTGGACTGGCACGGCGCAAGCATTTGATGCACTTGAACAGCTGAGTAGCCATTGCATAGTTATCCATCCTTAGAGTTCCTAAATTCATTTGAGCTTAACAGAGGCCCTAAGGCTGGCCAGTCGGCAGTTAACTCTTTCATTCGATATACTCCACATTTTTAATGGCATGGGTTGTTTTAGAAACTGGTTACTGCCTCTTCAAGCACAGAGGTAGAGACTTACAACTCCCCGCCTCCTCCACGCATTTTTTAAGAGTTTAGCTGCAGTGGAAACAATTCAAAGACTCTTTATCTGTTATCATGAAGTTTTAGCAAGATGTGAATTCTAAGAATCCTATTTACTGTTTCTTAGAAGGTTGCTATAAGTTGATCTCTTAAGGTAACCTGGGAGGAATACAGTTTGCTTTTTTCCCTCCAGGTATAAATTGTCACTTTCATGAGATTGAATGCATAAAAAAAATTACTTAACAAAACAATAAAAAAATGAAGAAAAGGTAACTAAATCAGCTAGTTACAAAGCAGGTGCCTGTAGTTCTTTAGCTCTTTTGCTGCTGTGTCTCCTGCTACACCCACACCACTGGTCCACTGCATTCTTTCCACTTTCAAACTTTATTATTCAGCTCAGAACTCTTTTCTTGAATGGCAGGTCTCTGCAGGGTCTTTGGGACGCCTTTGTTTTTCAGCCCATTTGCTCTCCTTGTGGACATCTACAATAATTTTTGATCCAATTAACAGATTTTTTTTTTTTTTTTTGTAATTTATCATCTATCAACACATATCTGTGCTTTTATTTTCTTGCTAGTTTATCATCTGCTTCTTGGATGAATGCTTGAATTAAGTCTCTTATGTTATCAGTTATATTTTGCTTGTATCTTCTACCAAAAGAAGTAAATGTTATAGTTTGTAAATTGGTTTTTAAGTTGCCTTGGGTAGCATCCATCCATCCATTTTCTAACCCGCTGAATCCGAATACAGGGTCACGGGGGTCTGCTGGAGCCAATCCCAGCCAACACAGGGCACAAGGCAGGAACCAATCCTGGGAAGGGCGCCAACCCACCGCAGGACACACACAAACACACTAGGGCCAATTTAGAATTGCCAACCCACCTAACCTGCATGTCTTTGGATTGTGGGAGGAAACCAGAGCGCCCGGAGGAAACCCACACAGACACGGGAGAACATGCAAACTCCACGCAGGGAGGACCCGGGAAGCGAACCCGGGTCTCCTAACTGCGAGGCAGCAGTGCTACCACTGCGCCACCGTGCAGCCCGCCTTGGGTAGCAACATCTGTTAAATAATAATATGAATGATGGCACACCACAATACCATATATTATGGAGTCCAATTTCCTCTTTTCATCCTATTACATTTCAGAATAGGACAGAATAGACTTGAAGATGGACTGAAACTTTCCTATTGTTTTTTATATTTTTTTGCCCGGAGCTACTGACGTACACTGCCTATAAAAAGCATTCACCCCTATGGAATTGTTAATATTTTATAGAGCTGTTGTTCGATTAAAACGTTTAGTCATGATTAATCACACTATTAAAATTGAAACTAACTGCATATTAATGGAAAGTTATTGCATTTCCTGCAACATATTAATATTTTTCTATAAAGCAGAAATAACTCAGTGATTAATTGTTAATACAAAACAGATTTAAAAACCACTTGCCTATAAATATTCAATTATTTCATTTAGTTTGCTGAACAGTTTTGTGTAACAGAAACAACGCCTAATGACCACCCAACACACCACCCAAGGGGTACTATAATATTTGGGAAAACCAATATGTATGGTTTGAACTTCTATGCGGCTTAGACAACATACCAAAAGCGTTAACAATTACATAAACAGTTAAATAATAAAAACAGAAACATAAAATCCTGGTTCAGCTTTTGCGCACAATCAGCTCTGTTATAGCTCAGGTTGTGCTTAACTGTGTGGTACACACGACTCAACTCCATAGCTGTTACCTGGAGGGGAGGACTCATTCATTAGATTAATAATGAGTATAGATTAGACTTTTAAATATTATAGGATAGACTGAAAACAAAATTCGGAAAGGGTTATTTATTTAGCTGTTATAAATTGCACATTGTTATAGAATGACTCATTTATGAATTATAAAATGAGTCTAGCCATCTTAATCTTCATCCTAGATGGATGGAAGCATTAGCATAATTAATTTCAGTGATTATTGCCTAGTTTTATTAGTTACACTATAATTTATGCTAATGTAGGTAATAATGTATGATACAGTAGGCAACATACGATTAATTAAACAACAACAACTTACCATGTCTGCTTTGGTGAAAGTCCAAATGAGGTTAAGAAATCGAGCGATTGTACTCGTTGTCATCTGCTCTTTGGTGCTTTGACATGGGTAGCACTTGCACCCAGGGCTGGCGCCACCATTAATGTGAATTAGGAATTATAACTGGGGGAAAACTCAGCTGCACAGGTTAGTTACCAAACAGTCGGTTGGTGCACTAATAAGCTTGGCCTAGGGTGCTAAATAACCCGCCACTGGCTGCAACATGTTGCTTCAGGTCAGATATACCTACATGAGCAACTAAAAAACCTCAACGACAAGTGCATTCATCACAAGGGACAGAGCTGACCCACTGACATGCTGCCTAGCCTTGAGACCTGTACCTCGAGAGCCACTCTTTGAATTAGCAGAGGTCACCACACTGATGTTTACATTGCATGTGTCATCTTGTTCCAGATATTCAGCTCTACTGAGCGATGTGACTTTTGTCTGGTACATGGCATTTTATGTTTTAATACAATCCTGTATTATAAGAGATGAGTGGTGACTCTATTGGTGTGTGCAAATAAAGTCCATTTACCAAGAAATAACATGGGAAATGATCGAGCACTGGTGACCCACTACTACTGTTAATAGACTTGGATTCATTTAGTACTGCTTCATAAACTGTGTAGCGCACTTAAGCTGATGGGAATAAATTAACGCCCTAATTAAAAAACTAAATCTCAGAATTTTTTTATGGGTAATCATAGGTGTTAACAGTAATTAATCGACAGCTGTAATATTCTATTGCTACACAACATTGAATCAGAGTGGGCTTAATTTGGCTTTTTTGACTTTAATCAACAGAAAAAGGAGCTTTGATGTCAAAGTGGAAACAGACCTCTGCAATGTGGCCCAAATAATTCCAACTACAAAAGTAAAATAAATGAATACACAAGTATTCCTCTCCTTTAACATGACATTACTGGTGCAGCCAATTGGTTTTAGAAGTCACGCCATTAGAAAATATCCAGTTCATAGAATATCTCTTGGAGTGCAGTTGAATCAATCAGTAAAGGACTAGAAAGAGTATGACAGAACTATAAATCTGCTTAGAACATCCACAAAAACTGAGTAGCCATACAATAAGAAGACTAATGAAGGAGACCATCAAGAGACCTATGAGAATCTCTAAAGGAGTTACAAGCTACAGGATTCAGATTTTAGAGACTGCGCAGACAATAACTGTAGCCCAGATGCTTCTCTATGTGCAGCTTTATAGTAGAGTGGCAAAAGAAAGCCACTGTGGAACTGTGAAAAAAAAAACCACATGACATTTCAGCCAGAGTTTGTTAGAAGGCACATTGGAGACTTGGACGTCAGCTGGATGAAGGTTCCATGGTCTGACGATACCAAAATTGAGAATTTGGACAATCAGACTAAATGCTATGTTTGGTTTTAAGCCAAACGTTACACATTATCAAAAACAGAGCATTACCACATTGAAGCGTGGTGGTGGCAGCATCATGCTCTGGGGGATTCTTCTCTTTGGGAAGACCTGGAAGGCTTGTGAGGGTGAAGGGTAAAATGAATGCAGAAAAATACAGGGAAATCCAGGAGGCTACAAGAAACCTGCGGCTTGGGAGAAGATTTGTTTTTCACTACGATAACGACTCCCGGCAATAAAGTCAAAGCTTCACAGGAATGGCTATAAAACAACAATGTTTATGTCCTGGAGTGACAAGAGTCAGAGACTAGATCTCAATTCAATTGAGAATTTGTGGATGGACTTGATTAAGCATGTTCACTCACAATCCCCATGCAGCTTGACAGAGTTGAGCAGTTTTGCAAACATGAATATGGAAAAATGTCAATGTCCAGATGTGCAAAACTGACAAAGGGAGACCCGTGGAGACAGACTCAAGGCTGTCATGGCCGACAATGATACATCTACTAAGTATTGACTGGTGGAGGGTGAATATTTATGGGCTCAATTATTTTGTGTTTTATTCTAGTATTTCATTTAGAGCATTTTGCAGAGATTTGTTTTCATTTTGACATTAAAGGGCCTTTTTCTATTGATCAGTGTCACAAAAATCAAATCAAATCCACTGTGATTAAATGTTGTATAACAATAAAGGGGCTGAATGCTTTTTATGGGCATTGTAGAGTGATCTCCGGTCCTGAGTTGGTTCCTGACTTGGACCGATGCTGCCAGGTTAGGTTCTATACCAAATGTGTATCTGGATTGAAATTAAGTAGGTTTAAGAATGTTATTTTACAGTATGTAATGTGACAGACTGGTTAGGTTGATCACTACCTTGGACCAGATGCTATCTCATCCTTGAACCTAAACTGAAGTAATTGGTTTGGAGAATATTATGCTATGTAAATTATCCATCTGGTTCCTTTCAGCACCTCTGCTTTGGCCAATTCAGGGTTTGGAGGCAGGGTTCTATAGCAGTGGGATTGGGCACAAAGCAGCAACCAACCCTAGGCATGGCACCAAGTCATTGCATGACACGCTGACCTCATGCACAGAAGTCAACTAAAATTGCCTCTACAGGTTTGTAGTGTCTGAAGATACCACAAAATTGTACAAATAAACAACATGCACATTTTATGCAGAACACTCTCTGGTCAGTACACGGACCCAAAACTTTGGAGTTGTGAGGCATCATTGCCCTTTTTATTAGATTTTATTTAGTCTAATACATGTTTTGGGCTACATGATGGCCCAGTGGTTAACACTGCTTCCTCATGGATTTGGCATACTGGCTTTAAAAGTCATATTGATTTGAGGTCTTTGTTACATTTGCAGCTTCTGCCTTAACTTTTCTTTAGGTACTCAGGCTTTCCTCCTACATCTCTAACGATACATGGTGTTAGATTATCTGGTGATTCCAAACTGACCCATGTTATGTACCCTGTTATAGACTGGCACCTCACCCACAGGTGGTTCCTGCTTTGTGTCCAAAGTTGATAGGATAGTCTCCAGTGCCTTGGGCTATGAATCAGATTGATGTGGTTTGAGAATGCCACGCTATGTTACTATGTCCATGGCCGGTTCCTGCCCTACTCCACAACCATCCTAGAAAGGAAAAAAAGACAGTTCAGAGTACAATTGGGCAGATAATAATGTAAAGTATACTGCATATGCTTTTCTTATTCATACCTTTTTGCTACTAGGATCTAATTTCTGTGTCATTATCAAATCTGTTAGGTATGCTATCAAAATGTCTGTTATAATATATAACCATATTTCTTTCTATGGAAGAATTTATATACACAAACTTCCTTCTAAATTATAATCTAAGCATTCATATTATGTTAGACTGGTTGAACAGAGGAAACGCATAGTCTTGTCTCCAGCCCTGCACAGCATTGTGCTGCAATACAAAAAAAACATTTGATTGGCTGGAGGACTCCAACTCATACCACTTTCTTATTTCTGGTTGGTTGTGTCTAACTTCATGCCCACACAGTGACATAAACCACAGTTACCACAAGGCAATGAAACAAATGTAGTGCTGCAGTTGACAGGTATGGCAAACCGGAATCAGTCGGATATGTTTGTCATTAATATTTCCACTTTCTTTTTCACACCATCACACACAGACACAGGTGTATTTATATGTGTAAACCATGAGAATGAAGCCTGCAACAAAACATAAAGTGAAGCCCAATATTCATTTTTTGTTTTACATATAATGTAAAAAACTAAAGGAAATGAATTATTGTGGTAAACCTTTGCTGTTCCATCTCTGACTTCTCTATCAGCCCTCTTAAGTCTCTATTTTAAACACAAATTCTCTTTAAATAACTTATTACGCCACCATACAGTAAGGACCTCATATTGGTTTCTTGTCATAATTTCTCCCATCATTTGTTGTGAACTGTGGTCTTCTTGTAGTTTCTGTTTCATTTGCTGCTCCTCTCCCTTCCCATTTAAAGACTACTAGGCCACTGTGACCTTAACTGGCTTCTCTGCATTTTAGTGCCTGGTATTTCAAATAAGGTTTCTTTAATTTATTAACAAAAACACACTACATGCAGTATGTGCTGTGAACGGCATAGAAGTAGTGATTCAAGTCATGGATGACAGGGAGGCTACCAGGTGAACATTAATCTTTACAATAAGGAGTTAGATTAAATTATGTAGGGCAGTGTGGAACTCACATTAAAATCTTAGGAGTCCCCCAGTTTGGTGGATGGCAGTGTGGAGCTCTGTCACAGTATGGCAGTGCACCTCAATGACAGTCTGTGTCATGTTACAGCCAGGGATTATTCCCTGACTTATGTTTATTTTATGTTTTTATCATTCTTGAATTATTATTTTTAATATTGTATTTGATTTAGGGGTGGGGCTTTAGATTCATCAAAAATTTCAATCTCTGTTTTTTGACGGCTCTCGACGTTTTAGGGTCCCCTGATACCAAAAGCATTGATATCTTGGTGATGGGTTTGTGCCTGTCTATGTGTGAGTGTGTGTCTTTGTGTCACAGTTTCTAGAGGATGGTCTACAGCTAAAATGGCTGGATGGGAAAATACCAAACTTGACACTTAAGCCTGTTATGAGTTGACGATATGCTGATTAGTTTTTGAGCCAAATTGTGCAAGAGAAAGTGGCATTCTAGAGGAACCCTCAAACACCGTAATTCTGCAATTAATTATGAATTCTTCTCATCGATTACTATTGTAATGACATATTTTATGATCAGAAAGATCAGCATCACAGCACTAAATAATTACTGAAATGACATAGAATAGTTTTGACAACTTGGTTCCTAATGTGCAAAGCCTACTGAGACTCATGTCTCAATTTTTTATTAGCTTATTATGTATTATGTGTTTACATATGTGGTCATCCCTTGTGCTTTGTGGGTGGTCACTTCCACCCTGATGTCACAGTTGCTGGGTCCTCCCTCTGGCTTTATACAGGTCACCCCTTCATATTTGTGAGGGTTGGGGGCGGATGAAACCCCGCGAATGTGAAATACTTGGGTCCACCTAACTGTGATGGGGCATGTCACAGTAGAATATTTCCATCCATCCATTATCCAACCCGCTACATCCTAACTACAGGGTCATGGGGGTCTGCTAGAGCCAATCCCAGCCAACACAGGGTGCAAGGCAGGAAACAAACCCTGGACAGGGTGCCAGCCAACTGCAGGGTGCACACACACACACACTCACACACCAAGCACACACTAGGGACACTTTAGAATCGCCAGTGCACCTAACCTGCATATCTTTGGACTGTGGGAGGAAACTGGAGCACCCGGAGGAAACCCACGCAGACACGGGGAGAACATGCAAACTCCACGCAGGGAGGACCTGGGAGGCGAACCTGGTTCTCATAACTGTGAGGCAGCAGCACTACCACTGCACCCACCGTGCCACCCCAGTAGAATATTTTTCTGGTTTAATTAATTAATTTCTTTTAGTTTAGTTTTTTTTTTGTACCCTGCTGGTTAATTGGTGCTGGCACTAATGTTCACTCTTCTTAATGAGTTGATTCCTGTTTAGTGGTATTGTGAGAGTAGAGTGTCAGCTGGTGTTGGCCGCGCAGAAAAAAAAGGAGAGGGGCATGAAAGAAAGGAGAAAAAGAAGTCAAGGGAAAGGAAAGCAAGAATTTGAGTGAGTTAGTGTGCGCTTGAGAAAGATGAGAGTCAAGAAGGATTGCTAGAGCCCTATGTGGATTTCCAGTAGAGGAGAGAGAGTGGAGTGCAAATTAGCTGGGAGGAAATGGATCTGCTGCATAACTAAGAGAGCAGTCAAGGGGAATGTGGCTGTGTTCTTTTTTTGACTAAAAAAATGTTTAATATTAATAATTTAGTATACACTTACACTAACACATATTAAATAACACTACTATTATACGATTTTATGTGGTGTAAATCATTTTCAGTGATTTTAAAAAATGTTTGGCTTAAATATAATCTGTGAGTTTCTACAATTTTTCAGCCAGCTCCAAAAATATCACACATATTCACATTTAATTGTTAACGGCCAACTCGCAAATAACTGAAACTGAGATTGTCAAATTCGCAAAACTGGAGGGGCGACTGTATATCGGCCAGAAAGAAGGATTCAGCAGTAGTTCTTTGAGAGTGGTGCAATGAAGTTATAAGAGTCTCTCGTAAATATTGCTTTTTTGTATTCAGTTTAGTGATTTTTCATTTTGCTTTGCTCCGTTTATTGGATTTCGTCCTTAAATTGCATATTAGGATTTGTTTGCTAGCATTGCCTTTTTGATTCCTCCTTTTAATTCTTTTTGAGGTTTTTGTTAATTTTTTTTAAAAATAAATCCTCTCATTTATAAAGATTCCTTTAATGATATCCACCTCTGTAAGTAGAGTTTTGTCACGGTTTCTCTCCCTTAAGAGGCATCTAAGATATTTTGGGGCTTTAAACTTTTGAAACCAAAACTCCTTTTAGGCTCATATAGGCCGAAACCAACAAGTAGATTATTGAGGTCAATCTGTCGGGGATGAGGTCTATTCGGAGTATAGAGTAGGGAAGGTGAGAAGAAGAAAAGCACGGATTGTACTACCAGAACACGTCTGGAGGTTTAAAAAAATGTGTTCAAGATTTTTTTTTTCACTAGACATCTTTATTTAAATGCAAAATGATATGCAGATGCATGTAGAATTATTGAATGTAAATGCTTCCACACGAGAATTAAATGCCCTTCATTTTGTGTCAATGGCACAAATTTTGCTGAAAGAGAAATTAATTTTATTTCACTAAGCCCCTTAATTACATGCTCTTCAATAAGACACATATCAGTGTTTCCATACAAAGATTGCCCCTAAAAAAAGAGTAGAGATTGTCCCTTTCCATGGCTGGAGATGAAATGCCTCTGATGCATTTTGGTCATTTACTTTCATTCTTGATGTCTGGACTACATGACTTAAAAAGGCTGGGTTTCCTATGGCCCGAACTTCCATCACCAAGTGGTCTGTAGGTCCTGAATCTCTAGCATCCCACCAGAGCATGTCCTTCTTTGGGTTGTTGCTAGTCTTCACCAGCTGGCTTGTTAAAATAGCTGAAACTGACAAAAATGTTTTACTTTTTTCCTTTGTAAAATGACAGGGATACACTGTTTGCAATATATGTTCAATCTAAAGATGCAGAACAATAATTTATAACATCATTATATAAGTTTTAAGGCTGAATATTTTTAGATTTTTACCCCATTACCTTCACTTCCATTTTAAAGTGCAAAAATTCTTCACTTCAGAACACAGTTTCATGTGGCAAATGAATGTATACCATGTGTGACAGATTAGGGGCTCTCTCGACCCCTTGAACCCTCAGGGAGCACGTCAGATGCCAGATAAATGTCCAAAGATGACTATTTATTATAATAATAATGTGCACCAAAGCACGCTCCTCTCCACAATTCTCAATAAACAATACAAATAAACATTAACCAATCCTCCACTCCCAGATGCTTAGCCACCCTGCCTCCCAACTCAGCTCACTGCTGAAATTTCCCAGAGTCCTTTTAAAGTCTTTGACCCGGAAGTGCTTCTGATCTCCTCAGTCCATGTGATTCCTAACACTTCCGGGTCAGATCAAAACTCCTCTTTTCTTCAGCCCGGAAGTATATAATTTCTTCCGTTTCCGTAATTGTGAATTACTTCCGGGCTATAAAGAAAGTATAAGTCCCTGGGCCTCCCTGCAGCGTCCTCTGGTGGCCCCCAGGGTATCCAGCAAAAATGAAAGACTCCAATTTCCATGATGCCCTGCTGGAATTCGGGGCCCTTCCATTTTGCAGGGATGGCTCCATCTGGCGGTTTGGGGGTGTTGGCCGGGATACACGGCTGGCAATCCCTCACACATGATTGTGAAGAAATAACTTTGACTTAAATATTGAACTTATTCTTTAAGCTTTTGTTTTGGGGTGGTGGGGGTTTACATAAAGGAAAAACGAAAGCCTGTTTTGTGACCGCATGGAAGGCACCTTATTTAATGTCAGGTCATACATTTGGTGTGTAAAGCACCTGTTTTATTGTGTTACCGGATCACCTGTGACATTTACCCAAGATGAAAGGTACCAACTAAATTGTTAGGTTTTTTTCTTAATTCCTATTTCTTCTGATAGGAAGAAATTTCAAAATCACTGATACAACTGTTAGATATAAAATATTTGCTATCTCATAGCCCATGTTGTCTCCACATATTCAACAATAAGGACCTCTAATAGCAGGCTGCTTGTTGACTTGTGGCTGTCTTTACTTCCAAACCTTTACTTCAACCCAGTTTACCAAAAAATAGAGGGTTCCAAAAGAATGTCCTCGAGAGCCCTTATGGCACCACATAGACAAGGAACGCCCAATCAGCTTCTTGGCTCACAAGTAATCAATAAGACAGAGACTTGCTGTGACCTTTCACTTGAAAGTTATATTTCACAAACAATATCAGCAAAAACAAGCAAAACAAAAAATTAGGCAACTTGGGTTGGTTCATGCAGTTTTCATATAACCAAGTCTAATTGTATATCCTTAATTAAAATGAAAAAGATTTCTCTCTGGAGGGGAATCAGTTTTACAAGCAGGCAAACAGATATATAGCTCCACGAAAATGGTCCATTTTCAGCTAGAGAAAGCCTCTGTACAAGCGCTCATTTTTTGTAGGCAGCAACTGAGCTGAGGGCTTTACAAAAGTGTCACCAAAGCAGCAACTGAACTGAGACAAGTCTTAATTTTTGCAAAAAACAGCAATTGAATCTTTGAGAACTCTGACAGTCTGATAAAAGGTGGTGAAACTCTCACCTCGTTTGTCACCCTGGCTTTCTTTCTGCCAGCACAACAAGCAGTTTTTCAAAACACAGAAATGCTACTAAATCATTATCCTACAAGTTCAAGGTTAATTTCATGGGAATCAAAAGCTGCTTAAAGATGCTTTACAATCCATTTTTAAGTCCTCCTTCGCTTTCTACCTATGTCAAAATTATAAATCCTGCTTTGTGTTTTAGCTTTCCCAGAATATACTGCAGTATATCTACTGTTTGACAAGACTTTCAGGCTTAGGCCCAGAATCTGAGCTCTTTCAGCTGAAAAGGTCAAAGCATCTCTGATTCAGTATTCTTATGTTTTGGGGATACTTTTGTTTAATTTTGCAAATATTTTGTCACTTTCACACAAACTAATACATTTTCTTCTGATGTTCACTCTGATTTAAAAATCTTTTATTCTTATTGATATACACTATGTGGACAAATTATTAGGAACACCTGTACTTCTGTTTATCCACACAGTCGTGTAAGCGGCCAAAAGTGTGACAACCACGCAGTGCATAAAATCATGTAAATACTGTATGTCAGGAGCTCCAGTTAATGTTCACATTAAACATCGGAATGGGGAAAAAATGTGATCTCAGTGATTTTGACCCTGGCATGATTGGTGGTGCCAGACGGGCTGGTCTGTGTATTTCTGTTACTGCAGATCTCCTGGGGTTTTCATGCAAAACTGTTTCTAGGGTTAAGTCAAACAAAAAACTTCTAACAAGTGTCAGTTCTGCTGATAAAAATGCTTTGTTCATGTGAGAGGCTTGAGGAGAATGTCCTGACTTGTTTGAGCTGACAGAACGACTACAGTAACTCATATATCTTTTTATTTAATTTTTTTTCATTTTTATTACTATTTAATTTAATATTGTTTCTTTGTATCAGTATGCTGCTGCTGGATTATGTAAATTTCCCCTTGGGATTAATAAAGTATCTATCTATCTATCTATCTATCTATCTATCTATCTATCTATCTATCTATCTATCTATCTATCTATCTATCTATCTATCTATATCCATCCTGCACAGATGTGGTAAGCATAAAAGCATCTCAGAATACACAATATGTCAGACCTTGAAGTGATGAGCTCCAACAGCGGAAAACCAGGTAGTGTTCCACTTCTTTCTGCTAGAAACTGAAAGCTGAGGCTGCAATGGACACAGGGTCACCAGACTGAACAAATAAATACTGGAATATGTAACCTGGTCTGAGGCAGATCATAGGGTTAGAATTTGGCACCAACAGCATAAATTCATGCATAGAACCTGCCTTGTGTCAATAGTCCAGGATGGTGGTGGTGGTGTAATTGTATGAGGAATGTTTTCTTGGCACACTTTGGGCCCATTAATACCAATCTGACCATAGGCATCCTTCATGGCCACAATGTACTTATCTTCTAATGGCTACTTCCAAGATGCTAATGCCACTTGTCACAAAGCAAAAGTCATCTCAAACTGGTTTCATGCACGTGACAATGAGTTCAGCATTTTCCAGTGGACTTCCCAGACACGAGATTTGAATTCAGTAGAACACTTTTGGGATGGGGGTCGGCACGGTGGCACAGTGGTAGCGCTGCTGCCTTGTAGTAAGGATACATGTTCTCCCCTGTGTCTGTGTGGGTTTCCTCTGGGTTCTCCGGTTTCCTCCCAGAGTCCAAAGACATGCAAGTTGGGTGCATTGAAGATCCTAAATTGTCCCTAGTGTGTGACTGGTGTGTATGTGTGTGTGTATGCATGTCCTGCAGTGGGTTGGCGCCCTACCCGGGATTTGTTCCTGACTTGTGCCCGGTGCTGGCTGGGATTGGCTCCAGCAGACCCCCGTGACCCTGTGTTAGGATATAGCAGGTTGGGAAATGACTGACTGACTGACTTTTGGGATGTGGTAGAACGGGAGATTCATAGCATGAACGTGCAGCTGACAAAATCTGCAGAGGTTAGGTGATACAATCATGTCAGCAGGGACTAGAATCTCAAAGGAATATTTCCAGCATCTTCTGCAATCCATACCATGAAGAATTTGAGAGCAAAGGAGGCCCTACCCAGTTTTATTGCAGTGTTATTAATAATTTGCTCAGTGAGTGTATATACTATAAGTGATGATATTGAGTTTTCCTCTTTGCAAACTTCAAAACTCCTAATACAGCAGAACTCATCCGACTGTCAGTGTAAATATTTGTAAATGACTGAAACACAGCTGAATTAAAACCAACAGTATCATTTAAAAGAAATGAATTCTCATCGGTGCTTTATTAATTTTCAGCTGACCACAAAAAGAGAAGCTTTCAGATTGAAGTGGAAGTAATTAAATGTATGAACTTCATTCACATTCTTTATCGTAATCTATTGTTAACCTCTGTAATTTTAATTCAGCAGTCCTAACTTGTCTATTGTAATAAAAAGGTAGCACTAACAAATACAGATATCTAAATGACAGTTTGCTGCTGTGGTTTATTACACTACACGTCTATGACTTTTGCAGTATGTTTTTAGGCATAGTGGTGGAATCCTATTCACAGCTTCAGGATAGAGAAGTGAATTCATCACGGGGGATCCACAGGCTCTGAAAGGTTGATAAAGCCTAACTCAGTAAAGTGTGTGTGTGCGTGTGTGTGTGCGTGTGTGTGTGTGTGTGTGTGTGTGTCTCTGTCACACTTCACAACAGCATAAATAATCTTTGTCTTAAGATATGATATCACACTATGTTTTTATGAAGTTTTTCCATTATTGGTAACTTTGGAGATAAGAACACAAGAAGCAAACCTCTGTTTTTGATGTGGTTTGTGACACTCAAGTATATATGGCTCATATTTAAGCAAGCACAGCTTTAAACAGTTTGTTTCAGAATTGTAAAAGAGGTCCTGGGAGCACAATATCTGTCTCTAAGATATTTGTCACTGGGCCCCCAGCAACAAGCACTTGCAAGAGGCTTGCAAAAACATAAAAGATGCACCTTATTATCATCTAAATTATGCTACAGGACAAAAATAATTTTTTGTTGTCGTAAAGTTTTAATTTTGTGTCTGAACAGTGGTCAAGTTTGCTGCTTCATAGCTAGAGGAACCAGGGTTCAATTTCAGGAATGGTTACTCTCTGTGAGGAGTTTGTACATTCTCTACACATTCATATGATATTTCTCAGGGTGCTGTGGTTTCCTGTAATATCTCAGGAAACTGTGTTTGTGTGTTGGTGTGGATATACCCTAATAATAATGATTAATTAAATGTATATAGTTCTGGTTTTCTGTCCTCCATCTGGGCCTACCATTATATTCATCTTTAGAGACTTACAGTTCCACATTATATACAGTATAAGGTCTCTACTATTCTACTAATTATATTTCTAGGTTATATGAGTCCTTATTCTTTGTTACTTATTCGTTATTATTCTTCACTAATTTAATTTGTTTTTCTTTTCTTGTAACTATTTCTTTGACATCTTGATAAAGCACAATGGAACTACATCTTGTGTATGAAAATGTGCTATAGAAAGAAATGCTGTTGTTTTCTCGTCACTTTGCTCTTCTTTGTGCACTTTGTCATTGCAGCTTTAGCTAAATGAAGCTGTCAGTTGGCTTGAAGCAAATAAGCGTGTGAGCAGAAACAAAGTGGGTGTAAAAGAGAACATCATCTGGTTATTTATTGGTGCTCTAACATGCTTGACATGTTCTTATCCATTTTCTAGCAGGATGGCACATGGGAGAATGGCCTCGTGGCGAGGTGATGTGTTTACGCAACCAACATGTGCTTTTTTAAATGTCAAAATGGAAATAGGTAATATTTATTATTTATGTGAAATTATATATAAAGAATATTGTAAAATAGACATTTTTTGTCATGTTAGTGGCCCCCCCGATTAGGGTGGGGCCTGCAGCAAACACTCTCCCTATAAATGGCTGTTCTCTCATATTTTCAATTTTGCCTATATTTCCTAATAACGTGTATCTGTTTATGTTATGTTTAGCCCCATTCCACATAATTAGGCAAGTTAGTTCCTGATATTGCTAAAATAGTGTATCATAATTATTATACAGTGTGGTAGACGGCTAAGGACTCTACCTAGCCGGGATGCCTGGACGGTCCATGAGAGGGACAATACCTCGCCAGGGCCATGAGAGGGCAGCCACCCTGGTCTGCTTGGGGGCTCATCCCTGTTGGGGCCTGTGGCCAGCGCCAGGGGCGCCCGGACGATTATGGAATCCTGGAGGGCAGCACTTCTGCTACACTTGAGGGTGGTGCCTGAAGTAATTCCAGGGACACCCGGAGTGCTTTCGGGTGCTCATGCGGCACTTCTGCCACACCAGAAAGTGCTGCTGAAAGATCGTGACCGAGCACATGGAGCACATCCTGGTACTGCATAAGAACGGCTACCTCACTCCAGTAGAGGAGCCGGAGTCGGGAGGAGGAAGATGGAGCTTGTTTGAAGAGGCGGCAGAAGGACTTGAGGTGAGTAAAGGAAAGAAAGGACGGTGTTTGGGTGGATTGTTGCACTGGGTTGTGTACAGGACATATTGTGCAAATAAATAGTGTGTGTTTTCGGACATCCAGTGTCTGTCTGCTTGTGCCTGGGGGCTGTCTTACCACAACAGCTACTGTAAATATCACCCCAACTCATTGTTTCATTCTTGATACTTCTGGGATTAAGACAAGAAATTTAGCGCATCACTCATTTTGCCACAGAAATGTCAAAGTTAGCTTGTACATTTGTATTTATACTACTTCTGTTTTTTATTTGAAGTTATAAACCTAGCTTGTCATAAATTCCCTGTACCACCATTCCCCAGTTTAAACAATCCTCCACTAACCCACTCATGTCTCCCTAATACATTTCCACACCTTCTATTCAAATGTAACCTGCCAAGGCTGAACAGGCCCTCTCTGCTTCAGAAGATGCCCCGAAGTCCCACAAACATATACTCAGCTATCCTACACCACAATGCATTAAACCAGCTTATTTTCTCAGGCTTACCTGGAGCGGTATGTGGTAGAGGTAGAACTTTTTTCTTTCTAATTTTATTTTAGTTTGTACCATTGCTGATTTCAACTTGAATTTATCTCATTTTTCCTGTAGTACTAGGGTGTTGTACCGTGTTAGCCATTATGAATGTAGTGAGAAGTCCAGCAAAATGACACCTTTCATTGGCTAACTAAAAAGATTACAATATGCAAGCTTTCGAGGCAACTCAGGCCCCTTCTTCATATTTTTCCTCTAATTTGTTCTCAACTGTTTATATCTCTATTCATATGTAAAAACACATTTATATTAGAACAGGTTTCCTCCCAAATCTTAAAAGACATAGATGTTGAGTTAATCAGTGATTGAAAACTGTCTCAGTGAGTATGGGTGTTTGCATGAGTGGGCCCTGCGACAGATTGGCACCCTCTCTGGGCCGTTGCCAGCTTTGTGCCTAGTGAGCCAGGATAGGCCTTCTGCCACCTGAATGGACTTTGAATGCTTTTAGCATGTTAGCATGTTAGCAGTTATGTAATGATTTTCTCACGTGTAAACAGTATCAAAGGTATAGATTGCAAAAATTGTTTTGAACATTTCATGTGATTTTTATATATTTTTGAGTTAAATGAAAATCATTTTTCTTCATTTCTTTTGCAAAACACATTTTTTAGCTATCAAGTATATGTTTTTTATTGTTTTCACAGTATAAATAATTAAATATGAATTATTTTTTATTAATACTTTGTATTTAATTTTTTCCAATATTAAAATCCATGTTTAAAGCAAAACTTTTATTTAATTCAATAATAAGATCAGAATACAGCTGGAAGTGAGTCCTAGCAACACATAGCAGCATGTGAGGCCATTAGAGATAAAACCATAGTTAACTACGTCCAAACATGACTTTGTCTTGGTACTGAAAAAGAGAAGAAGAGTTTACAAAGTATTTCAACAAAGGTGGATTCTTGGTTTACTGCACTGACATAGGTGGCCTAATTCAGAAACTTGGCAGAGATAACAATGCAGAAGAATGAGGACTATTTTTAGACTCTTCTTCTTTAGGTCTTCTTCATAGCGGTAATAAATACGCATCGAACCTATTGCTGATTGTGTGCATTTGGAAGAAACCTGCAAAAACATTGACTCATACATGAAGAACTGAAAATTCTGTGTATCTTATTGGGTCAGCAGTCAGAGCATATGCAATTTCCACATTTTCTCGATGAGTGGGACAGCAGAGCCAATAATTTACATTCAGTTCAGAAGGAATTGCCAGCTAGAAGATGGTTGATTTAGGTAAAGTGTTGCTACTGTACTGCCCCTTAAAATTAGGATTGCTTTAATGAAGGAGGAGCGGTGGCTCTGAGGCTAAAGATCTGTGCCAAGAAGTGGAAGGTTACCGGTTCGAATCTTGTAAATGCCAGAAGAGACTCTACTCCACTAGGCCCTTGAGCAAAGCCCTTACACTGCAATTGATTGGTCTTGGGTATGATGTTAGCCTGCAAACAGGCCTTCCAACTTGCAGGGAACATTTGGTGGTTTGTGGCAGGATTGGCCCTCCAGCCACTGTACAAAACCTCACACTGCTCCAAGTGTGGTGCTGAGGTGTCTCCCATTGCACTCGGGTCTCAATTCAGGTGATTCGTTGTGTGGTGTGTGAGTCAACGTGCTATCAGCGCATGTTCCCAACTTCTCTTTAATGAAGCAGTTTGTGACACCAATATCAAAGCCTGTTTTATACATTTGTCAAGGTTTGTCTGATGCTAAATTGAAAAAAGGCATTCTTGAGGGAGCTGATATAAGAAAACTGAATTCTGATGTTGAATTTGATGGTGCAATAAATGACCAGGAACGAGTGTCATTCAAAGAAATCATTTCTAAGTTATTAGGTTACAATAAAGATCCAAATGTTTTTAGATAATAATAATAATCTAAATTCTAAAGAAATTGTGAAAAAATTATAAGTTAAGTTTAAGGAATTCAGTTGCAACAATAGTCTCAAAGTTAATTTTTTGGATTTGCATTTGGATTTTTTCCCCTGAAAATCTTCTCACTATACTTTCCGAGAAGGTTGGCATCCTTCAACATCTGCAGTAAGATGCTGCAGATGTTCTACCATACGGTTGTGGCGAGTGCCCTCTTCTACGCGGTGGTGTGCTGGGGTGGCAGCATAAAGATGAAAGACGCCTCACGCCTGGACAAACTTGTTAAGAAGGCAGGCTCTATTGTAGGATTAAAGTTGGACAGTTTAACATCTGTGGCAGAGCGACGGGCACTAAGCAATGTCAATCATGAAGAATCCACTGCATCCACTTAACAGTGTCATCTCCAGGCAGAGGAGTAGCTTCAGTGACAGACTTTTGTCACTGTCCTGCTCCACTGACAGACTAAAGAGATCGTTCCTCCACCACACTATGCGAATCTTCAATTCCACCCGGGGGAGTAAATGCTAACATTAATTTTATTTTAATTTTTTTCATTTTTATTACTATTTAATTTAATATTGTTTCTTTGTATCAGTATACTGCTGCTGGATTATGTGAATTTTCCCTTTGGATTAATAAAGTATCTATCTATCTATCTATCTATCTATCTATCTATCTATCTATCTATCTATCTATTATACTTTTTCAATCTCTATTATATAGTGCCTTTTCTATTTATAAGACACTTCTTCAAGGTCTTTCATATGAAGCATCTATCTATCTATCTATCTATCTATCTATCTATCTATCTATCTATCTATCTATCTATCTATCTATCTATCTAAGTGGTGAGGGAACAGCAGGGTAAAAGATTCCATCAGGTTATCAAGGACCTGGGCAAACGATGCCAGGGACAATTAAGGTGGGTGCTATTGATGCTGCAGCATTAGGCCCATTCCTGAAATAGGCCCAGATGAAAACAGATGAGAATTTTCCAGAAGCTAAACAGTTTTCCTTTGCTATATTAACTTCAAAATAATTCTTAGAATGAAATTTGGAGTCCGACTTTCGGACACCTAGATACAGCGTTACTTATTATACAGTTGCTACTGTTCTTTGCGCTGTGATGTAACTATAACGTTGTTGTGTTTATTGTTAACCGAAGATTTCAAGTTAATGCTATCAATTTTATGTTAAACAGTTTACTTAGTAATTTAGCTGCGTTTTTTTGCAATATCTTCAGGATTCTTGCCACTTTATTAACTACTTATCAAGTACCGGTAGTAAATTTTTCACCTTGAAAGTTAGTTGTAGAGTAAAAATCGAAGGCTCCTTGGTCGGTCTGAGTGCGCATGTATGGTGAGAGTCGAATGCACATGCACCAATGCCGAGAAAAAAATAGACCCTTTTTGCGCTGCAGCATCAGGCCCAATTTTGTCTTAATCCGGCCCTGGACATGGCAGACTGCTGCTGGGTGATTCATAGGGACACATCAGAAAAAGTGGACACCTCCAAATGAAGTTTTGGATCAAAAAAGCTGTGAGGTTACAAAAACTGGAGACGTTACATGCAAGTCAATGAATATATATTGTTGTTTTCTTTACATATATGTTTAAAAATATTGACTAAAAGTTTTATGTTAAATTAATTTAGAACAATATTGAACGTTTCAATAAATTGTATTATTTGTTACATTTTAATTACATCCATCCAACCCGCTGAATCCGAACACAGGGTCACGGCGGTCTGCTGGAGCCAATCCCAGCCAACACAGGGCACAAGGCAGGAACCAATCCCAGGCAGGGTGCCAACCCACCACAGCATTTTAATTACATTTCTTTTCAATTTTTGTACTTAAATGTGACATGATGCAAACATTCTTATTATATATTTTTGAATGTCCCGAATGCAAATAAAACAACTGAAACCTTTTTTATGTTTGATTTTGCTGATCTATGTCATGTGTGTTTATATGTGCATCTATTGTAAGGTTTACTGCTTTACTGCCATTAAGTTATAATTGTCAATTTGTTTAAACACAAAGCCTGTACTCAGCACCATGGAAGAATAAAGTGAATTTAATTGAGTATTCATAGACGAACACCTGTTTTTCTCACAAAGCACCAGTACTTGGGATGAAAATCTGATCCCATGAAAAACTGTACACACAAATGGCTAATCTCTAATGGCATAGACTTTGTATTTGACATGTTGTTCTTCAGTAAAGGTGCCTTCAGAACCGCAGCCATTGTTATCTTTGAACTCCGTGATATCTTTAGCTTTTAAAATTCAACTCTGAACCCTACTGTATTGATTCAATAATCTGGGGCCAGTTTGCACTCAAAAAGCGTGAACATACTTGCTCTCACCTCATTGATTTGCTCCTTCTGTCACCAGCACAGTGTTCCAGGATCACACAGGGTATCAGTCCTTCAACGCAGCGATATGCCAGCTCCTGGCTAAGACATAAAGGCCACCCTTTTTCGAGTAGAGATGATAATGCCATATGGGAAATCGATGAGACACAAAATAATTCTTTACAAGAGATCCATTATATGCAGAGATCTCTATTGTTTGTTGTGGCGCAGGCAAGTGACACGGTTTAAAGATTAACTTAGTTGATGTCGGTGAAATCTCTAGAAACACTTTCATCTTAAAGTTTTTTTTTTCTTACACCAAGTTGCCGAAACCACCAAAAATGTCTTGTTTTCATATTACTCATGAGTAAGTGAGAAAATCAAACAACCGAGGTGTGCATTTGAACTTTGGACACCACAAGCGTAATACTTTTTATCGAAAATATTTAAGATTGGAAAAACTGGCTAAGAGGGTGGAACTCTTAAAGGTGTGAAAAGGCCATTTTTAAAATGGTGGCTCAATGGTTTGCTTTGTGGAGTGGCAGCTCCAGGGATCAATCTGGTCAAATCCAAGCCTGATCGCATTTTTGGTGTGACGTGCATGTTCTCCTCCTGTCTGCTTGAGCTTCTTTATATAGGTTCATTTCAAAATCTAAAAAATAATGTTTGGAACTTTAAATTTGCTCGCATGAGTGGACATAAATAATGCGTGAGATTTGAAAATAATCACATAAGTAATTATGTGTGAATTTGTTCCAAAATGTAATTGATTCCTGGCCTAAAGCTATCATTCACAGACCTCAACTCCCCAGATCCCTTTGAAAGATAAGGTAGTTTGAGACAGTGGATGGATTGATGGATTGATGGATGATCAAAGTACTCAGCCATTGTTACTATAAGCACTTTGGAGCTTCCACATTCTCCCTGTGTCTTTGTGAGATTTCAGCAGATTTCCTCACTCATCTCAATGCCATTAAAGATAGTTAGGCCAAATGTAGATGAATAATTGTGTTTTGTGTACGCTGTGATAGCGTGATGTCTTGTTCAGAGTTGGTTTCATCCTTCAGTTGATGCTGCTAGGTTACACTCCTGCTTCTTCTAATCCTGTGATGAATGAAATATAATTTCAACAAAGATGGATGGGTAAAGTAGTAGGGCATAATTGCTAAAAGCAGTCATCTGCATTCAGAAAGTCACCCAAACTAAAAGTGTAAAAAGTTTTCAGGTTTTAAATTAATCAATGTCATGAAACCCAGCTTATCCAGGTTAAGTACTGCAGAGAGCCTATCCCAGTGGAGGTGGAAGGCAAGACAAGAATCAACCTTGAACCCAGGGCCAGTGCAAGGTATGCATGCACACTCACAATACCCAATTAAAAAAGATGGGGCTTCCAACAGCATGCCATTGAACTTTGATGCCAGTGTCGCCAAAAACAGACACATAAAAGTGCTGGGGGAAAAAGACAAAAAAAAAATCACATAGATGGCTCACTGGCCAGGGCATAAACCAGAGTTCAAACTTTTGTTCAGCTATGTCCAGAGGCGGCCTTAGGGGTGTGCCGGGCCTAGGGCTGACCAATCCCACACGGGGCTGGTTACGTCAAATGCTGTTACCGCTATGTGTGGACTGCATAAACTTGCAAGAGAATTTAATAAAAATAATGTTAACATCCATCCATCCATTATCCAATCCGCTATATCCTAACTACCGGATTTTCTCATTACAGTATTCACATTTTTGCAAGATAACATGCTGACATTATCAAAATATAACTGGAGAATATAACTTAAGAAATCCGTTTGAACGGGACACGTGGACCTCAAAAGTGGAGCCCCTTAGGCGCGGGGCCTGGGGTGGTTGCCCCACTTGCCACCCCCAAATGCAGCTATTGGCTACCTCACTTTGTTGCTCTACAGTAACATATTCAGTGTTAACAAGGGTGTGAATTATTACAATTTACCTACTAGCATAAAACAAAGAAATATTTTTGTATTGTTTTATTTACAGCTAGAAAATTAAAAAAAAAGTCTGTTTCCTCTTTTATGATTCCTCCATATACTCACTAAAGTTAAGCTTTAGTTAAGGTGTTGTTCACAAACTAACCACAGAAGTGACTTAATTCTAATCCCTGTCATGTAGAACAATAATTTTAAGGGAACATCAAGTGGATACAAATGCTCATTAATTGAGACAAGAGAAAGCTTTGATTCAATTACAATTTTGTCAAACTGACAATAAAATTTGTTTTGCAAGCAGTAATACATAAAACTCACTAAACAATTTTTTGGGGCGATTTAAAGGATTTGTTAGGGAGGAAAGCATGGAACATTGCTACCTAAAGCTTCATTTACACTTCTCTGTTGCCCTCTCTTCTTTGCTGTAGCTTCGTATTGGTGCCACTGTTACTTATTGAAGTTATGGTTCCTGTCAATGAACTGAGACATCAGAATGTTCAGGAACTTTTGGATTCAGTGGCTACTGACACCACACTCTTTCGCCATCTTATTTGAGTTCAGTGGTGAACTTCACCTGGCACCTTGTTTGGGGCCAGTTCCTTGAATGGTTGCAGGAAACCATAATTCTCAGAAGATATGCCTACCAGGAAGCATATGCACACTCTATAACATACTCATCTTAACCCAATTATGTATGTTCCTGTAAAGGCACTGATAATATATTTCAGCATTTGGTTTCGTAATGTAAATAATAAGCTTTCCTGTGAATTTATTTTCATGCAGATCAGTTCTTTTGTCACTGCTCTTTAACCTTTAGAACAGAATTTTTTTAAGTTTTGAGATTTGGTCAACTGATATGCAATTGGCCACTCAATTCCAAACAATATAATAGCAATAAAGTTGCAATATTGGGAGAGAAACAAGGGGAAAGAAAAGAAGAAGCGTGATACTATGTCAGATGGTGATGCAATACAAACATCATTTTGAATTTAGAAAAAAAATCAAGCCTTCAAAGGAATTGAGTTTAGGAGTGAGGTAACAGTTCTCTTTGTGTCTTTTGTGTACCCTTATGCCCTGAATCCTTATAAATTACATCTGAAGCAAAATCATGGATGGCTTCTCTCTTGTATTGGATCCTTCTGAGATAGACTCTTGATGAAATTGGTTTGATTAACAATTAGATTATTGGATTATCCATGGCAGAATAGATAGATAGATAGATAGATAGATAGATAGATAGATAGATAGATAGATAGATAGATATGTTATTTATCCCAAAGGAAATGTAAGTACCAATAAAGTACTAAATACTAAAACACGCTAACCTATCCTAACTGTTGCAACTCATTTGTTTAGTTTCATTGTTGCATCTATGACCATGAGATATCAGTGATTGGATATCATATACCCTATCTGTCAAAAAGCGTGTGATCACCAGCCCCACAGGTGTGTCACTACAGCTGGTATTTGTTTTGGGAGGTATGTATTTACACAGTCATTTGAAACAGAAACAAAATTTGAAGATAACTGCTTTTTATTTCTACCCAATAGCTTGTGTAGTAGGGACTGTATAAAAGAAAAGAGCAATGCATTATTTAAAAAAAAGTGCTTATATATACAGTTAGTAGAAATATTCTAGTAGTATACTTCTCAAGAAACAGCAAGCCTAAACCAAAAACAATAAAAGATGTTTCATGGGTTTCTAACTTGAAGAAGATTGTTGATGTGAACTGAGAAGTTTTCATCGTTCATAGTTATTTCTTTAGTTCAGCAGGTTCCTTACGTGTTTGACTGGTATGCTGTGTCTGAAAACTAACCTCATTCTTGGAGCATTTTGAAAATAAGACTTTTTCTCCTTTCTACAATTTCATCTGCTCCTTATCTAAGCTTTGGACTTCTGGGATGATTGGCCAGGACTTATTTTCATTGACCATATTTCTCAGATACAATAAGATATTTCTTTGTTACCATTACTACAGCTTTGAAACTTTCCTCTTTCTATTTTTATAAAATTCTTTTATTTTTATGCTTCAGTGACACCTTTCATGTGAAATATGGCTAACAATTTAGCTCAACAAATTCACAAGCAAGAAGTGAGCAACGCAAACTCGGTAATCACTAACTCGAACGGAGATAAAATCGTCTAACACAAAAATATAATGCACACTTTCAGAGACTACTATAAATCCCTATATACTACTGAGTTTAAAGAAGACAATACACAATCTAATGCATTTCTGGATACATTACAGATACCACAAATAGATGCCTTTAATGTGGAGGAACTTGATAAACCTCTGGTGTTATCAGAATTACTAGATGCTATAAAGGCACTCCAAGGCGGGAAAGCAGCAGGCCCTGATGGCTACCCTGCAGAATTTTACAAGACATTCTCCACTCAGCTAGCTCCCCTCCTATTAGCAACATTAACAGAAGCCAGAGATAACCAATCTCTTCCTCAAACCTTTCGCCAAGCACTAATCACTGTTTTTCCAAAACAAAATAAGGACTTATTACAATGTGCATCATACAGACCAATTTCACTTCTGAATAACGATGTTAAAATACTCTCTAAAATCATAGCTAGAAGGATGGAGAAAGTGCTCCCTCGGTAATATCACAAGACCAAACTGGATTTATTAGGGGCCGGCACTTATCTTCAAATCTTCGACGCCTGTTTAATGTAATATATTCACCAACTAAATCAAACACCCCAGAAATATTATTATCATTGGATGCAGAAAAAGGCATTCGACATGATTGAATGGAAATACCTTTTTACTACATTGGAGAAGTTTGGGTTTGGCTCAAACATTTGTGCATGGATTAAATTACTGTATACTAACCCAGAAGCTTCAGTTTGCATCAACAACATTTGCTCAGACTACTTTAAACTAGAACGTGGCACTAGACAAGGATGCCCTTTGTCACCGCTGCTGTTTGCGATTGCCATTGAACCACTGGCAATACATTGTTGAAATACTGATCAGATAAAGGGGATTAGCAGAGAAGGACTGGAACAGAAAATCTCATTATATGCAGATGATATGGTACTGTATATTTCGGACCCAGAAAATTCTGTGCCTGCAGTCTTAGCAGCACTCACAGAATTTCAAAAGATCTCTGGTCTCAGAATTAATCTGAATAAAAGTGTACTCTTTCCAGTGAATTTGCAAGCATATAATATTAGATTAGACACCCTACCTTTTATCATTGCAGAACAGTTTAAATACCTCGGGTAAACATCACAAGTAAACATAAAGCTCTATATCAACAAAATTTCGCTGTCTGCATGGAAAAAATTAAACAAGACTTGCATAGATGGTCAACCCTTCATCTCACACTAGCTGGAAGAATTAACACTGTTAAGATGAATATTCTTCCTAAGCTCCTTTTTTATTTCAAAACATTCCAATATACATTAATAAATCATTCTTTAGGCAATTAGATTCAACAATAACCTCATTTATTTGGAATTCTAAACATCCACGCATCAAAAGAGCGACCCTACAAAGACAAAAGGCAGAAGGCGGCATGGCTCTACCTAACTTCCAGTTTTATTACTGGGCAGCAAATATACAGGCGATAAGAACCTGGACACAAATAGAAGAACATACACAGGCTTGGACCGCAATAGAAGTAAAATCCTGCAGTACTTCTTTGTATTCCTTGCTCTGTGCTCCAATAGACACATTATCTGCAATATACAAATAACCCAATTGTGCTCCACTCACTTAGAATCTGGAACCAATGTAGAAAGCATTTTAAGACAAAGAAGCTTCTATCTGTGGCACCTCTGCAAGAGAACCACCTCTTTCAACCTTCACAAACATATGCAGTTTTTAATATCTGGAAAAAATTTGGAATTAACTTGCTTAGAGATCTTTATATAGACAATGTCTTTGCATCCTATGAACAATTACATTCCAAATTTAACATTCCAGCTACACATTTCTTTCACTATCTTCAAATCAGGAACTTTGTTAAACAGAACCTTCCAGATTTTCCTCATCTTGCACCCTCATCCATGCTGGAAAAAATATTGCTCAATCTCAAGGACTTAGACTCCATCTATACAATATATAAAATCATTTTACAATCCCTCCCTTTCAAAGATCCAAGAGGACACTGAGAAAAATCAATCAATCAATCAATCAACATTTATTTATATAGCACATATTCATACAAAAAATGTAGCTCAAAGTGCTTTACAAAATGAATAGAAAAATAGAAGACACAATAAAAAATAAACATAGGTCAACATTAATTAACATAGAATAAGTAAGGTCCGATGGCCAGGGTGGACAGAAAAACAAAAAAACTCCAAAGGCTGGAGAAAAAAAAAATCTGTAGGGATTCCAGACCACGAGACCGCCCAGTCCCCTCTGGGCAATCTACCTAACATAACTCAAACAGTCCTCTTTGTATTTAATTAATATATCAGAAAAGGAGTGGAAAGTAGCAATGCAGAGAATTCACTCAAGCTCCATATGCGCAAAGCATACAATTATACAACTTAAAATTATATATCAAGCACATCTGTCTCGACTAAAACTCTCCAAAATGTTTCCAGGGCATGATCCAACCTGCGAACGTTGCAACCAAGTCCCAGCCTCACTGGGTCACATGTTCTGGGCCTGCACCAAATTAACATTATTCTGGACAAAAATTTTTAATTACCTCTCAGACAGTCTTGGACTCACAATCCCTCCTAACCCATTAACAGCTGTGTTTGGGGTTCTTCCAGAGGGGCTTAAAGTGAAGAAAGACAAACAAACTGTGATTGCATTCACTACACTTCTGGCACACAGACTTGTATCTGATAAACTGGAAGAACCCAAACTCTCCTCTTTTAAGTCAGTGGGAAACCGATGTGTTATATTATTTGAAATTGGAAAAAATCAAATACTCAGTTAGAGGATCCGTACAGACTTTTTTCAAAACATGGCAGGATCTAATCAGTAATATTTTAAAATAAGTTCATAAAGCACAGATAATTTAGTAATTTAGGTATGTTTACAAGCCTTAAATTTAACGCCGTTTGGCTTGCTCTCTCTCTCAGGGGTGGGGATCGATCTGTTTTTTTTTGTAAAAACTTGATTGCTTTGTATGGATTGCAATAAAATTAATAAAAAAAAAAAAAAAAAAAAGAAATATGGCTACCATGACGATGTTATCACACAGACATTACAAAGCAAATTAGGTCATTTGATGAATGGCACAGGGAAGTGGTGCAGTGGTTTGCATTTTAGACAGATAGATACACTTACTTATTTTTCTGATGCCTTTATCCAAGGTGACTTACAACATTTATGATAAAATTGGTGACAGTTCTTTTGGCTTTTGCAATTGGAGGACAGGCAGGTCAAGTGACTTGCCAATGGTCACATAGTGTCAGTAGTGGGATTTAAACTCACAACCTCAGGTTTGAAGCATAGATAGATAGATAGATAGTTTCTGTGTAGAGTATGTTTGTGCTTCCCGGTAGGTTGTATCTTTGAGAATTATGGTTTCCTGTGACTATTCAAGGAACTGGTTCTGAACAAGGTGCCAGGTGAAGTTTATAACTGAGGTAAAAGATGAAGATGGAAGAGTGTAGTGTCAGTAGCTGCTGAACCCAAAGGTTGCAGAACATTTTGATGTCTCTTTTCATTGATAGCAGCCATAACTTGAATAAGTAACAGTGACACCAAGTGACACAGCAGGATACTGAAAAAACAACAGTTTGTCACACTGCTGCACATTATTAGGTCATGTAAAAATGTTCATTGTGATGTTTATGCTTTGTTTTTCATTTTAAGTACAAACATAAACACAGTCCAACAAATAGCAACTTAACAAAAGCCTGACAAAAATCTCTTGCAGCATACTCCAGGAAGCCAGAACAGAAAACATGTAATCTACTCTTGAACCTTTCTGATTAATAACTGTATAAACTATACCTAAATTAGACTTAGAAAAGGGCAACTGTGCTGGCATTTAGAAGAGCAGTGGGTAAAGGTTCCTAACCTTGGAGTACAAATGAAGAAATCCCAACCCACCCAGGGTGGTACATCCTGACAGGCGTGGTGCCTCTGTCAGGCCAGCCGGAGTGGTCCTTGGAGACTGACTTGTAGTGTGAGAAACAAGACGGCCAGTCAAGTCTGAAAGATTGTGTTTTGTTGAAGTTTAGTAAACCAGCGGTCGCACTCGACAGGAAATAGCGTCCAGTTCACTTTCTTCTGAAGAAGAGTGATGGGACCACTCGCATGAGCTGTAAGCGCAATTGTTTTGGGATGTCTGTGCTACTTGGATAAGATCTATATCAATGGGAGAAAGAAAAATAAAATAGCTTGAAGTGTGTTACACACAGAGGGAGTGGGAGGGAGACAGAGAGATGTAGTAAGTGATTGAGCCATCAAATGCAACACATCGCTCACTTGAACCAAGTTATGGAATACAGAGCCTAGGTGCCAGAGTGCAGACACGTAATGAAAAGCAAATAAAAATCCTAAAGTCTGCATGACAAAATCACTCTCCAGAATCATGTTGAAACTCAATCTGATGTTCCAGTATTATTAAGTTTTTGAATGTGTGTATTTGTTGTCTAGTTGGCCTGGCCACTATATGTGTGGAGTTTGGATAATTACCCCGTATGGTCCGTGTACCTGTGTGTGAAAGAGTGTGTCCTGTGATGGACTGGCACCCCACCAAGCCTTGGCTCCTTCTTTGCTTCAGTGCTGTTGAGATAGGCTTTGGCTAAATCAGCCCTTAACTGGATCAAACACATTTCACAGTGCATATTTATATATTTGTTGTCTCTATGTGGAAGGCTGCACATCGTAGTTCTTATTTATAAATCAATCGACCATTCAATGCAGAATTGCAGGGGGCAGGAAATTATGCTGGCAACATAACCGCAGTGCAGGATTCAACTCTGAATATCAGTCCACTGTGCTCTAGCACACTAACATTACACCCATCCGTGTACTGAGGTGCTGAATGTGGTGTTATTTCATCACAAGGCACACACCAACACTCACTCGTATCAGACTAACTTGTTAACCTCTTATGCATGTCTAAGAAAACACACACAGATACACAGAGGGAAAACATGCAAACTTAAGACATGGAGTCACAAGGCAGGAACTCAAAACCACATTCTTGGAGCGGTGAAAAGGCAGCTTTTCCCAGAATGCCACTTACCCATCATCCTTAATAATAATTATAATAATAATAATACATTTTATTTATATAGTGCCTTAGTATTATAAAATGCTTTTCAGGATAAGGCACAAAATAAAAAGGATATTAAGCAAGGCAGACTACCAGTTAAAAATCTTGAAAATATTCCAGGTTCAAGACAAAAAATTAAATAAGAACAAACCTATAGACACGACAACAGTGTGAGCTTCAGTGCAAAAAAGCCCATTATAAAACAATTCAGTACTTGAAAAAGCAGATCTGAAATGTGTACTTGAACATATGCATGTCAAGTGATGAGTTAAATGTTTAAAACAGTTCATGTAGTTTTTAGGATCAACTTCTGTAGGGAGTTCAGAAGAGTGCGTAATGTGAAAGCTGACGTCTGGCAGATAAATCAGTGATGATAACTATTATGTGCTACTCAGATTTATAACTTTTTAAGTTTGGGTTACATAGATAGATAGATAGATAGATAGATAGATAGATAGATAGATAGATAGATAGATAGATAGATAGATAGATAGATAGATAGATAGATAGCAGCAAGGACGGTATGGCACACACAAATCAAAACCCCATAATAATGACCTGGTGAAAGAATGGAACCCATGATAGTGAATCAATGAGACAGTAATATTCATCACTTTGCCAAATATAACACAATGAAATGCATTCATAATATCAGTAAACTCCAAATGAAATGGTGTCAGGAATAGAGCGGCTGTGAGGACTTTATCTGAGGATGCAAATAAAGTGTGCATATTCACCGTAGGGTTATTATGTTGGT
Source organism: Polypterus senegalus (assembly GCF_016835505.1). NCBI lineage: Eukaryota > Metazoa > Chordata > Cladistia > Polypteriformes > Polypteridae > Polypterus > Polypterus senegalus. The sequence goes on from NC_053158.1 coordinate 39,538,532, forward strand.
CTAACAAGATGCCATTACTAATTGCAGAATAGGTGTTTGAGAACCGAGTCTCTTTACTAAATCTAAAAGCATGCAAACATCATACAGAAGGAAAGAGATCTAAGACAGTCTACTAGTTTTTTCTCACAGAAAGAAGGAAAAGCAGGATGTGCAGGTCATCTACCCCAAACCAAACAGTCACCACTTCCCTTACACGAACTGCATTCTGACCTGGCTGCAGAAACCGCCAGGTTTACACTGTCCATCCTGTATAGTGAAGCCAAAAGCACAGTGCAGTAAGTGAACAAGGACAGGTTTAGGGAAAGATGACAATGAGTGAGCGACACTGGCCTTTGAGCATTTTATGCTTGGAAAGGCAACATCTGATTAATTATTTAATTTATTAACTAAAGTTCATCACTTTTACAATTAGAAAATCCAGGATTTCATTTTGGGATGGCACAGTGACATTACAGTTGCACGATTCATGATTCAAATATAGTACCTATAACCTGGGGTGTAGCAAAGAACTCTGGTCCCAATACATAAGCAATCTCTGTGGGTCCTTTCCTCTAGAAAACAGACTTTTCATTCCAGGCTTTGAGGCCCTCTCCCCCTTGGGCCCTGGGTAATCATTACCCTTTTTCCCCCCACTACGATGCTCATCCATATAACCTTTAAATACTAGTAACACTCCTAGTGAACAAAACATCAGGTTGTACTAGATGTTTAATTGCATCCCGTTAGGACTGAAATTGGCCTGGCACAGAATCAAAGTAGGTAGCTCTGCTGTCTCCCAGCTCCAGACTTCAGCCTAATCACGACATTAGTGTGTTTTGCACATTTTTTCTATTTCTCTATGAGTTTTTCTCAGGATCACCAGATTTTTGCACATTAATGTATGTTAAGTTAATTGGACTGAGGGTGTCTGAGTGAGTGAATGTGCCTTATGATGACTTAACATCTCATTCAGTATTTTTTCCTGCATTGAATCCTGATAGGTCAAGCTCTGATTTCTCTCAATTCTGTTTAAGAACAAGCATGTTATCAAAATTAATGAATGATTAAATTTTACTTTGCTGTTCATTCCGTCCACAATATCATATTGAGTTTTGTGATTCTTAAACTGAATGAAAAAGAAACCTTGGCTGTTTTGCTCATCCCGCACACTTCTCTAAATACTTACTGAAACAATATAAATATACTGTCAGTTACACTCACTTACAGGACATTTTCAGGGCACGGATAAGGTAGACCAGGGGTGAGCAATGTCAGTCCTGCAATTTTTTGTTCCAACGCAATTGCTTAATTAGGAACCAGTCCTTGCCAATAACAGATCTTATTTAATTTGATGTTTTGTTAGGGTTTTAACTCTGCCGTGTCAGGTCATTCTTAAATCGTATATTTTTTCCTTTCCAAGCATATCATCCAAATGATTTGAAGTCTAAAACAGATAAATAATTCTCAGTCCTTTACTTTTTTCTATTCAGTTTACTTTTAAAGATTTTATTTGATTAGATCAACTTTATTAATACCAAATGGGAAAATTAGATGCATACAGCAGCAGAAACATAAAAAATTATTTGAACCAGATCATGATAAATTCATAAAGGTGTAAATGGAAACAAGTTAGATGGAGAACTGCTAGTTCCTTTGTCATTTGCATTTTATTGCTAAAAAGGATCCAATAAAAACAGTTGATGAAGCTTTTTAAGACTAGCAGTGGGGAACCTTAACAAGTAACATAACCAAAATGAAGCATTTAAGCAATAATTGCTTCATCACAAATAATTGACTTGTCAGTAAGAAACTGGGTTGGAAGAAAAACCTGCAGCTACTGTGGTGTACAAATTGGTTGGACCAAAAAACATGGATGCACTACAGCTTATCAGGTCAAGAATAGGAAAATTCTGCCCAAAACCTTTTTAAAACAAACAGCCCATCAATTTGTTTTCCAGATCCATTTTTTTCTTTACAGAGTTCTTCAGTACACTTAGCAAAGTAAGAATGCAAGGTGTGATCCAGCACTGGATGGGATCCTGATTTTCTAGTTACAAAGCAACCATTTCCATGTATTGAATTGTCTGATTGAACCCAGATAAATCAGACCCACAGAATTATTTGTGCTGTATTCACACTAAAAGACAATGTCTCAACACATAAGTGGAAGAAGAACTTACCTAAACATGAATAGGATACTCATGGCAATTACTAGATGCTGGACATATGCCTCCTTAACTACTTCCCCAGGCCCTAGAAATAAACTCAAAGGGCACTCTTAATTTGGAAGGGTGTCCTGGAGTATCTGTCCGATTATTATAAATCTTGGAATTTTCATACACACTGTCTTATATTCCATGTTGGTGGGTCCCTCTATTCGTCCTATTGACTGCAATTTGCAAACAAGTTATGGACACCCAGACACACTTTCTGGGGAGTATCTGTACTATATAACTTTTTTTATTTGTTTTTTTAAGAAAAATTAGTGAATGCCAATATCTATAGATTAGCTTCATAGACTTAACTTTATTGTACACCTTCATTTAGAACAGTATGGGTGCTGTGCGTGTGTTTGGGTAGAGGCTTACATTTTTGCTTTATTGTTAACTTTAGAAATTAACATCTCAGCAAAGTAAACATGGCCACTTTCTACCAGGCCTTAATGAGCCAGGGGCTGGGAAACTGAGAACAATAACTTACATGGATGCTGAAAAAGATGAGTACAAGTTTGGTTCATTAAGTTTAGAGTCAGAAGAATTCAGTTTCAAGACAGAATTATTCTAAGTGTATGTGCTATCAGATATATGGGAAATACAAGTTTCTAAGTTGGAAATTAAATGTGAACACTCTATGAATTCTGAGCTACAAGTTGCACAATTCTGAGGAAACAAAGCTACCCAAATTCTCTGAGTTGTGATGTAATTCTGACCTTTCACCTCAGTCAATTACATAAAATAAATTATGCTTTTTTAAAAAGTTGCTTTTTTTGCAGACCTAGCAACAAATCAAAAGCAACCTCATGTTTCTCCAAAATGTTTGACCACAAACCCATGTTAACACACTAGTGTGGTAAGATAAAGCATCACAAGTCGAAGCTCCAAATAGTCCAACAGCTCTTGAATACAGCAAAAGACTGATCTACTTTTACAAAAAAATGCATTCTGATGCTGGATAACATATTTACAATGTTACCAGGAACAACAAGATTAAATCATTATCAGACAGATACTCGAGATACCTCGTGAGATTTCTTTGTTTGCTCCTCTTAAGATCTGTTTGTACATGCTGGCTGGGTAAGATACCAGTTCAAGTCTCATCTAAACAGCTGCTGTTTATTTAGGAGCTGAAGGGAAATGCAGTTGGGTGACACATCAGGAGAGACTGTTAGAATTTTTCAGGCATAGATAGTTTGATGCGAGAAGAAGAAAAGTAGCACACCCATGGAATGCTCCTGTTTTGATGCCTTCATTAGCAACACTTGACACATTTCAGGATAGCTTAGCGTTTGAGGGAATGTTGAACACTACTGCATTCTTCTCTTCTTTCTCTATTCATCAAATTCTGCTTTTACTGAATCTGTTTCTACCATTTTCAGTAATGGTTTATTTAGAATGTGTAGGCCTTACTTCCCCAGTAAACATATTTTTACATTTTATATGATCAATATTTTCTTAATAAAATTAAAAGGAAAGCAACATGACAGAATGAGAAGCAATCAATATTTCAATTAAATCCAAATGGTGCCTCTTTCTGGCCCCTCCACCCTATCCCATGTCCAACACCTTCCCAGTATACCTCTAGGAACTGCTGAAGTGCAGACTGGCCTCACCACTATACCCAACCATGGGAGTGACTGCATCACTAGTCTCTGCTCATAAAAGATGTATGTTTGATAGCAGTAGAATCCTGAGATGCTAGATACTCTATTAAGATGTGGCGCTGACAGCTCCAAAATAATTAAATTACAAACATTAGACAGACAGTTGTTAATTGTAATCAGGTATGGGGTCTTCTATCTAGAGCACATTTTACCAATTTCATAATGTTCAGCTTTTTTCAATTTCAACTCTAGCACTAACGTCTTAGTATTTTGTATCTTTTAGCAAGTATAAGAAGACCTTGGTGATCTTGCCTGAAGAAGGGGCCTGAGTTGCCTCGAAAGCTTGCATATTGTAATCTTTTTAGTTAGCCAATAAAAGGTGTCATTTTGCTTGGCTTTTCTCTACATTCATAATGGCTAACACGGTACAACAACCTAGTACTACGGAAATAATTAAGAAAGCTCTGATACTTTACCACATTGTCACATTTGAAGATTATCTTGAAGAAAGTCTTTTACTTCCTTCACTCCATACTTTTCTTGTAATTGTCCAAAACATGTCAAAGGCAGGCAGCAGTTAATAGTTTGACATTGTCTACAAGGTAGCGCTCATAGCTTTTTTTCACGTCTTTATCAGATTTAAGTTTCCAACCCAGGCACAGGGGATGCACAAACCATTGTGTTTCTTCGTGCCAGTCCCAAGCCCAGATAAATGGGGAGGGTTATGTCAGGAAGTGCATCTGTTGTAAAATTTTGCCAGATCAAATTGTTAACAACAATACAGACTTCCATACTGGATCAGTTGAGGCACAGGTTAACAACAGCTACCACCAGTAAAGTTAGCATTTAGTACGCTGGTGGAAATTGGGCTGCTGTTGGCCAAAAAAGGAGTAGAGGGGGAAGGAGTGTCCAGAAACAGGGGGAGAGAAGGAAGGTAATGTGAGTGGAACTGAGGGTAGGAATTTTGAATGTTGGCAGTATGACTGGTCAAGGGAGAGAGTTAGCTGATGTGATGGAGAGAAGGAAGGCTGATATATATTTGTGTGCAAGAGACCAGATGGAAGGGGAGTAAGGCCAGGTGTATCAGAGGCAGGTTCAAATTGTTCTACCATGGTGGAAAGGAGAAGAAATGGAGTAGGAGTTATCCTGAAGGAACAGTATGTCAAGAGTGTTTTGGAGGTGAAAAGAGTGTCAGACAGAGCAATAATTATGAAGCTGGAAACTGAAGGTGTGATGATGAATGATGTCAGTTCATATGCCCCGTAAGTTGCATGTTTGATGAATGAGAAAGAAGATTTCTGGAGTAAGTTGGATGAGGTGATGGACAGTGTACCCAAGGGACAGAAAGTGGTAATTGGAGTGGATTTCAATGTAAATATTGGTGAAGGAAACAGAGCAGATGAGGGGTAGGTATGGTGCTAAGGAACAAGGTCAGATGATAGTGGATTTTGCAAAAAGAATGGACATGGCTGTGGTGTATTTTTCTTTTTTTTTATTAATTTTATTGAAATCCATACAAAGCAATCAAGTTTTTACAAAAAGAAACATTGAGTTAAGAACAGATCGATCCCCAACCCTGAGAGAGAGAACATTTTTCATGTATTTTTAAAAGAGGGGGGAACACAGGGTGATGTACAAGAATGGAAGTATATGCATACAGGTAGATTATATCCTTTGTTGGAGGGTCAGTCTGAACAAGACTGGAGACTGTGAAGAGGTGGCTGATGAAAGCATTGTTGAGAAGCATAGGATGGTGGTCTGTAGGATGACGCCGGATATTAAGAAGAGGAGGAGAGTGAAGACAGAGTCAAGGATCAAATGGTGGAAGTTGAAAAAGGAAGACTGTAGGGTGGAGTTCAGGGAGAAGGTAAGACAGGCAATGGGTGGCAGTGAACTACAGAAGAAATAGTAAGGGTGACAGCAAAAAGGGTGCTTGGCATGACATCTGGACAGAGGAAGGAGGAAAAGGAAACCTGGTGGGGAAATGTGGAAGTACAGGAGAGTATACAGAGGAAGAGGCTGGTGAAGAAGACATGTGATAGTCAGAGAGATGCAGAAAGCATACAGGAGTACAATGAGATTAAGGTTAAGAGAGAGGTGGCAAACGCTAAAGAAAAGGCATATGATAAGAGACACTAGGAGAGTATAAAAGGATCTGTATCGATTGGCTAAACAAAGAGACTGAGCTGGGAAAGATGTTCAGCAGGTTAGAATGGTAAAGGGTAAAGATGGAAACGTACTCACAAGCAAGGAGAATGTGTTGAGCAGATGGAAAGAGTACTTTGACAGGCTGAAGAATGAAGAGAATGAGAGAGAGAGAGAGAGAGAGAGAGAGAGAGAGAAGGTTGGATGATGCGGAGATAGTGAATCAGGAAGTGTAACGGATTAGCAAGGAGGAAGTAAGGACAGTTGAAGAGGTTGAAGAATGGGAAGGCTGGTGGCCCAGTGGCATACCTGTTGAAACATGGAGGTGTTTAGGAGAGATGGCAGTGGAGTTTTTAACAAGATTGTTTAATGCAATCTTGGAAAGTGAGAGGATGCCTGAGGAGTGGAGAGGAATTGTACTGGTGCCGATTTTTAAGAATAAGAGGGATGTTCAGAGCTGTAGTAACTACAGAGAGATAAAATTGATGAGCCACAGCATGAAGTTATGGGAAAGGGTAGTGAAAGCTAGGTTAAGAAAGAAGGTGATGAATAGTGAGCAGCAGTATGGTTTCATGCTGGGAAAGAGCACTACAGATGCCATTTTTGCTCTGAGGGTGTTAATGGAGAAGTACAGAGAAGTACAGAAGGAGTTGCATTGTGTCTTTGTGGACATAGAGAATGCAATATGACAGAGTGCCTAGAGAGGAATTATGGCATTGTATGAGAAAGTTGGGAGTGGCAGAGAAGTATGTAAGAATGGTACAGGATATGAGTTTCACTTCTGTCTCCAATGCATCCTTAGGGTTACAGTCATTAAGATTTTCACAATGATTGTAAAAGTGGGCATCCTCTTATCAGTACAAACACAACACAAATCTGATCGTTTAGCAAACTATCTACACATGGCACAAAGTTATTTTTTTCATTAGAAATCTTTACATAAATACCAAATGACAGGCATGTAGATGAATACTTGATAATGCTTCTAAACAGAATATAAACATCTTTCTTTTTGTGCAAATGGCACAGATTTCACTGGAAGAAAAATTCCATTTGTTTCAAATTTGTTTGTTTTTTTTTTTGCAAAGGAAAATACCTTAGTTTTGCTGTAAGTTCCATTTCTCTTGAACTGTTACGCTCATCACTTCCATTAAACTACTGAGTTTAAGAAGTCAAGGACTAAACAAACACCAATCCTGCTACTGGTGCATTCACAAAGCTTCAACTTTGAATTTTCCTCCAGCAATTATAGCCATAGTACTCAAAAAACATGTAGGCATAGTGTAACAATTCTGATTTCTCAGATACACAGGTAAATGATGTAGGTTTGACACAGCCTATAATATATTTTCCTTTTCAATCTTCAGCTCTGAAGACCATGAGCCAGAAGAGGAGTAGCAAAGACTCCACATCTGTTTCTATTGTTTCTGGTCTCACACAATATAAGCCTCCATAAGAAGAACAGTACCATCAGTCTTTGACTAGATATGGAAGAGATGCTGATATCTTTGAAACTTGTACTTTTTATTTACCCAAATGATTGGCAACTAAATTAACTCACTTCTAGTTCCCCAACTCTTTCTGAGGGTTTTTTTGTCTTCTTGTTACAATTAGCAGATGAAAATCTTTTAAATAACCCTTATAAACATTTGTCAGTGTATTTAGGGGTGAGCTGCCTTGATACAGTATATATCTCTCTATATATATAAAATCCAGTGTGTGTTTGTCTTTATGTATGTCTGTTTTTCACAAGAGAACTACTTAACGGATTTAGATCAGGTTTTTTTCTTTAATTTGCTTGAACATTCCGGTTGATTTTGTGACTTCTGTCATCACGCTAAGTATCATAGTTCACTTGGAGGAGTGAATTATTTGCACTAATCCAAGATAAAGGCTGTGGGCGAGGGATGGGGGAAACGTGACGTCAGGAATGGGGAGCTGGGCAGGGCCCTCCTCAGTCATTCAAATTGATCTACCACTGGCCATGTTTTGGAGCGTACCGTGCCTTTTGCATATTTAGCGATACCTGTTTATTTATTCATTTTTAAAGGTTGTCCTGTTTCACAACTATGCGGGCAGACACACAGGAGACAGCTAGTACTTAATAAGTTAAATGTAGCTGAAATTGAATAACATGGCCCAGGAAGTATTCCTGGGGTTGGGGGAAAGGGTATCATTAAAGATGAAAAGGTTGTGTTCCTTTGATTGAAATGTGCTATGTTATCCAGGATGCTAGATGGCAAAAAACACTAAAATTAAAGTTGGTAAGGCTTATGGCTTAGAGAGGACTCAGAGAATCAACAAAACCATAAGCCCTTAGAATGAATCCTAACCTGGTGTCCACAGAATAGAGTTAAGGTTGCCTGAGTCTGGAAGAAACCCCAGAAGTGGATTTGAAGCTACCTCTGAGTGTGAAGCCAAAAAAATGTAGAGTTGGCAGGAGAGACAATTGGTAACAATTTACTTGTGAGAGGAAGTGCGATCTGAGAGAAAGACACAAAGAGAAAGAAAACAGCAGGAAGGGACAATCTTTCAAAATTGTTATTTTGCCATTAATATTTATATGATTTCCAGATTTCTACCTTTTTCTTTTATTTAACCTTTCATGTTATTATTTATTTAACAATCCTCTTTAAAAACAGTTTTTTGGGTTCACTTTCTTTCACACTGATAAGACATAGTATTTAGAGAAGAGGAGCATGTTGGCCAGTGAGAACAGAAAGTAAATCATCTGTCAGTCGAACAAATATGTGAACCTATGTAACCAAATTATAAAGTCATGGGGTGCTAGTGCCTCCCAGCTAGATCGGTTACTAGCCAGAAATCACCCATAAATGGGATCCACTCTGAGATAATTCAGAGTCACCAATTAACTCAGCATATACATCTCTGGAATAAGGAAAGAAAAACAGAAAAATCCAGAGACGTGCAGAATATAAACTCTACACAGGCAAGATTCAAGATTTTATCATTTGTCACAGACACAACTGTACAATACAACTGCAGTAAAATGTTATTGGGCAAAAGCAGCTCACTGAGCATGAAACAAAATATAACTATGTTCAGTATGTAGTGTACAAAGTTAAATTCAAAAACCTTAGTCACAATGTCTCTCTATATATAAAATCTGTCTGTCTATTTGTATGTCCTGTCCGGTCCTCACAAGAGAACTACTTTTTTCTATAATTTGCTTGAACATTCCAGTTGATATTGCGACTTCTGTCATCATGCTAAGTTTCATAGTTCACTTGCATGAGCGATTTATTTGTGCTAATCTGAGACAGAGGCTGTGGGTCTAGAGGAGGGGTAAGCGGGATGTCAGGAGTGGGGAGCCAGACGTCTTCTCATTCTCAATTTCACATTCTGGAGCATGCAGACCTTCCTACCTGCCAACAAGCCATTTCACTCTGCCTTTCTAACCATCAGATCTGTCCGATATTTATATCTGTGAATTATGGGACAAGCTAGAAAGCAGCTCATATTTGCTAGGATTGCATGTCATTCAGTACTTTATGCCCACCTCATGTCTGCTTTTTTCCTAATATAAGATACAAAAAATGTCCTTGGAATCACTATGGGAAGCCTCCAAGAACATCCGAGAGACTTCATGCATGTTCTTTCTTTGTTAATCTTGCTGATGCCCTTTCTAGACTCATCCTATTAGTCACACAGTCTTGTGTTCATAAGCAGGTGGTAGATTTCATATACTTTTAGCCACAGGCTCAAGATGTTTACTTAGAATCAGAATCAAACTTTTTGATTTAGTTCAGGTCAGACAGAAAAAGATAGGTGATATGGAAGTCGTGAGATAATATATATTATTCATTGGACAGGTGATGACAAGTCAAGTATGACGGAGGGCCATAATCTATAATTTGTGTAAGTTTCATTTTTGGTTTTGATCTCCTTTTTGACTTTTGACTTCTGATTCACATTTTGCCCTCCTGTTTAAGTTGTCTGATTATTTGTTTTTTTTTGTTTTAACCTTGTTTACCCACTTTATTATGATTCTTGCTTCACATTACCATCTCCTGGTTATTTCCATTGCTCATAAAAATCCTTCAAAACTAGCATGTCATAACAGCAAAAACCATTAAAATGAGTGGTAATGAACATGTCTATCGATTGCGACATCTACAGTCTGACCTTGTTTTTACATTTCATAAGGAAAATTTTCTGAAAGAAGTTAACCTGACAATCTCAGGAAGTCCAAGTCTAAAATATGAAGCGTGTCTGAGGTCCGTGTTGGATCTGAGTCTCAGCCAGGCTGAGTGGACCTTATGGGTTAGATGGGGAGATGAGAGAAGGTAACAATGGGGACAAGATAGGACAAACCGATTGTGTCTCTGATTTTATTTGTGGTTTAAACTGAACTTGATTTATTAAATGACTTAATCCTTCCACAGCACTTTTAACAGATTATTTATTGAAGATTTATAGCACTGCACTTTTTGGACATTGTTTGCTGACAATTAAACACAGGCATCACAGAAATGTATAATTGTTTAAAATTAGTTAGCACTCTAATCATTTGGAGTTGATTAGAAGACCACGGATAGTTGAACCCTATCACAGAAGCATCAGCTGCAAGGCATGAATCACCTGTGGATTGAAGTACCAGTCAATAGCAGAACCCAACCATACACATTTTCCAAGTTTCACATTTTTAGGATATGGGAGAAATACAGAGAAAACTTTGCAGAAAAATTTGCAGAGCATTGGTTAAACAGAGGTTCTCTAAATCAGTCCTTGTGGACTCTATGTTGCCACAGGTTTTCGTTCCAACCAACTTCTCTTTTTAATTGGACTTCTAGCCTAATTAAGGAAGCTGTTATTTACCAGTGTTTATTCTGTGGTCAAAGTAGAAATTACAAAATTAAGGCTGGTGAAATTTTGGTAGAATTTTCCAAATATTTATGTAAATTACATGGAAAAACATTTGTGTGTTATTTTTCTTTTAAGATTTCATCACCAAGATTTTCATGTTGCTTTTCAGGTGTTCTAGTTATTTAATTCATAACTTACTAATGAACAGGCTAATGAGTCTGATGCTGAAATTATTGCAGCCATTGAGCATTCAGTGTCGTTTGCCTTGGTGTCTTCTCTACTTGTTGTTAATTGTCATTATTAATAAATGCAAGAAATACAAAAAATCACAAAGGTGATTTAATCATTTAAAGCTATATCTAAAACACAGATATTTCTAATTGTCTTATAAACAATCTTACTATGGTGCTTTTTGAATGTAGAAGAAAAAAATGAGATCAATTACATGTAATATGGCTTGCTAACAATGAAACTGATTAGAATGAAAACCTGCACCCACATGGGATCTGCAAGACGGAGATAGAGAACTACTGTGTCGTTCCTGTGCCCATATTTATCAAGTGTCTTAGAATTACTATTACTCAGAAACACTACTGCAAAGCTGAATTTTCCCTATGGCCAAAAAATATAATATTAGAACATCAGAAAAATCTAGACAAGAAAAGGCCATTTAGCCCAGCAAAGCTCGCCAGTCCTATTCACTTAATTCTTCTAAAAAAAACAAGTCTAGTTTTGAAAGTCCTTAAAGTCCTACTGTCTACCACACTACTTGGTAGTTTATTCCAAGTGTCTATGGTTGTCTGTGTAAAGAAAAACCTCCAAATGTTTGTGCTAAATTTACCTTTAACACGTTTCCACCGTGTCCCCGTGTTTTTGATGGACATATTTTAAAATATCAGCCATGATCCACAGTACTAATTCCCTTGATAATTTTAAACACTTCAGTCATGTGTTCTTTTAATCTTTGTTTGCCTAAACGGAAAATGCTAAGCTCTTTTAATCTTTCCTCATAATTCATCCCCTATAGCCCTAGAATGAGCTTCATTGCTCTTCATTGGACTGTTTCTAGTGCTACTATGTCCTCTTTGTAACCTGGAGACCTGGAGAAACTACACCCAGCACTCCAGATGAGGTGTCACCAGTGCATTATCAATCTTCAGCATAATCTTCTTGGACTTGTACCCCACACATGTTACTGTATATAACCTCACATTCTGTTAACCTTCTAAATGGCTTCTGAACACTATCTGGCAGTTGATAGTGATGACTCCACTACAACTTCTAAATCTTTCTCATAAGGTGTATTTTCAGACCTCCCATTGCATATTCAAACCAACATTTTTGCTTCCTATATATAATACTTTACATTTACCGACATTACGTTTCACTTGCCACACATCTGCTCAAGCCTGTATACTCTCTAAGTCCCTGTAATGATTCAACAGATTCCAGATTATGTGCCAATCTACTTATCTTGGTGTCATCTGCAAATTTAACCAGCTTGTTACTTATATTCCTATCTAAATCATTTATATATTAAAAATAGGAGTGTCCGTAACATTAATCTTTGTGGAACACCAATCTTAACACCACCCAATTCTAATATGGGTCTTCACACCATAACCCTTTGCTTTCTGTGTCTGAGTGAATTTTGTATCCTTCTACAAACAACACCCTGAATTCCAGCATATTGATAAAACATGACCTCCCTCTTCTGAACCAATGCTGACTGATCAGCATTTCACCTGTTCTTGCCTTCAGTTGCTCAGTCTTATCCTTAGTGATCCCTTTCATTAATTTACCTGTGACACATGTTAAGCTTACTGGCCTATAGTTGCTTGGATCTGCCTGGTCACCCTTTTTATATAACGGGATAATATTTGTCAATTTCCAGTCCTTCAGAACTTTCCCAATGTGCAGTGACTTCCTAAAAATATGCTTCAAAAGTTTATATAGAGTATGTATTCACTAATCTTTTTAGGAACTCGAGGGTAAATATTATCTGGTCCTGGTGATTTGTTTGATTTCAGCCTATTTAATCTGAGCAGTACTTCTCCCTCTATAATTTCCAAATCACTCAGTCCCTCCTTAGTAGTCCCTTTTACTGCTAGGTGTTTATCTACTTTCTAACATCTCAAGACCTCAGAAAAATGTGAGTTTAGAGCATCCACTATTTCACTGTCTATATTTTTAATTCCCTTTTACTATTCCTGATGCACTTCACCTCCTCTTTGACTGTTCTTTTACTAATGAAATACTGAAAGAATCTCTTTGTGTTGTCTTTTGCCTTATAATAATAATAATAATAATAATAATAATACATTTTATTTATATAGTGCCTTTCCCATGCTCAAGGCACTTTACAGAGTTTAAGAAAGAATGGCAGGGTATAAAGTATATAGCATTGTACTAAACCATATAAATAAATAAAGAAGACTAAGATAGTAAATTCAGAGAAAAAGCCAAACAAACAACATAATCGATGGTCTAGCATACAGGTTACATGAACATCTTGACATAAAGGTAAACTGAGAGAAGGGTAATAAAGTCAAGTAGAGCTAAAAGCCTTCCTGAACAGATGAGTTTTGAGTTGTTTTTTAAAAGAATTCATGGAGTCAGCTGATCTGATTAATTTTGGTAGGTCATTCCAGAGTCTGGGTGCTATACAGCTGAAGGCCCTGCTGTCACCCATGGAGTGTAGATTAGTGTGGGGTACAACAAGATTGCCAGAATCAGAGGACCTTAGTGAGCGGGCAGGCACAGAGTGATGGAGAAGGTCACTGATGTAGTTTGGTGCAAGGTTATTTAAGGCTTTGTAGGTTATTAGTAGGATTTTATATTTGATTCTGTAAGACATGGGGAGCCAGTAAAGACGGAGCAGGATGTGTGTGTTGTGGTCGCTGCTGCTGGCTCAAGTGAGGATTCTTGCAGCTGAGTTTTGAATAAGCTGGAGCTGTGATATAAGATTAGAAGGGGCACGTGCCAGCAGCGAGTTACAATAATCTATGCGGGATGTGATAAAAGCATGGACAAGTTTCTCAGCATTAGAAAAGGAGACGAAGGAGCGAACACGGGATATGTTACGGAGGTGAAAGTAAGAAAGTTTCTTAATGTGATTTATTTGGGTGGAGTAAGAAAGGGGGAATCAAAAATGATACCAAGATTCTTTGCAGTAGAGGCAGGTCTGATGAGATCACCACCAAGATTGACTGGGAAGGAGCTCATTTTATTAAGTTGCATTTTAGTCCCAATTTGCAGGAGTTCAGTTTTGTTGCAGTTTAACTTCAAAGAGTTCTGCTCCATCCAGGTTTTAATTTCACTAAGGCAGGTTGTGAGCTGAGAAAGCTCTGATGAAGTTCCACTTTTAACATTGAAATAGAGTTGAGTATCGTCTGCATAAAAATGATAATCCAGTTCAAAGCTACGAATAATATGGCCAAGGGGAAGCATATAAATACAGAAGAGGACAGAGGACAGAGCCCTGAGGAACTCCTTGTGTGACTGGCGCTGAGCTCGATCTGCTGTTGCCAAGACTAACAAACTCTTGCCTATCAGTCAGATAGGACTTGGACCACTGGAGGGCAGTGCCAGAGATACCCAGCATGTTCTCCATTCTGGACAGTAGAATGTCATGTCTGACCTGAGTGTCAAATGCTGCACTGAGGTCTAACAGATTTAATATGCTGGTTTGTCCAGAGTCTGCTGCCATAAGCAAATCATTAGTTACCTGTAACAGAGCAGTTTCACAGCTGTGCTTTGCCCTGAAACCAGACTGAAAGGGTTCCATCGAATAATTAGAAGTTAAGTAGTTGGTGAGCTGGGAGGCTACAACATGCTCAAGAACTTTTGACAGAAAAGGTAAGTGGGAAATAGGCAGAAAATTGTTAAGATTGTCAGCATCAAGACATTCCTGCTGTATTCCTCTCTAAGTATATTTTAGTTTCCTTAATATTCATAATGGTTGCCCTCATGTTCTCATACACCCTACGATTCATATTGGAGTTAATAGTCTTATACACCTTATACAGCTGTTTTTTTTTTTCCTTTTCAGGTTCTTTTTCAATTCTTTATTAACCCTCTGCAGAGTTTTTTTACCAGCGCTATCATTTTGACTGACAGCGAATGACTTGTTCGTGACTTCACATAGCATAGATTTGTTACTAATATTATTCCATCTCTGTCACGTCAGTATCTTTTTATGAGTTCATTGTTGTCTAGCGTTTTTCAAAACATTCTGCCTTTCCCGTGATGTGCATGCTGAATGGTATCTTCTTGCGAGTTAGGATAGTTCATGCACTCTCCTAAATTCTAGTGAAATTAGGAGGAGTTTCCTAAATTTGGAAAGCTGATAAAATGGTATTAGGTCTGCTGCTAAGGTTAGGACAACATTTGCATCCCTCCGAGATTGTTAAGCCAGTTAGAACCGTTTTCTTATTCTGAAACACTTGATAAATACGGGCCCTGGATTACAGGAGCTGCAATGCAGCACCACTAACTGCACTGTTTCACTATGGTGTCCTTTGAAAATAAATAAATATATACAAATTTAAGACTTTTTTCAGTCATCTACTTAGTCTCGTACTTTAAAATTTCTATGTTTTAAAATTAATACTAATGTCAAAATTGTAAAACTTTAATTCTGGAAATATACGCAGCATATTTAATACTCTGTGGCCATTAATTTCTTTAAATTCAACTAAACCGTACAAATCAACAACAGTGTGTTTCTAGGTCATGGGTGTGGAGACAAGTCTCGGTGGTGGTGGGCAGTGCGTGGCCAGCTGACCAGATTTTTCATTTAGGCTGGCTTTATAATACAGTTTGAGCTCCCTTGTTCCTACTCTTTGGATACTATTTCTCAGTAGGTGCCATTTTTATCAGTATTTGCAAGGAACTATTTATCATCTGCTGTGACATAATGGTTAAATTAAGACACTCGGCAACAAAGAACAGGGTCATGAACTGGTCATGTTGTAGGGCTTTCGTCTGAATGCAGAAAAACAATACACTCTTTACAATATGATCCATCAAACTTGCTGCTTGCATTTTTATAATGATGGAGGATTAATTACTGTAGACAACTCAAAGAGGCTGGGCAGAGAGCAGCTAGTCCGTGTCTATTAAAAATTATGCATATTAGACTTGAGCTTATATGAGGGCATCTGCAAACTACAGGAAATGGAAATTAAGCATAGTAAACCAATTTACTGTTCTTCTGGTGGGGACAAACTTTAGTGTATCTGTCAGGGAAAGAAAATTAGCAAATGTAAATCTCTGATTCCATGGTATTGTAACCTATGAGAAGAGATGTATAAACCAGGTAGCTATTTATAGTTTTCTATTCATCTGTCATCAAAGTTGTTTCATTCAGCTTGGGGTTGTGAGGATCTTTTCATGGCGTTATAAGAAGCAAAGTAGGAGCCACACCATCACAGGGCACCCATGCATACAGGACCCATTCAGAGGTAATTTTGCATAGACAGGAATTTGGAGACTGTGAGCAGCAGTCTGCTGTGACCTCTAAGAAATACTATTGAACAGAATTCTGAATGCAGAATGGTGTTGATACACCACAGAAAACAATAATAAAAGAGTTTAATAAAGGACAAATGTTTTCAAGAAGTATAAGGGCAAATGAATCCACAAAAAAGATAACAAAAAACACTATGCCATTCAAGGGCCTGAGTATATTCTGTAGTACTCGCTGCATCTTTATACCTTCCTCCTCCTCTCACTCTTTCACAGCAGTATATACTCCTCCACTTGATTACCAGATGGGCCCTTGCTTCTTATTCACTCCTAAGTCCTAGCTCTCTTCTTAGAGTGATGGCAGGTCTTTTCAAGGAATATCCCGGGAGTACACTTTGTGTTTGACCCAATTTCCCAAGAAGCACTTCCAGGTTATTCAAACCCCTTTAGAGGAGTACAAATCCATATCAGGAACTCACATAGTAACTTTACCTCTCCAGATAGCCTCAATCTCCTAAAGACATGGACCTCAGAGAGGAATCCTGGGATAGGACCTCAGTTAGTTTTGGCTAGGTTGGCTTTATTATCCCAGAGGGAAATTTATTTGCAGCAGCATAGTACAAAAACATAAGATATTGTTACACACATACAAGAAAATAAGTCAAGACACAACAGACAATAACTAGAGCTACCATAATTTCACACACTCAAGGTTAGTACGGAGATTAATAATTAAGAATACAAATTATTAATAAAGATTGATTAACAATCAATGCCCAATTGCTTTCTTTGAGCTCTCTAGAGGATCAGTCCTTCAAATCTTGAACGCTTCATGTAACCTCCATGACGGGAGATTGATAATCCATTCCATAAATGTTACAGACAATCCTCTGGATGGGATGAAGAGCTCCTTATAATGTGGTCTGATAGGTGACCTTTCTTTACATGCACCTAGGGATTCAAACTGAAGTATCTGAAACTTTGTAATATTTAAACAAGATATGGCAAAATCAGTCATAGAGGAAGTGGGGTTAGTGCTGCTGTCCTTGTTTGTGCAGAGTTTGCATGTTCTTTCTATTACTTTGGAATACCTCTCTTCTTCCCATATGCTAGATATTTGCTCATTTGGTAAAATGTACTCATATGTACGTGTGTGTGTGTGTACATGTGAATGTGTTTTATGTCTGACTGGCCTCAGACATAAAATCTAGTATCGTTCTTGCCTTGCCTCTGGTCCTGCCTCACCCTAAACAGGATTTAACAGACACATAGACGGAAGGATAGATGAATGGATGGATGGATGAAGCTTATTCTGCTTGTTAAATTTAGCATATTCAATGTACCGTTTGATTTGTACAGTATGTTTGCAAATAAAAGTGTGAGGCGCAAATGCAATTGCACAACACTTGCAAAGTCTGACCAAGTTTAGAACTTGTAGCATAAAACCCAGAAATTATACACTAAATTGAAGGTGTGTTTAAAACTATATTCTTTGTGTCTCAAGGTTTAAGTATGACTGGATCTTTCAGCTAGATTTCTTTGTTAATTGTTAGTAATTAAAATTGATTCACCTCTCATTGAACTTTTTTGAGCATAAATTACAATATCAGACATACTATAGCTAAGACAATCCCTGATCTGCAACAGAGATAGACTCAGTGAAAAGTAATAAACGATTAAATAAGCAGTAATATCACGCAAGAACCCACTAAGGTCACACGGCCAAAAGAATAGGTAGCGGTCGTGACGGCGACATTGATGGCTCGATAGTAATTTCATTGGAAAGGGCAGTGGAATTTCTTGCGCTCCGATTACCCTTGGGGCAGGAGCTCTGCAATAATCCTGTCATCATCTATTTTACTGCTGATGACTTTAAATAGTTTTTCCCAATCTCCAGCGTGCGCATAAATCCGCTGAGGGAAAAAGCTCACTTTTAAAGGCGAAGTCATGAAGTCTGGAGTTGTGGCCAGATTTCCTCTGCAAGGCGAGGTGTGGCCTGCACTGACTTTGTGGGACTGAGGGAGAGGGATGCACCTCCCTGCCTGGAGAGCCCAGGGCTGGGCGGGAGCCAAAAAACTAGACGCCAGGCGCTATGCTTTCAGCGCTGGGAGAGGTCACTCAGCCTGCTTATACAATGGTATTATCTCAGTCCAACCGCTGTTACAGCAACTTGGAGAGCTTCCTGTCCTCGCCGGAGCAGAACAAACTGTCCGCCTTCCAAGGGAGTTCTGACACACTTGTGAGCCGTTGGTCGCCAGACTAGCTATATAAAAGTCTGCCGGACTGGTTTCTTGGGAATTGTACAATGCAACCCCCGATTCTTTTGTGTTGTATTCTGGAGCTCCTGTGCGCTAGTTTTAATTAGTCAGAGGGAAGCCGTAAAACTGTTAACACTTGTTCTGAATTCCAGAAAGTTTGATTCATCTGAATGGTTGAACATGGTCAAAAAATACAGTCTGCCATGGGCTTATTGTGAAAATGTACAGATTAGGCGATCCCATAATAAGGTTGTCTGGTGAGAAGAAAAATAAATTCTTTGCAGCTTCGCATTTCACTCATCGTCCTATCTAATCAAAATATTCCTTGAAAAATGCTTATTATATTATGCTGTGAAATGTAAAAACCTTTTGCTTGTCTGTTTATGAGAACTGTATTTCTTTCGCCCGATACATTTTGTTGACACGGCACAACTTTATCTTCTTTAACATTCCCACTGCAATGAAGGTTAGCAAATCATGTACTATATTTTCTTTTTTTCAACACAGCAAGTCTTCATTTGTTCTAGAAATCTTTAAATTGGTTAAAGTAGATAATGAAGACTCACAAAGAGCTTGCTACTGAAATCATGCTGTTATGGGCTGATGTTGCAAATAGTGTTCAATAATAATAATAATAAACTGCATTTATAAAGTGCTTTTCTAACCTACTCAAAGTGCTTTACATAGATGGTGTGGAAGAACTTCAGTCACCACCAATGTGTAGCATCCTTCTGGATGAAATGACGACAACCATTCTTGTGCCAGTGTGCTTCACCACACATTACCTATTAGGTGATAAATAGAGTCAGCCAATAAGAGACAGGGGATGATTAGGGGGCCAGAATGACCAGGCCATGGTAGGCGATTTAGCCAGGACATTGGGGTACACTCTACTCTTTTCAAAAGATACCCCAGGCCCTTTTATGACCGTAAAGAGTGAGTTACTCAGTTTTATATCTCATCCAAAGGACAGCGCCCCTTTTTTTATATCACAGTGTTTCCATCATTGGGTACAACACACAGACTGCAGGATAAGTAGCCCCTAATGGCCTCACCAACACCTCTTCCAGCAGTTTTTCCTAGATGGTCTTCCATCCAAGTACTGGCCAGAATCAAACATACTTAGCTTGAGATAGATTGCCAATTCTGAAGTTTAGATGATATAGCTGCCTAGAGGAAAGGTCTTAAAAATTTCAAGGAACGGCAAGTATTATTGAGATTTAATTTGCAGTTGTCTTTACATTTGAATCTATCGTTTCAAAGGATCAACAGAAGAATGCTGCCATCATATAAAGCAGGCACAACTTTGCATTGTGTTGTAGCCCATCTTGCAAAAATGTATATTGTCCTTCAGCAGTCTTATGACTTGCTTGATGATTCATAGTATGGCAGAAGTAACCCACCAGATTGAAGTCCATATTTTTAACCACAAGATCACAATTCCTACTGCTGCAGAAGAGGGGATTTTATAGTCAGTTTTGTAGACTTGTATTAAACCACACTATGGTTTAATTTTCAATAAATGTCAGAGCAAACAATACCCAGAGAGCCAGAGGTGTGCTAATCTCAAGCATATCATCTTTATGTGGTATTTGTCAAAATGTTGATTCATTCATTTACTGAACCCACTTAATTCAATTTGAGAGTTTTAGGGATTTGTATCCCATGTTAGAATTACAGGGTACAAGTTGAGAACTAACCATGAGTAAGATGGTAGTAGTACAAAACACACTGTTAATGAGTACTTTTAGACAGTGGTGTCTCTGAGGCTAGGGATATGTGCTGGCAGTTGGAAGGTTGCCAGTTCAAATCCTGAAGTGACTCTACTCCGTTGGGCCCTTCAGCAAGGCCCTTAACCTGCAATTGCTTCATCCTGGGTTGGCCGCTTATCTGCACCCAGCCCTGCAAGCAGGTCCTCCGATTTACAGGGTAAACTTGGGGGTCTCCAGTCACCGTACAAAATCTCACCCTGTTCCAGTGTGGTGCTGGGGTGTCACGGCTGCACTCGGGTCTCAATCCAGGTCGTTCGTCGTGTGGTGGGTATGACAATGTGCTCCCAGTGCATGTTCCCAACCTCTTAGACAACAAATTAATTAGCAGAAAATTGTGAAGAAACTCTACTGGGGCTCCTTTACACCTACGGCAAGATGCCGTTATTATGCCTTACCATGACTGCTGTCTTATCTTTTGCGAAGTCTATCTCAGGATTGATGTTCTGTTCCCTTTAGTTTGTAACTAGTTTTCTGGTAATGTCCTGAAAATACTAAAGCTGCTGTCTTTTTTTGTATTTACTGTATTAGTAAATGTCTTTCCAGGATTATAATTACTTGAATTTTTTTATTCAAACAATACTGGGTAAAGGTGGGTAATCTTTTTTTTTTTAAATATGGCTACATTCATACACACACACACCCTCAGTCACTTATATTGACTAAATCTAAAGGCAAAAATCAACCTAACTTGGAAATTAACTGGAGAGGCCCTGTCCACGGTTCAATGTTTTCATTTAAAAAATTCAGGCATTAGTCTCCACTTTCGTCTTTTGTCCACATTAGTCCCATGTTTACAACCCCTAGAAAAGTAGGTTTCTGAAAATGCTCTTCACAGCTGAGCTGTATAATACTGTAACTGGCAACACACCATTTCAGGGTGGATGGGCAAAAAAGCAGACTCTGATTTGTTTGCGCTTATTACGTGTCCCTTCCCTGATTGGATTCTGCTCATTATAATGTCTCATTTTTGGAATTTCTTTTTATTTCCAAGCTTTGAACACATTAGTCCTGCACCTGTTGATAGTTTTGAAAGAGAATAAAGCACAAGAGAATATGATTTGCACAGAGTTCTGAATTTTTCTCTACACCGTCTATTGAATTCAGGTGACATTATATCCATTTTCAGTTGTTTAAATGTAGATGGAGATACTTTTGTAAACAATGTGAAAATGTCTATTGTGGACGGAAATCATTTCAATTTAAAAGTGCCGTTGTAGTGTGAACAAGCATGAATATAAACGAAAAGTGTGTACATTTCACATCTATGTTGACCTGGCCTGGGAACGTGACCATCCAGTTGCATTAACCAACTATTACACATATTTATAAGGTTAAATTGAATTGGGGTAACTCAACACACTGCCTGAAGGGTTGACAGGCAGGTTCAGGGCTCAGCAAGCGGGTTAAAGCTGAAAAGGCAGAATAATTGCAGACACAGCCAGAATGCTAGATGAAGCTCATAGTCAAGAAAATCATGAATTCAGAATGAAAGCTTTTCTTTACAATATACATAATCTTGAATGTTGCTTAACACAGGTTTCCAGCTTATAAAACATGCAATATGACATCATCGGCATGACCTCTGAAACCAGGCCCCTCTAGCAGCCATACCCCACATCACAGCAACGGGACCACAAAATGATGCTGTGATCAAATGAAAACATAACATTAAAAAATATCTTAAGTCCAGAGATCAAATATCAGAAAACAAGTCATATAGCTAGATTCTCTGCTATTGCAGTCCGCAGGATATGCTAAAAGATCTCACAGAAAAAAAATGATACAAAGCAGAGCACATTTTTTAGCACTGCCTGTTTCCTGCCTTGCACCTAATGCTAGCTGGGATAGGCTCCAGTTTTCCCATGATGTTGTACTGGATAAGCAGGGTTTAGAAAACAGGTGGATGGATTGTCACACTCAGAATAGTCATTTTCAGCAAAAACAGTATAATATAACATGCATTTCAACACTTTCATACTCCTAGAAAATAATGCAATTAGTCATTAGCTAACATTTCCTGAAGAAAAGTCCCGTTGCTAATTATGTGACTGTCAGGTTCTCACCAGGGCTCTGTTTCTGCCATTATTCTTTCTTATTGTTTTCTGTTTGCTTTTATTTTGTGAGTTTGTCATTCTTTTCGTTAATGAAATTGTGCAAAGATCTTCCTTTTGATATTTTATTATTTTTTATTGTTTATCTACTTTTTTTGATAATCATTGAGCTATTATTTTCCCTTTTCTATTTTTTCTGCTGCATTTTCCACTTTTAGTTGAGCTTAAAGGCTCGACTGCTCTGGCTTAGCCTTTTAGAGAAGTAAATGGGATGACATTCTGTTAAACATTCCTCCAAAATCCCATTTCTCGTGAAATGTTAACACACTGCCCTCACTTTATAGTCTTTCTGGCCCCTTATGATATGGTGAATACAATATGTGTGGCCCTTGGTCTATGTCACCCATCCATCCATTATCCAACCCACTATATCCTAACTACAGGGTCATGGGGGTCTGATGGAGCCAATCCCATCAAACACAGGGCGCAAGGTAGGAAACAACCCCCAGGCAGGGTGCCAGGCCACCGCAGGGTCTGCGTCATTCTTGGTAATTCCTATCTTCCACCATTTACCAACTTAATACATAAGCTGTGTTCAGCCTAGTCACACATTTTCAATACTCTGAGATCTATCATTGAACTAGAAGTTACCTGTCATCAGCTGAGACATCTTCGGTTTGTCTTAAGTTAATCAGCAACCCTGCATTTGCCCAGAATGAGTGTGTGTGAGGCTGCCCTTTGATGATCAGCTACACCAGCCAGTCTTGGTTCTTGTTTTACACCAAGAAGCCCTACTTGGGTACTAATCTTAATAATCCCAAATAGGATTAAGCAGATTCAAAAATGAACAGATTAATGAGAAACTCATGTTTGTCTCGAAAGTAGCAGGAGCTAATTAAAATATGAATGCTACTTTTATCTAATGTTGTCTGTTCCTGGTTCTATCTAATCATGACTTAAAAACACTTTGATCTCCAGCATGAAAAAATTCTAAATAAAATATAGTTTAAAAAGTACACAATTAATAAAACCAAACCTTGCTCACTTAGGTGAAACAGTCAACACGGAATTAGGTTGTGCACCTCATTTTAATTAAAGGGCAATGAAGCATTATGTCCTAGTTACATCCTGAAATAATGTCACACCTTTCTGTTTTTTTTTTGAGAAACTTTAAGTCCCTTTAGTGTTAACAGTCTAAACACACCTTTCTAAAACTGGAACACTCAATCTATTCTTTATATTGTTTTTCTAAGATTATCTGAATCAGACAACATCAATACATTGAAATGCACCCATTTTAGTCAAGTCACTCCAAAACAACTGAGCATATTTTCACATAATCATTCTCACAGATTAAGCAAAGTGCATTTTATCATGCTGCTGAAATAATTTTCTATAGCGGAACAAAGAGAAATGCTTCCTATTTTGAAGGTTTCAGGTACTGCATTTTTTCTGATCTTCGATGAAGTGAGATTGCACCAGATTTGCTTTCTGTCACGTCAGAGATTTACCACAACTCTTTATACGCATTAAATTACATTTTTTTTGCTACTTCTATTTACTTTAGGATGCCTGTTCCTGGCGCACAAAAATAGACAATCTAAACAAAAAATAATGTGATAGCAATTCATTAAGTACCCGGAGGAGTAAATGCTAACATTAATTTTATTTTAATTTTTTTCATTTTTATTACTATTTAATTTAATATTGTTTCTTTGTATCAGTATACTGCTGCTGGATTATGTGAATTTCCCCTTGGGATTAATAAAGTATCTATCTATCTATCTATCTATCTATCTATCTATCTATCTATCTATCTATCTATCTACAGTATCTATCTATCTATCTATCTATCTATCTATCTATCTATCTATCTATCTATCTATCTATCTATCTATCTATCTATCTATCAAAGTGGGACCTGGGACCTCATCTGCTAGGGAGCTAAATCAGATGTGGTGTGCTCTACTCAATGCACAGCAAAGTGTACTTCAGCAATGGACACTCACTTAAAAATGTTGTGATAATGAAACAAGTTAAACCTAATAACATGCTTATCGTATGAAATCACACATATTATATCATCACATATTACCCTGAGTCTCTGTATCCAGTAATAGTCACATCTTTCAACTTCTTTTGAGGACTCTGTGGTCCCTTTATGTAATCAAGTGCCATTGGGGTGAGACAGTACGCTACATTTCTAGACGATTGACCTGAAAGTCTGATATTTCAAGCTTTTTCCGTTGGGTTAATTCCTAAGAGGCTTCTGGAAAATGTGTTGAGATTTCAATAGCATACACAGAATGATTAATTAATACCTGTCCTTCCTCATCTTCTAACATACTGTAACATTTCATGGCACGTAAAGGTGGTGCTAAATTATAATCATAAAGGCAGCATCATGGTCCAGTGTTGGCTCAGAGCAGCGGAGTGCCATATTTATATTCCAGATGAAGCAATGATTGTGTGGCTTTTGCATGTTACCTCTGTGTTAGTCTAAGTTTTTCTGCTGGCACCCTGATTTCATCCTACATCTTAAAGAAATGCAGTTTTGATTAATTATAAGTGTATTATGCTAACTGACACTGTATGAAGTGGTGGAGTTACATGTCCAATGTGGACAGTTGTTCTATTCTGGGTTGATTCTACCTTGAACTCACTATGAAGTGGATTAAGCAGGTTCAGTGATAGATGGTAGGGTCGGGTGCAGGAATGACATTTCAAAGACAAAAAAAAATTATGGGGTGAAAACTGGTAGTCTCTTTTATTGTGTGAGGACAAAGGAACAGAAAAAAATGCTCTTCAGCATAAGTGGAAAAACTCAATAAATAGTAAGGTGGGCTGGGTAGCATAGTCAGTTCTAGCAGAGGTCTGTCTGATAGTGTCGCTCAAGTCAGTAATGATGCCACCTTCCAGGCTGCACGGGATTTATGGTGGCTGGGTCAAATATTTCTCGGCACTCTGGAGAAAGAAGGAGACAATAATGTTAGCAGCAGCATTCCCAGTCTTCTCAAAGGTTTATTATATACCTCGACTGAGCCTGCCAGGAGGTCCTATGACTCACATGCGTGACACCAGCTAGATAAATTACAATCAACAGAGGTACAAAATTCATCCAAACAGAATATACTGACTGTTGGTCATGGAAAAGAGCTTACTGCAAAATGCACACAGTGTAACTGGTGCTACAATAATGAAGGTTTATTTCTTCAGGTATTATTGGTTATCGTAATGGTGTTTTGTTTTTCTACATAGGTTTGCTCACTGTGAATATTGCAATGGAATATTAATTGTTTTGCATTTTATTTTGGATTGCAAATCATATTCGATGATTCTGTAACAGTAGAAATCTAAACTGGCAGAATGCAGTAGAAGTGGGAAACAAATGCCAGAGTTAGAGAGTACACTCAAACACCAAGTGCTCTCACATGCACATTTTTGGGATGTGAAAGAATAACCACATAGGCAGAGGGAGAAGATGAAAAGTCTGTACCGGTCAGTCTGGCAAGACTCAGGGTCATTGTGTTACCTTCCAAATAATTCTGCACAGCTTGAATTATGGGCAGCACAGCAGTGAAGTGCTCAATGCTGTTGTTTTACAGCTGCACTGCCCTGACATAAAAGTCTCTGTAGGTTTGGAGTCTGCATGTTCTCCTTATGCCCAGAGTTTTCTCTTAGGAGTTCTATATTTTAAGCTAATTGATGACTCTAAGCAGGTTAGAAAACAGAAGTGTGCATTATAGTAAGATTTGACAGAATCATTGCAAACTTTATTACTTTTTCCAATTTTTTGTAATATCATTTAGTTCTGATTACATGGAGCATGCATTGATGGTGGGTCTAGCCAACATTTCCCAGGATCTGCTTGAAGCTGTACAGGAAACAGGAGAAATACTGATGGGCTTACCTAAGCCTCTGAGTGGTCCCTAAATGCACGTGTTATAATCTATTTATATATATATATATATATATATATATATTATATATAAAAAAATCTTGGGTCGAGACGTGATCATCTCGGAGAGACACTCTGACATCCCATGAGATGTGATCATCTCTCCGTGCCTTGTGAGACAAAAGGACAACCACAGGCTTTTAAATGATCAACGCTCAGCGCGACAAGCAGAACACGCAGCTCGGCAGCAGGAGCAGCAAGCCAGTAACTGATCCGTCCGCATCTCCTTAGCACGAGTTCATTCCCACCCCCACCCGCTTAACAATGCGAAAGGCAGAGACACGAAGTGGCTTTTAAATGGTCGATGCACGTTGTGAAAGGGGGGCTGAACGCACATGTTCTGCTTGTTGCTCTGCACGTTAATCATTTAAAAGCCTGTACAGCAGCTGTCCTTTTATCTCACTGTGACGTTAAAGTGTCTCTCATAGGACTCACGTAGGATGTTAAAGTGTCTCTCGTGGGTTTTATTATTATATATATATATATATATATATATATATATATATATATATATATATATATATATATATATATATATTGTCACAAGAACGAGACATGGACAGATAAAGAGTTGGGGCAGCCACCCGTATATTGTGGTATCCTGGCTGCAAAGTCGTTTTTCTTATAGAAATACAGAGCACTGAAGTGCATACAACCGAGTCCAAAACAAGACTGAGGAAACAAAGGAAAAGGGGCAGGTTTTAAAGGGGGAGACAGGAAGTGAGGTCGTATGGATCTGGCACGTGGTCTTCCACCATTGGCTCGTAGCCGGAGGTGACATCAGAGGGACTGGAGCTGGTGTGGCCGACTTCCATTGGCTCAGTCCCGGAAGTGATGTCAGGAGATCCAGGTGAAATCCCCCGGGGATGGTCTACAGGCAAGGGAGAAAAGAGTCAGTGCACTCTGCCACACCCCGGCATGCCTCCGAACTGCCTTCACTCAAGCCCTTTAGCTGCCTCCCATGCGCACGTGTGTGACAATATATAGACACATCTCAAGGATAATTAAAGTAAGCAAGATGCACCCGACCACAATCTGGGGGCCACAACTTATATAAATGAGAGATTTCAGTTTTTGATTTTTAATAAATTTTCAGTCCTGTCTGAAAACATATTTTCACTTTGTCATTATAGGTTATTGAGTGTAAATTGATGGGCGATAATGGCTAATTTGTCCATTTACAATTAAATCTACAACACAACAAAGTATGCAAAAAAGTGATTCTAAGGATCAAAAGAACTAAAAAGACAGAGCACCATCATAGGCTTTTCATGAACAGAAAGAACAAATGCTTTCTGTTTGGTAGCTCCATCTCCTTCAAAAGCATTTTCTAAAATGAACACCAACTTCTGGGTGTGTGATGGTTTATATGCTGGAGGAAGTGAAAGAGGTAGGGCTTGTGAAGTCAGGTGAGAACTGACGTCAATGGTCTTCCAAGGAGTTCTCCTACACTCAGATCTGCCTGTGTGCCCAGCAAGATCTTCATGAGAGGGAAGAGCAATCCCAGAGTTCTTTCGGATCCTTCAGTTAACTGAGTCCTTTATGGTAAATAATCGTAACCTTTAGACAGAAACAAATATAATACCATACAGTATATACCATACCATCTATAGTGAAGATGATCCCTTTGTGCTTTTTCAAGTGCAGAATTCTAGTGAATATTTTGCCTTTTTTTTAATTTCAGTTAAAAGTATTGACTTAGTGTCAGTATTCAGGTTTGAACAGATGAAAGTGCGATTTGAATCTAAAACCTCACTGCCTGCCTATTGAACGCTTTTATATTGTTACATGTATCAGTTCATTACTAAGCATTTAAAGAAATATGTGCTTGTATGTAGCTACATGAGAGAACTCTGAACATGTCTTCTAAAAGAAGCACTACATAATAGCCTTTAATGATTTGAGCTTAGTTAAATGCAGCATGAAGCCATCATAATTCCATTTTGCAGAAGGGCTGATCACTACAAGTTCTGCAAGTTCCCTGAAGGACAAACTCCTTGTCTTGGGCTGTTTCCACCCTTGTGTCCAGTGCTACCTGGATAGGCTACAATTCACCATATATATAAACTGGATTTGAGAATTTTATCTTATATGTGCATTATGATATAATAGATTTGAGTCCAAGAGACAGTTTGACCTATGAGGAGTATTTTATATAAACCCATTGCATTGATATTAGAAGTGCATTGATATTTTTGTGCGTTTATAACTAAAGTTTTATTGAATATCACAACATTAGTTACTCAAGATAAGAAGCTAATGGCCTAGTTTTCAGTTGTGATAAATCATTAAGTTATGTGGGATATTACTCTCCTGTATTTTTAGAATAGGACACATTTTTTTAATTACTCAGAATGCAGGGTAATGACATTTAATCAACAGTTTGATTGTAACTAAACCAAAGTCACATACAGTTGGCAAAGCTAAGGTCTTAAATTGTCTTCTAAAATTCTTATTTCTTTTTACAGTGCAAATTGACTAATTGGTAAATGGAAAGAAACCAGGCATGCATCAAGTTCATTTTCATGAGGTACATTTTCTTTTTAACGCATAGCTATGGATTTAGGTCTTGTTTCATTGAGTTCCAGTGGTCATTGATACCATCAGCAACTGGAGGTGTGCAATAGTTCTCTCCTGTGATAAGAGTAAAAGTTATAATTGTATCATTTCTCAGTCACCACTGTGGCATGTTATGTAATATGTCATTGGCACCCCCTGCCAGGTTCCTTCCTTCCTTCCTCCACGTCTAGCTCTCTACAACACTAAAACAGATTTCAGGACTTGGGGAGGATACAGGATATGCTGGAAGGATTATGTCTTCTTGATGGCCTGTGGGTGTCTGGATTGAGAATGCTGAAGATGCCTGGGTGTCCTGGTCTGTCCAGTTTGGCATATGACCACCACAGATATGTAAGTGAAGTTTTGATAAATTGATGAATACAGATTATTTATTACATATACTAAAAGGCACCTGCCAGAAACATGAGTGACATGTGTCTCTCTCAAGAAAGGATTTTAAGGGTATACTGGGGAAAAGCTAGGGATGGACAGATTGGGACTGCACTGTCTTCCCCACCTTCAGTCTGGAAGAGCCAGAATCTGAAGAAAATACCTGACTCCAAATCTAGCTCTGCTCCTGCTACCAGGACTTAAAAAACAAAGTGCATCCATCACTATCTGTCATATGAAGACCAGAGAGCACAGAAAGAACTTCAGCTGTCACAAACTGTCCTGGCAGAATTTTTTGCCACTGTAGTTCTGTGACTAAAAAATGGAGTAACCACCTTTATATTTGTTCATTGTCTTACAGTAATAACTTGGTACAGTTAATTTAAAATATAATTTATATATATATGTGTGTGTTGGGAAAGGCCTGAAGCTCTGTTGTCAGGACTTCCTTAATACCAGGAATAGCCATAGGTTCAGCCCTCAGCCGTTGTTTTATGTCAGAAATGGTTTGGTGCCATGATCGAAGGAGGTCATCTCTCTTTTATTCATGTTATATGAGCTTCTCATATATTCATGCAGAATTTTACTGTGGACAAAGATGGAAGCAAAAAATACCAAGCAAAAAAGGAATGAGAAATAAGACATCTACTCACATTAATCTACATTCAGAATGGATCAGGACCAAATTAGGGTGGATGCTGTCTCACAACACAGTGGGTTTTTTTCTGATTAGACTAAAAGTATCCAGGCTATACAGAGTGAAACTGTGAATGAATACTCATCTATCAGTCCATCCATTTTCATACCCATTTAATCCAGTTTAGGGTTTCAGGAAATCAGAGCTTATGCTGCAATGGAAAATCAACATTGGATGGTGATGTAGCACCCACAGGAGACCACAGTCACACATACACATTTATATTCACTGATTTGGGACTAGCTTAGAGACATGAAGTAATCTAAAATTCATAATATTAAAAAGTCAGAGGACCAGGGGGCAAATTCACAGAGAAAACTTGAGGCAAGTTGGTAATGTTTGTTAAAAAACGAGTATTAATGTGACTACTTCTCCCACCAGTGCTATCCTTCACTTCTCTACTCCAGACATTCAAAACTTCTTCCAGCCACCATGGCTAACCACAGAAATGTAAGAAACATATAAAAAAAAATTGTACAAACGAAAGGAACCCATTCAGTCCATCAAGTCTGCTTGTTTAGCCTTTAGCTAAGCTGTCCCAATGTTTCATCCACTTACTTCTTAAAGGTTGTTAAGGTTTCTGCTTCAATTACATGTCTCAGTAGTTGGTTCCTGATTTATCCGCAACTGTTTGTGTAAAGAAGTGCTTCCTGGCTTCAGTCATAAAAACACTTCCCTTTAAATTCCATTGAAGTCCTGAAGCACTTGCTTTGCCTTTAAGCTGAAAGAATTCTGCCAGATCTACTTTATGAATGCCTTTGAGATTAGGTCTCCACGCAGTCTCATCTGATTGAGACTGAACAAGTTTAATTTTCTGAGTCTGTTGGAGCTGGACATGTCCTTAAATCCTGGGATTCACTTGGTTGCTTTCCTCCGCACCCTCAGGTGAACTTGTGAGTGTAGAGGACCATTATGGATAACCAGGGGAATTAAACCACAAGTTGAATTGTTAGAAGCCAAGAACACAGGTAAGTATAGGGAAAAAGTAAAGGATTACTGCAACTGAGCAAGAGAAAGAATGGATATCAAGTACCAAATCACAGTTATAAAGCAGACAGTTGAGACCAGAACAACACATCTAACTATAGACATGTATGAGCATCATGACATTTTTCATCTAGGAACAGGAAAAACTGTGAGTGAAAAGAAAAAAAGTCAAACACCACATCCATCCGTCCATTCCACATTTTCATGCCCACTTAATTTATGATCAAAGATAAGGAAAGCCTATAGTGCACAGATAATGCCAAAGTTTAGTTATTTTCCAAGCTCACTTATTCTGGTGCAGGGTTGTAGAAAATTAAGTGACAGATAGACAGAGTGGCATTCATTTTACATAGTCATGGAAATGGCAGACTGGCACAAAATGAAATCTTGTCCATAACAGGGTACACTCATACCCATAAACTAGCAGTTCAAAGTCACCAGTCAATATAACCTGCCTGTTTTTGGGATGTGGAAGTAAAACAAAGCATCCCAAGAAAAGTGATGTGGTTTGAATTCAACAGCAATAGCAACGGAGCTGTGATTGGGGTCATCAACTGGGCCACCCTGCCATCCTGTGTTTGTAGCAAAAATTAAACATAGGGTTCATAAACAGCTCTTTGCTACGGCACAAGAAATAAAGCTAAAAAACACAGTAATGATCCTTGACAGTTCTGCAGCCCATCTTTCAGAAAGATTAATCACACAAGAAGAAGGGTTACATAGATAGTCTAGAGTAAAGCATTACAATGAAGATAAGATTACATTTATTGTTATTCCTTCATTTGTCACTATAATAATAGATTTTTTTTTAGTAAATTACTCATATCAGTGACTTTAGTAGTGCACCAGACCTCCTCCCATTTTCTGCACAGGGCTTTGCAGACAAGGATTACTGACCTTCCTTCCAGACTTATATCGGACATATCTAGAGATTAGTTAAGATGAGGTCTTGATGACTTTACATAATGGCTCTTTTGCTTGGATAGGTTTTTTGGATTTATTAGTCACCCTATCTGTTAACACAGAAAAAAAAAATAAAAAGGTCCAGGTGGGTGTGTGCCTCCGGGAATATCCCAGTCTATACATAGAAGCGCATGGCTGAGCACTAATGTTAACATTGCCTCATACGAGGAGAGGAAGCCTGTAACTTCCTTATTAAAATGAAGGGATGTGTGTGAGTGAGGCTTGGTGACACAAACCAGCACAAAGGACACTGGCCTTATATCTGGAGATATTGAACGCTTATTTGATGTGCTGCACTTTTTTATTTCATTTGGATATCCATTACCTAAACATCTTTCTGGTTTAGAGTTTTTTTATTAGGTTTGCGATAGCAATACAGAAAATATGTGATTAGCTCTCAAAGTTTCATATTTTACTTGTTTAATAACATAATTAATCCATTGATTAGCGGGTTGGATAATGGATGGATGGATGATTAAAACACATTACAACTGATTATTATATCGTCATCAGATCTGCTTAATCCATTTCAAAGTCAAAGGGATCATCGTGGCTAGGCAGGAGACAGGAAGGAGTGCTGAGTGTGTACATTACACTACACATAGGAATACAACTTTAAGTTTGGAGTGGTGGCTCTGAGGCTAAGGATCCATACTGGTATCTGGAAGGTTGCCAGTTCAAATCCAGTTAATGCAAGAAGAGATCCTACTCCATTGGGGCCTTGAGCAAGGCCCTGCACTTCAAAATTCCTCCAGGGGTGCTGTAAAATGGCTAACTCTGTGCTCCGACCTTTAAAGGTCATGTGAAAGTGGCAATTTCCCGCCTGGATTAATAAAGTAAATCAAATCAAAAATATAAAAAGAATATAATATATAAAAGCAACATGTTAAATGACATACTGTATAAATACTGTATACTATTAGGGCAGGAATTGTAAAAAATAGAGTAGGCTACTCTAAAGGGTATTCTACAGCCAGCCATGCTGCAAAAACGTTTACTGTCTCACCTCTGTGTCATTCTTCTCTTTCTCCTTCTTTCATATTCGATGTTAATTAATGTTGATTTATTTTGTCTTATAATTGTGTCTTTCATTTTTCTATTCTTTAATATGTAAAGCACTTTGAGCTACTGTTTGTATGAAAATGTTCTATATAAATAAATGTTGTTGTTGTTGTTGTTGTTATAAATGACTCTGACATTTCTAGAGTGTTTTGCGACCATAGACCAACAACCACATGTGAACTGGAACCCATTCCTCTACATCTTTTTCAGTTCATCTCTCGTCTTTTTAATGCCTCACTGACCTTTGTTATTTTCCCTACTGATTTCAAGAAGTTTTATGTGACCCTACACTAAAGAAACCCTCTCTCAGCCCATCTAACACTGAGAATGACCATACTGTCTCCCTACACTTATTCCTGCCCAAGCCTCTAGAACAAACAGTATAGTCCACAAACAACTCTCTTTTTATCTCTTCTTCAAGGCTCTCTCATCCGTGACTGCACTGCTTTCAGTCACAAATTCTCTTAGATCTGCTCAAGCTGCTTCTCTCTCTTCTGTCCTTATCCTTCTTGACCTTTCATCAGCTGTTAACTGTTCATTTGCTACTTGCTTATCTTTTCCCTTGATAAACTCAGAATCCTGGTTCAGCTTTGGACTGGTTCACAGTCTGGAAGTTCGGCATGACTCTGACCTCCTTAAGTTCATTCATCAAATCTGTATCTTTAATGATCCAATCATGTCATTTCTTCCTTCATAATATTCAATGGATTTGACAATTCCTTACTAATCACACCATGCAACTCCTTGTTCAGGCACTGGTTCTCACTTGGCTGGACTATTGCCATGCTGTCCTGGCAGAGTTTCTTTCAACTGCTATTTGACCTCCCTATCTCCTCCAGACTGATGTTCTCTGTTCCTATTTTACTCCTACAATTCCTCTACATTGTTCTCTTCAATAACTTCATGATGTTGCAATGATTCATTCCAGAACTCTTGTCTTGACCTACAGTTCACTGAATGGTTCTGCTCCTAAATATCTCCATTCTTTGGTCTTTCCATTTATGTCCCTTCAAGAAATCTCTGTCTCTGCCTGTCTGCTGATTGTCTATCCTCATGCCAGATACGCCAACAGAACAATAGCTCTCCGTTCACGCGCCAAAGCTGTGAAATGATCTCCCTTTGGCTATTCAAATTGCTCCCAATTTACTCATGTTTAGGTGTCTTTTGAAAACATACCTTTCGATTAATATTTTGGAACTGCTTAGATTTTCTTCTACAGGATAACTGCTGTTGGGGTACTGACAAAGACTTTAGGATACTGATTTTTGTATAGCTGCAGGCATGATTATATAGTACTACTCTCTCATTTTATATTGTGCTTTCTGTTTCTTAAGATGTATGTGCCTTCTAATCATTCATGTATGAATTATAACTATCTGCAAAATTACTACTACTAGTACTGCAACTACTACTACAACAACAACTACTACTACTACTATTACTACTACTACTAATAATAATAATGATAATTAGCCGACGGCAGTGTAAGAATAGGAACGGAAAACAGTAAGAAAGGAATTTGATACAACAAAGGCTTAAGAAACCACCATCGCAATATAACGAAAACAGCAAGGAGCGAAACCAGTGCCAATGGTCGAGAGAGCACCTTCCTGTAGCAGGCTATGGAAAACATATATAGATAGACGCCGCATTTACTGTGTTGCCCAGTCGACACGATAAGTCAGCACGTCCGCCCTATTGCGAGTGGTAAAAGTACCATTTAAACTAATACAGGTAGACGTGGAAACCAGGTTTTCTGATGAAAAAACAATAACATTTTAAACAGTATCGTTTACATACAATAGATTTTGGTGAATCGTTTACATAGTGTATTTATATCTATGTATACACTAAATGCGTGCGTATCCCATGGTCTTAGAGTTGGTGGGCGGGGCTCTGTGAGTTGGCGGGTGTGGCTCTCTGTCTTGCATGCGGTGTAAAGTCAACGTGGCTCAGAGGTGCATGTGGACTTTTGCGCAGACGACTGAGGCTGTGTTTGGTGAGTTATTGCGTGCCTCGACAGCGGCGCTGGACTCGGGAGGACAGTTGCAGTTGGCGTGCGTGGCTCTGTTGTGCGTATCCCATGACGCGGTAATAGGGTTAGAGTTGGCGGGCGGGGCTCTCTCGAGCGTATCCCATGGTCTTAGAGTTGGCGGGCGGGGCTCTGTCTTGCTTGCGCTCACTGTCTTGCGTGCCCTCAGTGTCTTGCTTGCACTCAGTGTCTAGCGTGCCCTTAGTGAATAATATATATAGATAACTACACTGTAGTTTTCCTCAGGGTTTTGTTCACCAGTTTTCAAGTAATGTAAACATAAAAGCAGAGTAAGGTGTATATAGAAGTTGATTTTTTTTTGTTTGATTTGATACTTTATTAATCCTCTTTTTAATAATTGTCTTTTCACATGACCTTTGGAGGTCAGAATGCAGGTCTGTTACTGTACAGCCCCTCTGGAGCGATTTTCAGGTTAAGGACAGAGTAAGATCCCTTTAGGCAATGATGTGAATTGAATTGGCAACCCTACATATACCAGTGCAGATCCTTAGCGTCAGAGAATTCTTGTTTTATATTAGTTCAAATGAAGATATGTGCTTTAATTCATTCTTTTTAAACAAGACACTGCAGAACGATGATGTGTTTCATGTTAATTGGACTTGCCAGCTGGGGCCCCAGTATACATGTCAGGGCCCAGGACAGAAGTTTTCTAATAGGCCCTTCCTTATCCTCAGCCTCACAACATACTGGCCATTTAAGATAAGTGTTACTAACAGAACATATCAATGCGTATTTTGTAACATTACAGACTAAATGAAAAACATTCCCAATGAGTAATTTGTTACATTTTAAGCCTAATGTGAAGATTATCAGTGTACATATATTTCGCAATACCGCAAACTAAATGCAACAAAATTTCCTTTTAACATAATGCAAAATAATTCAATGCATATGCATGATCCACCCATCCATTACCCAACCCGCTATATCCTAATTACAGGGTCACAGGGGTCTGCTGGATCCAATCCCAGCTAACACAGGGCACAAGGCAGGAACAAATTCCAGGCAGGGTGCCAGCCCACTGCAGGACACACACACACACCAAGCACACACTAGGGACAATTTAGGATTGCCAATGCAACTAACCTGCATGTCCTTGGACTGTGGAAGGAAACCGGAGCACCGAAGAAACCCACGTAGACACGGGGAGAACATGCAAACTCCACACAGGGAGGACCCGGGAAGTGAACCCAGGTCTCCTTACTGCGAGGCAGCAGCGCTACCACTGTGCCACCATGCTGCCATATGCATAATGCATAATGCAATATAATAAATAACAGGTCCTGTCTTACTTCACTCATTTCTACAGTGTTCGCCTTAGAGGTTTTGCAGTCTTGAAGTCATTAATAACATCTGCCATTTTCACTTGATGCTCAATCTCTCCTTCAATGGACAAGATTGTTACTGTGATTTTTAAAAATCCTGTTAAAGCGACTACTCTACTGTATATACTGTACTGTATATTTGCTGATTGACATGTGGGAGACTATATGTGTTCATATACCCGAGAGACAGTTATACCCATTGACATTTTGCAATAAATCTTTACCCATTCAAAAAAAAACCAATATGGCCACAGGCATCTCCAAATGTCAACAAGGAGCTACACTGCTGACTTTTGCTGTACTGTGCTCTGAAACTACAAAGAAAAAAGAAAAGGTGTAACTGGGCATGTGAAAGGCTGGGATAGTGTGAACAATACAGTCTTTCTATTTTACAAATAGAATTGGAAGTATGTTATCTATGGTATGTACTGTAATTTACCGCTGTGTGTGTTCAGTTCGAGTTCTTCCAGTAAATGTTTCCTAAGATACTTTTGTCATTGGCCATTTATGTATGTATGTTGCTATGTGATAGATTTTTGAAATCAAAAAGGTGAAAATGAGCACAACAAAGGTAAAACCAAATGTATAATGTTTAGCAACTTTACTACTGGGATATTCTGCAGGGATCACATAGTGAGAACATTGAGGAGGTTGTTGACTGCACTACTGACTACATCAACATCTGTATGGACATTGTAATTCCAGTAAGAACAGTACACAGCTATGCTAACAACAAGCCATGGATTACAAGTGACATCAAGGGCCTTTTTAACCAGAAGAAAAGGGCTTTTAAAGGCGGTGATCAGCATGAGCTCAAGCACGTGCAGAAGGAACTCCGAGTCCAGCTCAGGGCAGCGAAGGAGCAGTACAGGAGAAAGCTGGAGCAAAAGTTGCAGAGCAACAGCAGGAAGGAAGTGTGGGATGGGATGAAGATCATCACTGGCTGCAGAGACAGAGACGTGAACTAAATGAACAACTTCTTTAACAGGTTTGACCACCCTAACCCACTCTCACCTCGGAGTACTGCACCCTCCACCCATCCTTCTGCTAAAACCAGCATAGGAGAGAGTTTCCCCCCACCCACAATTCCAGCAGCCCATGTAAGCAGAGAGCTGAGGAGACTTTGTGCCGGCAAAGCAGTGGGTCCAGATGGAGTATCGCCACGACTGCTGAAGGCCTGTGCGCTGGAGCTGGGGAGTCCTCTACAGTGCATCTTCAACCTGAGCCTGGAACAGGGGAGAGTCCCGAGGCTTTGGAAAACATCTTGTATCACCCCAGTCTCAAAGGTATCACGTCCTGGAAAGCTGAATGACTTCTGGCCTGTCACACTGACATCACATGTGATGAAGACCATGGAGCGGCTGCTGCTTCACCACCAGAGGCCACAGGTCTGCCACGCCCTTGACCCTCTGCAGTTTACATACCAGAAGAAGGTGGGAGCGGAGGATGCCATCATCTATATGCTACACCGATCCCTCTCCCACTTGGACAGAGGCAGTGGTGCTGTAAGAATTATGTTTCTGGACTTCTCTAGCGCCTTCAACACCATCCAACCTCTGCTCCTTAGGGACTCTCTGACAGAGATGGAAGTACATTAGAACATTAGAACATTAGAACACTCTAGACGAGCACAGGCTATTCAGCCCAACAAAGCTCGCCAGTCCTATCCACTTATTTCCTCTAAGAAGAAAGCAGATTCATACCTGGTGGTATGGATCGTGGACTATCTTACAGGCAGACCTCAATATGTGTGTCTTGGGAACTGCAGGTCTGACATTGTGATCAGCAACACAGGAGCGCCACAGGGGACTCTGCTTTCTCCTGCCACATGCAAAAGATCGCTAACGACACTGCTATTGTGGGCTGCATCAGGAGTGGGCAGGAGGAGGAGTACAGGAACCTAATCAAGGACTTCGTTAAATGGTGCGACCAAAACCACCTACAACTGAACACCAGCAAAATCAAGAAGCTAGTGATGGATTTTAGGAGGCCCAGACCCCTCACGGACCCCGTGATCATCAGAGGTGACTGTGTGCAGAGGGTGCAGACCTATAAATACCTGGGAGTGCAGCTGGATGATAAATTGGACTGGACTGCCAATACTGATGTTCTGTGCAAGAGAGGACAAAGCCGACTATACTTCCTCAGAAGGCTGGCGTCCTTCAACATCTGCAATAAGATGCTGCAGATGTTCTGTAAGACGGTTTTGCTGAGCCCCCCTTCTACACGGTGGTGTGCTGAGGAGACAGCATAAAGAAGAGGGACGCCTCACGCCTGGACAAACTGGTGAGGAAGGCAGGCTCTATTGTAGGCATGGAGCTGGACAGTTTGACATCTGTGGCGGAGTGATGGGCGCTGAGCAGGCTCCTGTCAATCATGGAGAATCCACTGCATCCACTGAACAGTATCATCTCCAGACAGAGGAGCAGCTTCAGCCACAGACTGCTGTCACTGTCCGTCCTGCTCCACAGACAGACTGAGGAGATCATTCCTCCCCCACACTATGCGACTCTTCAATTCCACCTTAAACGCGTTAACATTATTCAAAGTTATTGTCTGTTTTACCTGCAATTTTATCACTCTTTAATTTAATATTGTTTTTTATCAGTATGCTGCTGCTGGAGTATGTGAATTTCCCCTTGGGATTAATAAATTATCTATCTATCTATCTATCTATCTATCTATCTATCTATCTATCTATCTATCTATCTATCTATAATATACTGAAACACAATTACAATCATTTCTCACTGCTATTACAATTGTTTTGTTTTTTCTAAGTCACTAAAAGTCTACCAACTGAAGTTTCTGACATGACAGAAATTCTTCTAATCAGGCAACAGCCCAATTGTGAGATGCAACTGGGCATTGCGAACCCTGCCACACTGAACACGATGGCCAAGAAAGCTGAAATTCAAGCCAACTCAAAAAATCAGTCAGTGACTGCAAATCAGGCTTAAAATGGTGTCAAAATGGCACAGTGTATGCCCAGCTTATGCCTGTTCAGTCTGAAACCCTGTTGCCAAATATTTCTTAATCAATTTTAGTTTATTAAAGCACTAGCCATGTGCACCAAACTACGTTGCGCGTGTTAAAGTTGTTTGTGAAGGGCTACCTATTTAAACGCGGCTGCCAGTCGTGAACTGGGCCCTTTGTTCGCACAGCATTATGATTTTTTATAAGGGAAACAAAATTACAAAAGAAGACCCTTGGATATTGATTAGGTAGGAACGGCCTACTCGGAATCACTGTCCGAATCGTAATTATGTGGTGGTGTAGGAGCATTTCTGGTTCTGTCCGTTCACAGTGCATCTCGTTTTCACGACGCTATCGTTTCCTCTCACGCTGTCTTCTCAACCTTTCTCCAATCTCGCAGGTTGCTTTGTGGCAATCCAAAGAGTAAGGCAATATACAGGAGCAATGGTTATAAAAGGGGGACACATAGGTATCCAGGCTTTTTAAAGCATAAATAGGGATCACTTCACTGACATGTGAGCAAGTCACGGTACCACAGTTAGACGTGCAGCACTCGCCGCCTAAAACGTAACAATAATAATTTCCGGAACGTGCTGTTACGTTGTCATTCATTTTACCCACTGTCTTTCTTTCATTCATATGTTACATAGGCACGTACCTTTTATCTTCGGCAATCGCATTCTCTAACCAGGCCTCAGGAGCTAACCAGCATAACACTGTCCACCACCCCTTTCGTTATTCCAGCACATTGTTGACAATCGTGAGTAACAACAACGTACTAAACTGGAAGGTGGTCTACGCATGCGTGGAATTCGCTGACAAACAAAGATCAAGATCTAAATGAAGATCTCTTTAGTTAATTTAAAGCACAACAATTTGTTTAGTTTGAATGTCTGTGTTTTGAGGTGTGACTGGCGTACTACAGTCTTCAGTAGTATAAGTCTGGAGGAGATTAGATTCTTAATGCAATGTCTATATTTTAGCTGTCTCTCTACTGCCATCTAGTGCTTCTTCTTCTAATTAATTCGCGGACAAACAAAGATCAAGATCCAAATGAAGATTATATATAGAGATTGCTCTTCTTGGCCATAGTGACTGGGAACATATAAAAATGTACACAGTGCAATACACACATACGTGTAAATTCTCCAAAGGTCCATTCCATGTATGGCATTAGCAATCCCAGAGGTGTCAGTTCATCTTTTAAAAGTGACACAGTGTACTTGATTTGACACTCTAAGTCTATTGTCAAATCACCAGATATTGTTACTTATGGTGACATTACAAAGAAACTTGTTTGTGCTCACAATGAATGTTCCCATTTCTCCCGGTGTCAGTGCCCACTTGCAAAGAAGAATTTCAGTATACCCTGTACATGCGACACTACCACTACTGTGACTTCTACATCTCAGGCGGGCACATCATTCTGAGGAAAATGTTGCAAGATCAGACGATATCTGACAAAGTCTGCAGCACAACTCCTGGTCCAGGCTTCGGTCTTGTCATGTCTGGCCTACTGTAACTCTCTGATTGCATGTGTCACCAACCCGCTGCCGATGATTCAAAACACAAAGGCACATCTGGTGTTCAGCCAACCAAGGGGGGCACATGCCACTTCTCTATCCTGATCACTACATTGGCTCCCTGTAGTGCATATATTAAGTTCGAAATCTTGATTTTTGCCTACAGAGTAGTCAATGGGGCTCCTTCTCAACAACTGAGGTCTGTTCATGAATGGCGTCTGCTTTGCATCAATACTTAATTCCGACTCTTCTCCTGTGTAGCTTCTAGCTGGTGGAACTAGCTGCCCACCTCCATTCAAGTTTCTAACTCCCTTAATGAGTTTAAGAAGCATTTGATGACTCTCTTGTTTCGTGAATTTCTGTCTAACCGATATTAGCTCTTAGGTTTTGTTGTAACCTAGGAATGGTAACTCGGTTGCATTTTGTTCTGAACTCTTCACTTGTGGTGATCAATTTTGTAACCTTGTCCTGTAAATCTTGTTCCCAAACATTCCCCCAGACAGATGTTTACTTGATTTCATTTATCTCTTTTGTAAGTCTTCTTGGATAAAAGCATCTGCAATGTGAATAAATATAAACATAAGAGTGAAATCTAAGCACTTCACAGGACATTAAGGATTTTAACCCAGTCTCCTGTTTGCATCGAATGTGCCACTGGTATGCACACCAAATTTTCTTTCTGTGTGATGTGACTATGAATGCAAAATCCTTTAAGGTCGCCTCAAAATGATCCCCTGCTCACAGGCAGGAGCCTCAGTTTTAAATCTTTTTTGGCAGGAATTCATTGTTAGATTTTGGGCAGACTGAACCAGACTCTACGCCCTATTTCAAATATGTATGCACCAACCTTTCAATAAAAGAGAAATATGAAATACAAACAGTAAAAGAAAAAAAAAATTACACGCAAGTCTCCAAAATGCAAACATTGCTTAATATTTATTTTTTTGCATAATGTTGATTCTTGTTGACAGAATTAAAATGGGCATTTTTTCCTGCTGAATACAATTTGTTGCAGAGCATACAGAAGTTCATGTTAGAAACAGCCAGAAGTTCACATATGCCATTGATCCATATACAGGGTTGTCCAGGTCTAATTATGCAGATCCACATCGTCTGGATGACTTTGATTTATGCAGGGATGATTCCAGTTTGGCGCGAAGACGATTCTTCATGTCATCAGTTCACACACTTCTCGATGGTCCGGGATTTTTTGGGTGAATTTCTATGTAATAAACTTAATAAGTTATAGCGTAATGAAAATTGCATAACTAGATCTGGACCACCCTATATTTTCTGAACTGGCATTATTCATTAGAGTTTGTGATCTTAATGATATCATTCACGAGTATAGAAACTTGCTATACAGTGCCAGTCCATCATGTGCCACAAACAAAAGGATCAATGTTCACTTCTCTGACCACTCACTGTATATGCCCTAAGGTAAGCATGGTACTTCTCACTCAGTGAGCCCACAGGCAAAATCATCATATGTGGGCCCACTGTGTGCCCAGCTGCTCTCCTAGAAGCTTATAACATGGTACAATGGAGGTTAAAGCACTGTGGATTATTTCTGGCGCACTCCCTCTCTGGTACAAAGTTGGATGCAGCTCAAAACCACCTACAGTACAGTAAAGCCAGGGTTGTTAAAGCCCATAATAGATAGATAGATAGATAGATAGATAGATAGATAGATAGATAGATAGATAGATAGATAGATAGATAGATAGATAGATAGATAGATACTGTAGATAGATAGATAAGGACTATAAGTTAGCACAGAAATCAATACAAACACTCTTTACACAGCCATATCAAAATAGGAATAGGTGGGAGATAACAGTATCAATCACTTCAATGTGTACCTTAGTGTCAAACTGCAGGGGGCACAGTCTAATTTTGACATGGGGGTATCAGGTGGTTGAGTACTTTATTTTATCTGATCTATATCAAGTTTATGGTCTTTTGAGTTGCTGTGGTTACGTTTCTTTGAAATCATGTAGTCTGTCTTACAGCACCCCTGGAACCCCTTCTAGGCTGACAGTTGTTGATGAGATGTAAATGAAAATCACAGGTGACATTATATTTTTCTGTATTAGATTTATATGTTTACTATTTAAAGATAATAATATTAGGTGTCCTGATTTATTTAATAAACTACTCAAATGCAAAACATTTTATGAGTGTGTCCTTCTGCATTTCCACAGTTATGTCACCTGAAGGTTTAGAGACCTTCTTAGTGACACTGTGACTCGCTAGCAGAAACTGAACTCCAATCATTTTGTCCTTTACTCAAATCTTTTAACGGAGAGGTAAGATTATCCTGCCATTTAACCCACTTTAGCTAGATCAAGGTCACTGTGGCCTTCCCCAGAAGCACTGTGCACTAGGTAGCAGACAACCATGGCAGTCTGTTTAAGTGGGGCCAATTTAGAGTTGTCAGTTACCCTAATGCTTATTTCTTTGGGTTTGTGGGTATAAAACCCCATGTCTCAAGGAGAAAATGTATCTTTTTATAGAAGCTCAAGAAATATTATAACATATAACAATATGAACAACCTACCTTAAATACACATAAGAATTACAAAAGAGAAGAAAGATTCTGACATGACTAAAGATAAGCAAGCAGTGCAGTGAAGCATTATGCAGATATATTGCTGCTGGTATGAAGGAGCCCCAGCAGCACTTCTTGACACACTTCTGCTGAATAATTCATTGGCTGAAAGTATT
Organism: Polypterus senegalus; assembly: GCF_016835505.1. NCBI lineage: Eukaryota > Metazoa > Chordata > Cladistia > Polypteriformes > Polypteridae > Polypterus > Polypterus senegalus. The sequence goes on from NC_053158.1 coordinate 39,582,073, forward strand.
GAATGCTTCTTTGTTAGACTCAGGACGTGCAGCGTTGTTCATAATGGCAGACAGTTTTGTTTTCATTCTCTCCTTCACTGCTTTCTCCAGTGCGTCATGAGTGTGCCTTGTAACTAAGCCTGACTTTTTTATATGCTTTTTAATTCGGTGGGCCTCTCTTGAAGTGTTGTTACTGGCTGAGTACACTAAAGTGTAGAAAGTAGCAAATTATCACTAAAAATAATCAGACTCTATAAGTATGTTAATGTCATTGTTCACTGTTTTATATTGTGTTAAAAAGGCTTATTCTACTTGTAAAGTATGCAGTGTGTTATTAGTTGCTTATAATGGAGTAGCCATGCTACTTGTCGAAAAAAGGTACTCAAATTATTTAAAAATATTTTCCCTAAATCCCTTATCTTACGTGCACTTTCAGCTACTTTTCTCAGAATCCTCATGTGTGTGAATGTCTCTTCACCGATGCTCCCTCTCTCAAGCTTGCTCTAGTAAAGCTTGCTTCTCTGACTCTGTCATTATTTTCGTGGCAGGGTTCTTACATCATGTCCACTCTCTGCATGCCTATCATGCTGTTTGTCCTCCTTGTGTGTCTCACACTTTCACTTCCTCTATCATTGTGTTACCAAAGCCAGACTGTCCAATTACACCAAAGCCAAAGCAACCAATCAGATTGCTCAAAGGGACTGGACACACAGACTTTGTTGTTTATTATATAGTATAGGTAACTAAGCTAAGGTATTAGTCAAGTTGTTTAGTTAGTTAGTTAGCTACCAAGTTAAACTCCTGTGCACTGAGTACTGGCACATAAAAATAATTCTAATTCTGACTCTGAAAATGGATGGGTATTGATAAATCTAAAATTAAAAACTAGTTTGAAATAAACTGATTAATTCCCTTGTGTTATTTTGCCATGATTGAAGTATCACATTAGCCTGGCATCAGCAGTATCTGTCACAAGACAGAAACCAACCCTGGATAGGCTGCCAGTTCATCACATTGCCCCAGTCACGCACACGCCTACGTTTAGACTGCAGTCACACCTATCGCTTGTGGGAGGAAGTCACATTTAGAGACAGCTGAACATGTAAACTCCACACAGGCAGCAACTGGCTCCAACACAACTGACTTTCAAAATGACTTAATTCTTTTGTTTCCTATAGTTAACAAATCGATGCTTTGTGAATAAACTGAAAGAAGGATGGATTGAGAGATGGTGGTTATTTTATACAAATGGGTCAATTTACCTGTTTAAGTGACCAAAAAAAAGCTGATTTATTACTGAATAAATAATCTAAACCTTATTTTTGTGAATATCAGCCAGGAGCTTTGTATAAACCTTTACTTTTCATGCAGCTAAGATTTGTTTCATTTTTAAAGGCCTACATCCTTGTGACTAACTGAAAATTCTGATCTAATCTGTTTTGACCTGCCTTCATCCTTTTTCCAGAAATGATGCTTCTGCATTTTTCTCAGATACAGAAAGTACTCCATTCTGGCACATATCTGTTCTGCATTTACCTCGTTTCTAACTTCAAGAACTATAAAAAATACTTCCACTTATGAAAATGATGTTTAGTGAACGGCTTTAAAACACTTTTAAAGGCTTCCTGAGTCACTTACCACTGAAAGTTCCTGTATTTTGCACATAACTCATGATTCAGTCTGCCTACCACAGATGCCCCCCCAAATCAAAACCTAGCAGGGATGCTTTCTGTGTGGTGCCTCCATGTTGCTTGTGTATTCAGGCTGACTTTCTTCTGAAGATGTGGTTACCTTCCAAAATACAAAACATGCTACCTTAAATAATTCCCATTTTAAGTGAGTGTGTATGACTCAATTTCTGTGTACTATGGAACGAAATAATATTACAAGATGAACCACAGCAAATATAGAGGGAAGCGGTGCAGCGTAGTGGATAAGGCTTTGGACTTCAGTCCCCAATGTTGTGATTTTAAATCCTGCTACTGACATTGTGTGACCAAGAGCAAGTCACTTTACCTGCCTGTGCTCCAACTAGAGAAACAAAAGAAATGTAGCCAGTTGTACCTCAAATGTTGTTAGTTACCTTAGATAAAGGCTTCATCCTAACTATAAAAGGAACAGTACGTATAAGTGGTTGCATCAAACCAATGAATGCAAATGAAGCTAAAAACTGTCAAAGACTGCTACTCTTATAACCTTGAAAATTGCAATTGCTAACTAAAGAGGGCACTATACTTAAATATTTTATCAAAGAGACGTTACCTCTGACAGCTATAGCCCTTGTTTCATTTGATCTTTGGAACTGTTCGTTTTTCCAAAAAATATGAAAAACGTAGTTTGTAAGTTTGTGTTTTAGTTGTCTGATAACTTCCACTCACCACAAGAAACAGATATATAGACAAATAGATACAGTATGTAGATATGAAAGGCTCTATATGATAGATAGATAGATAGATAGATAGATAGATAGATAGATAGATAGATAGATAGATAGATAGATAGATAGATAGATAGATAGATAGATAGATAGATAGATATTGTATATAGTCACGGATAAGTTCTCCCGCAGATAAGTCGGGACTTGATTGTACAGTATAATTTCTGGTATTTTATAATGGTACAATGGATTATGATATGCTAACACCCTCCTGAGAGAGTAACCACAGAGCACACTGCCTTTATTTTCAATGTTGGCATGTATAAGTGGGTGCTCTAACGTCTCTCTCTCTCTCTCTCTATTGTGCCTACGTGACCACACAATAATACCCAAACTATTCCGAAGCAACGTTTGCACTGTTTTGTGCTTTTTGTATCTCGCACTCTCATACACGTTATCGTAAGAGCATCCCTTATCTAAGGTGGAGCATTTGATCAGAAGAAAATATGAAGCTGGTTTTAAATTAAACGTCGTTGCAATAGCGAAAGAAATTGGTAAATGCTCTGCTGCAACAAAATACAATGCGTCTGAAAAACTGATGCGAGATTGGAGGAGGCAAGAAGAAAGAAAACAATTAAGTGTCTCATTTTTGAAAGGGCGTATAAGTTGGGGTCGGATTTTGTGATTGATTTTTTGGGTTTCAAGACCCGACTTATACGTGAGTATATATGATAGATAGATAGATAGATAGATAGATAGATAGATAGATAGATAGATAGATAGATAGATAGATAGATAGATAGATAGAAAAAAGAAGAAAAAAACTCTAACTTAGCTCATTATAAGGGAACAGTCATAGTGTAAAAACCTTATTGCTGTTGGTATAAAGGAAAATCATTAATGTTTCTTGACACAATTCTCTTGAATAATTCATTGGGTAAAGGAACTCAATGTTAGCGTGTCAGAGAGTAGATGTGCAGCATTCTTCATAATGGCCATTAGTTTTGTCTTCATTCTCTCTTTCATTACTACCTCCATCAGGTCGAGAGGGTCTCCCATAACTGATCCACCTTGTTGATTTGGTGGGTCTCTTTTCATAGTGATTTTACCAGCCCAGCATGCCACAGCATAGAAAATCATGCTGGCCATGGCAGGGTGGTAGAACATGTAAAGGATGTCAGAACCCACTTTAAAGGAATGCAGTCTCCTAAAACTGAAATAAATTGATCTGAATTTTGAAGTAACACTGGCATGGTGGTGTAGTGGTAAGCGGTAATACAAGTGGACTTTACACATTCCTCTCCATGTCATTTTCCCTTCTTCTTCCATACAAATACAGGTTAGGTTGTGCAGCACTCTAACCTGGAGTGCTGTGATATTGAATATGTCCTTTGACGGTCAGCTACAGTGTCTTGAGTTGGTTCCAGCCTCCTGTTCAACACTGTAAGAATAAGCTTTGTCCCCTAAAAACTTGTATTCTAATAAACAGGTCAGAAAAAGAGAGAATTAATAATGTTAAAAGTTGTTCATTATTTTAATTTTCTGAATCAACTCTAGTTCACAGATAATACATATTAAAAACAAACACAAATTCTTCAGTTTACACTTAAATCCTAGGCCAAACTTTATAGCTGCAAACTAGCATTATTGTGACGTGGATTTAGGTATTCCCCAAATATTTTCAGTACAGTTACATTTATTTACGTAGCAGATGCTTATATTCTAAGCAACTTACAAAGGAGGTCAACATAATGAAGTCAGTCTTAGGACTGTTTGGGGACAAAAGTTACAGAACAACATTACTTAACTGATCACTACAAGTGAAGCGCTCAGAAAAAAAATAAACAAGCAAGTTACAGTTCCTGAGCTACTAAAATCTAACAGCTGTGAGTTAGAAACAAGAGTCTTCAAATGCTAATTGAACACAATGAAGGAATCCTCAGTTCGGATTGAGGTGTGCATCTCGCTCCACCAGGTAGGAGTTACACATGAAAAGAGTCTGGACAGAGATTTGATGCCATGCAGAGGTGGCATCAACAGACACTGTTCAACAGAAGACCTAAGAGGTCAAGAAAGAGCAGAGGTCCTCAAACGTGTCTCCATATTTATACAGTTGGTGCAGACTCAAAGAGTACTGACATTCCAGATGTAAACTTGTATCAGAGAGGGAGAGTATCAAGTGGCACTGAGCGATTCCATAGAATGTTCTGCACCATATGAGACTGCTTACTGCCCCAAATGCCCACAGAGGAGGCGCAGGCAGCGGGCTGAGGATGGACAGACCTTTTCAAAGAACAATTGGCCCTTAAATGCTTGTTTTGACAAGTATCTGTACAATCAGGAGTTTCGCTTTGCCCTCCTCTGTAGCCAATTGACTTTAGCTTTGCTTACCTTATCTTAATTCACTGTTTACCTACATTATCAACTTTAGAAGCCTTTAGTACCTGAGGCACTGCCAAAAAGTCAAAATAATATTTTTGCCTATACATACAAACATAACACAACATTGTGAAACCTGCCTAATTCAGTTTAGGTTCACAGTGGGACCAGAGCCAAACTTGGCAGTATCGGGTGCAAGGCAGGAACAACCCCGGACAGAATGCCAGTTCTATCACAGAGACCTCTGATACACACTCTCATGGGGCAAATCTGGAATCACAATTTGCCTAGCAGGCGCGTCTTCTCTGTGTGAGAGAAAATCCCTCATAGAGACAATAGAATATACAAAGGCAGCAACCAGCTCCAATGAAACAGACATTCAAAATGACTTACTGCTTATGGATGTCTTTGGGGATTTGGGAAGAAAAACAGTCAGGAAAAATGGGAAACTCGCATATGCCACACAGAAAACAACTGGGCATGGGAATGAAACCTAGGGTGCCAGAACCATACTGCCACCATACCACCCTCATACTGTACAAACACATAAACAAACTCTAAATATTTACAGTTTTCTGGACCTCTCCAATGATGAGTGTACCAATCAATCAATCAATCAATCAACATTTATTTATATAGCACATATTCATACAAAAAAAATGTAGCTCAAAGTGCTTTACAAAATGAATAGAAAAATAGAAGACACAATAAAAGATAAACATAAGTCAACATTAATTAACATAGAATAAGTAAGGTCCAATAGCCAGGGTGGACAGAAAAACAAAAAAAAACTCCAAAAGCTGGAGAAAAAAATAAAATCTGTAGGGGTTCCAGACCAAGAGACCGCCCAGTCCCCTCTGGGCATTCTACCTAACATAAATCATCATATTTTCATGGAAGGACCTGATGATGATGGTCACGTAGACTTCTGGCTTTCAGTCCATCATTGTTGGAGCATCATGATGCTTTGAGTAGGTGGTGGTGGCGCAGGCCGCCACCACAAAGAAACCGGAAAAAGAAACAGAAGAGAGTAGGGGTCAGTACGGATTTTAGAGCCACCATGAATAGTTATTATGAAGAATTGAACATACAGAGTATCAGGATTATGTTAAAGTGAAGTTATGAGAAGGCCATGTTAAAGTAATGTGTTTTCAGCAGTTTTTTAAAGTGCTCCACTGTATTTGCCTGGCGAATTCCTATTACCGCAAATTGAAAGGAAAAATAGAGCTCTGTCTATAAATTAAAGCAAAATGATCCCATTATTATTAACAGGACTGTTTTACATGTGTGGCACCCACATTCTTAACAAGATAATAGACACAGGAATGTGCTCATCATCAAATGATTTTCTTTTTTCACACACAACACAACCATCATTGTTTATAGCCACCAATAAAAATTACATTCTCTCTCAATAAATTACTTGATGAGAGTATTTACAATGTTAAAACAATTACTCCAGAAGTAGAAGACCTTTATAAAGGCTGAGAAAAAGAAAACATATACTGCTAATGTAAATTTGGGTGGTCAAATCCTTAAGACAACTGATTCCGTAGTGATTTAGTGTACCTCGGAATCTTTGCTTTACCTTTTGAAACTGAAAATCTCTCTCTAGTTGTATATACAGTTGATTCAGCTATTCTCCTTTGCTATAGGTTTGAAGATTAAAACAAGAAAAAGAAAATAATAAATAAAAATAAATGTTAAGAAAATGGTATAAATATACACAATATAGATACTGCAAACAATTTGATAACAAATGAACATTCCCTGATATGCAGTTCATTTTTCAAATATCTTGAGAATTTTATGAAACTTTTGATGATGCAGTCTTTTAAATTATTTTGAAATTGCTTTAATTTTTGGAATGAGAAATGCAATCTTGTGTGCAGTCCATAGCATCCATTACGGTCACTGGATCAATCCCTGCTTCTACTTACTGTGTGACCCTGAGCAAATCACTTAATCTGCTGGTGCTAAACTGAACAAAATGTAGGAAAACAACAACACTGTACCCTGAATAAAGGTGTCAGTTAAATAGACGATAATAATAATAACAACAATAATAGTAATAATAATGTAATCTGTATTCAGGCTGACTGATTCAGATTAAAAAGGACCATCTTCAGAGTTTTAACTGTTTAAAAATTTAATAAAATGAGTGTAAGCTTGTAAAACGTTTATTTCAAAATGAAATAATTTAAATAAACACTCAATAAAGCAAACAAGCTTTTTATTACAGTATTTCAAAGTTAAAATAAACAAAATAAACATTCAATACAACAAATGGGCACACTATTAATGTACATATATCCAGCTGGCAGGCCGCACAGAATCAAGAGCAGGATGACACTTACTTGATGTTGCTTAGGGAGTGTTTGGCTTTAACAATCCAGGCTGACCCTGTTTAGCATACAGTCCCATACCTGCAGAGACCTCCCTTCTAACTGAACTTTCGTAAGTAAACAAATCCCATCTCGAAAAGTGGCTTTGTCTTCCAGTTACAGTTGTGATTGCTGTCCTGATAGTGAGACGCTGGCGTTTACCCATTGCCACTTATTGAAGACAGCAAATGCAAACACTGAGAACAATGGAAAGCAGAGAGTGGACTTTCTTAAAACATGATCAGGGCAGAATACGAGTTAAACTTAAGCTACAGTATATGATTACAACCTGTCTGCTCCTAGCCTTTAGTGGAAGCTAATGGATGGTGACTACATTTGCTCTACTTTATATTTTTTCTTTTGGATAATATAATATAATATAATATAATATAATATAATATAATATAATATAATATAATATAATATAATATAATATAGGCAGCAAGGTGGGGCAGTGAGTAGCACTGCCGTCTCACAGTTAGGAGACCCGCGTTCGCTTCGCGGGTCCTTCCTGCGTGGAGTTTGCATGTTCTCCCCATGTCTGCATGGGTTTCCCCGGGTACTCCGGTTTCCCACCACAGTTTAAAGACATGCAGGTTAGATGCATTGGCGATCCTAAATTGTCTCTATTGTGTGCTTGGTGTGTGAGTGTGTGTGTGTGTGCACCCTGTGGTGGGCTGGTGCCCTGACCAGGGTTTGTTTCCTGCCTTGCACCCTATGTTGGCTGGGATTGGCTCCAGCAGACCCCCCGTGACCCTGTAGTTAGGATATAGAGCGTTGGATAATGGATGGATAGATAATATAATATAATATGGTGGCATGGTAGCACTACTGCTTTGCAGTAAAGGAGACAGAGTTACACATCATGGGTGCTCAATGTGTGAAGTTTGTGTTTTCTCCACGTGTCAATTGTGGGTTTGTTCCCACAGTCCAAAGACATACAGGCTAGGTGAATTGGTGATGCTAAATTGACCCCTGGTTTGTTCGTTGGTATGTGTGTTTTCCCCCTGCAATGGACTGGTGCCCTGTCCAGAATGTGTTCCTGCCTTATGACTGATACTTGTTGAGAATGTATCCAGTTTCCCCATGACCCTGCTCAGGAAGAGTCGGCTTGAAGATGGATGAATGGTTATATTATATTATATTATATTATATTATATTATATTATATTATATTATATTATATTATATTATATTATATTATATTATTAGGGTGCTGGAGGTGCCACTTCATCACAGATTTCAGATTTCACATCAAATGCCCATAGTATAACAATTAATTAATGGACAGGTATTGTTGGGCCCCGTTATGTTAATCAGTTTCAAAGGCTGGTGTCGGTAAGTATATCAGGCCATAAACATTTCTGCTCCAATGCTTTATGTTGGGAAAGAGGCAACAGGCTGTTAAACCAACACAAAGAAATAACATATTATATTATATTATATTATATTATATTATATTATATTATATTATATTATATTATATTATATTATATTATATTATATTATTAGGGTGCTGGAGGTGCCAATTCATCACAGATTTTATATGCATCAACTGCCCATAGTTCAACAATTAATTGATGGACAGGTGTTGCTGGGTCCCACTTATGTTAATCAGTTTCAGAATACTTTGTTTTCCTGTCTGTTTCAACAAATCTGTGTCTTTGTGTGTTCATTGTGTAATTAGTAATCTGTAAAGCTAAGTTGTGTGTTTGTGTGTTCACCATGTGATGGACTGGCACCCTGTACAAGGATTGCTTCTGCCTTTCTCCTAATACTTGGTGGGATTCACTCCAGCTTTCCTGTAAACCTGCTTTAGATACCTGGGTTTAGAAAATGAATGAATGGATAGATGGTGACTGCATTTACCTGTGAACTTATTACAGTGCTCTGTGCCTGCTCTCAATAAAGAGTGTTATACAAAATTAAACTGAATTGGCCTGAATATGTACACATACCTACTCTCACACTCATTCAGGACCAATTTGAAAATTCTTAACAGCCGAATCAGGAAACTATATTAAATTTCTATACATACAAAACACAATCTCCATTTGCTTGTTTGGTCTTTATCCACAGCTTTGTTTTTCAAGCCACAATACTCTGGTACTTGTTAACACAAGCCAGGTTTTCGCATATGATTTTTCCTTGGGTGGCATAGTGGCACAGTGGTAGCATTGCTGCCTCACAGTAAGGATGCCAGGGTTCTCATCCTGGGTCCTCCGTATGTGGACTTTGCATGTTCTCCCTGTGTCTGTGTGGGGGTTCTGATGGGGTGCTGTGGCTTTCTCCCACAGTCCAAAACCATGCAGGTGAGGTGAATTGGCGATGCTAAATTGGCCCTAGTGTGGGGTGTGTGTGTGTGTGTTCACCCTGTGATGAACTGGTGCCCTGTCCAGGGCTGGTTCCTGCCTTCTGCAATCTCCTAGATAGAATAGGCTCCAGCACCCCATCCCCCAGAAGGACGAGATGGAGGTCTGGATTAAGTGAGTTAGAAAATGTCCTGACAATGACAATATTTACCTTGCCTCTTTGGGATGGCAGGGGAAGCTTGGGGTTGAACAAGTGACAAGTAATATTACAGTGTGATCTGTCAATGAAGAAACAGTTTCAGTGGCGTGATGGTTAAAAGCAGCTAGCTTTTAACTAAAAAAATCTGCATTTGACAACTCCCCATTACATTTAAGTTTTTCTTTAATTAAGCATTTCCTATTGTTATTCTTCATCTGGCCTGAAGAAGGGGCCTAGGGGCCTCAGAAGCTTGCATACTGTAATATTTTTTGTTAGCCAATAAAAGGTGTCATTTTGCTTGACTCTTCACTATTGTTATCAAGAATGCAAGCTCCCGCAGGGCATAACAGTTCTTATGCACTAAATGGAGTAATGTTAAGCCAAATACATTTTTGTAATACATCATTTGTAATTACTTTTCACCTTTACTTTTTTTCACTTGGGCAACTCCATGTTTCTCATCTAGTTTGGTATACTGTACATTTCATGCCTAACTGCTATCTGTGTGTGGAATTTACAGGCCTTTCTTGTGATCCTCTAGTATTCTACCCACCTCAGCAAAGGCGTACGTGTCAGGTTGATTAGTTATTCTAAACTGACCCCATGTGGACGTGCACGTGTGTAGGCCACGCAATGGAATGGACACCGTGTCTAAGGCTCATTACTGCCTTCTGCTCGTTGCAGTTGAGATAGACACCCAGAAATGGATAAGACAAGTTTGAGAAATCTATTACGTTATGCAATTATGATATATTCATTTATAGTATACTCCTTCTTATGACCTGGGGTTAGAATAAGGTCACCTTGCCTCTTGTGTGTCACAAGAGCTGACTAAAGAAGGATGGTGTCAGGAAGTATATCAGGCTATAAACATTTCTGCTCCAATGCTTTATTTTGGGGAAGAGGCTAAAGACTGTAAAACCAACACAAAGAAACAGCTTCCATTATATTATATTATATTATATTATATTATATTATATTATATTATATTATATTATATTATATTATATTATATTTGAGGAACCTTAGTGTAATAGTTCATCCTATCACTTCACACCTCCAGCTCCAGGGACCAGGCTGTAATTGCCAATTCAGTCACTACTAGTGTGGATTTGTCATGTTCTCCCTATGCCACTTGCCTTTCTCTGGGTGCTCCCTTACACTTTCTGACTCCCTTCTCGTGAAAAGACCAGTTTCAATTTCCAAAGTCGACTGTCTCCATGTCAGCCCCGGTCACTGTCATTGTTCCAGTGGCTATGTTGCATACCCCCCTCCCCTCCTTGGAACCCCCAAACACTTTCTTGCAGCAGTGTTTGACACAGTTATAATGGTCAGACGCTTGATGACAAATATCACCCCAGGCTCACTTCCAGGGGTGGACCCAAGTGTCCCTATTTAGGACAAGACTCATGGGAGGGTGTCTGTCCAGTTTTTCTTGCCTAGTTTGTCCAGTGTAATCCCCTCTGGAACACAAGATGTCTAAGAAAAAATCTCTTATTTCATCAAATTTAGTGAAAACCCCCATGGGTGTAAAATTATAGATTTATTTTAGTTTGAATCCTCCTCTAAATCCAGTTTACCAGTGTAAATTTCCAGGAACAAGAGACTCCAAATGACATTATTCTAAATATCAATGAGGCAAACAAGCCCTTCTACCATGCACAGTCACAGCCAAAATGAAATGAGGTTTCTACACAGAACACATGGGTGCAGACTCCATGACAGGGTAAAGGGGCTCATCAGTCCATGAGAAACATGGAGTAGTGCTGCTGCTATTAAAGTGAAAAAAACAGGAAAATAAAGCATCGAAGCATGTCCCCTGGATGCCCCCCATTCAGGTGTCCTGGGCATGGATTTCTGGAAGGAGACTTAAGACACAACCAGGACTTGCTGAAGAGGTAGTAAGTCCCAGCTGGGCTGGGAACACCTGGGAAACTGCAGCTGGAGTTAGAGAAACTGGTCTGATCCTCTTAATCTATGTGAGATGATCAAACAAAGAAGGAGAAGATGGCTGAAAGTAAGACAAAGAAAGAAAGAAAGAAAGAGTCATGTAAATAAGTGATTGAATACAAAATAGGGATAAGCTACACATTTTGTATACTGCTCACCTAAAAGTGGCTTGCATTGAATTATTACTAAATAAGAAAATTGTATACATATTTTAAGAAGTATTTTAACATAAAGCACTACCATAAAGTAATTAACATTTCAGTATGAAATAAATCAAATACATAATTGGGGCAATATAGATACCTTATGGAATAACTGATCTTGGAAGATTTAAATAGCACATTAATATAAATTATGATGAACTTCAACAACATGCAACATCTTAATCTTATCTACAAGAAATAGTATGAAAGAACATTTACATCAATTCTTACCTTAATTGATGGTGTGAACAAAAAGTGTTTTTAAAAATAACAATAGATATAATGATACAAATCAGTTGGTTGGTTGACTGCATGTTTAAATAAAAAATACTCATATTCAGAGCAAGTATCGTAAAATGTATTTTAAAAAATGTATATCTTTGACATTTAATTGCATTTCCCATATGTTAAGTAAAGTTCTCAGTTTTTTTTTCTTTGTTGAATAACATTAATGCAGTTGGTCAACTGTCACACAATCTCGCATATACACACACCACTACATTTCATCAGTTTTTTATTGTGATTATTGTAACTATCATTTGTTTAGTTTATTTTCTTCAATGATGCAGTGGCTATAAGCTTCTGATTTATGAGTCAAGAATTTTTGAATCCCATTCCTGGTCATTGTGCTGAGTGAAGTTTGCATGTTCTTCCTATGTTCATGTACTTTTTCTGCCCACAATCTCGAACATGCACTGAACTGAGTCAACATTTCAAACTGGCCCCTTGTGGATGTGTGGCTGAGTGGGTCAGTGATAAACTAGGACCCCACCCAGCTCCGACCCCCGTGAACCCAACACTGGACAAAGCGAGTTTGAGGAGCCTGTTAAGTTATTTTTATTTTTTTTTTTATGTTTGTGAAATATACTGTTTTTTTTGGCAAGGTTAACATATTCAGGTATGAAAACGTCCCCATCATCTTCCATTGGGTTGACTGGCAGAAAATTAACGTGCTGCATTCTTAAATTGTAATATGAACATATTATATTTTTCAGTAAAACGCAGCTCTTGAGATATAATATAATGTAAAGTGAATTTGATTTTACAAAGTATAAAGCACTTAACATATAAGGTGTGGGGTATTAAATCTAGCTATGTTTGAGTTTATTACTGATATGAAAAAGAAAGTGATTATTTTAGAGGAACGTGTACTCAGCGAAAATTGTGATTTATTTTAATACATCTAATAAAAAATACAGCTGACAGGCGCACTCCGGAAGTTTTGAAGAAAAATTAGTGGTGTTGAATATCTGATCTGCACAAAATGAAGAGGAAAAAAATCACTTTGTAAAAAGGGAAGCTAACGAGCAGTCTAGGTGTGCGATTACAGGAGAATATCAAAAAGGGAAGTAAAATGTTTGAACATCACACTGCGACACTGTCTACAATAAAGCTAAAAAGTGCGGCGCATCATCGTCGATTGTGGTTTCGGCTTGGTAATCGCTTTATTAAAGAACCAATTTCTTTCTAAGAGACGCTGAACACTACAGACTTTGGAAGACCGATAACAGACGCCCCGGCCTAAGTGCGATAAGCCAATCTGTCTTTGAACAGCAGACTGCTCCCTATCTTTGATCCAAGTTCAACGCGAAGAAGCTACAAAGAAGAGCCGTTTGTCTTTGAGACTGCGAAGCAAAGGGGCGTGTTCTGCGAGAGAGAGTTTACGGGCTTGCGTTTCAATAAGGCGCTCCAAAAATGAATCAACTTTGCATAAAGACGATGTGAACTCTTAAAAGAACCTCCCCGTTTCATTGTTCTGTTTTAATTAGACAACCTGAGCGGAAGACTTGCCGAAAGGAAGGGGTTGTCAGAAACGTTTGATTTTAAAGGTGTGAGCGTTTATTCTTTTTTTTTTTTATCAAAGATTAGCCTGAGTAGGGAAAGCAAACACTAACACAATCGGATTGTATCCCTTCATAGTTAATAAATAAATAAAATATTTTATTGAGTAGTTAAATTCGGCTATGTTAAATTAGGTTTAATTACAATAAATGGCTTACGTCCATCACGTTCCAAATAGATCATTTAATAACAGGAAAAAAGTACCAAAGTGTAAATTTATTCGTGTGTGAGCAAGAAATTGAACATATCAGGAGTTGTAGCTGTTGGGACTTTATGGAATAAAAATCAGTTTAGTCGGTCTCTTAAGGTCTACACTTCTCGGCACAGATTTTGTTGCCCTTTCCTCTTTGTTACTCTGAGGCGCTGCTCGTTTAATTTAGAGGTTTCATTCCGTCTGGGGTATTCAATTTTTTTTGAGAGTATTCGTCATTCCCCTTCTCTCCACTGCAGTATCACAGAGCGAAGGATGCTGTCTAGGAACCATCAAACGTTAGGCAGATACCAGCCCCAAACGGGACGCCGTTTTATTGCTATGGCATTGTTATTACTACTGTTATTATGTTGATGCTATCCTTTCTAAAAGCTATCGATCCATCCCTCCTTTTTCACTGTCTCTTCAGTATCTCAGTCATATAGCCAATCGCCTACAGAATCCAAACTGTTTGTATTAAGTAGTTTTATTATTAGTAGTAATAATAGTAATGATGCTCGTACATGTACGCATATGAACATAAAGGCAAGATAATGAAACGCTTTAAGGCAAGACATATTGCATCAATGAAAAATAAGTTTCAATTTATGACACATTAAGTTCACCTATATAACTGATCTCACTCTTTTGAGTAAAAATGCACAAAAACGTGTGCGATCCATCTAACCATCCTTGTAATATTTACAACTTTACTCGACTGGCACTCTCAAAATTGCGCACAAGCACGCAAAATAATTGTATATAATGAAAACAAAAACGGATACAGGCCACACAATTTACAGCGATAAGCATTAGAATGAAACTAACGAAATACCTATAAGAACTCAAATATATAATTTGGAAACGCAACAAAAAATGCCAGACTCACTTTTAGAATAATCGTAATGCATTTTACATTGTAGTGAAACCAACTAGGGATTCACATTTGCGGACATTCTTATATACCAACAATATGCACCTATCGATTTCCAGTATACATATGCAGTGGCAAATGCCGCCAGCAAAAGTGGACGCAATGGTGAACAAACCCTGCACTGGACGTCAGCCCATCGCGGCCAATTTAACTGCAGCATTTCTTTCTTTCTTTCTTTCTTTCTTTCTTTCTTTCTTTCTTTCTTTCTTTCTTTCAACGGAGGGGGGCACGCAAACAGAACGGAAAAGGATCCGGGAGTGTGCCTGTTGTGCGCAGGAACTCAACTACCTCAGTATGACTCTGCAATACAAGTACCAATACTTTATTTCCATTTGTAACAGGGGGAATATTAATTAATCTACAGAAAAATAGTAATTTGAAAAGCAGATGTACTGCAGCTCAGTATGAAAACCAGTTTGTTTACTTTATTGATGAATTTATCTTCCATAGTGAAGCACCTGAAAAGCGCCCTATACAACACACGAGCGGATTGAGGAATTCTGGCATTATTGCACACTACACGTCAAATCGAAAAAAGATTACGTGTTAAGTAGCTAAAGCGTTGCTTGCCAAAAGTGTCCCGAACTTTGTTTTTTTTTATTACATAACTTTACAACGAGAAAATGCACCCCCTTCTGTATTTCAAACAAATAAATACTTCAATGGTTTAACTTTGAAGAAGTTTTTTTTTTAATTCTTACATTACCGGCTTGCAGGTTTCCATAACAGGTAAACCTAAAGGAGATTTCTTTTCAGAAGAATAAGATTAACAGGCAAATGAATGAATCAAAAAGAACAGTACAAATAAATGATTAATAAATCAGTTGGATAGTATATACGACATTAAAACGTTATGCCTTTTTTCAATTTCAGCTTTTCAGCAATAGTTAAATGCTTCGTTTTAATACTACGTAAAAGAAAGATAGAGATGCAGTGCGTGTGTTTGTGGTGAGGGAGCTACTGCAAAGCTGCACAGCTTCGGGTCGCCCTTCCCGTGGGCGGAGAGTATGTGGTAAAGGTGTGAGAGAGCCCGCCCCCGCCCTCTGATTTGCTGGGAGCGTGTTTAAAAATAACCTCACGGGTAGAAAGCGGGCAGAGCGCGAGAGCTGAGCTCTGAAGTTAGAATGTTTTTTGCTTTCAGTGTGTTTTCTAACTACAAGATCGAAGCCAAAGGCAAACAAGTGCTTCAGGTCCGTTGTTCATTGTAAAGCGTCTGTTAACGCTGTCTATTTGTTTGCGACCACTGTACTCTAAATATTCTGGAGTGTGCCTGTCGCGATTTAACGGAGAGTGAACAGCAATGAGCAGTCCTGATGCGGGGTATGCCAGTGACGATCAGACGCAAGGAAGGTGCTCCATGTCAATCCTGATGCCTGGTATTGGACATTGTCAGTGGACTGACCCTTTGAGTCCTCTCGGGGAAGCCAAAATGAAAACTGAAACGTGTTCTGGCACCCCCGGAAGCCAAAATAGGAGCAAGAGTGAACCTCGAATTAGAAGACCAATGAACGCCTTTATGGTTTGGGCAAAGGACGAGCGCAAACGCCTGGCGCAGCAGAACCCCGATCTGCACAACGCCGAACTTAGCAAAATGTTAGGTAAGTCAGTGTTTGTCAAACTTTACATCAGTTCGGATTGACAGGTGTTTCGCGATATAACTTTCGCCGTGTCATTACATGTGTTACAGAGAAATGTCCATTCTTGCTCATGTCACTGACCTATTTTCTCATTTTCTGTTTCTGTCTCGCTGTCTATTAACAGGCAAGTCATGGAAAGCCTTACCGGTAAGCGAAAAGCGCCCGTTCGTTGAGGAGGCAGAGAGGCTGAGGGTGCAGCACATGCAGGATCACCCGAACTACAAATACAGGCCACGCAGGAGGAAACAAGTGAAGCGCATCAAGAGGCTGGAGCCCGGATACTTGGTGCACGGCGTGTCCGATCAGTCCGGAGCGCCAACCGGCACTGAGCCCCGCGTGTGCGTGGACAGTATCGGGGTGAACTACCACGACCCCTGCTATCAGGGTCAACTGACGCACTACAGAGAGGCGCAGGCCATGGGCGCCCATTTCGACTCTTATAGCTTGCCAACCCCAGACACCTCGCCTCTGGACATAGTTGAGAACGACCCGGTGTTTTTTCCCTCCCATTCTCAAGAAGACTGCCATATGATGTCTTACAGCTACCACCCGCAGACAACAGACTATGCACCTCAAGAGCAACATGCCAACTCGCTACTGCGCAGACACCTGTCGACGATGGAACAGGGCATGATGGGCTGTCACGGCTCCCTTGCCATGTACTATAATCAGCTCATTGTGCCCGGCCATTCCAAAGCCCAGCACGGACACCATGCCGGACAGTTGTCCCCACCCCCGGAGACACAGCAGCACCACGGGAACATCGATGCTCTACATCCACCTGACTTGCTGGGAGACGTAGACCGCAGTGAGTTTGAGCAGTACCTGAATTCGGCAGCCCGGCCTGATCTCGCCTACAGTGGACAGGAGGTTGGAGCGCCCGGACCGGACAATGGTCTCATTTCATCTGTGCTTTCCGATGCCAGCACCGCCGTGTATTACTGCAATTACAGTAACGCGCAGTGTTAAGGCAGCGCGGAGACGAGAGACGCCGTTCGGGGCTGGCAGGGAGCGGAGGTGCGCGACTACTAGATGTCGAAATTTCAAATCTTCTGTATCGGAGGGCTGCATGCTAATCGCATTTTATTCGGTCTTTAGTAGACCAGCTACAGGACAGACTGTGTAGAACCAAAGCGACGAAAAGAAAATGCAATACCTCATTTTTTAAAAAGAAACTGTTGATGTCAAATGTTACGATATATACTGTATGACCATGGGGCATTTCTAAGTTTTACACAATGTACATAGTTTTGTAAGGATGTTTTTGTACTTTTGCACTTTTTCAAAATTAATAAAAAAATATATAAATGCACATAAGATTTTTTTTACTTAATGGGTCTTTTTACTGAAGAGTCTTCTTGACTTTTAGGATGCAGTAAACCTACAATCATGTTTTGATTTCCATAATGTATGTAAACAGCCAAGCAAATACAAAAATAAGCTTTAGAAAACTATTCAGAAAAGTAAATTTGGTTTGCTTTTTAAGACGTTAATGGAGGTTTTGTTTATACTACTTTAAAACAAACATTTCACAGCTTTCCATAGCAGTAATGCGCGTTTTCTCTTTTGGGTATAAATGAAAAGTGCTCAACGTAGTTATACTTCACCTGATTTCATTGACAAGAATTTTCCCAATCTGTCATTACAATATCAAATTTAAATGTTGACTTCTCGTTCACTGATTCACTTAACCTTAAGTTTAAACTTTTTCCTGTATGCTTTAAAACTGAACTTTGAACCCCAAGTTTATTTTATTTATGTATGTCACAATCAGTATTTCTTTCCCCAGTATTATTTAATATTTTAGTTATTACAATATCAGAATTTCAGCAATTTAAAGTTTGACATCGTTTTCACTGATTAACTTGACCTTAAGTTTAAACTTTTTCCTGTATGATTTAATTCAGAACTTTGAACCCAAAGTTTATTTTATTTATGTATGTTATAATCAGTATTTCTTTCCCAAGTATTATTTAATATTGTAGTTATTACAATATCATCAGAATTTCAGTGGTTTAAATTTTGACACCTTTATCACTGAGTTACCTAATTTAAAATTTAAAGTTTTTCCAATATGATTTAATTCAGAACTTTGATCCCTAAGTTTATTTTATTTATGTATGTCACCATTAGTATTTCTTTGCCCAGTATTATTTAATATTGTAGTTATTACAATATAATCAGGTTTTCAGTGTTGTAGTAACTTCTTATTTTTTGATTTGTAATTTGTTACAGAATCTTGTTCTATAGTTGTAATATTTTCAGATACTGAAGCAATTCACTCTTAATTTTGCAACATTTTTATACGGTATATTGTAATAACATGTATATTAAAGAAAACTATGCATTTTATATTACAATTACAGTGTTCAAACCCTCAGCTATTGATTTGCATTTTGCAATGATTTCATTCTCTAAATTTACCAAAAGAGCTGATAGATCTTCACTATGTATTTTTATTAAGTTTTGGAGATGAAGGTTAATAATTATTTCAATATGGAGTTGTTCAAATAATTAGTCACTTTACATTATGCAGTTTAGTATTTTCTGTCACAGGTGTACAGGACAACAACAACTGGTTGCAACATAATCCTGGGTAAACAGGAAAAAGAAAAGGAACACACTTTTGATCAGTTGTGTTGGTCACGTTGGCTGAGATTCTTATCTGTAGATTTGCATTGTCTCCACAAATATTATAAGAGTTACCCCGTTTACCAACATGAAGTATCTATCTATCTATCTATCTATCTATCTATCTATCTATCTATCTATCTATCTATCTATCTATCTATCTATCTATCTATCTATCTATCTATCTATCTATCTATCTATCTCTAGCTGGCTGTCTGTCAGGATATATGTTCTGTTGCCTTTATATTTTTTTTCCAATAATGCCCTTAAAATATAGGTTCTGCATTTTTTTTGGTATTAACTGAATTCCAAAATGTTTTGCCAGTATTATAATTACTTGATTCTGTTTGTTACTTAAACATTAAAGGGTTAAGTAGTAATCTATGTATTAAAAAAAACTATTGAAATGAATAAAGACATTTAACTTAAAATTCCATACCTGAGACAAACTAGAAAAAGAAATTGTTTCATTGGCTAAATACCGAATCAGCAAAGTCAAAAGTGGCATACATATTTACATGGTGAAATTGAGCCAGACAGCATTGTTAGGTGACGTATAACTCCTTTAACTTGAAGACAGTCAAAATGTTATCGTATAGGTAAATAGAATAAAACATGATACATGAACAAAGCTTTAAGGTGGGATGCAGAAAGAGATACATCTTCATTACAATGGTAACCTTATTCTTAACGAGTGAACCAAATTGTTTTCTTGCCTGTAAAAAAGTTCAAAACGAGTCTGGTTATTGAAGTTGCAATGACAATGTCAGATGATTTTCTGTTTATCTGTGATCCTAACATGTAAGCTTTCGAGGCAACTCAGGCCCCTTCTTCAGGCCAGATGTCATTGCCTACATCTTGACTACATGCTGCAAAAGTCATCCACCGCCTTTCTGAATCTGCTTTTTCTTATTAGAGGGTAATGCAGTGCTAGGCAGGAGCCAGCCATTAATGGGATGCCACTCCATCATAGCTGAGTGGCCCACACAATTTAGAGACTCCAAACAGCTCAGTTTCCATTTCTACAGCATGGGGAGAGGTTCAGAATACCCTCGTGATCATTTTGGAGGGTAGATAAGTTCAACACAGACAGTTAGCAGAGATGATATCCAAATTCTGATGATTGGAACCAGTGGGGTAGCAGTTCTAACTGCAATTCGGTCACTAATTAGCCGTAGCTTCCATACTCTGAAAACTGTCTATTTTTAATTAAACACAGTGTACAGAATAGTTAAAATAATGACTCTAATTGGATTTGTACTGGCATAAATTTGCTCTCCTACAATAATTTACGTATTAATTTAATAAAACATAGCATTCTCAGACATGCTTAATATAATTTACAGTTGTGGGGGCCGAAACACAAGGCAGAAACCAACCCTGGAGGGCTCAGCAGCCCGTTGTAAGACCCACTTACGCACACACTACCAGTGTAGAAGCAGGCTTGCTTTAAAGTGTAATTACATTTCATGATAAGTAAAGAGTAAATCCGAGCACTTGAGGATGTATTTTAACGGCACTGTCTGGGCTCATCTTGATCACCGTTTGAGCAGTCTGTGATGGTACCTGAAGGATTAAAGGCAACACCAAGTGAGAAGCTATATTGCTTAATAATGTTAGTACGGCATGATAAACATGTAAAAATATGAGGAGGAACGAAAAACTTTCTCAGGTTATCTGATAGTAATGCTTAATTTGAGTTCAGCAAACTGATAATCTTTAATGATAAAAAGACAGAAGGTAAGGAAGTGTTTTTTGTTCTTTTAGAGCTGACAGCATATTGAGTTATATACAAGATACTTCAACAAGCAAATAAAAGGTTATATTTACAATATAACAAAAAAGAAAGACTTTAATCTAGCTTATATAATAATGTAGTCTGTAAATCATTCCCAGTTTTTCTTCAGTAGTCACACTTGAAATCATCAGTTAGATGGATTTAGGTTTTTTCACCTGTACTTATCTGGCTGACACTTTTATCCAAAGTGACCTATAAATTACAGTTTACTGTATATTGGACTCTACATTTGTACAATCAGAGTTACTTATTTATGGTCAATTGAACTATGTGAAGTCAAAGTAAGTAACTTGTTAAAAGCAACCATGTACATTAGTAGTGGTATAGCATTAGCAATGGGAACACAGGGATACAGATGAATTTGTCTTGAGCATCATGGAGTGAGTTTACTTGCTTACACACAGCCAGGATAAGGTAAGTAACCCAGTGAAGACAGAAACGTGGTTTCTTAAAAACCCACATTTAGATATACGCGTCCACCTAGGGAGTTCTCCCTTGAGTCATTAAACCACCTAAAAACAGAGTTACATGTCCTTAATTTGAAAACAAGTGCAGAGCCTGTGTGTCCCAAGCAATCTGGAGAACATTATTTTTAAAAGTAACATTTCTTACAAAGCAAGTAGCTGAATATGTTCTATATTTATTTATTATAAAATGTAATGCTTACATTGTGCATTAGTTTTGTATAACTTTTTCTTCTTTTGTATGAAATACTGCATATTTGACTGGCCAGTTAAATTTATTATTAAATCCTAAGACCTTATATAAACTTTCATAAAACTAACCAGAAATACAGCCAAACATTACAATTTCCTTGTCTTGTATGAATATGTTTAATCCTTCATGTGCTGTGAATTTAATAATCTCCTTTATGATCTGAGACCTTGAAGATTTGCGCTATGAACACTGGCCACTGCGTGATCAGATCACACCGTTTCACAATATCTATAGTCGATAGCTGGATGAAAGCTAAAGTTATACGTTTATTAAGATGTTTCTGTCTGCACACTCTTCTGCTTGGCTGTATGATTGAGACGGACAAATGAGTGACTTACCTGTATATTTGCTTATTGCCTTACATGCGGTGGATGCTGCTGAGATAATAATAACACAGGTATTTTTACTTCAATACAAGAAGTATTGGGTTAGTTTACTTATTACTTTAAAAAATAAATGGACTACTTAACGCACATTACTGCTCCAGAGATTGTGCAGCAGAGCTAGGCACTGTATGTTCAGCTCATCAACATTAATGTATTGATTTCTAAAATGTTCAGGTTACTGAAATCAGGAGAAAGAATAAAGAGATCACCTGAGCATTTGTCTCAGGAACTTATTCTTTATGGATGCTTTCATTGTTTTCTACCTGGGGCTGCTGGAAGTGTGTGCAAAGCTAACAGAATGCACCAGACATGCACAAAATAACCGATTACTCATGGAGAAATCTACATACGTATGTTAACCTGTACTTGTTATCTCAGTTTGTCTAACCAAGATAAGGGTCAGTCAGTCATTATCCAACCTGCTATATCCTAACTACAGGGTCACGGGGGTCTGCTGGAGCCAATCCCAGCCAACACAGGGCGCAAGGCAGGAAACAAACCCTGGGCAGGGCACCAGGCCACCACAGAAAGATAAGGGTTTCATGGGTTTCTGTGAATTATTGGGTTGTTAAAGCACATGTAACCACACTCTTGAATATAATGAGATGTGTCAGTTAGGACACTTATAGTAACTACATTTTAACTACATTCAGTATGAAGGCTGATTAAACAAAATGGGTCACCCAAACACTATTAGAGAGCAAATGCCACTTAAATACTTCTACATTGTAACTTGCTTTTGAAAATCTTTTGCAAATCTCAGTTTTCTGCTTCTTTATTATTTATAGAGATCAAGTGTCACATTTGATCTTCAGTGATATAGGATACACTGTCAGTAGTGAACACTGTAAATAGGTAAAGGATCTATCTATCTATCTATCTATCTATCTATCTATCTATCTATCTATCTATCTATCTATCTATCTATCTATCTATCTATCTATCTATCTATCTATCTATCTATCTATCTATCTATCTATCTATCTATCTATCTTATTTTTGCCTTTCTTGCATTGGCAATGTGATAAATGTACTGTTTGTGTGTATATTGCACTGCGGTTCTGGAATGCTATTTAATGCCACTGTATGCTGCAGCACTGTGAATGCATGGTATGACAATTGAGCCACTTGACTTGACTTGAAAGCCTGTCTGTATGTTCATTGGATTACTTTAGTAAGCACACTCTCTACGATGGTATGGTTTGTATGAACACTTGATGTTCACAGCAGTCTTCCTTCCTTCCAGAGTGTAGTAAGATGTTCACGTAGAGGTCGTCTCTTCTTAGCTGTTGAAGCAGCAAGCCAGTGCATCACATGAATTACCAACAAAGCCATTTAGCTAACAGGAAGCAATATTACATTTTGTGAGAACTCCTAAATCCACCCATCTATTTTGTAAATCTACTCAGCCCATTGTAAGGTCTTAGGGTTCCAAAACAAATTCCAGCTGCTAAGTAGAAGTCAGCAGTGAGTGGGGAGAAAACTCATTGAGACACTCAAACTCCCTCCTCTGTGACTATTTACAAGTCTTCACTTAACCAAAACTGTTATTTAATGCCACTGTATGCTGCAGCACAGTGAATGCATGGTATGACAATGGAGCCACTTGACTTGACTTGAAAGCCTGTCTGTATGTTCATTGGATTATTTTAGTCTGCACACACTCTAGGATGGCCCGGTTTGTATGAACAATTGATGTTCACTGCAATCTATTTAAAATGATGGTGGGTGTAGTTGTTTGGAAAGGACAGGACATCATTTTTAATAAGAGAGTGGCAGAAATGAGTTGATATTTCCTTATCTGGTTCAGCAAGTCAGTTTTTTGAGGACTTTACAGAGGTTTGATATACAGGACAGCCATTTTATCTCCTGACTAAAAATACAACACAATCCCTAAATAAAATTTAAAACTCAAACAGAAGTCAAAATGAGAATTATCCTTAATCTAACCAATACCTAATCAAAGTGCTGTGATGTCCCTACATGGACATGGATTAAAGGCCAGAAGTCTACATGGCCGTCATCATCAAATTCTTCCATGAGAATCCTGAATACAATGACGACTGATTGAGGTCATTGTTGTTAGGTAGAATGCCTACTGGGTGCTGGGTGGTCTCGTGGCCTCAGAAGCCCTGCAGATTTTATTTCTTCTCCAGCCGTCTGGAGTTTTTTTTTTTTGTTTGTTTTTTCTGTCCTCCCTGGCCATCGGACCTTACTTTTATTCTATTCTATTAGTGATCCCTAATTGTATTTTTTTAATTTATTTTGTCTTTTTTCTCTTTCTTCATCATGTAAAGCACTTTGAGCTGCATTATTTGTATTAAAATTTGCTATATAAATAAATCTTGTTGTTGTTTTGTTTGCTTGAGTAGTTGTCTTATTCAGGCTCTATTCTTAAAATGTTCTTAAAGGATGAGTTTGGTATTTTTCAAGTCAAAGTTATTTCTTCACAAACATAGTGTACAGTATATGTATTTGCCGTTTGAAATTGTGTTCTAAAGTTAAGCATTTTCTATAAATTTTTAAAAATATGTTGTCCTCACTGGTGCTTAACTATAGTAGATAATGGGGCATCACCAGAAGAACTATTACTTAAAAACATATTTGAAGAGTATTTTTCTTCTTTTTGCGATTGCAAACACATTATAACATAGTTTATACATGTTATTTTGGGGCATTTAAAACAACAATTTTAGGAGCATCACCCATTTTAAAAGAGCCATCTCATCACAAAAATCTTTTTACCCTTCCTTTGCATGATTTCCTTTTGCTTGATCAAGTGACAGAAAACTTTTCATGCCACATGGATGGTTTTATTTTGATATTTTTCTGTATTTATGTGAGAACTCACACAATTGAATAGAAAACATATTCTTACCACAAAACAAACAGTACCAGGAATATGTGATGAAATGATTACTTCCAGATCCCTTTTGTTTTCATTGATATGCATCGAAAGCATGGAAGGCATAGCTTCTTCTATTGAAACAATCGTGGCTTTATTGGTAAATCTTTGAGCAGATGCACTCACACCTGCCTGCTGCCATTCCTGAGCAAGCTCTGCACTGGTGGTGCCTAAGAACACAGCCATGAATTAAGATTGGCATCAAAACATCCTCTGAGAGCAACGTCTCCCAACCATCCAAGAACAGTTTGGTGATGAGCAATGCCCTTTCCAGCATGATGAAGCACCGTGCCATAAGGCAAAAGTGATAACTAAGTGGCTCAGGGAGCAAAACATCGACATTTTGGGTCCATGGCCAGGAAATTCCCCAGACCTTAATCCCATTGAGAATTTATGTTCAATCCTCAAGAGGCAGGTGGACAAACAAACCCCACAAATTCTGACAAGCTCCAAGCATTGATTATACAAGAATGAGCTGCCATTAGTCAGGATTTGGCCCAGAAGTTTATTGAAAGCATGCCAGGGTGAATTGCAGGGGTCTTGAAAAAGAATGGCCAACACTGCAAATGTTGACTCTTTGTATAAACGTAATGTAATTGTCAATAAAATCTTTTGAAACACATGAAATGCATGTAACTATGCCTGATTATACCAAAGAAAAATCGGATAAAAATATCTTAAAACACTAAAGCAGCAGACATTGTGAAAATTAATATTTGTGTCATTTTCAAAACCTTTGGCCCCGACTGCAGAGAGCTGTAGTAGTCAATGTTTGATGGGACAGCCCACTGATTATATAGCGCTGATCCTAGTAGTGAGATAAAAATTAATGGAAAACGTGAAAATACATTTAAACACAAAACACGCATGCATAAGAAAATCAGAAATGTGTCTGTGTACTCATGTCCCGAAGGTATGGGTTTGTGTGTGGCCTGTGTGTAACACTGAGCAGACCCCTTTAATAGTATTACCCAGAGTGCTGTGCAGTTGAAGCAAGCAGGAAGGAGTGAAGAATCCACATGTATTTTGTGCATTTGGTAGCAGTGGCAGTGAATGACCAAAAATGTCTGGAAAGGAAAACAAAATTGTACTTTTCAGCTTGAGAGAGGTGAATGACTGGTTATGAATCAGTTGGCGGTACACCTTAGTGACTTCATACTTCCTGTTTGCCTCTGTCTTCAAGAAATTTTACTGTTCTAATTAAAATAATTAATTTCTATTAATTGTTTTCTCATGGTGGTGCAGTGGTTAGCTGAGTCACAGCTCAGGTCACATTTTGGGCTACAATAATCAGTTTAACATACTTGGCAGATGATAGTCAGAATCACCTAAAAGACCATTACACCATTATTATATCCACTCACATCTAATGCAGTTACAGTAATTCTTCCCCATTGACTTTAGTGCATTTCACTGAGTTTGGCAAATTTCCACAATTTCGCTCAAGTCAAAGCAAAGTGAATTCAACAGGATTTGCTCATCACTAAATACAAGCAATACCTCCTCCCAGTTGACCACGTGATGAGCCATCCAACTTTCCATCTGCAATGACATCACCAACAAAACTATTAAAAAATAATAACAATGGAAAAGATTTCATTTAAATGAAAATTAACCCACAATACTACTGCAGCCAAAAGAAGAAGAAGAAGACTACTGCAGATGGACACAAAACTGAACTTCATAGCTTTCCTCATCTTTCAGTTCAACTTTTCCTGATTAACTTCTCTCTAGCAGAACGCAATCGTTGTCAATCTAATTCTTGTGTTAACTACTTATTGCTTAATGGTTTTGACGAGTGATGAGTGAAAAGATTAGGGCATAATCAAATTTGTAGTGAAACTCAGTGTTTTGGTTTGCTAAAAAAATTTGCAAAAAATTGTGTTCACGTCATGTAAAATTTGTGGCATTTGCACACAATTAAGAACAAGGTTTATTTCCTGTTTGGAAGTGTCTTCGTGACTTAATTCCATATGTACCTGCCTATTATTTAGTGGAAAAAAATCACTGTTAAGTGTGCATATCCTTAACTAAGATAAGGCAGTTGCTACATAAAGGTGTGAATGGCTTTGGCAGTGCCAGCTTTCCATGTGCAGATGCTTCCTGTGGAGAAATCCAGTAGTGTGTGCAATGGTGCATTTTGGTTTGTCTCTGAAGTGGAAAATACACAACATGTCACATTTTTTAAAAAACCATACTGCTCACCTCTGTGGTGATATGAACAAGAGGCATAATTATAAAAAGAACCGAATGTACTGGTATGATACAGATTACATTCTTTATACAGCTTGTAACTTGTAACTATCTTACAGACAGACCTCAATATGTGCGTCTTGGGAACTGCAGGTCTGACATCGTGTGCAGCAATACAGGGGCACCGCAGGGGACTGTACTTTCTCCGGTCCTGTTCAGTCTATATACATCAGACTTCCAATATGACTCGGAGTCCTGCCACGTGCAAAAGTTCGCTGATGACACTGCTATTGTGGGCTGCATCAGGAGTGGGCAGGAGGAGGAGTACAGAAAGTTAATCAAAGTCTTTGTTAAATGGTGCGACTCAAACCACTTACACCTTAACACCAGCAAGACCAAGGAGCTGGTGGTGGATTTTAGGAGGCCCAGGCCCCTCATGGACCCTGTGATCATCAGAGGTGACTGTGTGCAGAGGGTGCAGACCTATAAATATCTGGGAGTGCAGCTGGATGACAAATTGGACTGGACTGCCAATACTGATGCTCTATGTAAGAAAGCTCAGAGCAGACTATACTTTCTGAGAAGGTTGGCATCCTTCAACATCTGCAGTAAGATGCTGCAGATGTTCTACCAGACGGTTGTGGCGAGTGCCCTCTTCTACGTGGTGGTGTGCTGGGGTGGCAGCATAAAGATGAAAGACGCCTCACGCCTGGACAAACTTGTTAAGAAGGCAGGCTCTATTGTAGGAGTAAAGTTGGACAGTTTAACATATGTGGCAGAGCGACGGCCACTAAGCAAACTCCTGTCAATCTATCTATCTATCTATCTATCTATCTATCTATCTATCTATCTATCTATCTATCTATCTATCTATCTATCTATCTAATGGATGGCACACATAAGCTGGCATCCTGACCCTTACCTAACCAGGAGACCAACATAATGGAAGGATAGGGGGAGATGAGCATTGCTGAATATTTTCTCCTCCAATACACTAGATGGTAGAGCTTCCCTGGTTTAGGATTCCCACACAGACACTCACAGTGCATGCTGGGATTTGAGGTTCAACGGGGCAGCCCTGTTGGGTTCCGTGGGGAAGCTGCTGGAATTCACAGTCCCTACTTTCAAGAACTTCTGTTCAGCCTATAAATGCTTTCGGCATGCTATGCCCAAGCACCAGAAATATTCCTGGGTCATAGTTACAAGGAGCCGCTCTATCTCAGTCAGGCGAGTTAGAGTTAGGAGAGCAGCTAGACAACACTCGCCTGGGAGGATTCAAGGAGAAAGAAGATGGAAAGCCTTCTTTTGCTGTGCTGTATTGGGCTGGGCTAATTAAATTTTTTTTCATTAAAAATGTTTATTCATACCCAAGACTGTCTTGGTGTCATTGTGTCAATGGTTTGGGTGCTTGGTGGCACCCCTTGGGGGTCACAACCTATAGAAAAGAACACAGGTCAACATTGAAGTGTTAATAAGGCTTTAGAAAGCAGTATTCCTTATTTTTCACCAAAAAAACCACCTACAATATCACAAAGCACTCTTCAGCGACTTTTGTATTTCACAATTGTAAAATCACCTGTTTTTAGTATTAGTTTTGCAAAACTGTCTGCAAATCAAAACTCGCCTGTTTTATTTTTCACTATATTTGACCTTTAGTCTCTCTTTTTGGATTCTGTTTCTGGCTAGCTGTTTCTTTGCAGAGCTTTGCTGTTTTGTGGTGCTTTGCCTTTTGCCTGTTTTTGGCACTTCCTTTAGGAATTTTGACTTTAATTAATATTCTGTACTGAGACTTCTGTTGATGTTTTTGTGTTGGGGAATTTGGGGGCTCACTGGCACCCCTACAGATCACAATAGGTAGATAGATAGATAGATAGATAGATAGATAGATAGATAGATAGATAGATAGATAGATAGATAGATAGATAGATAGATATGAAAGGCAGCATATGATAGATAGATAGATAGATCAAAAAACACGGTTAACATGGTCTTGATTTTGCTGAGACTTTGCCACACCTTCTTCGGGCTTGGAGAACCAGGCGATTTCCATTGGGACAACTAAGCCTTAATTTTCCAGGTCATAGCCGTAGACCCACAATTCATCTCCAATTATGACATTCTAGAGGAAATGTAATTCATTGGTAGCAGTTTGAGGCAGGTCATTAGAAACTGCAGCACAACGTTCCTTCTGCTCTGGAAAAAGAAGCCGCAGAACAAATTTTGCCATGACACGTTTCATGCCAACATCCTGTGTCAAAATCTTAGACACAGTAGGTATTGAAATCCTCAGATCAGCTTCTGGTTCTCGCACTGTCAGTCGTCAATCTTTGTTGATTGCAGCCCATTCACATTCAATATTCTCAGACGTTCTGCTTGAATGTTGATCACTTTCAACAGATTCTTGGCCATTTTTGAAGCGTACCACGAAAAGCCTTCTGAATCATCCAAATAGTTTCCGTGGATGAAAGTTCAACTTTAATGCAAAATTTGATGCAGATTTGTTGCTCTTCTCACTCAGTCATTTTGAATGTGATGGCCACAAAGTACTCATGCTCATTTAATTGTATCTAGTGCCCCCGCTGACGAGTCCAGTGAAGTCATTATTGTTCACGCATGTGCATTCCAGTCCACTCTCCTTGGCTGCCAGGTTACATCGATGCTGTGCAAACCATTCTCGTTATTTTAACAATTTTCCCGGACAGGCCTCATACAATATCCTTTGTAGGACCTTGCAGTTCCCAAATTAGATAGTGATGCACCTGGTTAGAATGATTTCAATGATGCCCCTTTAGAATCTGCTCAGAATAAGGGAGGTAGCCTTGTCTTCCTTACTTGCCAAGGGAAGTGGATCATGAAGTCACTTTCTTGATACTGCAGGACTCCTGAGGAGTTCCACTGAACAGCCTGTTGGATTACATATTTATGCTATCTGATCTACTCGCCAATCATCATTATTTAAGTCAGCTAATCCTCCCACTACCCTAATTTTAACCATAGTGTAGCCAGGAGTATTGCATAACTTCATAGACATAAAATGCAAAGCAACAACTTCTTCAATGAAACAGAGCTCTGGATGTCTGGTTGGAAGTTCCAGTCCTTCCAGTACCTTACTGGGTATCCTTGAGCAACTTGAGTAACTTACTGTAATGCTGCATAAACTCTTGAGTGTAGAAATCTGTATATCAGTTTTATGAATCTTTCTAGAATAAGTTTAGAGTTGCAGGAAGAAGACATCAACCTGGGAGCACAGGGCACAAGATGGAAGCCATTTCTGCATGGGGCATACAGGGCACACTCAAGTAAGACACTCATACTCATTCAAACAGATCAGTGCTAGAATGGCTAGTAAACCAAATGCCCCTCTCCTTATGACATTGGGATGAAGACCAGAAAAAAAACAGTCAGACATGGGAAGAGTGTACAAACTCCACATAGACAGCACTTAGCCCATGATTTGATCCCATTCTCCCGGAGCTATAAGACACTAATTCCTACCACGTTGACAACCTAGTTGTAGAAATTTTTGCTTTAATAATAATTGTGTTACATTTGGCTTAGTGGTCAATGTGCTAAATAATATTCAAGACAAAGTCTGTATCTCACTAAGAGGCAGTTTTGTTTTTAGCAGACTAAGTCCCAATGAATTTCCAACTTATTTTATACATTGAAAAAGCCAGTCCTTATTGTGCTTGAACATGAAGTTACTCAGAATGCCTCTTGAAGTTGAATCTTTCTTGTAGTTATTATCAAGTTACAACACACTGGAATGGAAAAAGTATACATTGGACACCAGACTTGAAAGAGTTATTGCGCTGTGATTGTGTATTTTTAGTAATCATGTTTATTCCCAGTCCACTTTTGACAGTAGTACTAAATAAATGTGTTCCTAGTCTCACATACAGCCTTGTAATGTAAAAATATTGCTATTGTTGGGAACAGCTCACTCCCACGTTATTCTGGCATAGATTTCAACACCTTAAAATTGTGTGATAGAAGGCTGTGAGTTTGTTATTTACAGATGAGTTATCCTGTGCTTCTTTATTGAGATTGTCAGCAGAAGAGCTTTCATCAGCAGTGGTAGTGGGATATTTAAAGAGCCTTCATAAGAAATCTTGAAAAATGACCCGATAAGTGCCTGCCATTGGACTGGAAGTGTTTAATTAGTTTATAATATAACAGGTGTTGAAATAAAAATCACCTAACACCGATAGAAGGGCTTGGTTGGCATGAATAAAATCTTCAATATTTCTTGATCACTGTGGCTGGATATTCAGTCAGGCAGGTGACTAATCATTTTCATCTTCATAATGTGCCCAAGAGATTATGGGTTTTATATCTTTGTTTTTCTATTTTGTTTTAACACTTGTGGCCTGTAGGGGGTGCACTACAGCTGTAACTGAACCCAAATAGAGTTCAGTCAGTCAGTCATTTTCCAACCCGCTATATCCTCCAAACAGAGTTGTGGAAGCCAAAATATATAAAATAAAAAGGGTTAATTTTAACAAAAAATGTACAGGATAATGAAAAACAAATGAGAACAAAATATTAAGGAAAACTAGTCAAACATGCAGACCTCTGGTCTTAAGATAAAAGTGATTCATAATGATGAAGAGGAACTTTTCCATTTTACCAAAACTTTCTTTTACTTCCACCATGGAGAGACTACAGCTGCACATTGATTACATTGATTATACTAAGTGGTGCTCGCTGTCAACATGCATTTCTCTGATGTTCTCGTTCTAGCATTCTACATCCTGGATTTTGTCTTCCAAGCCTATAGCCTTCATGACTGACTTCTGCTCAGTTGCTCTGTCTTAAGTGCCTTCAGTGATGTGCTTGATGTGCAGTTTTCCCTAATGGGGTTCAGCAAGACAGTGTATTGGGGATGTTACAAATGTCTGATACACAAACATTAAAACATTAAAAATCAAACAAAAGTCACAATGAGAATTATCCTTAATTTAATTGTTTTTAATTGCTTGTGCACTTGTCTCTATTCTTTAATTGGTCTTAAGCTTTGTGTGGCCATCACATATGAATTTGTAAGCAGTTTTGCATCAACTGCATCATATTTTGAATAAGGCCCATATTGTATGTTCAGATAATTGAAAACAACAGTATTTTATTTTTGGTGTAAGAACTAATCAGTTGTGCAGTTATTACAGTAATACTGTGTTCTACAGTAAGCCAATGTGTTATGTCTTTACCAGTTCATGTTCTGGATTTTCTGTTTATGTTTATTTTTGTGTCTTTTCTGTTAAATGTAAAGTACTTTTTAGATGTTTATAATAATTCATTTTCTGTTCATGATATTTCAGTTTGGTGTAATTATGTTTCCATGTGAAAGCATATGTTCGGTTACGCTCCTTGTGTTTTGTGGGTGGCTCCCTAAGAGGCGGGGCCACTTGTCCTTCTCAATTTAGGACCTGCCCTCAGCACTCTAAAGGCTGTGGAGAGAGGCAGCTCAATGGAAATCATTTGTGATTGTGATCTGGAGGATTAGTGTTTATTGTTGCATTTACTGGATTTGTAATGATTTTTGCTCGGACTTAGGATAGTGTTTACTTTTAGTTACTTTTTAGTTACTTTTAGTTTTTTGTGACTTGTTTGCTGTGGATTGCCCTTTTTGGCAACTCCTTTAATGACACTTTTTTTGCTCTGTAGAGCTTCTGTTGTATTTTTTTATGTGTTTTGTAAATAAATCTCCTCTTTTAGATTTTTAGGGACATTCAAAGGTATTTTGGGGCTTTTTAGGCCTGCACACCCTGAAGTAGGTCACTTGAGTAAGGATTGGTCCAACAGGGTGAGTTTTTTTCCAGGCAGGCAGTGAAGGCCTGACCTGGCCAGAGAAGCCTTTGTGGAGCATTATTGAGGCCTCACACTTTTTTTGCAGTCATACATTCATGGAGGCTCCAATTCAAATTATCTGCAATTTCTAGAACTTTTACATGCTCCATTTTGATTCATAAAGTCAAAGTGTTTTCATTTTCATCCCACTTTATCTGGTTTAAGGCTACACAGTAGCTGGAGCTGATACTGGTTGCAATGGCCACAAAGCAATAACTAGACTTGGATGAGTCTCTCTCTCACACATTCTCAAAGGCCAATTTGGAATCTCTGATTAACCAGCACATACTGTATGTCTGGGGATGAGACAGAAAAACAGGAAAACCTGCAGGAAAAGTCTTCACAAATAACAACTGCATATAGGATATCACAGGAGCAGTAACCAATGTACCACCATACTGCCAAAGTTAAAAGTGATGATCTAAATGATCAATATTCACATGTAAATGGTATATTTTGGCCAGGGTCTTTCCCTTAGTTAATTTTTTTTCCCATTTAGTGCTTTCATTGTTTATTTTCCTTATATTTATTGTAATTATGTATTTTGGTAATATTGTTCTGGGTATTTATTATTTTTATTATGTTGTTCTCCTAGTTTCTTGTTTCTTTCTGATCAATCAATCAATCAATCAACATTTATTTATATAGCACATATTCATACAAAAAAATGTAGCTCAAAGTGCTTTACAAAATGAATAGAGAAATAGAAGACACAATAAAAGATAAACATAAGTCAACATTAATTAACATAGAATAAGAGTAAGGTCCGATGGCCAGGGTGGACAGAAAAACAAAAAACTCCAAAGGCTGGAGAAAAAATAAAATCTGTAGGGGTTCCAGACCAAGAGACCGCCCAGTCCCCTCTGGGCAATCTACCTAACATAAATCAAACAGTCCTCTTTGTATTTAGCATTTTCATCGAAGGACCTGATGCCACCCCTTCTTGTGACTTCTATCTGGCTATTTATTCCAGGGTCTTAGGAGTGGTGCATTGAAGCTTAGCAGGAGTTTATTTGTAAGTACTGCTTCTTGATTAATTGGTTCCCTGACTATTTTTCTGCTCTTATACTAGCATTGTGATTGATTGTGATATCAGATTTGTTCAATGTGAATTTCCTTTCAAGCAACTTCTCTTTATTGAAAATGTGTGGTGTATTTTATAATTTTTTTGTGAATAAATATATTAGTTTATAAAGATTTCAGTTTCTTAGGGCTTCGCTCACTTAACAGGCATCTAAGGATATTTTGGGACGTTTAAGGCATTTTGAGGTTAAAAAGCTAGTTTACCCATTTTAGGGCCTGTTTAGGCTGAAGCCTGCAGCTAGAAATTGGAGTCTGGCTGAAATTGCATGAGGCCATTTTGGACAGAGCAGTGGAGATTCTGGCCTGCTTTTGTAGCACTGTTTGGAGGCCTCAACCCCTTTTCTTTATGGTTCTTCCTCCTATTCATGAAAAAATGTACAAAATAGTGACACATTCAGAAGTCCTGCAACCTTATGAGCTGGTTCAAATTGTACTTTAGCTTCTACTTAATTCTGAAAGATGTGCACCTTAGGTCAATTGATCACATATGAATGAGTACAAACATGATCGTTTATTAAGTAGCATTTATTGTATATGTTTGGTCTCCTTCTTGTTTTCAGCTTTTTCCTGAAGTGTTTGTCTTCACAACCCTAAATAAATCCAATTTTGGCATTTTTTTTTATTGTAAAACATTCTGGATGAGTTTAAAAGTTTTAATATTATGCTGAGGCCATTTTGATTTTCCTGAGGGTGTCACTATTTTCTGACATTTGGGTTATGGGCTTCCATGGGTTTCCTCTGGGTGCTCCAGTTTCCTCCCACAGTCCAAAGACATGCAGGTTAGTTGCATTGGCGATCCTAAATTGTCCCAAGTGTGTGCTTGGTGTGTGGGTGTCCTGCGCCCTGTCCAGGGATTTGTTCCTGCCTTGCGCCCTGTGTTGGCTGGGATTGGCTACAGCAGACCCCTGTGACGCTGTAGTTAGGATATAGTGGGTTGGATAATGACTGACTGGCTTCCATGGTTACATTCTTAGAATCCCCCAGGCCTTGCAACATATGATGTCTGTAATGTAGTCATATAAAGGTCATCAAGTTCACTTTCACATTATCCAATTTTAAATAAAAACTGTGCATTTATTGCAATTGTTTTTGTTGGTTTATTTCTGACTTAAAGAGAAGCTTACATTTCTGACTTCCTGACCATAATTCTTGTTTTGGCCTGATTTTTTACTAGATTAGCTTGATTCCTGGTTAACTAACTTAGTACATCTCTGGTTTACATCTCCTCTCCTGGTCCTTGCTAAAAATCAGTCCCTCTGAGGAAGAACAGCATCTAATGCAAGGTTG
The DNA here is from genome assembly GCF_016835505.1 of Polypterus senegalus. Classification (NCBI taxonomy): domain Eukaryota; kingdom Metazoa; phylum Chordata; class Cladistia; order Polypteriformes; family Polypteridae; genus Polypterus; species Polypterus senegalus. The sequence continues at coordinate 39,617,305 of NC_053158.1, forward strand.
GCAGGGACAGGTTCCAGCTCCTTGAATCCAGTTAGTGTATAAAGGCATTTAAAAATGTGTGGACAAAGATTTATTTTCTGAAATCTTTAGTCAGAGATAAACTTTTTTTCATTGGCACAGAAAGTGCCATTTGTATATGTAAAGAGCATCTAAAACTGTGAAGTGAGCATATCAGCTATAAACACAAGCGTGAAATCTTAATTAGAACTTCTGTAGCCAGATTAATTACAGATAAATGCAGCATTGTACTTCAGTTGATCTGAAAATAAGCAGTGAAGGCAAAAAACATTCCTGACTTGACACTAATGTGGAGGAGGACGTGAGCAGAAATCTATTTTTAATATACTATTTGCAGTTTTTAGAGTTTTATCTTTGGCATTTACTTATTTATAAAGCATTTGTTTAGTCATTTGTGGAATTTTTTTTTAGACCTGTAGTTCTTGGTAAGCAATGTAATCTCTAATAATAACACTGTGGTTGTGGAAAAGACAGTAGTTATTTGCCTTTGAAAATGTTTTTCAGTAGTCAAGAGAGCAGCGTGGGATCAAGATTGCAATGTGTACTGATTAATAAGACACGGTAAAGGAGAAGAACAGAAAAATGACCAGGAGAGTCGTAGTTAGAGAACGGGGAAAAGTTCAAAACCTGGAGTCAAAACAATTGAGTGTCAAAGCCAAAATAAGAGCCAAAAATTCACTGACACAAGACAAGAACAAGAGATTCAGTGACCCAGAAGAGCATAAAATAATATTCTCTTTTTCATGCCAAAATGGAGGACGGTGTTTAAACCATCACTCTGATGAAATCTCAAATGAATGTGTTGTAGTGAATTCTGGAAACCATTGCCAAAGATGCATTAACTAAAAAAAGATGTGAAATAGCAGCATTAATAGGAAAAAGTGTGAAGGCAAAATGTAAACAAATTATATGCTTTTTAAATAAGCCAGAAACACAATTTCTGACCAAATATTCGAAATCTTTGCACATGAAAACCTTAGATTCTATAAACATATATTGCCAGGAATATAACTCAAAAAGACTTAATAAATTTATAAAAATTAAAGATCAAAACACAGTGGACCACCCACAAGAGGCACAATTCTACTATGAGACTTGACACTTTATTGCAAGATACGCTTTTGTCTGGATTTAGATGATATGAAAAAAGTGCAACTAGTAAAAAGTATGGTATACCACCATAAAAAGTAAAAGAACTAATCTGAGAAGCCTTCAAAAACTTAACTTCCGTCACCTCAATCTACAAAACAGACATGACCATGTTTCTTAAAGAAAAAAATAGCTCCTAAAGAGCACATAAATAAATGGTACATAGGAAAAAGTAGATCCAAAATCAGAAGCTATTCATGTTAAAAAAAGATCAGAAATGAAGGAGATCTACCTTTTCCTTAACTTTTACTATTTTGAGAAATTCCATCATTGCCATTATTATTGACACTATTTTATGCCTGTTTTGTTATAATTCTCTACATTGCTATGGTGTATTTGTGTGCGTGCGCAGTATAAGTAAATATGGCCAGATGGGTTCATAGCAGCAGTTTTTGGAACATCAAGACTTTGATTATTTAATGTCTGCATTTTACTTTTCCAACAAGAGACTGAGCTTCTTGATGAGTTTCATTAGTTTCCAGGTTTTCCTTTGGCTTTTAGTTTTTGCCCGCTGAAATACATACTTTCTTCTCACTTCTTTGGCTCTTATATTACTGTTTAAAAATGTCAGTTTACTCTTGTGAATTATTTCTTAACAGTCTTCCACAACTTTAAATAAATAATTTACTGCCCTCCAAAAGTTTGCATAAGCCTAAGATTAGAGTTCAGTTTTCCAATAGAGTTCTGAAAAGCTGACAATTTTGTTCTTCCTTTTTATTTGTGAAAACGGTTGCCATTATGTCTATGCTGGCAGGTTACACGGATCATGTTGATTGGCATGACAAATAAAGAAAATAAAGAAGAAAATGCAAAAGAACAATGCAAAAACTCACAAAAGTGTTGCTTAAATCTGTCAAAAAATTCCAAGAATTACTCGTAGATTCCCTGCAGTCTTTAGACACGTTTGTGACATGAATAATATGTGATATTATTTAGGAATGGACAAGACCTTGAGTGGATCAGGCTCTGCTTCACTGGCCAGGGACAGAGTTAGAGATGAAAGATTACGTCCCATCTTACCCTGATAGTAAAATAATTCTGGTGCCATTACCTTTAATTGATATACCTGTACTGCCATCTGAGGAAAGCATCAGAACCAGAAAATGAAAGAAAAATATGTGGTCAAAGCAAAGAAAGGCCAGGAGCCCAAAGATCATTTCTCAAGCCTAAACACCTAATACCATATTGCTAACCAAACCCTTAGTTGAGTAAGAACAGATAATTTAATTTTCCTAAGTGACTTCTAAGATGCAATAGGTAATTACTCACAAAGCTTTAACATAATATCCTGAAACCTTGACATACAGACTAGTACACTACCATCTTGTATGCTGATATGTGGTAGAAACAGAAAATTGTAATCTGAAGGGGAAATACCAGCTTTAAGAGCAAAGGGTGGACTTACTTTTTCCTCCCACAAAATCTGTATTGGTATATTTCATTGTTTTTTCTATATTACATCACCTTTATCTAAAGATACAGTTTAAGATAAGATCTTTACATGCCCATATATGTTAAAAGGCAAAAATATCTTATGGAATGTAGTTACCGTAAATGTGAAGCTGCTTAAACCCTGGCACGCATAGTATGAAACACCCAAAGAGGGCCGATCAGCAATGATGTTCAGATTGAATTTTAGAAACCAGCTGTCAGCGGAAATGAAAAACTAATTGCAGGAAATGTTGGAAAAGGTAGTGGACATCTTGCACAGTGAAAAAAAATCTTAGCCCATCTGATTTCACATTGTATTGTAATGTCTGATCAACTATATCACCTTCTGGAGGCAAAGCTTGCAGAAGTTGATCTAGAGATATAGAAGATATTGAAGCTGGAAGTGATTGAGAAGAGCATGAATGAGTGATCTAGTCCCACTACATTCATGACCAAGTTCCTAATAATAATAATCTAAGTTCATGGTAATGTATGGATATATTAGGGTAATGCTTACTCTACAGAGGAGTACATAAGAAAAACTGGAGTGTACAGAATATGAAGCCTCTGAAAAACTGATAGCTATTCTATTCCAGAATTTGAAGAACTTGTTAAATAAAGACCTTGACTCCTCAAGAAAAAAATATTTTTGTCTTGTAATTTTAAAAAGACCTACCTCTTAAAATCACTCCGGAGTATTAAAATTAATAGGGCAGGAGATGCTGTGCCACTTAATATTTTGCGAACTCTAAAACCAGAAAAATTACTACACATGTTCATGTACCTTTTACCATCCTCTAAATTCTGTAAAACAAGACTGGCTATATTTCAACCTGCAAGGAGAGCCCTTACCAACTACTCATCAAGCTGTCCCTGAAGTAGGTCCAGGTCAATCTGACAGTCACTTCAGTTGCTGTGCTTTGGTTTATAAAACCCAATGGTCTGTTCTCCAGGAAATCCTCCTAGTGGCCCTAGGCACCCCGATCCTCACAAGCTATATTGTCTTAAAAGGATCAGAGACCTCTGCTAGTGACATCTTGTTGCTAACATGTATTGTCTTGGGAGCCAAACACCTCATTTTGAGTCTCCTTTTATTGTATCATCCACAGAATATGAGCTTTCATGGACCTTTCCAGTATTTCCACATATGACATCCCTGTGTACCAAATGGCCACTTCTATAGAATGCTACCCATTAAATTGTAATTATGGCATTGACCCATACAATGTCAATAAAAGTAAATGATAACATCATCTCTAAACTTTTGGAAACCGGTCCAATAAAATAAGTACTGCTGTTGAGGGCTTATACTCTTTTAGTTTTGTTTTGATTGTTGCTGCTATGTTCTGATTTACATATAGAGCAGTATCAAACAGGGAAGTTTGGATTATGTAAAGGAAGGTCCAAAAAATTTACATTTTGAAACAAGCCAATAAAGATAAATTTATTATAATCATTATGGGCTGTACAAGGACTTCAAGGGAGAGTATTAATGGTCTAGTGGGACCTGAGTTGTAGGTACTGGTGGTAAGCCACAAATTAGAAATCAGTCATGAAGAATTCAGCTTATTTAAGTGACCCATAGTGAGTTTGCAAGACTCCTGTGGACTCTGCTTTCATATCAAAAATAAACATTTACAACCACACTCTTACGTTTTTTTCAAAATTCTCACATTACCATCTTTTATGATTCTTGTTCTTAGCTATCCCTACCTAAATCTATCCAAACACGTTTTGACACACTGTTCTCTTGGCTCTACCCTGCTCAGAAGTTTCTCATGTATACATGTCTAGCTGTCTGATTCTTCATGAGCAGAAAATGTTCAATTATTCATAAAAAATGTTTAGATTGTTGGTACCATGAACGACACTATATTGTATAGAATCATTGTTTAATTATCTGAATATACCTTTGGGATTAATAAAGTATCTATCTATCTATCTATCTATCTATCTATCTATCTATCTATCTATCTATCTATCTATCTATCTATCTATCTATCTATCTATCTATCTATCTATCTATCTATACACTTACAGGAATATAGTTTCTAATTAAAGTATAAAATCACTTAAATCAGATTTGCCAAAGCAGCCTTATGTTCCAACACGTACTGCTAGTTTTCATAATGACAGCGCCAGCACTGCTCAGTATAAAAGGCGCTTTGTACACTAAAGTATATTATTATAATTACTTTGAATGAAGTTTCAAAGTAACAGTCATCATGGTCTCTTAGTGACATTTCATCAGTTAGGGTTTTACTTCAGTCCAAAGGAAGTTCAAAAGTGCTCTTTTACTGTTAGGTTGCTGACCTTGAGCTAAGGGAGCTAAAAATTCCTGTTTTTAGCACTGCAGAGGAAACGTTTTAAAAATATGTTTGTCTACCCCCTTCATGTTGAATGTTGTCAGGTTTTTTTTTAAGGATAAATACTGGGAATCATCTCTCAAGTTAAATATTTCACATCCTCTCCAGAAATACTTCCACCTTTCATCTTGTCGATGTCAAACGTTGCAGCTTCCATAATCACTGTGAATCATTATTTTCTTTATTTGCCACAATTCTCATTTGTCTTTGGGCTCCAGCTTTAAAACACAATAGGTGCAATTCAAATCTTAAAAAATGAGCTATTATTTGGGCAGAGATACTTGCATTAGAAAGTTAAAATATATTTTACACATGTTATGACATTCTCTGATTTTATTATTTAAACTTTGTTCTAAATGTTCGTGTCGGCTTTTAAAACATGTTTGTTAAGCAATACATGCCTTTGGTAATTTACATTTTCTCATATGCTGAAATTCCACAGTTTTATGTTACTGAGCCAAAAGTTGTATTCTACTGCTCAAAATCAACATGTAAATATCATCAAATGTTCTATTTTACCAGTTAATGTAGATGTTTCCACTAATTTACCATTTTTCAAATAGTTTAAGTAAAGCGAATGTTAATTTACCATATGCAAACAATGCTGACAATTTTTTCTGTCTCTTTTCTTTTTCTTTCTTCTGTTATATGGTAATCTGCAACAAGCTGATTGGCTCTAATGCCTTCAGATTTGAAAATTAATTTCAACCAATGAATGGCTTTTAAAATATACATGTATGCTGTTTTCAGTCTGGTTAGAACATTAGAACAATCTAGACGAGAACAGACCATTCAGCCCAACTTAATTCTTCCAAAATAACATCAAGTTGAGTTTTGAAAGTCCCTAAAGTCCTATTGTCTACCACACTACTGTACTTGGTCACTTATTCCCTGTGTCTATGGTTCTCTGTGTGTTTCTTAATATTTGTGCAAAATGTACCCTTAAAAACTTTCCAACTGTGTCCCTGTGTTCTTGAGGAACTCATTTTAAAAGTTCCACACTGTACTAATTCCCTTTATAATTTTAAACACTTCAAACATATCTGACATATAAAGAGATTTAAAATTTTATTATTGGCACTCTTCAATACAGCATAGTTAATGAGACATTGGTCATTTCTTTATTTACTGCATGATGCCCTCATCTGTGTTTTTAGAACATTTGAACAATCTAGACAAGAACAAGCCATTCAGCCCAACAAAACTTGCCAGTCCTGTCCACTAAATACTTCCAAAATAAAATCAGCTTGAATTTTGTAAGTAAGTCCCTAAAGTCCTACTGTCTACCACATTACTTAGTCACTTATTCCAAGTGTCTGAGGGTCTCTGTGTGAAGAAAAACTTCCTAATGTTTGTGTGTAATTTAGCCTTAACAAGTATCCAACTGTGTCGCTGTGCTCATTGTAAAATAACAGTCTCCATCCACTGTACTAATTCCCTTCATAATTTTAAACACTTTAATCATGTCTCTTAATCATCTGTTTTGCTTAAACTGAAAACAACATTTATTTCTATAGCACATTTTCATACAAAGGATGTAGCCTAAAGTGCTTTGCAAGATGTCAATGAAGTAGTTACATTCAAAGCAAAACAACACACAATTTCAGATTCACTGAAGAGAATGATAATTCTACGCATATCTAGTTTATTAAGTGCATAACTAAATTGAAGCTGCAACAAAGCAAAATTTAACAATTGGGATTTTAGAAGTTTCTTCAAATGTTCCACAATATTAGTCTGGAGCATCTCAGTTGGTAAAGTATTTCAGAGTTTGGTGCACCTCACCTCTTCTTTTAAGATTGGCTTCAGGAATTATAAGCAGGCCTCTGTTAGAAGATCTAAGAATACAACTTGGAATGCGGTGGACAGCTACTACAAAATATGGGAGGGAGAAAGATTAGTTAAGGCTTTCAACACCATTAGTAATATTTTAAAGTCAATTCTAAAGGACATGGGTAACCAATGGAACAATGCTAAAACTGGTGAGATGTGCTCAGATTTGCTTTTTCTGGATAAGATTCTTGCTGCTGCATTCGTAAATTACTGCAACTGTTTTCTTAGTAGACCAGTTAGGACTGAATTACAGTAATCTAGCTGACTAAAAACAAAAAGCGTGCATGAATTTCTCAGCATCTTGCAATGTTATAAGAGGCCTAACTTTTGCAATGTTCTTTAAATGGAAAAATGCAGTCTTAGTAATATGGGTAATATTTGATTTAAAGTTTAGGTTGGAGTCCATGCACCTAAATTCTTTACTTCAGCTTTGTCTTTTCATGCTAAGGTGTTAAGTTTATTTCTAATACCCTCACTATTTCTATTTTTATTAAAGCTATGTTTTTTTCTAGCCTGGAGGCCAAAACTGTATTCCAGATGAGGTCTAATCTGTACATTGTAACCCTTGAGCATAACGTCCTTGGACCTGTACTGTACACATCATCTATGCAACCTGACATAGCATTAGCCATCTTAATGGCTTTTGAACACTGTCTGGAAGTTGATAGTCCACTCTGACTCCTAAATCCTTCTCATTAGGTATACTTTCAATTTTCAAACATCCGATTGTGTATTCACACCTAACAATTGTACTTCCTTTGTGTAATACTTTTAAATTAAATTTCATCTGTCACACATTCACCCAAGCTTGTATGCTGTCCAAGTCCCACTGTAACAATTCAACAAATTATAGATTTTCTGATGATTCACCTAGCTTGGTATCATCTGCAAAATTAACCATCTTATTATTATTAATTAATGGTATAAGTGGTTCTGCAATCATATCAGCAAGAGATTGTTATGTTTAAAATTTTACAAAAATAATTAGGTCTGCTTAAAACAAATTAGTCATAGTAAACATAAAATGACATAGCATAAGGCTAGGTGCTTTAAGAATACAAATATTTAAAAAAAAAATAGGTGGCCCCATGGGCTGACAGGAATCTTGCTTAGCCTGACGTGTAGTGAGACCCATGACGGAACATTTAGATAAACATTTGAAGAATATTGTCTCCTTATCCAAGCTGTATAAAACAAAGTAACTTCAAACAAAGTAACTGAAATTAGCTGGAGCAATTGTAATAAAATGTATAAATGGGATTGTAAATTAATAAAATATCTAGTGTGGCGGATGGCCAGGGCCCTTACCTGGCCGGGACACATTAATAATGAAAGGACCAGGAAAAAAACAGGCACAGGGCATTAACTCCCCCAGACCACTGCGTGGCAGCCCCCCTGGGGTGCAGCAATGCCTTGTATTCCCACAGGGCTTCATTGGAGTTGGGGTTTGGCACAGCCCTGTTGGGTTCTGTGGGTGCCACCAGGGGGTGCTGCAGGGACTGCAGAGCCCTACTTGGTCAGGCTTCTGCCTCACCCGGAAAAGATAATGGGCCACTGGAGAAACTCCCTGGTACTGGAAAAAAGAAGCCCACTGCCACTACTCCAGGAGACAGAGTTGGGAGAGAGAAGACAACACTTGCTGGGAGCAGTGGAGGAGGATGACAGACAGAGAGATAAAGGAAGAAGAAGAAGAAGAGAAGAAAGCACCTCTTACTCGTTATTTGACTGTGTTTTGTGCTGTGCGGATGGGAAATCCAGTTTGGGAAGCGTTTCCCACAAGAAATAAAAACTGTGTGGGTGAAAGAACTTGTGTCTGCATCTGTCTGTATCGAGATTTGGGAGCTGGTACGCCTCCTGCAGACCACACCAGACAATAACTATTTTGAAAAAGATATAATATAACACAAATTAAATTGTTAGTAAATCAGGGGAAATAAACTGCACATAGTGGCACACATTTGTTCTTTTTTCCTTCATTCTCATGTCTACTTGGTTCAGTTGAGGGTTCATTAAATTCATTCCTGGCTACATTGTGAGTAAGACAGGAATCAACTGTGGACAGGGTTCAATCGTGCACATGCAAATTTTCATCACTAAATAACCTAGAAAACCCACACAGACATACAGTAGGAAGAAACATGAACACTCCACACAAATAATAACTTAATGTTGGGTTTGAAATGTAGACTCTGAGGCAGCACTGTTAATGACTGCTCCACCAAGCCACTCCAGCAGAAAACTCTGAAATGATCTCTTAAAAACCTGACCATTCCTTTGGGAAAAATGTAATAGCCAAGGGTGGTGTGGAGGTCAGAAACCAGAACACCTTGACCTATAAAAAGTACTCACCCCCTTGGAAGTACTCACATTTTGCTGTTATACAACTTTGTATTACGGTGGATTTAATTTGGCTTTTTTGACATTGATCTGTGGAAAAGACTTTATAATGTCAAAGTGAAAACAGATCTTTGCAAAGTTGTCTAAATTAATTACAAATATAGAACAAAAAAATCATTGATTAAGTAAGTGTCAGTATTTGGTTGATGCACCTTTGGCAGCCATGACAGTCTTGACTTTGTGCCCAGGTTTCTATCAGCTTTGCGCATCTGGACACTGACATTTTTTCCCATTAGTCTTTGAAAAACTCTGCAAGCTCTGTCGGGTTACATGAGTAACCTCAGTGAACAGCCTTTTTTCAAGTCCAGCCAAAATTCTCCATTGGACTTGGAATCTGGACATTTACATTGTTGTTTTTATATCATACATGCGTAGCTTTGGCTTTATGCTTAAGGTTGTTGTCTTGCTCAAAAGCAAATCTTCTTCTAAGGCACAGGTTTTCCTCAAAAATTTCTCAGTATTTTTTAGCTTCTTCTTTGTCAAGCCTTCCAGGGCCTGCTGCAGGTTAATATCTTCACAGCCTTATGCTGTCACATCCATGATTCCTGGTGTTTTTTTTTGATAATTTGCAGTACTCAACTTACACCAAACATCACATTTAGACATGGCCAAATAGCTCAGTTCTGGTCTCACCAGACCACAGTACCTTCTTCCAGCTGACTTCAGAGTCTCCTGTGTACCTTCTGGCAAACTCTAATCAAGATGTCATGTGTTTTTTAGCAGTGGGTTTCTGTTTGCCACCCACCCAAAAAGGTCTATTGGTGGAGCAAGTGAAGTCAAGTTAAGTTGGGGAGCATGCACTGGTACAGTGCGTTGCCGCACCCACTACACGGCGAAACAACTCGGGATACCGGTTGGCAACCCCTCAGGTAGACACGTGGTTCAGTCCTACCCTCCGGAAATGACCCTCCATCTGCCGCAGCCAGGTGTTAAGTGGGCGACCCCTTGACCTGGTCTAGCCACTTGGGTCCCCAAAAATGAGGATCCTATGAGCCGGATCACCCTCAGGAAAACTCGCCACATGGCCGTAGTGCTGTAACTGACGCTCCCTCACAATGCAGCTAATGTGCCTCATTTGGGACACCATGAGCAACCGCTCATTCAACACAAAGTCAAACCAACGGTACCCAAGGATTTTCCGGAGAGACACAGTACCAAAGGAGTCCAGTCTGCATCTCAGGTCACTGGATAGCGTCCATGTCTCATAACCATATAGCAAGACAGGTATCACCAGGACTCTAAAGACTTGGACCTTCATCCTTTTGCATAGATATTGGGAGCACCACACACCCCTTTCCAGCGACCTCATGACCCCACATGCTCTCCCAATCAGTCTACTGACTTCACAGGAAGAGTCACCAGAGACATGAATGTTGCTGCCAAGGTAAGTAAACCTCTAAATAAGGTCAACACTCTGTTCGCAAACAGACACACTGCTGATGGCTGTGCCCAAGAGGACATTAAAGGCCTGGATCTTGGTTTTTATCCAGGACACTCGCAAGCCCAGACCCTTAAACTTCTCACTCAGTCTCTCAAGTGCCTCGATCAAAGCCTCTGTTGACTCCGCGAAGATCACAGCATCGTCAGCAAAGTCAAGATCCGTGAATCTTTCTTCACCAACAGATCCTCTACAGCCGCTGGACCCCACAACCTTTCCCAACACCCAGTCCATATAAGTATTGAACAGAGTAGAAACAAGAACACACCCCTGACGAACCCCAGAATCAACTGGGAAAAACGCAGAGGTCCTGCCTCCACTCTGCACAGCACTCACAGTACCATTGTACAGGCCGGCGATGATATCCAGCAACCTCAAGGATATCCCACGAACCCTCAGGATGTCCCACAGGGCAGCTCGATCAACTGTGTCAAACGCTTCGCGAAAATCGACAAAGGCTGCAAAGAAACTCTGCCAATATTTGCGTTTGTGCTCTATGAGAACTCTCAGTGCCAGGATGCTGTCTATGGCAGACTTCTTAGGCGTAAAACCAGACTTCCCCAGTCACTGGTAGTTGAGCGTGTGATCACGGATCCTATTGAGGATGACCCTAGCAAGGACCTTACCCGGCACCAAGAGCAGTGCTATCCCCCTATAGTTGCTGCAATCCAGGCGATCACCATTCCCTTTCCAGATAGGGACGACAAGTCCCATTTTCCAGTCAGTTGGGATGATGCCAGTCTCCCAGATGGAAGCAAAGATTGCTTGCAATGCCAGGAGGACAGCCTTACCACCAGCCTGGAGAAGTTCTCCCCGGATAACACAGATCCCTGCAGCCCTTCCAAAGCTGGATCACCACCTTTGCAATGTCAGGGAGATTGGGTGGTTCACAGCTAACTGGAGGATCAGCCTCAAGAACCGTGGACCCAGAGATATCCAACGCCCTAGCCGAAGGATCAGCTTTAAACAACTGCTCAAAGTAGCCAGCCCAGCGGGTCACAGCTGCAGTGTCATCCGTAAGGACCATTCCATCAGCTGCCCTAACTGCGACTCTCCGAGGAACAGATTCAGATGTGCATAATGCTTTGATTCCACTGTAAGCAGGACGTGGGTCGCTAGACCACAGATGGTGTGTCACTTGCTCACAGATTCCTCTAACAAACCCCTCTCTATCTGCCCTCAGAGCCCTCGCAGCCGTCCTTCTCAGTTCCCGGTACAGACCAGAGTTGCCATTGAGTCATGCACTGCTACTCCTCTCGATGATATCCAGGGTGTCCTGTGAGATGAAACACCTCCTTCTGGGAACACCGGTAACACCAACACAACCCTCAGCAACCTTCAGGGTCTTGTCGCGTAAGGTCTCCCACATCAGATTAGGATTGGCATTCGTACCCAAATCTGAAAGTTCCTCACACAAACTGCATGCAAACGCATTAGAAACAGCCTGGTCTTGGAGTCTGGCCAAGTCCAGGCTCATTTTCCTACTAGGTGGTAACCTACTGGACCTAAGCTAGATCCTAAGAGTAGCAACAACAAGTCTGTGGTCAGAATTCACAAACTGGGCACTTCTGTAGACCCTGCAGTTTTGCAAGAGCCTCCAGTGTCTGTCCATGAGGATGTGATCAGTCTCCTTCACTGCACCATCAGTATTGGAGTACTTAGTCCAACGATGCGGTTCAGGGTGCTGGAACCAGGATCCAGCAATTCGCAGCCCCTGACCTTTTGCAAAGTCAAGGAACATGGAGCCACTTTCACCACGGTCACCAGACCCATGGGGACCGAGACAATCCTCATAGACAGCCCTGTAAGTGCCAGTGGCTGCATTGAAGTTGCCCATGACCAGAGGAGTGTCACCTCGTGGGCACCCATCAATCACCGAGCAAAGCTGTGAATGAGTGGTGGAGCACCCAGGCAAAAGTCATTGTCTGTACAGTCTCTCAATCTGAACCGCTGTAGCTTGTAACTCCTTTAGAGTTCTCATAGTCCTCATGGTGCCACTCCTTAATAGTCTTCTTCTTCTTTAATGTATAAAGTCGAGAATAGATTTTTCTGACAAATGTGTGACTCTTAGTAAGTTATTTTTTGAGCCATCTGTCTATTTTTCTTATCTTCTTCTAGTCTTAAAGAGAGAATAATTAGTCAGCACTGTCAGCAATCCATGGACCCAATCACTAAACTTGTAGGCCACAAATATTCACACTGGGACAATTGAAAGTCACCATTGACCAGTTAAGTTAGGGAATGACAGTTCACACCAGGAAGGCACCCAAACAGACAAAAAGAGAATGTGCAAATCCAATACTGTGACTGGACCATGAACAAAACCCAGATCTATGGACTGGATGGTCAGCAAATCTTTAAAATGCACTATGCCAGAATATTTGTGGATGCCTGATCATCACATCTATATGACCTAGTTGGACATCCAATTCCAAAACCATGAACATTAATGTGGAACCTTGTGGCTATAACAGCCTCCACTCTTCTAGGAAAGTTTTGGGATGTCTGTGGGATTTTGTGTCTATTCAGCTAAAAGAGCAGGTACGGATGTTGGACAAGAAGGACTGTCTCACACCCAATATTCTATTTATTCCAATGTTCAATAGGGTTGAATTCAGATTTGTATACAGTCCACTCGAGTTTCTCCATACCAGACTAATCAAACCATGTCTGTATGAACCTGGCTTTGTACACAGGTGCACAGTCATGCTGGAATGGAAAAGTTCCATCCCCAAATTTTATATACTCCTCAAAGTTGTAAGTGCATAATTGTCTAAAATGTCTTTGTAACAATACCCTTTACTGGAACAAAGAGGCCTAGCCCAAAACATGGAAAACAGCCCCATACCATTATTATTCCTTTACCAAACTTTATAGTAGACACTATGCAGCCCTTAAGGTAACATTTTCCTGGCATCCTCCAAACCTAGATTTGTCCATCAGATTTCCAGATATAGAATTGTGATTCATCACTCCAGACAACATGTTTCCACTGCTCTATAGTCCAATGGCAGTGTGCCTTACACCACTCCAACTGACGCTTGGCATCGCACTTAGTGATCTTAGGCTTGTGTGCAGCTGCTCAGCTAGTCAAGCCATCGACATACAGTTCTTATGCTGACGTTTCTTCCAAAGTCAGTTTGGAACTCTGTTGTGAGTGATGCAACAGAGGAGAGGAGATTTTTACTCTTCGTGCTTCAGCGCTCGGTGGCTCCACTCTGTAAGTCTGCTTGGTCTGCCACTTTTTGGCTTAGCTGTTGTTTGCTTCTAGACGCTTCAACTTCACAATAATAGCATTTACATTTGATCAGGGCAGATCTAATAGAGCAGAAATCTCACATATTGACTTGTGGCTAAAGTGTCATCCAATGACAATGTCACTCTTAAAGTCACTGAGCCCTTCAGTACGACCCATTCTACTGCCAGCATTTGTCAATGGAGATTATATAGCTGTGAGCTATATAGTGTATAAATTAGTTTTGTGGAAAATTAAATGGCTACACACGTTACAGGCTCTGTGATGTTGTTCACCATATACTAATATTTGAATTAAACTTTGTTAAACTGAATTAAATTGAACTGAAGTACAAGCACATTCATTTTATGCAAGCACATTAAACATGGGGGGACCCAAAAATAATGAGAATTTTCTTCTGGAGGCTGGAAGGGCGTTAGTTCTGATGTTTGCCACTAGGTGTGTATGCTAGACTGCGCTCTGCATCATTTGGTCAAGCGCCGTCCTTGAAGTGCTCAAGCGATTGAGTGACGCAGTGCGGAGAAAACATCCCAAATTGTGGTGATCAGGTGAGTGGCTTCTACATCATGACAACACTCCCTCCCACACAGCATTGAGTGTGCAGCAGTTTCTCACAAAAAACAGGATGAGAAATGCTTAACCTCCCTGGATCTTGCACCCTGCGATTTTTTCTTATTTCCAAGAATGAAGAGAGACCTTAAAGAAAAGCGTTTTCAGGATGCAAGAATTTCAGAATAGTTTTTTAACAATGGAAAAAGTGGTGGGACAAGGGTATTGTGTCTCAGGGAGAGTATTTTGAGGGTGATTACATTTCGAAAATTTTCTGAGAAATATATATACGATTTTAAAAAAATTCTTGTTATTTTTGGGTCCCTCCTCGTATACTCAGTTAAATCCATCCATCCATCCATTGTCTAACCCACTGAATCCGAATACAGGGTCACGGGGGTCTGCTGGAGCCAATCCCAGCCAACACAGGACACAAGGCAGGAACCAATCCTGGGCAGGGTGCCAACCCACCGCAGGACTACTCAGTTAAATAAATCTTTTTAAATTTACTTTAAATCATTGCTTTTTACTTACAAAAAAATTAGGTCAGTCATCTCTTTCTAAAAAAAGCTAAGTAGTGAGATGTTGGCTGAGATCACTTTAGAGTGCTATCCTTTAAAAATGGAAGATTCATCAAGTGTCAGTGCAAATGCCTTCTACACGCTGAGCCACTTACTACATGGAGCACAAGGCGAGTTAATTGCCACCTAATGAGTACAGTTAATCTCCAAATACACACCCTACTGATAACCTCCCCTGTCACCTCAGGCTAGTAAAGCAGATCTTGTTTAATTGGTGAGAAACCATGGAGAGACAACATCAGCCTTCACTAAATTTACCTGTTGTGTTTTGATAAGCAATGGCTGTATAATTGTAAGCTAAAACCCTTGCAACAAGGCAGCGCATGTTGCACCCAGGCCAGACTAATTTCCATAATTACATCGAGATGGAGTACAAATCCCTAAAGCAAATCAGGCTGCTGCTTCGTCCTTGATGGCCCAACAGGACAAATCCTAAGTGGGCTAATTTTATCCTCTTTGGGCAATTAACAAAACAAGTTGCACCATGCACTTTCGAAATGGTTTGCAAAGTTTGAAAAACCTGATTGAACCTTTCCATCACCACTCACTGTATCAAAACTGAAAAGGCTTGGGTTCGTTCCATTGAGTTGAATTTTGATGGGAAACTTATTGCAAGTCAGAAGACTATTAAAGAAATTAGAGAGAAACACATTTTTTACTTTAGAGTTAAAGAGGCCTACAACATGGCTGGCCACGTAGTAATTAAATTCAGATCACTGGCAGGTGTTCCACTTACTTCCAATACAATTATCACAGAAGAAGGACAACACACTCAGCTAATTAAAGCTTAGATATTTTAACTTGGAAGGTTCTTCCTCACATCTGGCCCCATTTCCTGGATTCCCTCCTCCACCTTCATCCTTGCATTTGCACCAGCAGTGGCGACTGGATTGAACATCCTTCACTGCCAAACCAGATGTTCAAGCACTTTTTCCATGTATCTACTCCTTTTAACCAATTGTGAAATTACACAACCAATTAATGCATTTACAACAACTAAAAGCAGAATTAAGGAAACTTTGTATTGTCTCTAATGGGTGCTTGGTGTGTGTGTGTGTGTGTGCGCCCTACAGTGGGCTGGCGTCCTGCCTGGGATTTGTTCCTGCCTTGTGCCCTGTGCTCCCTGGGATTGCCTCCAGAAGACCCCCATGACTCTGTGTTAGGATATAGCAGCTTGGACAACGACTGACTTACTGTATTGGCATAATAACCAGCTATTTATTTTTTGATCCCCGGGATAGGTAGGTTAGGAGTTTGAATAGTCAGAATCAGATTTGTGGGTGAGCGTAGCACTGGAGCAGATTTCAGTCCATCTCAGGTTATGTGCAGTAGCAGACGGACTCCCCCTGTCTCTTTATCTCTGTCTGCATTCTGCTTTTCTGGGCTAGTTTAGAGCAGTCAATTATTTTAACATGATTGCTTTCTGGGATGTGGGAAGAAACCAGAAAAGTCAGGAAAAAACGGACACAGGAAGAACTTACAAAATTTACACAGGCAGTGACCGAGTCAGGAAAATAAACAAGGCTCCTGGAGCAGTAAGACAGCAGCACAAACCAGTGTACCATGATACCTCGACATGACAGCCACAATCAAAGTTGTAAAACAAAGCAAATTCTAGTTAGTGTTTCAGTGGGACGCTGGGCCTGAAAAAAAGAGAATGACTTAACTGAAAATGAAGACGCATTCTGGGGGACTAAATCAGGCCTCACTGAAATAAGATACTTGAAATGTCAATGACTGATTATCAATAATCATACTGGGAAGGTCACAAAATATCAAACTAGAAAGGGAAACTGAAAACTAATTTAATTTAATTCTTTATTCTTTGAGAGTGTATGCCATGTTCAGGCTAGACCTCCTGTTTTAAACTGAACTGAAAAGTGTAAGAATTGTTTACTCACTTCCACATTTTTTTTAAAATGTACATTTGAGAGCAGCCATAATTTGAGCCATTGAGAGTGAATAATTGTTAATATTCCAAAGAATATCAAAAGTTAAGGTTGTTTGTTCACAATCCTAGTAATTGTAGGATTCATTTAGTTTAAGCATGTCTCTTTGGTAACAAATTTAATTGAAAACATAAAGGCATATTAATACACATTCCAGTTAAATGGTACAGTAATTGCTATTTTTTTACTTCAAGTATTGCTCTACCTCACTTAATTGAGCTAACCTAGAGAAAGTGAGAAATACCACAAATTATAGGTTAGATGCCACGTTTGTTTTTTGTTTTTTTTAATGTTGCACACCTGCCCTCACAACAAGGCTCCCTTGTGGCTTTTACTGCAGAATATTCAAGATGTCCAATTTTTACATTGTGCTGAGTTTGGAATGTTTTTCTTCCCTCTGAATCGTCTTTCTCATCAAACCATGTTTCACAGAATTGTGAATATTCATAATTTGTCAATAAGGAAATAATTAGTAAATGTTCATTTAAAAATTCCAGAATTTGAACTTTTATTATTTCAAGTAAGAACTTTACAGTGAAACATTTCCACAAACTGAATACTAGAAATTGTTGATGTCACCTTCAACCACTACCCCCTTCGTATCCATACCCTAGCCTAAATTTATTTCTTATGTCACCCTTTTCCTCTCAAAGATATTTTAGTGTTTAAAAGAACATCTAAAACAATCAAAGGCACTATATACTATGGGTAGGATTTGTAATCTGCCAGATGATGATCTAAGTTCAGAGGCTTTGCTTTGTTGGCTCAGACATACAGTATCTACTTTAATGTGAGATCCAGAACAAGCAAAGTATTTTCAGGTGGTATTAATAAATAATATTGGCAGATTGATTGATTGTTGGATTGATCGATGAATGGTTATAAAGATTGGATCGCAGACAATAATCTGTGAAGATTCTGATGGTGCCACTTGTACCTCAGATTCTCCATATTGACAGATTTCACAATTAGGCCCTTGACCCCACACCAAATAATTGCAGCGATGGGTTAGTGGTATTTTGGACAAGACTGTATGCTCAGGTTGTGAACCTACATGTAGACAGAGGTTTCCAAAACATTGTCTATCAGTTGGACTAAGACTAGAAGTTAAAATACTGTAGGTAGCTTTGTCCACAGCAGAACAGCCATATTTAAGATGCTTTCTGTTAGAGGGCTATTAAAGCTACTCAAAACACATGCCTTTCTTCTCCTTTCTGGAAGGAAAACCACTTTGGTGGGATGACCTTTCTCCCCAAAATACAAAACAGAAAAATTTGGAATGGTATTGAAAATACAAATAAAAGACCACAGTGATTCTTTTTTATTCACTTTGACAGTTATCTCTTTGGAGACGGTATGAACCCAAGATATTCCATGTTTTGTCTGGTCAGCTTCATTTCATTTGTTAATATACATCCATTCCTGCATTTCAGGCAAAATAAAGTTGGAATGTGGGCAAATCAGGGCCAATAATGAGGTAAAATAAATAAATAAGGATGTGATTTCAAACAGGTGATGTCAAGAGGTGATTGTAATCCTGATTTGGTACGAAAGCAGTACCCACAAAAGTCTTTGAGGAGCAATGATGGGCAGAGGATCTCCAGTTTGTCAACAAATGCATGAGAAAATTGTTTAAATGTTTAAAAAAATGTTCCTCAAAGAAAGATTGGAAAGGATTTCCATATTTCCTCCTCTACAGTGCATAAGATCATTAAACTGAAATTCTGGAGGAATTTCAGTGCATAAAGGGCAAGGACACAAGCCTAAGCTGAACACCTGGGATCTCCGATCCCTCAGATGGCACTGCATCATGAACCATCGCTCATAAATAGCTAATACAACCACATGGGCAAGGGATTACTTTGTCAAACCTTTGTCAAGCACTACAATACAGAGTTACATGCACGAATGCCACTTAAAACTTTACTCTGCAAAAAAGAAGCCTTATGTTAACCATGTCCAGAAGCGACATGACTTCTCTGGGCTTGGAGGCATCTGAGATGGACCGTCATACCGTGGAAACAGTAATGTGGTCAGATGAATCAGTATTCCAGATCTTTTTTGGAAGAAATGGAAGCCGTGTGCTCCAGACCAAAAATGAAATGGACCATCCAGACTGTTATCAGCAACAAGTCCAAAAGCCTGCAGGGTCTGTTGTGGTATGGGGTTGTGTCGGTGCCACTGGCAAATGAAATTGATACTTCTGTGATGGCAGCATAAATGCAGAAAAGTACATTGATATTTTAGAGCAACACATACTGCCTTTTCCAGTGACGTCCAGGCATTTTCAACAAGACAATGCAAAACCACATTGTGCACGCATTACAAAAGCATGGCTGCAGAAGAAGAAGATACGGGTACTGGACAGGGCTGTCTGCAGTCCTGACCTGTCCCTAAAACAGAATTTGTGGAGAAGATAGGTTTGCAGAAAGAATGGGATAAAATAACGCCTGAAAGACTTCATCACTTGGTATCATCAGTGGCAAAATATCTTTTAAGTGTTGTCAGAAGGAAAGGCGACATTACAAAGTGATGAATGCTTTGCTGTCCCAACTAATTTTTTGAAATGTGTTGCAGGCCTGAAATGCAGGAATGGATGCATATTAATATATGAAAAGAAATGAAATGAAGTTGACCAGACAAAACATGAAATGGTTTGGGTTCATACCTTCAGCAATGAAATAAAAGTCAAAGTAAATTTAAGAATCACTGAATTCTTCTTTTTTAATTTGCATTTTCCATACTGTCCCAACATTTTCCAATTTGGGGATGTAGAACTGCCTGTCTCTACTCTCCCATACCTAACCTTGACAAGCGCTATCCACATTTGGAGTAATTGATAACATAGAGAGAGACGATTTCTTGCTTTGTTTGCTGTTTTTTGGGGTTGATTGACTGGTGGATGATTGCTTGGTTGACTGGTTGGCTAACTGGCTGGTTTCTTACTTTGATGGATGACTTGGTGGTTGCTTTATTGATAAAGTTAATCATGACTGATGTGTGTTATTTGTAGTGATGAGCAAAGAGAATCAGGCAAATTTGAATTTGCAGCAAAACTCTGTGTTTCATATTTGAGAAATATGCCAAATAAATTGCTTTTCACTTCCAGTGAAATTTGTGCTGTTTGACACAAGAAGACATTCAGTTACTGTCTGAAAGGTTTGTCAATTCTGTATCTGTCACCCTGTCATTTAGTAGAGAAAACACATAACAGTGTGTTTTTTACGAAAATATGCAGCCTGTTATATTTTTAAGAAATGTACTGCACTCCTTGGCAGTGATGTGAAAAATGGGCATAAAGAGAATTGATTTTAACAGTATGGTATGGTTCACATGCCTTATACAGCTGCAGAAAAGGACACAGGTTAACCATAGAAGTGTGAACGAGGCATTAGGGAGCAGTATTTCTTATTTTCAACGGCAAAAAAAAAAACTTTTAAAACCCTACTAAAAGCTCATTATTGAGTTTTGCATTGAGCAATTGTGAAATCGTCTGCAAAATGAAATTTTAGCATCAGTTTCACAAAACTCTATGCCAATCGAAATCTCCCTGTTTCCGACATAACTAGTTACAGTAAGAATTGAACAGGCTTTCTTGGATCTATTCATTGACAAACCCCAAAAAAAAATCAGTGTAGGGAATTTCAACTTTATTTTTAAAATTATTAATAAATTCTCTTAATTCTGAGAGTATGAGGTGTGTGATCGCTGTATTGTTGAGAGTTTTATATAGAAATCACCTTTTATTAGATATACTTGCACCAAAATGGCAACCTTATACTACAAGCCAAGGATCGTTTCATTGGCACACACCCACACACCTGCCCACATTCACTTTTTTCACAGACACATTAAATAACCTTAATTGTAATTGGTCTTAATGTATCTCCTGCTGGCAAAATCACATCCCAGCACCCCCAACCCAACCCCATCTTGCGCATCCTGTGTTGACAACAGACACTGCTAATGCCTGACGCTAAAGTGATTTAGCTAAACCAGGGCTTAGTCATACAATCCCAGCAGGTGTCAGTTTGGGAGTCAGGCTGAGCCGATGATGGCCTAGGGGCAGGCAGGCTCCAGTGGTCAAATAGTCAGCAGGATTAGAGCTGGGGGTTTTCACTCGTTAACACGGCAAGTGAGGGTTTCCTCACATGGGAGTTGCTGCGGTGTGATTATCCACTGAAAAATAACCTTTCAAGCTATTTCAGTTTGCTACACCTAAATACTATTGCCATGTGCTTTTAAAAATGGCTAGGAAAACATACTAAGGTTCTGAAGTATGGAGTCAAAGAAAAGAAGGTGAGGAATTTGATTGAGGCATAAGCCATTAAAACAGAAAGTTATGGCCCAAACTGAGGTCATGTTTCCAACGTTGTAGTGCTCAGCCTCTATTTTGGTTGGTTTTCTGAGCTGGTACTATTCTGGCCTTGGTGTGCAATTCTTTTGAAGCATGATGTCATTTACAACAGGCCTACACTCAACACTGCATGGTTCAATAGGTGAGTTTGTTATTTTAGAAATGCGAGTCATATCTCTTGTCGGTTTAACTTTGACTTACAGTAGTAAAATTACATACCACCCTGTCATTCATGGAATGTACTGTGCCATCAGACAATAATCACTGATCACCAGTAACTTTTTTTTTAATTTAATGCTAAAAGATTAAAAGCAACTTATAGAAAAAGTAGACCAGCACTGTAGCACAGCAGTTAAAATTGCTGCCTCACAGCTTTGGTGCTATCTGGGTCTCTCTCTTGGTCATTTTTAAACATTCTCTCTGTGTTCTCATCATTTTTCTTCTTTATTCCTCCCACATCCTGAACGTTATGAATAAACTGCCCAAGTTATCAATGAGTGCTGGCGGGTGCATCCTATTCAGGTCCGGTTCATGTCTTATGTCTAATGCTTATGATTTGGGCTCCATCATCCCAACAAAGCCCTAATGAAACAAGTGGAAACTGAAACAGAAGTCTGATTGATCCCCAAAACTTTTTAAAAACATTGTTTTTTTGTTTGTTTTTTTCTTTTGCAAGAAATGTATTGCTTGACACATTCACATGGTATGAATTTAATATTAGCAATCATTAAACTCAAAAGAGGTCAATTTTATTAGGTAGGATATCTGTAGCCAGGGAGTAAAGTCTGAGCCCAGAAGCCACATTCGTACAGGGTTTAGACCCACTCCTAAGCCAATCCCTTACATGTCAGGAGAGGCTATGATATGCAGTCTGGTATTTACTGTATATGAGGCTGAATTTGTATTCTATGCATTCTTTGGTAAGTGCTATCCTGTATTTGTTATCTGTTAATGTTTCATGTTTGCTGTATGGGATAGTGTTTGACATAAAAGGTACAATAAGAAATAAAAATGAATAGACTGGCATGTGAGGATTTATGTTAGGCCAGCTGGGCCCACTCTATTTATAGACATCGCCAGCCTTACATGGACCCGAAGTCCTACCCTGCCTTATAAGTGTCTTTTTAACCCAAGAATTAATTTTGAATATTTACTTAATATTATAGGTTTGTTCAGCTTTCTTTGATATATTGCCTACAGTCTACAGGTCAGTTAATAATGATTAATGGAATGACTGAAATTTTAGTAAAAGTTATCATATATGTAAAAAAAGATAGGCTCCACTTAATTGAGAGCTGTTTTTTGGAGCTGTGTCGACCTGCAGAAGCACAGCACCATATGTCACAGCAGTGTCAGGTTGGAAGTGACATCACTACATGTCTATGCTAGCAGTTTGGTAATAAGTATTTATTGGTCATCACAAATCAAATTGATTGACATGCTAACCACACCCAATCCTAGCCTTAATGCTGTACTTACCATGTAATTGGTTATATAATTAGAGTAACTAGTTGTTATTAACTTGTACTTAATGTGTAATATAGTTTAATGCTATAATTAATGACTCAATTGTAATTGTTATTCCACAATTTTAATAGTACGTATGTACACAAACTATACAATAACAATTACAATAAAGTGCTTAATCACAACATTACATTGTGTTACACAGTAAATACAAGGTAATAACACCTAGTTACTCTGTAATTATACAGGTAATTACATGGTAAAATACAGTGTAATTAGTGACACCTAATCTAAAGTGATACCACTAACCTCTAACCTTATCCATTTATCCTACATGTTAACCATGCTAACCCCTAACCTTAACTTCCGTCCTGCAACTTGCTAGTCTAGAACGGTTGGCGAAAACCTGTGGTGACGTATGGTGCTCTGGCTTTGCAGTTGAATGTTATTGTTTTTTATAATTTTAAGCAGGTCATGATAGCCTCAGCTTTGGCCTTTTGCAAAGTCAATGCATCACCTGGATGGAAACAAACTGAATGTGGACAATTAGGTATATTGTAAGATTGTTAGACCCCCTTTATTAGCATTACCCAATGACCCGGACTGGCAACATTTGGTACCATATGACATTGAAGAAATCTGTGCACCAGGTTAATGGTATGGAAGTAAAATGCTGAGAAGTGGTGTGCACCAATTTTTTATTTCATTTTATTGTTATTTTATTTCATTTCCAGAAAAAAAAAACACCTTTACAAAAGAAATAAAAGCAATCAACTACATTTACATGCAGTTTACCTACCTGGTGCTGATCAGTTCAAGATAACTTACTGAATTCTCTGTTGAAACAATGCCATGTAAAATAGTTTATAAAGTGCCAAATACTCTGTATTAATGGCAACATTGCATGGCCATCCTGTAGATTCTCTTCTTCTAATTTATTCCTTTCCATTTTGGGGTATTGGTGCAAACATTTAAAGTCTTATACCCTTACCAGATGAAAATTTCCTAGCTTTCTTTTATGACAAACAGAGGAACAGTGACCACCTTCTAACTCCAGGTCTATCTATCAAATTTGAAGTGATACAAACATTAATATAAAAAGAAAGTAACCCCCAAATCTAAGCTAATATCAATATTTGTGCAAGTGTGTGTGTGTTTATGTGTATATGACTAGAACTACAGTATTTTAATAGCTGTAATAAGATGGGCACCACTATATCAAAGGGTGCATTAAAACACCTCTCTGCAGATTTATAGCTGTGCCACTCTTTCCATTCCTCAATGGCTGATTTAACTGAACTCCGAGGGATATTCAGTGACTTGGTTATCTCCAGGTGTCATTTTTTTCATAGAGCTGCTTGTGGAGTTCTTTTGTCTTCATCTTGTAGGTTTGACCAACATACTGACTCAGCACAATTTGGACTTTACAGATGCAGTCAGGTCCATTTATACTACAATCAGTCAAAACCCTTAAATTACAGACAGGCAATCTCCATTGAACTAATGATGCGACTTCTAAAACCAACTGGCTGCACCACTAATGATTCAGGTATGTCATATTAAACAGAGAGAATACTTAAGTAATCAGTTATTTTGTGTTTTATATTTATAAATAATTTAGATCCCTTCACAGATATCTGTTTTCACTTGGACATTAAAGAGTCTTTTTCATTTGAACACTGTCAAAAATCTAAATGAATTTGACTGTGATTCAGTGTTGTATAATAATAAAATGTTGAAACTTCCAAGAGGGTAAATACTTCGTCTAGACACTGTATCAATCCCACACTGACTCATATTAAATTAATTTTAACACACAAATCTCTGAGAAGAGGGAGGAAATCACACTACTACAGAGCCTCAAAAAGAAGGTCTAAATCCAGGATCTTCAATTTCAGTTCCTAGATCTTCTAACCTCTGTCCCTACATGCAATTCAGTTTACGTTCATGCTAAATAAAATATTTAATGATCAATAACCTTGTGGTAAAAATTTAATTTTCAAAAATCATTAACATTGTTAAGAGTGTGTTTTCAAGTGTGTAAATGTGACCCGTAATAGACAGATGCCCTACCTAGGATTGGTTTCTGCTTTGCACCCTTTGCTGCAAGGATTGCATCCAACCCTCATGCCACACAAATTAGATTACATGAAATTTATACTAATAGACAGATAAAAATGCTGTGGTAAAAAAAAGACATTATTGAAACGCATTAGTATTGCTGAGTGAGTGCAGGTGTATGTGTGAGTGAGTCCTGTGGTGGACTGTTGTCCCATACAGGATTCATCCCTGACCATGAACCTGCTGGAAAAGTCTTAGACGTCCTGTTAAGTGATCTAAGATAAAATTAAAGGGCTCAGTACTTGGAGTAGAATAATTATCACAGCAGCTAAATATTTTGCACCCCTTGATTATGAATAATTTGTAGAACAGGACTTCTAACATCCTAGGAGCCATTACCAGCATTGAATGGGCTGCAAACATAAAATTCAGTTTTAACCTGAGATGAGAGAAATACGTAGGTAGAGGTGCACCGCACTGTTTAAATTTCCCATCTGACAGGAAATTAGGAGGTACTCTTTATATGACATTATGCTAGAGATGATTTTATTTTATTCTTATCCTTTTTAATAGCATCAATCATAGAGTGCAGTGCTATGTGTAGTCAGGCCATTTTTTACATTTACGAAGAGTTTGTATGGTAACGGAAAACGTTGCTCTATTGCTTCCTCTCCTTTGCAGATGTGTATTGAGAAAAGGTTGACCACAATGCGGACCTGAACGGGAGTGCGCACCCACTCCAAGGGGGTAGGCAAGGCGGCACATCTGGCAGAACAATGCTACTCAGCGTTCAAGGTGCTTCCTTCTCAATTGTCGTTGTGAGTACAAAGGGCGCGCCTGCCAGTGGTACTTTTCCTGGGGTTTCCTACAAATCCTAGACACACTTACTCAGCCTTTGGTCATGCGAGCATGGTGCAGGGACCAGGAAACAGTGTCACTGGATCAACAGATTACTGTACAAATTCAGTCCATAATGAGAATGGCAGACCAAAATTTGTTATATAATTTAATATAAACTAAGGGGCATGCTTTTTTTCTCCTCTCATTGCATTACAGATAAACACCTTAATAACTTTTTCATTATTTTGTATATCTACTGTATATAGAAAGAATGAAATATACATTTAACATGATGATAATTTATATGACCATGTCCTGTTTCAGTACACAAAGCACGATAACCATTTAAGATACATAATTGAAATAAGATATTAAATTACAGTATCACAAGTTATTCAGAATTGCACAACTCGTTCTCAGGTAATGATACAGTTAGAACTCAAAAGAATCAGTTAACAATACATGCCCGGTTCAGTTAATCGGCCATAAACAAGTGTTCGCTAAAGTTAAGTTGAAAACAAATAATTGTTAGAAATTAGAATAATGTTTCTGTAAGCTTCAGTTTTGTGTAACTAATTTGCTAAATGTGCAAAGGGATGTAAACATGTTAGTGTTAATGTTGTTTGTATATTCAGTTTAAAACAATTCTAATAATTAATTGTACAAAACAAGACAGTTATTACATTTTCGTATATATGTTGTGATAGACGTCCGGGGACCTTGCCCCACCGGGATGTCTGGAGATGGGAAGGACCAGGAGAGGGGCTATATCTTCCCTGGAATGCAAGAGGGCAGCCTCCTTGGATTGCATGGGGACCGCAGAGCTTGGAAGCTCAACCCTTTAGGGGGATGTGGCCACCACCAGGGGGTGCTGGGACAGCTTCGGAACTGTGGTCTGCAGCACTTCCGCCACACCCAGAAGTGCTGCCGGATGTTAATTGTGGAGTACCTGGAGTACTTCCGGGTGAGCTATAAAAGTGGCCACCTCACTGCATTCCGGGAGCCAGAGTTGGGTGGAAGAGGACGGAGCTTGTGTGTGAGGAGTGGAGGCAGCAGAAGAGAGGAAGAAAGAGCGTTATCGTTGCTAATTGTGCACTGTGGGCTTGTGCTGTGAAATAAACGCATGTGCTTTGAGACATTTGGGGTCCGTGTCTGTCTGTGTCCGGGTTCAAGGTTCACAATGTGTTGTTACTGTATTGCACTAGTATGATGAATGGGAGAATCATCAGTGATAACAGTTCATTTGTGGATATTGATGTAGTTTGAACTTGAAAGAATCATAAGTGAAACAAGTCAAGCCATTTGTAGGCAAGCGTTTAAAACTTTTACTGTATTGCCAGCATCAGCGAAACGGAAGCCACAGGACAAGCGTGTGCTTTAGCATTCCTGCGAGCTGTGATGAACTTATTTGCTTAGGGTCATAAATCGATTTTGCATGATTCCTAAAGAATTAGTTGTTTACAAATCACCAATCATGAGCTGAGACGATTGCTTTCCACCTTCCTTTCAGAAGGACTCAAGTTCACATCTAAATATATTGTGACGGAAGGACTACCAGTGGTGAAGAGAATATTTTTTCTACTTGTATGCAAAGTTAAAATGACTTAAAAGACACTATAGTAAGTCTTTACTGTGTTTTCACAAGGAGAAGCCACATTTCCTTGAAAGGTTTCCTTAAATTGTACATTATCTGTCAAGCCCTCTTGCCAGCAGCACATGGCAGAAGGCAGGAAGCCAGGACAAGGAGCCACTCCATTGCAGTGCCCACAGCCCGCACTCGCACTCACACAGGGCTGACTTAGAATCACCTAATGACCTAAGATGTAACTCTTTGGGATGTGGGGGAAGAAGCAAAGTACACAAAGAAGATATCATGTGGATAAAGGGAGCAATTTCAAAATCCACACTGACAGTGACTAGTCGTGGGTTTCCAAACCAGGATGTTGAATCACTTATTCACTAATTTAATCTTTTACCAAATTATTTGTTGTTTGAAGAAATCTTTCACAGTTTAATAGAAGAAAGAGTTAAGATTTTTTTCCCCTAAAATGTGGCATTTTGACAATAAAAAAAGTAATTACCTGAGTACCAACCTCAGCTTAAACTCAGAACATAGACTTGTTTGATATTTTAGATCTTCTCCATTTTGATTCAAACTTTATTACAATGGAGTCTAAAACTGATAGTGGAGGGTTTTTAAACAGATTACAGATCTCTATAAACAATGATAGCTCTTTATGTTTAATAGTTAACAACATTAAAGACATGGTAGGATAGGCATCTTTTATCCAATCTGTCCATACATTCCTCAGTTTACTCATAACAGGATTGTGGTGAGATGAAGCTTATCCTGGCAGTGAGGTGTTCAAGGCAGGAACCATCTTTGAATGGGACAATTGTTCATCGCAGAAAATGACAACATTCACAGGCAAAGGAAACATCACGTGTATGGAGGACACCGTTCAGTACAAAAGATACATACTGTAAATGGAAGCAAAATCTCAGTTACCGATTTATCTAAATGCATATTTAAACCGTGTTAGTCTAGCCAGAGGAACAAAGCTAGGACTGGTAGAATTTGCAGACATTTTATTTAAAGAATTTGTCAGTCATCGTCCAACCCGCTATATCCTAACACAGGGGTCTGCTGGAGCCAATCCCAGCCAGCACAGGGCACAAGGCAGGAACAAACCCTGGGCAGGACGCCAGCCCAACGCAGGACACACACACACACAACAAGCACACACTAGGAACAATTTAGGATCACCAATCTGCATGTCTTTGGACTGTGGGAGGAAACCCACGCAGACACAGCAAGAACATGCAAACTCCAGGCAGGGTGGACCCGGGAAATGAGCCCAGGTGTCCTTACTGCGAGGCAGCATTGCTACCAGTGTGCCACCGTGCCGCCCTTAAAGAATTTGACTCTTCCTAATAAAAATCCTATGTTCTCTTTGCTGATAGGCATACCCTCATACTGCACAGATGCCCTGAAGAGTTGCAGGACAGTCCAACCACTTTCATCCTGAAAAAGAACAGAATCCAGGTAAATGGATTGTGAAAGGGAGTAGTTGATTGATGTTTGACGAACTTGCAGTTTGCTAATTTATTACACAAAGTAGTACTAGGAAGTAGGAGTAGTAGTAGTATTGTCACGCATACAGACTACACTGGCCAGGCACGTCTAGGACTATTCAAGACATACTGGTTAAAATAAGTGAACAGTGTGCACATAAACTGCCACAATTGAAAGAATAATGTGGATTATTGCCAAATTAATGATATTGCCATTTTTTATAGTAATGAAAGAATGAGGATGTAACACTCACATGCACATGATGTGATGATTGATAGAACAATATTGAGCGACAAAAGTTTATAAACATATTGTGAATTAGCTGACACTGTAACGGAGGGTCTTCCTATACCACATCTATTATTCACCCACACTGCCTATAGAATGTTTTCACCCCACCCTTTATTATGACGCACCTAAATCATCAGTAGTGCAGCCAATTGGTTTTAGAAGTCACAGAATTAGTTCAATGGGGATCCCCCATCTGTACTAAAGGAGTTTCATTTGATTGTTGTATAATTGCACCTTATATGGAAGGTCCAGCTTGTAATGAATCGGCATAGTGGCATAAACAATACAATGAAAACAAATGAACACTCGAAGCAACTCCATGAAACAGTGATAGAAACGCACACGTCAGGGGATGGAGACGAGAGAATATCCAAGTCACTGAATATCCCTTGGAGTCCAGTTAAATCAATGATTAATAAATGGAAATAGTATGGTACAGCTGTAAATCTGCCTAGAGCAAACTGTCCACAAAAAACGAATGGTAATGCAAGAAGAAGACTACTGAGGGAGGCCATCAAAAGACCTATGAGAACTCTGAAAGAATTACGAGCTACAGTGGCTGAGACTGGAGAGGCTGTGCAGACAAGTTTTTCCCAGGTGATTCACTATTCACAGCTTTATGGGAGAGTGGCATCCAGAAGCCATTGTTAAAAAAATTCACATGACATTTTGGTCAGAGTTTGCCAGAAGACACATAGGTGGCTCTGAAGTCAGCTGGAAGAATCTTCTGTGGTCTGATGAGGCCAATATTGATCCTAAATGCCATTTTTGAACACTGCACATTACCAAAAACACATCCTTTCCTCCGTGAACTAAGGTTGGAGGCAGCATCATGTGTTAGGGATGCCCCTCTTCAAGAAGCCCTGGAAGGCTTGTGAGAGTAGAGGGTGAAATGAATTTGGCAAAATACAAAGAAATCCCAGAGGAAAACCTGTGCCTTGGAAGAAGACTGAGAGACAATGACCCTAAATATAAAGCCAATACTGTGCAAGAATTGCTTGAAAATAATAATGTCAATGTCCTGCAGTGGCTGATTCAGAGTCCAGGTCACAATCCAATTCAGAATATAATTGCAAAAGGCAGTTCATTCATGATTTCCATGAAACCTGACAGAGCTTGAGCAGTTTTGTAAAGAAAAAAATGGAAGAAAATGGCAGGGTCCAGATGTACAAAAGTGATAGAGACTTGTGCACACAGACTCAAAGCTGTCATGGCTGCCTACTGTTCATCTACTGAATATTGACTTGAAGGGGGTAAATACTTATGTTATCAATCATTCTGTGTTTTATATTTGTATATAATTTAGATCACTTTGCTGAGAAGTTTTCTGTTGATCAAAAAAAAAGTTAAATCTATTGTAATTCAATATTGTATAATAATAAAATACAAAAACTTCCAAGGGGGTAAATACTATTTATAGGCACTGTAAATGCGGTGTAACAAGATCTTAATGGAGGCTTCATCTTATACAGATAAAATAGCTGTTGAGCTCTTTGTTTAGTGTGTCTTATTATTTTTTAGTACATAGAATTATGGATGTGGGCTGCAAAATAGCACACTAATGTTCTGGCAAATTTCATGAACCTATACATGTTATTGCCTTGCTAAGACTAAAATCTTAATTTTTCCTAAGTGTGTCTGCATAATATGACTGTAAAGCAGTGAAGAAGTATCCATCAAATAAGACAGAATTAACAAAAAAATTAAGAGTTATGTTTCATCTTTGAGTATACCAGGCATTTAACATTAAATATTGTATTAATACAGTATATATAAATGTACAGTATATATATTGTAAATGCTAGGGATCACTGTTGCCCCGTTAACCCCAACAGACAGACGCTCTGGACACCGAGTAAAAGGCCCAAGAAATATTTTCATATTCTTTTCTTCTTAAAGACAATGCCTTATGCACCACAGCCACAATTGCACAGATAAATAATAATAATAAGTCAAGCACAAGCACAATATAAATCTCTCCTCCACACCTCCCAGCAAGTGTTGTCCACCTCCTTCCGACTTTGGCTTGCTTACTGGGTTCCAATCAGTCCTTTATATAGTTTTCAACCCGGAAGTGCTTCCGTCCTCCCTACCACGTGACTGGCCAGCACTGGATCTAATGAAGAACTGGCTTTTTTCTTCAGTCTGGAAGTACTTTGGGGCTTCCATCCTCGTGACTACCTCGTAATTCCAGGCTTTAGGGAAAGGATGAGCCCCCAGGTCCTTTGAGAGCTCCCACTGGCGACATCCATGGCACCCAACAGGGCTGAGAAGTCCCAGGATGTCCTGCGGGAATCCAGGGCACCTGTACACTCCGGGGGAGCTGCCATCTAGCATTTTGGGGGAGGCAGTGTCCAAAAATATCTGCCTTCCCCCATCCTTCCCTCCTTTGGGCGTCCCAGCTGGGTTGAGCTGCCAGCTGTCCCTCACTGAGCACTGTGGGGCAAAGCGTTCAGTCCCACAAGCGTTTTCCTTCTCCAGGATGTGCTGTCTGCTGTGACCGGACCATGGCTTTGCTGTGAAAAACAACAGCAAGAGAACTGTGGGGAGATACTGTGCCAATGCTTTTGTATAATGTGCTCCCTAGTTCTCATAGGACATTTTCTTCACACATGGCCCGGCCAGTGGCATTCATAGCACAGCCACCTCCCTCCTGACGTTGGTGCCCTGTGGGTTTGGAAACAGGCTGGAAACACTTGCTCTGACCCCCGACTCGCTGAGGGTGGACCATCTCACCTCCCCTGCTCGTTAGCTCACAGCTCTATGCGCTATAATATCAGGAGATCCCTGCTTTTCTCCTGGGACCTCCTTTTTAATTTGGGGTGTATTACCGGTCTGGGTCTGTCTATGAGAAACAGAGAGACCCTTTACTGTCTGCAAAACCTTTATTTTTAAATGTGCTGATTACCGATTTCTTAAGGGTCAGGACAATTTAGAAATCAGCACTACAATGCTGTTCCTCCTTCCCCGATCCTTCCACCGGGCGATTGGTCATCATCCCCGTCTTAATTGTAGGATGCAAGGTTACTTGTCAGGTGCTATCAGTTAATCTCGCCGCCCCTTCACTCTGCATCCCTGCGTACTTCAGGGCTATAGGGAAAGGATAAGTCCCCAGGTCCTTTGACAGTTCCCCATGGCGGCACCCATGGCACCCAACAGGGCTCAGAATCCAAACTCCAAGTCCCGGGATGCCCTCCAGGAATCCAGGACACTGCTACACTCCAAGTGAGCTGCCATCTAGCATTTTGGGGGAGTAAGTGTCCAAAAATATGTGCCTTCCCCCATCCTTTTCTTCCTTTGAGTGTCCCGGATGTATATATATATATGTGTTGTCACACACGCGTGATTAGGGGGTAGCCAAAGGGCCCAACAGAGTGCAAAAACACACCGGAGCAGGGTTTAAGACACCGTATTAATGCTTTTCTATTTTTCTCACTAGGA
This sequence comes from Polypterus senegalus, assembly GCF_016835505.1. Classification (NCBI taxonomy): domain Eukaryota; kingdom Metazoa; phylum Chordata; class Cladistia; order Polypteriformes; family Polypteridae; genus Polypterus; species Polypterus senegalus. Next base: position 39,649,805 of record NC_053158.1, read on the forward strand.
AAAAGGAAGAACAAAAACATCACACACCTTGAATTCTACGCATGAAAACGCTGTCCCAACACATGAAGAACTTCCATGTTTTCATCCATCCATCCATCCATCCCTGATGACTTCACTTCTGGTCACCCTCTGATGATATATCACCTCCGTCACCTTCTGCTCATGTCACCCCCTTCCTTCCGCCTATTTCCAGTCCAGATTAAATAAATTGCTCTATTTGTCCTTGCTTGGTTGTCAAATGTTTAAATGAACTTAACCGTGATATCAGTGCATACAGATTTGCTTATTGCGCTACGACAGTATATGGGGAAGGCTCCCCAACCCTTAATCTGTGTCTCTCACGTTTATTTCTTCACAATATCTATATACTATTCTATAATATACTATTTTAAAATACAAGATTCATTTTCTCCCTTTGTGGATTTTCAGCTACAAATATGCAAACCGTTTCACAGACCTTCACTTTCATATGTGTACTTTTAACTAGTTTAAAATAAAGCTAAATAAACACACACTTCAGAATTAGGGATGTAAAATAAAATAAAATAGTAATCAAAAAACACTGAAAGAGCTGCACTTTGGAATTTTTCAGAAGTGGTTTTAAGTTTTAGTTATCCACTCCAAGTTTAAGACCACCAGTAAGTAGAAGATAAGACATCTCTTAACGGGCCCTACTTAAGTACAAGGCCTGTAAATCCTTAGAAAGATGAAATAAAGCCTTTGCATGACCAGTTATGCTACTCACATCCAGCTAGCTATTAAAATGCCACACTGAAGTGAGATGAAAACTCTGTGTTTATGGATGCTTTATAAGTCTCCTTAAGACCACTAAGTAAAGTCCTTGCTAAGGGGTTGCTATATAATAGTTAGCGACTGAAAGATGCTCTATAGAATGTACTGCCCAGGCTGAGATTTGTGCCAAGGACTCTGAAGCTGTGAGGCTGCAACATTTAGCCAGGATCATGGTAATAACAATAGCTTAATGGATTAGGCTGAAGATCTAGTAGAGTGACACAGTGTTCATTGTGCTTAAATTTAATTACTGTATATTTTTATTATTACTCTGACACCTTTATCCAAGGCCACTTACAATATTTGAAGTACGATTATTCCATTTGTTTTTGTAGTTAGAGCACACGTATGTGAAGTGAGTTGCTCACAGTCACCAAGTGTCAGTAATGGGATTTGAACCCACAACCTCAGGGTTTGTAAACAACGCAATGATAAAGGTGATTGGTCTTTCCATACTCTCTATTTTGAACATGTTATCCTGCATGCTGCATAACTAACTGCACAGTATAAGCAAATAAGTGTAGGGAGAGGCAAGAAAAAGTATTTTTTTGGAAATTCCCACCAATCAGTTTAAATGGTTTTTAACCTTTATTTTCCATTATAGGGCTATCATACAGCTGAAGACTTTATCAGACGTATTGGTAGCAAAGTGAAAATGAATTTTTTTCAGTTCAACCAGTAAAAAGACTTACTTTTAACATGAAGTGCAGTATACATGAAAACAGTGTTTCCATCAATAGATTTTTAAGGTCTACTCTAACGCTATAAGAGTTTGTTTAACACTGACAATTTTGATGTTTAACTAATTAAAGCAACACTAAACTCAGCAGCTTTTCTCTTTACCTCACTGTTTAAGGCAAAATAAAAACAAACAATTGTTGTCCATCAATAAATATTGTATTTTTCAATTTGTTTTAGTGTTTGTGTGCTAATGCTCATTTAAATCAGACTGCTGGGTGAAGCACACAGTCCAGAGAGAGGCTAAATAAACCCGATAACGTTGGTGTTTGTGCTATACATAGTTCACATTATAACCAAATCTCGAATGAATGCGATGACTCAATAGTTTATTTTACTTTTGATCCCAACTGGTTGTCTCCAAGGAATATAAATAACTCAGTCACAAAAGGGGTGTGGATGCCAAACTAAACTTCATCCAACTTATACTGCCTGCACTTCAGTTATTAAACCTTTATATTTCACAGTCATCCCAACAATCCTCAATTTATGTTGGCAGACGTTTGCAAGGGATCAGGTTACTTTTGCAGCTGTGAGGCATGAAAAACACCCTAATGAAGTAACGTGTTTATAGGAAAGTCAATGTGACACATACAATGACAGGATGTATTATTCCTCTTGCTCATTTTGATAGAATGGACAAAACGAGTAAATGGACATGGTTCCTCTTTAAATAAACCAAACATTTAAATAAACAATATGAAGATTAAGTAGTTGGTGGGGGGGATTCTTGAAGGATATTGGCTTAAAGAATATTTATATACATTTTAAGACATTTATATATATGTTAAGCTTTCAGAAAACAGAAAACAACTCTTCAGTTTTCATTCTTGAATTGGGACTTGCTTATTGTTCATATTGGTGTTCTACATAGTACTGTGGGTCATGCTGATGAAAAATGCAAAATGATCTTTCCAGATATTTTAAACACTAGCCTGTTAGTTAGTTAGTTTAATGGAATGAAGAATTCAAAGGCAAAAATGGTAATTATCCTGTTCATATAACAGTAACAGCTCACTTGGTAAATGAGTACAATAAAATGAATGTATTAATTTAATGATAAGCCTTTTCAATAGGGCCTTGCTGGGTGTATCTATCAATTAGTCTATCGCTGCATTATATAACAAGACATTAAAATGTTTTGTTTGGTCTTTTTGAATGTTACAAATCACCAATGGCGACACATTAGAATCGGTGTTACCTACAGTATAAAGATTCGGCTTGTCGCTTGATGCAATATAACAAGAACTTAGCAAAGGCTTTGTTTGTATTATGTAACAATACATGACTAATGTTCGCAGCAATTTCATAAAGTTCACTCATCTAAAGTTTTACCCATTTAATGTACTCATCAGCTTTGATCAGTAACAGGATACACATAATGAAAACATTTTAACAAAAATGTATTAAAAAATGAGCAAACTAGAGCTTTCACTTCTTCCTCTTCAACAGATTAAGGAATAATTTGTCAGTAATTCTGCATTTTGCTCAGTTGGCAGACTTACAGTTGGTATTTTAAAGGAGCTTTTTTTCTAGTTTTTGTAGTGAGACTTTAAAGTGAGTATATTTATTTCATGATTGGGTAAAAGCATACACGTATTTCAATCCTTTTCAAATATGTAAGAAAGAACTGATGATGTGTATAGTTTTGATAAATGTGTGTAAGCTGATTTATGAAGATATATGATGACAACCTTATTAACCTAATTATTTATTTAGCTAATATGCTTATCCAAAGCATTGCATAGATTTAGATAAAATATAATGACTTTACAGACTATTACATTGTTCCTCTTACAACTTATATCTAGGTAAATAACATATTCATAAGATAGATAGATAGATAGATAGATAGATAGATAGATAGATAGATAGATAGATAGATAGATAGATAGATAGATAGATAGATAGATAGATAGATCGATTTGTCCTTGTCACTACCCATCTTGGCTCCCACAGCAACTGTGGTGATTTATTGTGTGCCAATATATTAAAGATGAATTATTATGAACTAGCCAACCCACGGCATACCATACGCCGCATAATCAGGCAGATTTTTTAATGATTTTTAAGCACAGGGAGAAAATTAACATTTGAAAAATCGGTAATGTAATAAATCAGCAAGAAAAGCAACATTGTAACAATGCATGGAACGAACCAACACACAATCGTCCGTGACTGAAAACTGGCAGACCGCCCTCGCGCCTTCTCCTGCCAGACGGACGGATGAGAGTGCACTGCACTCAGGCGCAGAGTGTGGAGCGGCAGGAGAGGAGAAGGACGTCCATTCCGCTCCCTCCGTCATGCTAGTCTGCTGATTTCTCGTTCAGCATGCACTGCTCGTTCATGTGCCCACCTCCAACTCGTCACTGGAGTCGTTGGCGTCTTTACACAGTCCAGATGCATCTGTGACTCACGTAGACGTTTCATTGCTCTGTGTGGTTTTGGCTGCTTTTCTATATATAATCCACCAAGACACCCGACCATGGTAGTCGCGAGGTGGGAAGTGGGTGTGCACAAAGGGTAGGGACGCAACCAGTGGGAGCGTATGAGTCCCACTTAGTGGGAATTCCACGGTTTGCAGCCCGAATGGGGTTCAATGGCTTACCCAGGCCTCTCTGCGCCGGGTAGACACACGCTCAATCTCATGCATAATTATTAATTGAATGCTAAACACTTCTGGAAAGACACGGTTGTCTAAAAAGGGAGGGTTTGAGGATACAACAGAAAGTGAATGAAAAGATGGAACTCTGGAGAGAACAACATATAATTGTCTGTGAGTGAAGAAGACGCATGTTTGCCGCGGATGCGAATTGCTGTATGTAGCATGCAAAACAGTTTGCTATGGTGCACACGGTCGTGCGTCGTGACCGAAAACTCGGGTTTTAAAGACTGCTTACTTCATTGTGTTTTAACCTCAGTTGGAAAGGATTGTTTTAAGGATCTCATTGGATACCCCTCGCAAACCGTTTTACACGCTGCATATGGCGATTCACCTCCGCGAGAAACATGCCTCTATGAACAGTCAACGTGGCTTGGAGGTACTAGGAGTTGGTGGGCGTGGCTCCTTCCTGCGTGCGCCATAGGTGTATTACTTGTCGGTGGCTCAGTGAATCCACGCCCCTTCCGGCGTGCTTTCCATGGTTGTCTTGCCTTAGTGAATTATATATATATAGATGCTAGTGACTACAAACAAGGAATTAAGTGTCTATTAGACATGTTCTATTTGTGGACACTAAAAGCTGGACCTGTTCTATCCAAATATTAATGACTTTAAATATAAACCTGTGGTACAATATCAGCAGGTCTGACCTCATCATACTGCCACCAACAAGCCTGTTATTGAGTTTATTGGGTGTTTTTTTTTTTTGTTATTTTTATTTATTTATGTACAGTATTTATTTATTTTGTTTGTTTGTTTTGTTGGCCTCTGTAAATTTTTTAATTGTCCCTTGAGGACTAATTTAATCTAATCTAATCTAGTTAGAGAAAGGGACAAGTATAACTGATCTGGAAATTCACACCTAGAAACACATGCAATTTGCCATGCTCCAAAATATCTAATTATGTAATCTGACATTCTCAGTTCAGCATTGCCACTCATCAAATTTGACATCCCTTCCAACTAGAAGTCATGTAATGTGCCACATTATCTACAGGAAACATTGTTTATAATATGGTGTACAAAAAAGGACTGATTGAAAAGTAAGGAGATTGTCCATTTCTCTTTCAAGGAGGTAGACAAATGCTGTGCAGTTGTTTGTGAGTGGCATACATCGACATGTGTTGGATCACTGTATTCTTCATTGTTCTATCACAGCGAGGGGAAACACCTCATATATGTTGTCATGCTGGATGAAGAAGACGTTTCCATGAGAGTATAGCAAAGGTGTGTAATTGAATTTTGCAGTTAGCTTGAGAAGAGCCGTAATGAAATTCTTGTATTGGTGATGAAATGATAAGCCATGCTGCTATATGTTATGGTGGAAGCACTTTAAGGTTGGCACGACGTTAGTGAATGATGAAGTGTGTTCAAGGAGGCCATTCACCATGGTTAAGGATGCTGACATGGCCATTGAACATTTGTAAGAAGACAGAAGGTTCACACATCACAATCAAGGTTAGGAAATCTGGAGTCCTCTCTGACATTTGAACAGTGTTCTTGAAAACCTTAATTCTCCTCTTCTTTGAGGTTTCTGGATATCTACCTTGCGCACACACAATACATTCTCAGTTTCTCAGTCACAATGTGTCGAGTTCATTCAAATGAGATAGCAAATGAAGACAAAAGTTTGCCTAAAGTGAGCTTTCTGTATTCTTGCCAATAGTTTGTATGCTTGTCATAACATTTCAAGAGTTTCACTGCCACTCTTCCTAAGCTTGACCCAAAATTCAATCACACACCTCTGCATTATTCTCACAGGAACATCTTCTTCATCCACCAAGACAACACATACAAGGGGCTTCTACTCGCTGTGACAGAATGTCGAAGAATACAGAGGTCAAACTGCAGGTTCACATATGCTAATGTATGCCATTCACAAACACCTGCACTGCATTCCCATATCTATCTCCATGAAAGAGAAACAGGGACAGACTCGTTACTTTTCAATCAGCCCTCGTACTTCAGGAGTGTGTTCTCCCTTCTCTTGCTCAGGTAGCTACTTCATCAGGCCATAGTTTCGCGGCCCATATTACTGGGAAGGTGTGTGCAAGTCATCAAAGACCGTCTTTCTGATCGGAGGAAACCCTTTAGGTTAGATTTCGTTCAGGATTTCATATAAAGGGTAATGCTTGTGGTGTAAAGCTCCTGGGCAGGTGAGCCTATTAGGTTCATAATGTGTACATCTTCCCTGTGAAGACTGAACATCTGGAACTTTCCAGACCCTGTGGGTGTAGCTCACAATCATCGAACAACAGTGCAGGCATGGCAATTAAAAAAAGTGAAAATGTCTAGAATTATTTTATATTTCAACTTTTTGCCCATAATGTATTTTATTTCATTATTAGATAGAGTAGTATGGTACAATGTTTAGTGCTGTTGACTCATGGATCCAGAATTCTGGGTTCAGATATCTTGCTTATTCACTATTTGTGTTGAATTTGCATGGTTTACATGTGACTTTGTGGGTCTTCCTCTTGGTTCTTTGGAATTCCCCCACATCCAAAAGACACGCGGGTTAGGCTGAAGTAATTCTAAATTGGTCCTATGTGTGTGTGTGTGTATGTAAAATCAATTCCTGCCTTTTACCAGTGGTACCAGCAAACACTTCAGCACCCTGTGAGATCAGGTATTGAAATATGCAGAAGCGTTGCTTTGTGCATATGTATAAGTTTGAATGGCCTGTTCTCATCAAAATATTTGATCATTTTTATATCACACTCCTTTTCTGATAGATATCATTCATAAAGCTAGGACTTCATGGACATGGCCAGTTAACTTGGAATAAAAGTGCAGAAGTTGAAATAATAAATGTGCCACAGACTGTTAAGACCAGACTCTTTCCATCTAATGGATGGGTGCCCTTCAACAAGTGGATTATTTTGCTTTTTGTCCATGTATAGCTTTTGTTCCATGTGATTGTTGCTTAGTGGATAATGCTGCTGCAATGTGAAACACATACTGCACAAAAGGAAAGAAATGCTTTCAAAGTTGAAGTCGGCATTTTCCCATGCTCTCTGTACCTGACTCATCTTTTTTCCCACTAACAATTCTGTTCCCACTTTCATCTAGATAATTGCAGTTTGTGATTTGAGGGAAGAGTTTGCCACCTGATGCTTACTGAAAATTCACCGCATAATATTTAGAGCCTGCTGATGCATCAGGTTTCTTGTCTTCATCTGCTTTTCTGTAGGCTCTGTAGTGTTCATCATTTGCCTCATTCCAACATCCTTACAAAACTAAATAAGCATTCAACCACTACTTATTAGATACTGTACAATACCCCAGGTTCAATATACCAGCCTCATGTGTCAAATTAAGGGTGTTCACATCCAAAGTCATTATTACCTTATAATTGAACACTACAGACAGGTTCAGACAATGTGGAGATCTGAATGAAAGTTCATAAGGTCAATTACAGCTTTCTCAATTCATATTATTTTTGTCATTGCTTTTGTGTAAAAGAATTCCCCCAAATTCATTATGGTAATAATAGACCACAGTAAGAATTTCAATTCAATTCAATTCAGTTCATACATACATAGATGCATTATGAAGTCTGCTTAATCAAATTCTTGAGTATGTGGGTCTTGAACTTGTTCACTACAAGACAGTCAGTTCTGTTCTATTTATTCCTATTAAGCAGACTTCTACATTTGAGCACAGAGCCCTTTATGAAAATGTATACCACGAGAATATGAAGTATAACATAAACACATTAAATCTCTTTTTTTCTCAATGTGTTGCAGGATATTATTTTTCAGTTGCTTAGTGAATACTAGAAATAGACACCCTTTTTTAAAATTTATATGATGTCTTTTATTCTAAAGTATAATATATTATGGCATATACAGTGCATCCGGAAAGTATTCATAGCGCATCACTTTTTCCACATTTTGTTATGTTACAGCCTTTTTCCAAAATGGATTAAATTCATTTTTTTCTTCAGAATTCTACACACAACATCCCATAATGACAATGTGGAAAAGGTTTACTTGAGGTTTTTGAAAATTTATTAAAAATAAAAAAAATTGAGAAAGCACATGTACATAAGTATTCACAGGCTTTGCCATGAAGCTCAAAATCCATCATCCATAAGTGGAAGAAGTTCGAAACCACCAGGACTCTCCCTAGAGGTGGCCGGCAATCTAAACTGAGCGATCGGGGGAGAAAGGCCTTAGTCAGGGAGGTGACCAAGAACCCGATGGTCACTCTGTCAGAGTTCCAGAGGTCCTCTGTGGAGAAAGGAGAACCTTCCAGAAGGACAACCATCTCTGCAGCAACCCACCAATCAGGCCTATATGGTAGAGTGGCCAGACGGAAGCCACTCCTTAGTAAAAGGCACATGGCAGCCCACCTGGAGTTTGCCAAAAGGCACCTGAAGGACTCTCAGACCATGAGAAACAAAATTATTTGGTCTGATGAGACAAAGATCGAACTCTTTGGTGTGAATGCCAGGCGTCACTTTTGGAGGAAACCCGGCACCGCTCATCACCAGGACAATACCATCCCTACAGTGAAGCATGGTGGTGGCAGCATCATGCTGTGGGGATATTCTTCAGCGGCAGGAACTGAGAGACTAGTCAGGATAAAGAGAAAGATGACTGTAGCAATGTACAGAGACATCCTGGATGAAAGCCTGCTCCAGAGCGCTCTTGACTTCAGACTGGGACGACGGTTCATCTTTCAGCAGGACAACGACCCTAAGCACACAGCCAAGATATCAAAGGAGTGGCTTCAGGACAACTCTGTGAATTTTCTTGAGTGGCCCCGCCAGAGCCCAGACTTGAATCTGATTGAACATCTCTGGAGAGATCTTAAAATGGCTGTGCACCGACGCTTCCCATCCAACCTGATGGAGCTTGGGAGGTGCTGCAAAGAGGAATGGGCAAAACTGGCCAAGGATAGGTGTGACAAGCTTGTGGCATCATATTCAAAAAGACTTGAGGCTGTAATTGCTGCCAAAGGTTCATCGACAAAGTATTGGGCAAAGGCTGTGAATACTTATGTACATGTGATTTCTCAGTTTTTTTATATTTAATAAATTTGCAAAAACCTCAAGTAAACTTTTTTCACGTAGTAATTATGGAGTGTTGTGTGTAGAATTCTGAGGAAAAAAATGAATTGAATCCATTTTGGAATAAGGCTGTAACATAACAAAATGTGGAAAAAGTGATGCGCTGTGAATACTTTCCAGATGCACTGTATATGGTTTTTTAGATAATAGCACATTAGATTAGATTAGATTAGATAAACTTTATTAATTCCAAGAGGAAATTCAGCAGCAGAAGAAACATAAAAAAATAGTCAATAGTATAGCCAATAGTCAATCAATTAATCAACTGATAAATAAATAAATATACATTGTGCAGCTTTTTCAAAATGAAATTAATGAGTACATAGGGAATTGAATTACCTGATAGCAGTGGGCAGAAAAAAACCCAGTTCAGCTTCTTAGCACCCCATGTTGGAATGAGCATGTGGCTAAAGGTTCTCCAAGAGAATGTCCTGGAGGGGATGGAGAGGATTCTTAATGATGGCATTCAATTTTGCCCCCATCATTGTTTCCACAACAGCTTCAAGTGTGCTCAGGGTTTGCCCTGTGATGGAGCAGGCTTCTTGGCCTGCCAGAAGTCCACCACCACCTCTTTTGTCTTGCTGATGTTGAGTTGCAGGCGGTTCGCCCAGCACCACAAGGTGAAGTACTCTGACTTGTCTCCATTATTAATGCAGCCTATGATGAAGGAGTCATCTGAAAATTTCTTTAGATGACAAGAACTGATATTATGCTGTAATTCTGTTGTGTAAAAGGTGAAAAGGAAGAGAGACAGGACAGTTCCCTGAAGTGCTCTAGTATTACAAACTACAATTTGTGACATAAAGTCCCTCATTCTCACAAACTGCTGCCTGTTGGTCAGGTAGTCCATGAGCCAGGAGATTGTGAGAGCATCAAGATTCAAAGCCTTGAGATTTATCCTCAGTTGATGAGGCAGAAAGGAGTTAAAAAGCACTGGGCAAGTCAAAGAACATTATCCTGACTGGTATCAGCTTTGTCCAAGTGGGAGTAGGCACTGTGGAGAATGTAGATAAGAGCATCCTCCACACCTCTTCGTTTCTGATAGGTGAACAGCAGAGGTTCCAGATGTTCTAAAACCAGGGGTCAAAGCTGATTTAGCACCAGCCTCTCAAAGGTCTTCATGATGTATGATGTCAGAGCATCTGGTCTGAAGTCCTTGGGTTCACTGGAATGCCATTTTGTTGGTTCTGGGACCATAAAGGATTTTTTCTACAGCTTAGAAACCTTCTTCAGATTCAGGAAAAGGGAGAACTCATCTGCTCTCAATCTGATTTCTACAGCCAATGTACTGCGATAATATCCTGGTTTGAAAAATCACACTTGATGTCCTAACATTAAATTAGTTTAGTTAATAATCAACATGTAGTATTTGTCTAGTGGGTTGAGTTTCTGGCTTAACTGCATGTATTTTTACCTTCAAAAATTGTAACTTTGCCACATCTTAAGAAATGAAAATACATCCACGTAAAGACATATTTAATTAAAAGACCAGGAAGGAGCAACATTTTCTATTTTCATGCCATTATCATAGAATAGAATAGAAGGAGCATTTGGAGCCAGAGTTTAACCTGCAACACGTTCACTGTGAAAATCTTACAGAATTAGAGTTCTGTGACAGGCATGTACTGTCCAGTTTTTGTGCGCAGCATTACATCTCCAGGACAGCAGTTGGTAGTAGTGACCATACAGCACTTTTAGACCCAACAATTAACTTAATTAAGACACCACCATAAAAGACTTCTCTTGTTTGTTATGTGTGTTCTGCAGCATACCAAGCAGAGCTTATTCCTACAGAAACACAATGGTCATGGTGCAAAAAAAGAAAATGTATAAGTGTAATTAAGTATGGCCCTTACCTGCAATATATAGAGGAAAAGCAGTTTGGATTGTGGTGCATTCCTTTATAAGTTAGTTAGTGACCTGTACTACATCTTAAAGTAAAGTCATTATATATAATTTCTATATTTTTTGAGAATAGCCTGGAACCCTTAACTGGAAATGATCTTTGTTATTATTTCAAAATATTACAAATGAAACTGTTTACAGGTCTGTGACATTAATCTTTACAACATTTTCAGGCCAATTTTAACCTATTTACGTTTTTTTGTTTGAAATCAGTAAATTAACCCTAAATTTCATCTGTTCAGAATTAAACTTTGTGATATTTGCCCCTAATGAAATAAAGTTAAACATTCCATAATTTTCACAGCTTCTAAAAATGTTTTTACCTTGCCATATCTCGTAACATGGAGGAGCCATATAATAAAGGGCAGACCAGGTTCTTTTTACTCAGGAGATTGCAATCCTTTAATGTGTGTAATGACATTCTTAACATCTTCTGTAACTCTCTGATTTTCTATGCTATGCTGTGCTGGGCTGGTAAGATCACTTCAAGACAGGCCCACCGAATCAACAAGCTAATTAATAGGGTGGGCTCAGTTATAGGACACACTCTAAATCCCCTGGAGGTAGTAGCAAAGGAGAGAATTGAAACAAAACCGAGTGCCATTATGAACAAAGCTACACATCCGCTCTCTGACTCACTAACACTAAGGACTTTCAGCCAACAAATTATTCTGCTGAAGTACATCAAGAAATGCTGGGGGGGTTGGGTGGGGGTTCTTTATACCTTAAGCAATACATATGCAGAATGCCTCCCTGCAACTGTGACAGCCAAGTTAGGAGTTTTCTTTCTTTTTAGTCATTCCAGTGTATTTGAGAGGGGCTTGTTGTTTATAAATGTATTTGTTTATTTATTGAGCTTCTGTAAAAAGCCAAATTTCCCCCCTGGGGACAAATAAAGTTATTTCTTTCTTTCTTTCTTTGGGTCAGTTTTGACCCAGAATTGACTTTAATGGGTTTTTGAAAGTTTGTTCACAACCTGTAAAAATATCCAAAATGCAACATAAATGAGGCTTTTAATAAAGTGCCTTAAGTTTGCAAAAGAGGTCACGTCAAATTTTTGTACAGTTTCTATACATTTTGACCTACTATATATTTCTGCGTTTCTTAAGATTCTATAAAGGCTACATTTCCCTTTGCGACAAATAAAGTACTGTACTCTTTATTTGTCTAGGCATTTATGTGTCTATCTTGTATCTCTGTATCTGTCTACATATCTATATATCTCTCTACTACATCTGCTTTAGTGGATTTTGCTCTCTTTTTTTAGTGCTTTTAGGGTAAATTTGTTTATATCTTATAAAAGCATCCTAAATGTCATCCATTCTAAAACTTCATCACTGCTAAAAAAATCACTACTACAGGTTAAGATGGTCTTTAAATACAAAAACAGTTCAGTATGTCCAGAGTGCTAAAAAAGGGATGTCAGAGTCGGGCCAAAAAGACCCAGAAGGCACAGCATTGAGTCAGTATGTTGTGAGGGTTAAACTGTGTGTTGTATAATATCCTATTTGAGCTTCTGCTATTTATACTTATGACAGCTTGCACTTCAATCATCAGGTCATGTTCAAACTTAGTATTATTATTATTATTATTATTATTATTATTATTAAAATACATTTGCTTTAATTTAATTGGTGATTGTAAACTGAGAGTGTGAGTAAGTTTGTAAATGGGCTTTGGGATTGACTAATGTTCAGTCCAGGGTTTGTTCTTGCCTCGTACCTAATGCTGCCAAGATAGAATTCGGCCTCCTTAACCTTTAAGCAGGCATGAGAAAATTATGTTAGGTTTCCTTAAATCTGTAAAATGTCAAGGGCTGCTAATTGAAATTTAAAATCCCTTCAATATGCTGGCATATTAAAATATTGCAGGGATGGCCACTCACCTTGAATGAACTATTTATTTTTTTCTTTACCTCCAATACATGCCTTTATTATTCTTTTACTCTATTAACTTTCATTATTTGCTATTTTCTATATGCTCCTTTTGTTTATTACTATGATTTTGTCACCTTTTTCTTTTATTTCTGTCTACTTCGTAGACAGTTTTGCTCGAAGGCTACATTTCTCTTTATTTTTGAGCGACATTTGCTTTATATTTTAAATGTGTTCATTTTTATTCTTCTAAATAATTGTGCACTTTTCATTTATGTTTACATTAATTGGATTTTCTCCTTTTTGTTCATAATTTTATTTTACTTTAAAATTTTCTTTTGAAATTGTTTACACATTTGTTTTGATTTTCCTTATATTTACTTCCTTCATTGTGGCATACTGTACAAACAATTGTTTTGCCTTCCTTATATTAAATGTTCTTATTATCTTTGAAGTTTGGTAATTCATTTTTACGTATACCTTACATTTTAAATTTATTTTTAAGGACTTATCAGTGTGTTGTTTTTTCTGTACTCATTTCCTGATTATCCTTACTTGGCATGTAAACTTTGTGAGAGGCAGCTTTCTATTTTGAGTTGACAGGCTGCAGTTCAGGTACCTCATAAGATCCTGTGGAAGACAAATCCTGTTTTGATCTGTTCAGTAACTCTGAAGATTTGAAATGACCATTCTGTCAAACTGAAGGACTTCCATTAGGATGGCCCTTTTCTTTCTGATAGTGTGGTAATTTTCCTGAGAACCTTTAAACTAGGTTGGGAAAAAATCAAGACCATTCTGAAAGCAATAACTGCTAATTTGAAATTACATTTTTAAATTTCAATGATTGATTTTTTTTTTTTTCATCTGAGATATCTGCCCATAAGCATACCTCATTCTGAGGTAAACAATTTTTTTTAAGTTAAATCTTAAACTGTGGAGAATGGATTGAAAATTTGGCTGGTCTATTTGCTAATCTACTTCCATGTAAAAGGAAGTTTGGTGATGGGGTCAGATACTGGTTCTATGATGTTCAAAGCCTTGATAAATGTTGATTTTAGCATTGTGTCTGTATGTGTGTCTGGGTATGTGTGTGTGTGTATGATTAAAATTGATTTTCAAGTTGTAAAATTACAATTTTAGTAGTAAAATGATGTACATTTTTTGCTGTGTTTGGAGCTCCTGGATAATTACACCCCAGCAAAGACAGATCATTTTAGAACAAGTGGTTTTTGAGATATCCACCTTGAACACCGAAACTTGTGTACAAGAACAACTTCTGAAGAAACAAGTTGCATCATATTTGTCTTGTTACAGGAACCAGGCCTATGGCTTTTGGTCCAGTTTGGTCCAAAATGGGGACATATATCCCCATATCCTTCAAAAACCGTTTGACCTATGTCTGATGATAACTGCCATAGAAATTGTTCAATTTAACTGTGATTTTTGCAGTCTGCTCCATTTAGTAGACATTGCTTTTCAAAAATTTTTGTCCAAGTAGTTTTTGAGACATGGAATTTATTTAACTATACCTAGACTCACACATTGAGGCAACTGAGGTTAGGTCAGGTCAGGTTGGGGAGCATGCACTGGTACAGTGTGTTGTTGTACCCACCAGACAACAAAACAGCTCAGGATCCTGGTTGGCAAACCCCCCTGGTCCAGCCCCTTGGGTCCTCCACAATGTGGATCCTGTGAGTCGGATCACCCCTCAGGGAATCGCATCACATGGCCATAATGCTGTAACTGACGCTCCCTCACAATACAGGTAATGTGCCTCATTTGGGACTCCATGAGCAACCGTTCATTCGACACAGAGTGAAACCAGCGATATCCAGGGAATCTCCAAACAAACGCAGTACCAAAGGAGCAGTCTTCATCCCAAGTCACTGAATAACATCCATGTCTCGGAACCATATAGCAAGACAGGAAGCACCAAGACTCTAAAGATTTGGACATTCGTTCTTTTGGAAATATATTGGGTGTGCCACACACCCCTTTCCAGTGACCTCATGACCCCCCATGCTCTCCCAATCCATCTACTGACTTCATCAGAAGAGTCACCAGAAACATAATTGTCACTGCCAAGGTAAGTAAACCTCTCAACAAGGTCAACACTCTCTCCGCAGACAGACACACTGCTGATGGCTGTGCCTAGGAGGTCATTAAAGGTTTGGATCTTGGTTTTTATCCAGGACACTCACAAGCCCAGACTCTCAGACTCCTCATTCAGTCTCTCGAGAGCCCCGATTAGAGCCTCCATTGACTCCACGAAGATCACAGCATCATCAGCAAAGTCAAAATCAGTGAATTTCGGACCATGCACCTATGATCTTGCAGCTTAAATTACTAAGCCCCATACACTCACCCCGCAGATGGCGCCTCAATCCGCTTCTATTAGCTGACGAGAATTGTACTGAATTTATATCCAAACAAATCAAATTCTTTCTAGAGACAAATACATCCCCCGAGATCTCTGCAGGAATACTCTGGGAAACTCTTAAGGCCTTCTTAAGAGGACAGATTATCTCATATCTTTCCCACAGAAATAAATCCGAAGCGAAGAAAGTAGCAGAGATAAAAAGCGAAATTACTAAAATAGATGAAGAACACGCCAGACTACCAAGCGAGACTCTACATAGGAGGAGGCAGGCTCTACATTCAGAATTAAACCTCTTGACAACTAAAGAAACTGAACAACTAATTTACAAATCCAGACATCATTACTATGAACATGGAGAGAAAGCTAATAAGCTTTTAGCAACAAATTCACAAGCAAGAAGTACGCAACACAATCTCGGTAATCACTAACACGAACGGAGATAAAATCATCAAACACAAAAATATAATGCACACTTTCAGAGACTACTATAAATCCCTATATACTACTGAGTTTAAAGAAGACAATATACAATCTAATGCATTTCTGGATACATTACAGATACCACAAATAGACGCTTTTAGTGTGGAGGAACTTGATAAACCTCTGGCATTATCAGAATTACTAGATGCTATAAAGTCACTCCAAGGTGGAAAAGCAGCAGGCCCTGATGGCTACCCTGCAGAGTTTTACAAGAAATTCTCCGCTCAGCTAGCTCCCTCCTATTAGCAACATTTACAGAAGCCAGAGATAACCAATCTCTTCCACAAACCTTTCGCCAAGCACTAATCACTGTCTTTCCAAAACAAAATAAGGACTTATTACAATGTGCATCATACAGACCAATTTCACTTCTGAATAACGACGTTAAAATACTCTCTAAAATCATAGCTAGAAGGATGGAGAAAGTGCTCCCTCGTAATATCACAAGACCAAACTGGATTTATTAGGGGCCGACACTTATCTTCAAATCTTCGACGCCTGTTTAATGTAATATACTCACCAACTAAATCAAACACCCCAGAAATATTATTATCATTGGATGCAGAAAAAGCATTCGACATGATTGAATGGAAATACCTTTTACTATATTGGAGAAGTTTGGGTTTGGCCCAACATTTGTGCATGGATTAAATTACTGTATACTAACCCAGAAGCTTCAGTTTGCATCAATAACATTTGCTCAGACTACTTTAAACTAGAACGTGGCACTAGACAAGGATGCCCTTGTCACCGCTGTTGTTTGCATTGCCATTGAACCACTGGCAATACATTGTCGAAATACTGATCAGATAAAGGGGATTAGCAGAGAAGGACTGGAACAGAAAATCTCATTATATGCAGATGACATGGTACTGTATATTCGGACCCAGAAAATTCTGTGCCTGCAGTCTTAGCAGCACTCACAGAATTTCAAAAGATCTCTGGTCTCAGAATTAATCTGAATAAAAGTGTACTCTTTCCAGTGAATTCTCAAGCATATAATATTAGATTAGACACCCTACCTTTTATCATTGCAGAACAGTTTAAATACCTAGGGGTAAACATCACAAGTAAACATAAAGCTCTTTATCAACAAAATTTTGCGTCTGCATGGAAAAAATTAAACAAGACTTGCATAGATGGTCAACCCTTCATCTCACACTAGCTGGAAGAATTAACACTGTTAAGATGAATATTCTTCCTAAGCTCCTTTTTATTTCAAAACATCCCAATATACATTAATAAATCATTCTTTAAGCAATTAGATTCAACAATAACCTCATTTATTTGGAATTCAAAACATCCACGCATCAAAAGAGCGACCCTACAAAGACAAAAGGCAGAAGGCGCATGGCTCTACCTAACTTCCAGTTTTATTACTGGGCAGCAAATATACAGGCGATAAGAACCTGGACACAAATAGAAGAACATACACAGGCTTGGACCGCAATAGAAGTAAAATCCTGCAGTACTTCTTTGTATTCCTTGCTCTGTGCTCCAATAAACACACGTTATCGGCAATACACTAATAACCCAATTGTGCTCCACTCACTTAGAATCTGGAACCAATGTAGAAAGCATTTTAAGACGGAGAAGCTTCTATCTGTGGCACCCTGCAAGAGAACCACCTCTTTCAACCTCACAAACATATGCAGTTTTAATATCTGGAAAAATTTGGAATTAACTTGCTTAGAGATCTTTATATAGACAACGTCTTTGCATCCTATGAACAATTACATTCCAAATTTAACATTCCAGCTACACATTTCTTTCACTATCTTCAAATCAGGAACTTTGTTAAACAGAACCTTCCAGATTTTCCTCATCTTGCACCCTCATCCATGCTGGAAAAATATTGCTCAATCTCAAGGATTAGACTCCATCTCTACAATATATAAAATCATTTTACAATCCCTTCCTTTCAAAGATCCAAGAGGACACTGGGAAAAGATCTCTCAATTAATATATCAGAAAAGGAGTGGAAAGTAGCAATGCAGAGAATTCACTCGAGCTCCATATGCAAAGCATACAATTATACAACTTAAAATTATATATCGAGCACATCTGTCTCGACTAAAACTCCCCAAAATGTTTCCAGGGCATGATCCAACCTGCGAACGTTGCAACCAAGTCCCAGCCTCACTGGGTCACATGTTCTGGGCCTGCACCAAATTAACATTATTCTGGACAAAAATTTTAATTACCTCTCAGACAGCCTTGGACTCACAATCCCTCCTAACCCATTAACAGCTGTGTTTGGGGTTCTTCCAGAGGGGCTTAAAGTGGAGAAGGACAAACAAATTGTGATTGCATTCACTACACTGTTGGCACGCAGACTTATTCTGATAAACTGGAAGAACCCAAACTCTCCTCTTTTAAGTCAGTGGGAAACTGATGTGTTATATTATTTGAAATTGGAAAAATCAAGTACTCAGTTAGAGGATCTGTACAGACCTTTTTCAAAACATGGCAGGATCTAATCAGTAATATTTTAAAATAGGTTTATAAAGCACAGAGAATTTGTAATTTAGTTATGTTTACAAGCCTTAAATTTTATGCCGTTTGGCTTGCTCTCTCTCTCAGGGGTGGGGATCGATCTGTTCTTAACTCAATTCTTCTTTTTGTAAAAACTTGATTGCTTTGTATGGATTGTAATAAAATTAATAAAAAAAAAAAAATCAGTGAATCTCTCTTCACCAACAGATGCATCACAGCTGTGTCACTATTTTGAATGAACATAAATACTCCTACAGTCTTTAACTTGTGCTGTCATTACACTGTGCTCACAGCTCAACAGGAGCTCATAGTGGCCTTTAGCAGAAGGTTCATGTTTCCATATGGTCAGCAGTCCATTTGTTACCTGTGACACGCCAACACTTTGCTGATATTGATAGTGAGAGAGGAGTATTAAACAATGAATGAGTTAAACTTTAAAATTCACACCACCTGTAGGCAATATTCTAACCAATGGTTTATTAGCATGAGAGGTCCCATTGTATATTGTAAATGGTAGAGAACATGGAGCCTAACAAACATAAAGAACATACCTTTATGTGTCTCTCCTGCCTCAATCTATAGCGCATAGTCTTCTGGTCAGCATGGCAGCTCATCCACCCTGCTAATCATTTTATATAGTAAATAGTAAAGTTCACCATAAAAATATACAATCCAAATTTAGACAGCTATTAAAGTACTAATTTTGGATCTGTGTTCCTTAATTGTATTTAATATAACTGCTAATTGCAAATGCTCAAACACCAACAATGCTCTTTAGCATTAAAGGCATATTATTATTAATATATCTATGTTACAGATCCCCAAGTTTTGTGATAAGGAGTAACTTTGACCCCTTGCATCCCATTAGGGGGTGAAACACTGGGCTCTCTTGATGTGTCATCCACAACTTCAAGTCCTTCTGGTTATTTTTGCTGGAGGCACCTATTGGTTTAGTCTTATCATAAGGGTGTACGTTTCTGCACAAAGTATTTTCTAAAACCAGCCTAAAGAAAAAGCTATTTCCAATCTAGAAGGCCAAAACAAGGAGGGAACCACAAAGAGCTCGATGTCTTACATAGTGAGATAAGTCAAATGTTATATAATATGTGAGTAATTTCTTCTGCCATCCATCCATTATCCAACTCGCATACCAGTCATTTCCAAACATTCATAAGTAATTCTTTTAAACATATTTTTAAATTTTACGATTCTGTTGTGGTTAAAATTCCATGTTTCCTAATCTCTCTCCACTGTGATGGACTAATACACTGTGCTGCGCTCTTCCTGCCTTGTGCCTTGTGCCACTGAGATAGGCACCAGCCTATCCTAACTCTGAACTAGATTAAATAGGTTTGAGAAGGAATGAATGTTTAAAGTTGGTTAGGTATATGCACAGGTTCTTTCTGGTTTCTTTTGATGCAGCATTAGTATTATTATTATTATTTTTTTTTTGTTACTATTTTTATTATACAACTAATTTTCTGTATTCAAGATTACATTTTTTCCCCTGATCTGGGAATTCTCCTGACCCTGGGATTGGTTAAATTAGTCATTACATGGACTCTCACTTGGTCTAGACTTTAGTTTATGCCTTGTACTTAGTGCTGTTGGGATAACCTCTGGCTTCCATAACTTTCAGATGGGTTACACAGATTTGAAATGTTATGTTAATCAACCATGTACGAGTAAGAGTGGAAGGACATGATTTTTTTATGGGTTACTTGAAAAACCGGAGTCCTGTCCAGGTCCTGTTCTTCTTTTGCACACTTCTGGAACAGACAGGGAACTGATTAGACATTTTTTCAAAATAAATAAATGCATGTATGCATTAATGAATTAATAATAATAATAATAATATATTTATATAGCCCCTTTCCCATGAATGAATGAACAAATGAACAATTTCATGTCAATCAGTCAATATTTTACTGGTAATCATCTAAATAAATGGTAATATCTGTTGTATTAGACAATGGAAATTAAACATCTGCTTTTGCATTATTCTCTATATCACTTCCTCTACATCGTAATGCACAAATCCTTTCTTTCTCCAGGAAATCCACCTTTACTTTGCAATGCTAACTATTTTTGGATGCTGACATGCTGAGTCCCAGATGGTTAATTCAGTTTTGGAATATCCTGAATGGGGTGCTTTGCCATAACAGGTTAAAAAAGCAGTGACCACCTTTTTCAGTATATTATCATTTGCAAGGCTTTAATTGGAGTAATGCATTTTTAGAGCTTTGGTCGGGGCAAACCTGCCATCCTCAACAAACAGATTGTACACACTGGATATAAAAGTAGGCAAAGAAGTGAACTTTGGACTATAAAGGTGTTGACTCAGTATTTGCTGACTCACTTGTCTTAATTGTATAATATATACTGCTCAAAAGAATTAAAGGAACACTTTTTAATCAGAGTATAGCATAAAGTCAATGGAACTTATGGGATATTAATCTGGTCAGTTAAGTAGCAGATGGGGTTGTTAATCAGTTTCAGCTGCTGTGGTGTTAATGAAATTAACAACAGATGCACTAGAGGGGCAACAATGAGATGACCCCCAAAACAGGAATGGTTTAACAGGTGGAGGCCACTGACATTTTTCCCTCCTCATCTTTTCTGACTGTTTCTTCACTAGTTTTGCATTTGGCTACAGTCAGTGTCACTACTGGTAGCATGAGGCGATACCTGGACCCTACAGAGGTTGCACAGGTAGTCCAACTTCTCCATCAATATGTGTCATTGCCAGAAGGTTTGCTGTGTCTCCCTGCACAGTCTCAAGGGCATGGAGGAGATTCTAGGAGACAAGCAGTTACTCTAGGAGAGCTGGAGAGGGCCATAGAAGGTCCATAACCCATCAGCAGGACCAGTATCTGCTCCTTTGGGCAAGGAGGAACAGGATGAGCACTGCCAGAGCCCTACAAAATGACCTCCAGCAGGCCACTGGTGTGAATGTCTCTGACCAAACAACCAGAAAGACTTCATGAGGGTGACCCAAGGGCCCCATGTCCTCTAATGGGCCCTGAGCTCACTGCCCAGCAGCATGCAGCTCGATTGGCATTCGCCATAGAATACCAGAATTGGCAGATGCACCACTGATGCCCTGTGCTTTTTACAGATGAGAGCAGGTTCACCCTGAGCACGTGACAGAAGTGAAAGGGTTTGGAGAAGCCATGGAGAACATTATGCTGCCTGTAACATCATTCAGCATGAGCAGTTTGGTGGTGGGTTAATGATTGTCTGGGGAGGCATATCCATGGAGGTCACACAGACCGCTACAGGCTTGACAAAGGCACCTTGGCTGCCATTAGGTATCAGGATGAAATCCTTGGACCCATTGTCAGACCCTATGCTGGTACAGTGGCTCCTGGTGCACGACAATTCCTGGCCTCATGTGGTGAGAGTATGCAGGCAGTTCCTGGAGGATGAAGGAATTGATACCATTGACTGGCCACCACACTTTCCTGACCTAAATCCAATAGAACACCTCTGGGACATTATGTTTTGGTCCATCCAATGCCACCAGGTTGCACCTCAGACTGTCCAAGAGCTCAGTGATGCCCTGGTCCAGATCTGGGAGGAGATCCCCCACAACACCATCTGTCATCTCATTAGAAGCATGCACCGTTGTTGTCAGGCATGTATACAAGAACACAGGGGCCATACAAAGTGCTGCGTACAATTCTGAGTTGCTGCAATTAAATTTTGGCAAAATGGACTAGCCTGCCACATAATTTTTTCACTCTGATTTTTGGGGCGTCTTTGAATTCAGGGGCTCTGTAGGTTGATCATTTTCATTTCCATCAAGCGATGTGGCATCCTTTCGTTCCTAACACATTACCCAGTCTATATCAGTATAGATATCCAGGAGGATTTCTTTTTCCCATTGAGATCTGATGTGTTTTCAAAGTGTTCCTTTAATTTTTGAGCAGTTTATATATATATATATATATATATATATATATATATATATATATATATATATATATATATATATAAGTAATTGCGCCATAGTTCTGTACTTGTAAAATGTATTGGAATGGTGGTCTCTGTTGAAAGGTAATCTGTAGAAGAATGGTTGTTTGGGTTAACAGGAAGAAAATTAAAAGTCATCTGTATTTAAATATGAATAATACAAGTAGACATTACAATGGCTTTTTCTCAATATTGCACTTGAAACAATTAGTTATTAATTATCATTGTTAATGTATACCAATAATGTATAGTATTTACAGTCAAAGTATTTGGCATAAGAGCCTCAATTTTTAATACAAACAGGGACCCTCCTCAAGCACACCACCTGTCTGCAGCTCCTTGGCTTTGTGCCGTCGTCTACTTGGCTTCCAGATGACAGATGAGCTGTGAACTTCCTCTGCTATAGGAAATTGTGCTCTAAAAAATTCACACCACCTTCAGTTTGGTATCAGTCTAAAAATAAAGAATCTAAATATCTAAAATAAGAATTGGGGCAAAATGTCATGTTGTGGAGTAAACACTTGTCAGAGTGCATCCCTCTTGCGTGTGTGTGTGTCCTGGTCCTCTCTTCATGTGCCTTGATCAGGTGGAAGATAAACAGGAAAGATCGATATCAGGAAGCATGCAAACTGGAAAACTGATGCGGCACCTTTGAAAACTGAACCCATTGTTGAACTCTTATTAGATATTACCTCTTGAAAGGTCGTTGTAGTATATTGAGGATGTTCAATAAATATCTGTAGCTGAAGAGGATCTGAGGAAAGGATAAGCAGTTTATCACATCATGTTTTGTACCTTGCATTGCTTTGCTATGCAGAAGATATTCTACATTTGTAGCATGTCATGTGCTGAAACAAACATATGGAATTTCCAGATTTTTTAAAATTTTATTATTAAGTAAAGAAAGGAGAAATGAAATACTTAAAAGAATTCAAAAAAATGAACTCAATATAATATCTGTTTAGCCAGTAGTATTTTATATGTGTTATGACTTTATCCAAACAGGGTTTCCATTTCAATCCCTGTCATGAAATCTGTGAGATCTATTAGTGCTCATCCACCTTAATAAAAGAACAAGCATCTGTGTGTGTGTGCATATTTGTGTCCGACCTGTTGTTACATCTCTGTTATATGCCATTTAGCACGTGATTTATAAAAGAAGGGATAATGTTTGTGATGTGCCATCTGTTAGAATGAAAGATGGTGAATATGTTGCATTCTGTGTTGACTGCTTAGATTTCAACTTGTTTTAGATGGCTAACACAGCTAGTTTAATAGAAAAAATACAGGTAATATGTACAGTACAGACATATCTCATTATTGATGGATTTTTCTTTATTTTTGGAATGCTTTACATTGCAAAGAAAAAAAAACTAATGAAAAAGATCACATGGAATTATGCAGAGCACAAAAATGTTCTGAATAAATCAAAATTATCTTATATTTTGGATTCTTCAAATTGCCTCAAATTACCTTAATGAAAGCTGTGCACAACCACAATCTATAAATCATTCTTATCTGTCTGTGCACCTCATTGAGGTTTAATTAGTAGAGCTCCCATCTTTACTGACATATTTAACCAATCCCAGGTGTTTTAACAATGTAGGAAGAGGATAAATACCTCAGCTGGCATCACTCCATTTTTTTGCTTTCATGGTACACCATAATATGGCAGTAAAGCATTGAATTAATTAATTAATCAGGCAATCATTAATTTAGGAAAAGAAGGTCAATCAATCCAAAAAACTGCAATTGTTCTGCACTCATCTCCATTTTGCATCACAAAAACCATCAAGTGTTTTGATGCAACCAGCTCTGTTGAAGAGCGACAAATGACTGGAAGACCAAAGGTTTCGTCTGCTTCCAATGAGAAATTCATCAAAGTCACCAGCCTTAGAGATCAGTGCTTAAGTGAACCCCAGATCAGAGCTTCCCAAACTTCAATCAACAAACACATCTTCACACCCACTGTTCAGAGATGTTTTCATGAGGCAGACCTTTATGGTTGAATTGCTTGCAGGAAGCCACTCCTAAAGGTCATAAATAAGCACAAGTGATATAATAGGGCCAGGCAACACTCGGAATGGGCAATAGACCAGTGGAGATCTGTTTTAAGGTTAGATGTGACTAAATTTCAGATTTTTGGTTCCAACTGCCATGTTTTTGTGAGACACAGAGTTGGAGAACAATTGCGTTGTTGACAATATGAAACATTGGGGAGGAGGTGTGACAGTGTGGGTGTGTTTCGCTGGTGACTACCACATCATACTCTCAGATCTATTCTTTTTTGGGACTTCATTTGTTTTTCAACAAGACAGTGATCCTAATAAGCACATCCACAGGCTGTGTAAAGCTACTTGGAGAAGGAGAAGAAGAAGAAGAGTGATGATATGTTGCCACAAATGACCTCAGTCACCTAACCTAAACCCAATTAGAGATGGTTTGAGATTAATTGAATTGGAAGAGTGAGGAAAAGGCAACCACCAATGGCTTGGCATATGAGGAACTCCTTCAGGAATGTTGGGAAAGCATCTCAGGTGATTTCTTATGGAGGCTGATTGAGACAATGCCAAAAGTGTGCACAGTTGTCTATAAGGTAAAATGGTACAATTTTGAAGAATAGAACATTCATCTGATTGACTTTTTTGTTCTGCTCTGCCTTATTTGGGAGATGCCCTTTTGTTCATATTCCACATAAAAAAGCTCCCTGTCACAGTCTAGTGCGACTCCTATTACCTGTGGCCACTCACACTCACTTCTTTGGTCCATTGGATTGACCACACGGAGGTGATAACCATTAGGGTTTACCAATTGTAGTATACATAAGTATAAGTGGGCCTCTATCAAAGTTATCAATGCATGGCTCAGTAAATTATTTCAAACGAACAGTTTTTTCTACTGAGGTAATAAAAGAATGGGACAGTAGAAATCATATAAGTACATTTAAAATATAATATAAGAGGAAAAAAATGGTAAATGTTTGGCTTCTTTTCAGAAATAAAGGTCAGTACCAGTAACAACTACAAGTTATTGCATGTTAATTAGTATACACAACTCACTGTACTTTATATATGTGATAATAATGACCTTATAAATTGATAAAGTTTCTTAAATGATTAGTCACAACCAGCGGCGTCTCTGGGGTTAGTGTCGCCTAGTGCGGTAACCAAAGCCAGATTAGGATCCTCACAGGCCCTTCGGAGACCTGTGGATTAGAGATCCTTAACAGAGAATTGACCATACTTTTAACAATGCAGTAGGGTAATTCCCACTGTAAATGATGCACAGTCAATATGTGTGGGGGGACAGGGATGTGTCTGGGGAATAGGGGTCTCCCTTGATGATTTCACCCCACAGACACTCGACTATTTGAGATCATTTTAGACAGTCTGATGGTCCACAACTCTCTAATGACACCACTGGTCACAGTGACTTATATGGTTATCTGATTATCCATCCATTATCCAACCCGCTATATCCAAACTACAGGGTCACGGGGGTGTGCTGGAGCCAATCCCAGCCAACAGATTGTGTAAACCTATACATTCTGCTGCTAATGCTAGCAAAAAACAGAATATTTGATTCTGAATGCAATTTTAGTAATAACACCCTAAAATCTCATCTAAATCAACACCAGCCATTACATAAATAATGCACTTTCAGAGGTTTCAGAACACTTTATTAAAAAATAATCACTTTCTTAGTGGACATGTACTATGTCACCTTGAAAGTGGCTAATGTTAGATTGTTAGGCCCCTTTACACCTGGAAATAACGTGTTTTGTGTATGGATTACATCTGGGTACAATTTTCCACCTGCCTATAAAACATGTATCCAATATTCTCACTGCTGCTATGATTGTTTTGAAACAAACATCAGATAGTACATTAAGTGCCGGATGGTAAAACAGACTTTGTTGTTCAGAGTTGGTAATGAGATGATAAGAATGGTTTCCCAAAAGAGATTTCAGAAGGCAAAGATAATCATTAAAATTATGTAATAAATGAACAACTAGGCAAAAACCAAAACTCCAGGTGTAAAAAGTTTTGAAAAGTTAATAGGCAAAACCTAGTGAAAATAACTAAATCATCTGACTCCAATATTTATATAGGCAGGTTATGATGGAATCATAAATTGCATTGTCCATTATCATATAACTAGTAATGGGCATTTCCATTCACTTTACTAATCTGATTCTTTTGACCTACCCATTTATGTAAATCTATTCTTTTGATTTAATTGATTCGTTTGATTCAGAGTCTGGGGTATATGGAAAGTCCTGGGATCCCCTCTGATTGCATCATAAATATATAAATTAATAATTCATGTAATATTTTGATATATATATTTATGTATGTGTATGTGTATCAAAGTCATTTTCTTGATTATTAATATATATATTGTCACACATGTGCGATTAGGAGGCAGTCAAAGAGCCTAAAGGTGAGTGAAACATCGCGAGATAGAGGATTATCACGTGGTACTTACCCAAATCTCTTTTGGTCAACAGAACACCTGAAGAAAAATAGTTCCTCCACTTCCAGGTTCCAAAATGGCCGTGACGACGTCACTTCCGGCCAACCATGATAACGTCACTTCCGGCTCCATCAATCCACCTCACTTCCGTCCAATCATGATGACGCTGTTTCCGGTTCCTGTTTCCAACGTCACTTCCTGCCAAACATTTCCTGTACCATAATCCTGTTCTGTATAAAGCCGCCATTTTTGTCGAAGAAAGTTGTTCACTGTTTTACTTTTGGAAACTCTGAATCATTTACATTCTTTATTGTCTGGACGACAATATATGGGGACGGTCCCCAAAACTTTGTTTTTGTTTGTGCTGTCTTCTTTGGGGAAGAATAAACACCACAATTGGCGTAGTCGGCTAGGATTGTTTTTCGTCTGCTTCATGATGTCGGAGGAACAGGACCTGAATACCATTCTCAACACCATCATGGGCGATCTTCAAACCCTGAAATTACAGATGGGCAAAACAAGGACCCATGAAGCAGAAGCCAACGCTCGTGCTGCTGCTGCAGGAGTACGGACGGAGGTCGCTCGGCCACCTCCTATTGCCATAACTACACTCACGGAGTCGGACGATATAGAAACATATTTTTGATCTTCGAGCATACGCTAAGCGAACGCATGGCCGAGGTCGGAATGGGCGTACCTACTGGCTCCCTACCTGAAGGGAACGGCGCAGAGAGCCTATTATGATCTAACTGAGGAGCAGGCTGCTGATTATGACGCTCTAAAGAAGGAGGTGTTCAAGCGCTACGGCATATCTGCGGAACAGCAGGCGAGAGAATGGAGGGAGTGGCAGTTCGATCCGGAGAGACCGATAAGAACCCAGGGCTTTGAAGCCTGGGGGAAAGTATGTCGCTGGCTACGGCCCGACATTAATAATTCGCACAAGATGGCCGAGCTTATAGCGTGTGAAACCTTTGTGCATGCCCTCCTGACCATATCGCCCAGCAAGTCCGCAAACAAAACTTGAGGACATGGACACCTTAATACAAATCACAGAGCGCCACTGGGCGGCTTGCAAATCAGGGAAATCAGAACGGTTCTCACGTCGAACCCAACAGGCACGTGGGGCAGCTCCTGAGCCCACCCGACAAGCTCCCGAGCCTGCTGTCCGTAACGGGACAGAGGTGCTAATCTTCCCCGCTGTTTCAAGTGTGGGGAGATTGGACATCTGTCCCCCAACTGTTCCTTTGAGCCCATGGATTGCTCATTAGTTAAGGGAGAAGGGTATTGTGCCACTGTGACTAATCCTTTATCTCTTCCATATACAGGTGCAGTTATTATAAATGGCAGGAAGGTAAGAGCAATGTTTGATTCCGGGAGTAACATTTCCATTGTTGCTACCCGTTTCGTTTTACCGCAACAGTGGACTAGAATAAAAACTAGTCTAAAATGTATTCATGGGGATATCCGGTATTATAAAACTGCCAGATGTGTGGTATCGGTAAATCATCACCTTACGAGCATGGCCATGGCTGTATTACCGGATCCCCCTTTTCCAGTTATACTGGGTAGAGACTGGAATAAAATTACCAGCGGTAATAACGTAACTGTACCTAAAAAACATTTAGGCTTAGTAATGGAGAATACTGCTCCGACTGCCTCCACGCCATGTCCCACAGTAGCACGGACCCATACGGGTACCCAATGCGAAGGAATTGATGTCCCATCGACCTCTGCGGGAACTAGTACAGTTAACGAGGGCGTGGTGACTGAAACCACACCCCTTGAGGTCGCACAAGACCCAATACAAGACTTAACTGCCCAATTTCTATTAACACCATCGTCTTTTAAAAGAGAACAATGGAACGATGATTCCTTAAAAAATATTAGGAATGCAATAGTATCTACCGAGGGTTATACAACCCTGGATCCCATGCCACCGATGCCGTTCTTTGTACTTAAAAACAAATTATTATATAGAGTGGCAGAACATGAGGGAGAAGTGCGAGCGCT
Organism: Polypterus senegalus; assembly: GCF_016835505.1. Classification (NCBI taxonomy): domain Eukaryota; kingdom Metazoa; phylum Chordata; class Cladistia; order Polypteriformes; family Polypteridae; genus Polypterus; species Polypterus senegalus. The sequence goes on from NC_053158.1 coordinate 39,678,670, forward strand.
GTTGTTGATTCCACGCACTTTTCGGCGAAAGGTGTGTGAATTAGCACACGCTCACCTTCTAGGAGCCCACTTAGGCTCGAAAAACATTAGAGAGAATAAAACTCCGATTCTATTGGCCGGGAATTAATGAGGAGGTCCGGGGATTTTGCACTTCATGTCCGGAGTGTCAACTTCTCCAGATTCCAAGAAGGACGCGAGCTCCTCTCGTTCCCCTTATTGATATCCCTTTTGAATGAGTCGGTGTTGATCTCGTAGGCCTGGAACCCTCATTAAAAGGCTTTAAATATATTTTGGTGCTAGTAGATTATGCCACTCGCTTTCCAGAAGCTGTTCCGTTGCGCTCAGCTAATACGAAAAACATCGCACGGGAATTAGTAGGGATATTCGCCCGTGTTGGGATCCCCAAAGAGGTTTTAACGGACCAAGGGACTCCTTTCACTTCGGAGACGTTCAGGGAAGTAGCCAAATTACTCCGAATAAAACATCTGAAAACGTCTGTCTATCATCCCCAAACTGACGGGTTGGTGGAGCGTTTAATCAAACTTTAAAACAGATGTTACGCAAGGTAGTTAACGAGGATGGAAGAAACTGGGATCAGTTGCTTCCTCTCGTTTTGTTTGCTTATCGGGAAGTCCCTCAGACCTCCACTGGTTTCTCTCCTTCTGAATTATTATATGGAAGACAACCCAGAGGGCTTTTGGATATGTTAAAAGAAGGATGGGAAGAGGAGGTCCTCCCTACTTCAAATATTCTTGAATATATCGCAATTATGCGATAGATTAGAGAAAATCAGACCTATTCTAAAAGAAAATTTGGAAAAGGCACAAGCAGCGCAGTCCGTTATTATAACCAAACACCACCATTCGAGAATTTGTCCCGGTGATCGTGTAATGGTGCTCGTCCCAACTTCTCATTCCAAGTTGTTAGCACATTGGCAAGGCCCTTATGAAATTAAAGAAAGAAAAGGTCTCGTTGATTATTTGGTTAAACAACCTAATCGGCGACCGACTGAACGAGTGTATCATATTAATTTGCTGAAACCTTGGAAGGACAGGGACCCTGATCCCTCGTCCAATCAGCCTCGTTCTCTTTTTATGTCATGTGCCCACCTTAATTTTGGCCCGATTTGACATTTAAACAACGACAAGATCTCGAGACGGCTATCTTGTCTGTCCCTAAAGTTGTGGACGAGTTACCTGGACGTACTGCGCTGATTGTTCACGACATTATTACTGACCCTGGAGTGATTGTCAGAGAGAAACCTTATAGGCTCCCGGAGGCAAAGAAAGCGGAAGTAGAGTTGGAAATTAGACGAATGCTGGAATTGGGGGTTATTGAGGAGAGCTAAAGCCCTTGGTCTAGTCCAATTGTCTTAGTTTCTAAACCTGATGGGTCGTGGAGGTTCTGTAATGACTTTCGTCGACTTAATCAGGTCTCTAAATTTGATGTGTATTCCATGCCGCGAGTAGATGATTTACTTGATCGGTTAGGGAACGCTTCAATTCCTAACTACTCTTGACATGACCAAAGGGTATTGGCAAATTCCCTTAACGGACTCCGCCAAAGAAAAAAACGCTTTTAGTACTCCCAGTGGACATTGGCAATACAGGGTCCTTCCTTTTGGCTTGCACGGGGCACCAGCTACCTTCCAACGTCTGGTAGACACACTGCTAGGCCCCACAATTCATGTAGTGCTGCCTACCTAGATGATGTTGTCATTTATTCCAGCACGTGGAAGGATCATGTATGGCAGGTTCAAACAATATTCTCCACGCTAGCGTCTGCTGGTCTTCGAATTAATCCGAAGAAATGTTTTTGGGTTAAGAGAAGCCAAATATTTAGGCTACCTAGTAGGAGGGGGTGTTGTTAAACCACAATGTTCTAAAATTGATGCCATTTTGAATTGGCCCCGTCCGATGAATAAGAGGCAAGTTCAAGCATTTTTGGGATTGGCAGGTTACTATCGCGTTTTGTACCGCATTTCTCAGAAATAGCTGCGCCCTTATCTGATTTAACAAGGAAACGCGCACCTTTAAAAGTGGTATGGGACATTTCGGTTGATAAAGCATTCAGTGACTTAAAATTGGCCCTTACTTCAGCACCTGTTTTAAGTTCTCCTGATTTTTCTGTTCCTTTCATCCTCCAGACCGACGATCGCCACAGGTTTGGGTGCCGTGCTGAGCCAATGCGTTGATGGTGCTGAACACCCTGTTATGTACCTGAGCCGGAAACTGCTGGACCGGGAGACCAAGTATGCTGCGGTGGAGCGAGAAGCCTTGGCGATTAAGTGGGCTGTCACGTCTTTGAGGTACTACCTATTGGGGCGTGAGTTTACTCTGGTGACGGATCATGCTGCTTTACAGTGGATGTCCCTTCATCGGGAGTCTAACCCTCGCATCACTAGGTGGTTTTTGGATCTTCAACCTTATCGTTTCAGTGTCATTTATCGTAAGGTTCCTTGCAAGCCAACGCAGATGCTCTCTCGTGTCCACGACCTCTCGGTGCAGGTCGCCCGACCCGATGGGTCTGGGCTGAGGGGGGGGTCATGTCACACATGTGCGATTAGGAGGCAGTCAAAGAGCCTAAAGGTGAGTGAAACATCGCGAGATAGAGGGTTATCACGTGGTACTTACCCAAATCTCTTTTGGTCAACAGAACACCTGAAGAAAAATAGTTCCTCCACTTCCAGGTTCCAAAATGGCGCGCGACGTCACTTCCGGCCAACCATGATGACATCACTTCCGGCTCCATCAATCCACCTCACTTCCGTCCAATCATGATGACGTTGTTTCCGGTTCCTGTTTCCAACGTCACTTCCTGCCAACCATTTCCTGTACCATAATCCTGTTCTGTATAAAGCCGCCATTTTGTCAAAGAAAGTTGTTCACTGTTTTACTTTTGGAAACTCTGAATCATTTACATTCTTTATTGTCTGGACGACAATATATGGGGACGGTCCCCAAAACTTTGTTTTTGTTTGTGCTGTCTTCTTTGGGGAAGAATAAACACGACAATATATATATAGGGTGGTCCAGATCTAATTATGCAATTTTCATAATGCTTATTAAGTTTATTACATAGAAAATCACCCGAAAAATCCCAGACCATCGAGAAGTGTGTGAACTGACGACATGAAGAATCGTCTTTAAGCTGAACTGGAATCGTCCCCACATAAATCAAAGTCATCCAGACGATCTGGATCTGCATAATTAGATCTGGACCACCCTGTATATATATATATATATATATATATATATATATATATATATATATATATATATATATATATATATATATATATTGTGATAGACAGCCAGGAACCCTGCCGGGACTCCTGGAGGAAGGAGGGACCGAGAGACCGCCACCCTCCGTTCAAGTCAGTCTACCTCTCGTCACATGTTAGAGCATACTTTGCCTCCGCTTAGCTAGCGATAGCTGTTTGTGCTTCAGACATTATCATCTACAGATCGTTAAAGAGAAATGTTTGACGTTTTTGAGAGAGAGATCAGAGCTACATGTGTTTTAGAGGGTAGCTCCTGTTTGCCAAAGATATCACGGCCACATGCTTTTCTCGCCACGTGGGGGACGCTCTCCCTTCAGACCTGAACATGATCAGATACAGTGCCAGCGTTTGATGTTGGAGCATATCTACCTTCCACTTGACTAGTATTACATTTTTTATTTTGTATTGATTTTTAAAGTTTGTCCTGTTTCACTACTATGTGGTCAGAGCCGCGGGGGACATCTAGTTAATTATATAGTTAACATGATAATTCATATATGTTTTTGTCATGTTTCTGTACACAAAGTATGATAATACATTTATGATGCATAATTAAAATAAGACGTTTCATTACAGAATCACGAGTGAATAAGAATTGGGCTACTCATAATGATTCAAAGGCCAATAAAATTAATGAGAATCGATAGATTGGTTCTTGAGTGGTGACTCATTCATGAATCAGATTAACAAGAATTGTTAAACGAGTTCTTGGATAGTAATAATAATAATCATTATTTTCTCACTACTCAAAGTGCTTTACTTAGACAGAGAGGAACCACTTCAACCACCACTGATGTGTAGCACCCACATGGATGATCAGACAGCAGCCATTATTCCACCAATACGCTAACCACACATTAGCTATTAGCTGGTAAAGTGGTGAGAGATAGACAATTAGACATAAGGGATGATTAGAGGGCCAGAATGGACAGGGTCCAGTTATTAGGTGGTGAAGTGATGAGAGTTAGCCAATTAGAGATAGATGATACTATCCACTAGCCAATATAGTCAGGACAACAGGATAAACCCTATTCTTTTCAAAAGACCTCGGTTTTACATCTTATCTAAAGGACAACATCATTTTTACAGCCCAGTGTCCCCATTACTATACCGGAGCATTGGGAATCACACACAAAGACCACAGGGTAAGCACACCCTGCTAGCATCCCCAGCACCTCTTCAGCAGCAACCCTAGCTCTTCCTAGTTGGCCTCCCATCCAAGTACTGACCAGGCCCGAGCATGCATTGCTTCAGGTGGATGACATGTTCTGAAGAGCAGGTGGTAAGGCTGGTGACTCAGTCACAAATCAAAAGAATGAGAACCATTAGACTGATTCTCATGTAGTGGTTCATTCGTTAAACAAATGGAAGAGAATCATTAGACTGGTAGTGACTTGTTTATGAATCAAATCAGTTGAGACTCAAGATTCAGGCTGTTCATGCACTTTAAAAATCTACCAGTGTCAGCAAAATAAAAGACGTTGACAAGAGCGTGCAGAACATTCATGCACTTTAACACTCCCATTAAGCTCAGCTGAATTGATTTATTCATGCTCAAGAATCTATTCATGTGATTTACTGAAAAAGTCGTTCAAAAACAAAGAATTGTATGTTAATTGCCCATTACTACACATAACAGGCAGTAGTCATCTTAACCATAAACAACATTGTGGCACCCATGAAAATTTAAGATAATTTCATACTAAAATACAAAAAAGAAAAAAACATTTGTTTTAATTTAATTTGGAATTATACAAATGTATAATTATGTTACCTCTTGCCCTCCTTTTCCACACTAGTGTGACAGTTAAGAGGTCAGTGCAGTTCCTTTCCTGGTATCAGAAATTACAGGATTTTTGTTTGACCTTGGCTGGAGTGCATTATGACTTCCTGGTTTTAACCCTTACCTGTTTATTCACTACTTTTCATCTTCTTCTCCTTCCCATTTAAAATATTACCAACTTCATCAGTACAAAATACACAGAGATTTGTATAAAAATGTTTTATTTTTAAAAGTGGTTGCCATTTGGGTTAGGTGGATTCCAAGGGAACTTCTAGAGCTTCTTAAGATATTGGGCTCAGTTACCTGCAAAGCCATCAGATATCAGAAGTAGAATATCATTAACAAGATAGATGAAAAAGTTCAGTGCAGCCTGTGCTTGACCCCTTTCACATCATGAAGGGATCTTTTTCAGCCCTATTGTAAAGGATAGTCACACTCGTCTCGTCATGCAGAAGCCTCGGGATAGTGATAAATTTGGTAGGATATCCGACTGTAGACAGGATCTTTCAGAAGGTTTCCCATTTTATGTAATCAAAGGCCCTTGTCAGGTCAATGAAAGCTATGTATAGCTTTGCTGCTGTTCCCAGAAATTTTTTATAATTTGCCAAGTTACACATATCATGTGTGTAGTGCCTCGGGATGGTCTGATGTCAGACTTACATTTAAATGAATGCATGAATCAGTCTTTTTCAGGTAACATAGATGCAAGTTGCTTTTGTGTTTGATATAATAAACGCAATATTTAATAAACAACACAATATACATCATTACAATATTATGAAAAAAATGTCAAAGGTGATTCCCAGACGGAAAAAAAATAAAGTTAAAGACACAACTGTATAGCCTTCATCAGGTATGGTCTAACACATATGGGGGGTAAGGAGGGAACAAAGTCAAGGCAGGTGAAAAAAGAAGATGAGAGAAGGTGTGAAAAATCTGCCATTATAGAAGATGAAGTGATTAAAAAATTGGTTGGTGATTAAAACCTGGAGAAATATGTGATTCCAGTCTAAGAATGAGCTTAGCTTCTGTTTTTCTTTGAAAAGTGACTTTGTAGCCCTGTGAAAGAACACAGACAGAGAGATCAGTATGGCTATGATCAAGGGTTTCACAAAAGGCTTTGTAAGGTCTTTGATTTCAAAAGCTCAAACATGCTCCATGAAATGGTCTGTTAGTTGTCTCCTCGTTTCACATATATAGGTAGCTAGACACATTGTACAAGAAATGCAGTAAATAAGATTTTTAGAGTGGCAAGAAGCCTATTGTTTAATATTGAACTTATCCAAATTACCAGATACAAGGGCATTGATGGTGACATATTAGGAAGTGACACAACGGCTCCTGTCACATCTCAAAGTGCCTGGTGAGGAATGCAGCTCTCCTTTGTGATGTAAGCTGAAAACAAGACTTTTGCATAGGTTAGTGGTGGGCGGAAAGAGACATCCGGATAACTGTTGTCTTTGATTGGGGGGAGAGGTTACCCCTAAATAATGATATATTGAAATGTGCTCTGTTAGCAGATATCTGCTGACCTAGATAGAGAGACAGATAGATGTACCATCCCGCTAAATTTCTACTTTTTAAATAAACTTTGCATTCCATATTTATATAGTGGTCAGCAGCGGGTGCTCCAGCTCTCCCAACACACGACACATAGACAGGTTCTGTAAATGACAAGTCTCAATAAACAAACATTTTTTTTATTAGTGAGAAACTCTTCCCCAAGTAAGAGCTTCCCACAACACAGTCACTAACACAAATCATGCACATAACAATGCTTTTCTTCTCCTCATTGTTTTTCTTTCTTCTCTCTCTGTCACTGCCTCCTCCACTCCTCCCAGTAAGCTTCATCTTCATCCTCCTGACACTGGCTCCCCAAGCTGAGGCAGGCAGATCCATTTATGTTACATCCATGAGTAAGTCCGGTGTCCCCAGGGCTTGGCCTGGGAGCACTTCTGGGTAAGGTGGGAGCCCCAGGAAGCAGTGCTCGGTAGTCCCCGCAGCACCTTCTGGCATCATGCACAGAACCCAACAGAGCTGAACCAGATAACTCCTGGGGAGGGTGCCATTTAGCAATCCATGGGAGACAATTCCCTGTGCATGCTGTCTCCTCCTATTCTTCCACCATGACCGCGTCCCAGCCCTACCTGTCTATATATTGTGACAGGCGCCTGGCGTCCATGCCCAGCCAGGATGCCCCTGCACACTGTATTCAGGGGGAGCAGCCCTGGACAGTGCAATACCTCCCCCTGGATGCTAGATGGCCGCCCCCCTGGGCTGGTGTAGTGCCTCGGTTTCCCATAGGGCTCCATGTGAATTGGAGTTGGGGGCAGTCCTGTTGGGTCCCACAGGTGCCGCCGGGGGTGCTGTGTTTGGGACTCCTGAGCCCATGTAGGCAACAGCTTCATCACACCTGGAAGTGCCGCCGGATCTTGGTGATCAAACACCTGGAGCACTTCCGGGTGACCTATAAAAGGGAGCCAGCAACCACCACTCATTGGCCAGAGTCGGGTGGAGGAGAACAGGGTTGCGAGGGAGGAGTGGTGGTGCCAAGGAAGAGAAGAGTGCTTGTGCTGTATTGTACTGGTGTTAGGGACTGTGTTGTGGCTGGGGGGAGTACGGGGAAGACGTGCCCTCCAGCTGAAGAGTAATAAAAAGTCCTTTTATTTTACACGTGCCTCCCGTGTCCAATTTGTGTCGGGTCAAGCGCTATATAGTGCCTTTCACAATATATATATATATATATATATATATATATATATATATATATATATATATATATATATATATTTGTCATTTTAACCTTATACTGATGACATGCAGGTGTACGTATCTATGAGGCATAGTGACACTCCTATTGTATCTTTTGCTTACTGCTCCAATGAAGCACAAAGGAGGATTGTATAAAAGCTATAGGTCTTTAAACTCTGAGAAAAGGGAAGTTCTATTACTAAGTGGAAATCCTGTAGATAGCAGTACCACAAATGCTAAACTTTGACAGTTTAAGCTTTACATTTGCTTAAACTGCTTGTTATTTGTTCTTTTTGACTCAGAACTACATTTTGATATTTTTTTTTTGCTTCACTATGCAAAATTAACTTTCTCCAGTTTAGAGAAATTTCAGAAGCATTTTGGTTTCTTTGTTAATGCTTAAATTGTCTTAAACCATACTACTTCTCTTAGGCAGATCTTAATATTCAGTATCCAAAACAGGATAGAAAGGATGTTAACAACAATTAAATATATAAAGATACAGCTCCACTTGTTTAGTGTCTTCCTTTTTGTTTGAAAATCTACCAATATTTTAGATTTATCCATCCTGAAGACTGACAACAAGTTGTAGTTATTTATTACTTGTTGTAATCTCTGGAGCAGCAGAGATTATATTACCTGTCAACAAGACAAAGCGGTAATACCAAAGCATAGTCATTTTTATTATACATTTATTTAAAGATAAAGAGTTTGGGTCCTCTGCAAGACCCCATTTAATGTCCAAAAAAAAGTTAAATCCAGCAAAATAACAGATTATACAGGTTCAAGATCAATCTGGTTGAAGATCATATAATTTAAGAAATTATACCTCCTGAAGTTACAGAAGTGCCTGATTCAGATGCGTGTTTGAGTGTGAAAGTAGACTTCTGGTCTCTGGTTTCTTAAATGTGGAGGATGGGACTTCCAGGATTATAATGGAACTGACATCATTGTTCTTCCAGAGATTCTGCTTCCACTCTATCGATAGAAAAGGAGAAGGCACCAATAATTGTGTTTCGCCTTTCACCATTCACCATCTTTTGATTCCAATTGAGCCCTGAAGATGCTACCCAAGCACACATATCTGACTCAATATAAACCATTGATTAATCTAGGAAATATTACATCATTATATAAAACGTTGATCAATCTAATCAAAATAAATAGTAAGCTTAACATGCATCAAGGATAAACTGATGAAATAAAATATAAAAGGGAAATGATCAAGCATGACATGATATTAACAGGTGTATTACTAAACAGTGTCAGGGATGCCAGGGGCAACGACCCGGCCGGGATGCCTTGAGGGATCAGAAGAGGGTCTACGCCACCCTGGATCACGTGGGAGCTGCCACCCTGGTTGCTTTGGGGGTCATGAGTAGAGGGCTTGGAAACCCAACCCTGTAGGGACCCATGGTCACCGCCAGGGGGCGCCCCAATGCCTTAGGGACCCTGGACCTCAGCACTTCCGCCACACTAGGAAGTGCTGGGAGGAAGAGGAGCAGGGACACCAGGAGAACTTCCGGGAGAACAGCCGGCACTTCCGCCACACTGGGGCGTGTCCAGGGAGGAATGCCGGGAAACACCTGGAGACCATCCAGGGTGAAATAAAAGGGGCCGTCTCCCTTCATTCGAGGCTGGAGTCGGGTGGAGGCAGGACAAGGCAAGAGAGAGAGAGTGGAGGCGGCCCGAAGAGAAGGCATTGTGTGACCAGGACTGTGTTTGGGGTTTGTGTGCACTAGGACTTTGTAAATAATAGTTGTGGTAAATAAACGTGTGGTGGTGATTAACAACATGTCTGCCTGTCTGTGTCCGGGCCGCGTCCACAACAGTCAACATAGATTCAAATAGGGCAGATTATATTTCACTAATATACTGGAATTCTGTGAGGAGGCAACAAAAGCATACAATAAGAGAGGTTAATATGATATAATTTTTCTGGATTTTCAAAAAGGTTTTAATAAGGTAGCAGATGTTATTAAACTAAAAGAATGCAGCATGTAGACGTGTGCAAAATACACTTAAATACTGAGAACAAAGGCTTACAGACACAGGAGATTTTTCAGAATTAGATGATGCTAAAAGTAGGGATCTCAGTAAGCAGCCCCCCGCCCCCTAAATGTTACATGACCACTAACAGTAACTCACTGAAACCCTGCACCTTTTTGAGAAATATGAACAATTATGATGCAGCTCTCTTATGCACCTGCAAGGCAATTACATTTTTTAGTGAAGCTATTTAGCATTCTTCCCACACTGTCCATCTCTACGTATTAAACATCAAGTTTAAATGCTGATCCTTCTCCTGAGCATCCCAACATGAAAGCTGATTACCCAGATATTTATGATTGAAGCAGTGTTTCTTCCATTGTCCTGGAGTGAAAGATCCTGAACACAAATGGTGTTTGCTACAAAGTGACAGAGTAGAATACAGAGAGACACCAGGTACAGATCTTCTTAAGATAAAGTTTAGATTATCCTATCATGGGTTTTATATAAACTGCAGCATTAGTAAAACAGTTTACTGTGGCAGGATTCAGTAAGGTAAGCTATGCTCTTCGTGCAGTCTTTGTCAGGCGGTAAAAAACCCATGCGTATGAGAAGTGGTGCAAGCTTGAATGTCTTCTGATGGGCAAGTCAACACCTCCTGTATGACAGCTTGCGCAAACCATGTGTGTCTGATTATGTTTCAGATCATTAGGTGGTGTGAAGATGGAAGGATGTCTTGAAACATGGTCAGACATAGTAACATCGAATTTATGAGTTCCAAGAGAAAAACCCAGGCTGAAATGTATTCCCAAATGGTATTAGAGCCTGTGTATTAATCTGAACAAGGTACAGCTAATACCGCCTCTCTCCTGAGGGAGAGAGAAAGCTCTAGTTGGGTTATGTCCATGATGTTCATTGATCTACTTTATTAATGTGAAAACCTAACCATGTGTGCAGATTTTGGAAAATTTGAGTCTCTGCCTAGTAATTTCTCCCCTACACGGGGCTGCACTATAAAATCTGGGGCCTGTAGCCTAGAATGTTTCAAGCTACCTATTTCAACTGTACTCCAGAGTTTATTAACAGCCAAGGCACCTATAAATGTTCCCTGGATGCTTGTCCTTGTAGTTGTCTTTGCTAAACTTTGTCTTATTAATGGAGAAGCCCAAGCTCTGTGTTCTCATGTTCTGCAGTATCCTTCTGTCAGCACACAGAAGTGCCTCCACCTCTTAACAGTAGCTCACATAGGATTCACCTTTTACTGACCTGCACACCTTGGCAGCACTCAGGCTTGTTCCCTTGTTCCTTTCTTACTTTTTAAGTTGTGGGTGGTCTTTCCTGGAGACCTAAATTTTGAATTACAACCACATGTTGAGGGTAGGGCACCTCCTGATAATATTTATGATTATTTAGGCAAGCACACATTTACTTTTTCATAGTTTTATATTGTTATTCAACCAAACATCAGAATGGGAAAGATACATGATCTAAGCACCTATGATTGTGCTTTGATTGTTGGTTTAAGTGTGTAAGCTTCATCATCTAAGAAAAAACTGCTCTGCTGTTACTTCAGTCTTTCAAATTTACAAAGAATGGTGTGATAAACTTAAATTGTTAAGTGAAGAGCACTTGTGTGAGTGAGAATATGTTAATAAGAGATATGAGAGGAGACTGAACAAAATGTCAAAAAGCCTACAAATACTTAAATGACTGTGACTTATTTCAATGGTGTTCAATAGTGCATGACTGAATGAACAAAACATTACACCTTGAAAGTAAATAAGCTAGACCAGCAGAAGACTACCCTGGTTCCATTTCTGTCAGCCAAGAACAGAAAGATAAGATATGTGAATAGAAAATTCAGCGCATCTGTTGCCACCATCATTTCTATCCTTCTGTCAACCTGCATGAAACCACTCAGCTTCCAGCGAACAGATATATATTTAATATTAATAATACATTTTATATATATGTAGAGTATATACAAAAATATAATCAATAAACTGGTTAGGTTTGTGAATGATACAAATCTAGGTAGAAGGGCAAATAATGTAGAATGAACTAAATTGTTATAAAGAGACTTGGATGGCATACAGACTTGAGCAGATTTCTGGCAGATGCAATTTATTTAATTAAATGGAAAGTATTACACATAGAAATGTTAGGTTTAAATATATACTGGGAGGTCTGAATCTTGAAAACACACATTAATAGAAGGACATAGGAGTCCCACTAGACTCATCACTATCTACATCTATGCAGTGTACAAAAGAGATCAAGAGAGGGCTAACAGGAGCGTAGAACTTTAGGGAGGATGAGCTTGTTGGGCTGAATGGCTTGTTCTCGTTACAATTTTTCTAATGTTCTAATAGTATAACCCTTCTCATACCAAAAGTGCTTCATAAATATTCAATGGGGTACAACAGGAACAAACATAAGGAAAAAGATAAATACTAGATATGAGCCAATATTAAACTATAAATAACAAAAAAATAAATACAATTTTGTAAATTACATTAAGAAACAAAAAATACAAAGAAAAATGTAAAAATGTATAAGACTATGGTCAAATAATATTTGAAATTTGATATTGTGAAAGATCAGCCCGGCTACAGACATACACTGAGACACACAATGTCCAAAACACAAACACATTTATTAACTCTCTTTTCCTGCACAGCACACAGTGTGCAAAGTACCAATAATAAAGCTCAGTCCCTTTTGCCTCTTCTCTCTTTTCTTTCTCTTCGGCCACCTCCTCTCCTCTCCTCACAAGCTCTGTCTTCTGCCTCCCAACTCTGGCTTTCCAAATGGAGTGAGGCGGCCCCTTTTATGTTGGACCGAGATGTGCTCCAGGTATGCCCTGATGAACTTCCAGCAGCACTTCCTGGTGTGGCGGAAATGCTGCACTCCAGGGCACTGGGATTGTCCAGGCGCCCCCTGGCGGTGGCCATGAACCACAACTGGGTTGAGCTTCCAAGCTCCAAATCCATGGTCCCAATCCAATCCAGGTGGGCTGCCCTCTTGCACCCCAGGGGAGATATTGCCCCTTTCCTGGTCCTTCCCTTCTCCAGGCATCCAGGTGGGGCAAGGTCCCCAGTCATCTGCCACAATATCCATCCATCCATCCATTTTCTAACCCGCTGAATCCGAATACAGGGTCACGGGGGTCTGCCGGAGCCAATCCCAGCCAACACAGGGCACAAGGCAGGAACCAATCCTGGGCAGGGTGCCAACCCACCGCAGTCTGCCACAATATGTATGGTGAAATTCTTACTTGCACATGCTAATCAACTTGCAACTTCATTTTCTCAAAAATACATCTTTACAAGAAAATAAGTAAATGCTGCATAAAAATCCCTAAAGCAAAGCTAATGAAATGCTTATAAAACAATCCGAGCGCAACCCGTGTGTGGCACAAGAGCTTACAAGCCTCTCCGGCGGAGTCTCCATCACAGTACATTCATTTTTTAATCTTCAGAGAGAATCATTCAGGAAAGTTATGCCGAAGTAGCCTCACATTCCAAAAGGTAACATATTCATTTAACATTTTTTTTCTTCTTTGATTTACATTGTATAATTATGAAAAAAAAAATTCCCAAGGGGGTTTCACATGCAGTATATTTCAAATCATACTCCTTTAGGCAAGTGAAAAAGAGAAACAATAATTTTCATCATTTAATTATAAACACATCTCTTGGAAAAGAAGTGCTTGTTAAAAATTAGTGCCTGCTCAGTTCTTAGAATATTTGTCTTTGGGCGTACTTTTTTTTTCTTTTTTAGAAAAGCATTTTGAGAGATTACAAGTAATCAAAATCAAGTCAAGACAAACTTGTAACAAACACTGGGATGTGCTAAATGCTGGCCTGCAGAAGGGGGAGTTTTGCAATTCTGCAAATCATAAAATTAGGTTTCATATTAATAGTGTCTATTAGGAGTTTAGCTTACCTTAACAAATATTTAGTACTAGAAAATATATCTGCTAATTTTGTTTCCCAACAACTTTATTAGTTTTAAAGCTTAATACAAGCACACTATATACAAAAATAAGCCAGAAACACTGATATACTTGATGCTCCACCAGCACACATCATAACATAATGCATTTGGGGGCTTTCCCATGACCATTTGGGGGGTTGAAATAGAGGATGTACAACTTATCACAAAAATATAAGGTATAATCTATACATATTAAAGTTCATGTACTGTATGTGTGTGTGTATGTATGTATGTTCCAGCATCACGTCCGAACGGCTGGAGCGGTTTTCATGCAACTTGGTACACACGTTTCTCATTGGTCGACTAAAAAATACTGTAGGGTGAAATCAGCCCTAAACCACCCCCTTCTGGGTAGAGTGGCGGGTGATCTTGTGGTCTTGTATGCACGTTATCATCCAGTTGACACTCAGAACAACCGGCAGAGGGCGAACTGGAGGTGACTGCCAGCATTCTTTATGTTTCAGTGCCACCGCACTCCTGTTGCTTTTGAAATGAAATAGAGTTGGCCGGTTCCGAGCGATAATATACATACAAGACCGCAAGACAAGCACATTAGTGAGTCTTCATTGTTTGTTAATTTATTTTTATTTTTAAAGTTGTGTTTTTTAATTATATTTTTCTCAAACAATTTAAAAAAAAAAAAAAACACTTTATTTTCCTCCTGGACAACGCTGAGTATTTCAGCTATGTTAGCTGGTTTTAAACATAAAACCTCTAGTGCAGGTTTCTGTGCTTTTCACAGCCAAATAAGAAAAAGCCCACAGAGCCAATGTATGCAGAAATAGAAATGAGCATTAGTGCACAAACTCACAAATTAAAATCAGTCACACCATCAGTCCAGGCTAAAGAATATGATCACAATTCACAGCGCATATGCACTACCAGTCAAAACTTTACCCACACCCAGACATTTTCATGTTTTTTGATAGAAATTGATATGTTTTTATCCACAGACCATTAAATTGCCTTAAAAATGCAGTACTAGTTTTTATAATGGCACTTACTGATTGAAATTACTGATTTCTAATTTATTATTCACATATGACTGTAAAGCCCAATTTTTGTCAGCCATTCCTTCAGTGTCCTAATAATACACACCCTTAGCTTATCCTTAATCAGTTACGCTTAAATGCTAATTGGTTATTATAAGGAGGAGGTTAGGAGCACACACTGATACAGCGCATTGCCGCACCCACTACATGACAAACCAACTCAAGATCCAGATTAGGACCCGAGTGCAGCCATGCAACGGGTGATACCTCAGCACCACACTTGTTCAGATGGAGTGGAACAGTGGGAGGTTTATCTTACCTTATTAATTGCGTTAGCGCCACTGAAACGCGTCATTCTGTTCACTTGGGTTGCAAGTTACTGCTATTCCTAAAGTTCAGTTCTGGTTTCAAAAATGGCCAAAATGAAACTGGCTTCTCAAGAAACAGAATTCCAAATGACAGATTGCCAAAAAACTGAAGATCTCACACAAAGGTGTTTATTACTATTTTGCAAAAAGAAGGAAACCACATCTAACCAGGATAAAAACAAAAAGTTGAAGGCCCAAACGCACAACTGCATAACAGGAGAAAGACATCAGAGTCTGTAGTTTGTGCAACAAGCACATTAAAGGTGCTCAGTTTAAATACACACATAATATCAGTGTCATCTGCAACAAAGAAAAGATATCACCAGAATGCTGTCAATAATACTCTTTAAAACTCATCTTCTGTCTCATGTCTGTGCTCTTTTGCCCATTTTAATCTTTTTTTTTTATTTGCCACTTTCAGATATGTTTTTTTCTGTGAAACTCTTATGCTAGCATCCCAGTGTCATTTTTTCTCTGATGCAGACAACATTGGTATCTGGCATGTATTTAAGGTAGAAGCCAAATGAGGACCTGTAAGGAGTTTATTTCTCAAAGCTCAGCCTCCGGTGTCCCTAACCTATGCTGTAGTTGTGCATCTGGGCCTTCCCATTCTTTTGCTATCTTTGCTAAATTGAGTTTGCCCTCTTCTCTCAAGACAGTCTGGCAGAAGCACTAACCACAGCATCACATCAGCACCCAAATAAAACTTTTATGTTTCAGGGTTCAGATTCCTTTGCTATGTCTGTATTCTTAATTTTTTATTTTTTTTTTGTTGTTGTTAATATTATTCACATTTAGATAGATAGATAGATAGATAGATAGATACTTTATTAATCCCAAGGGGAAATTCACATAATCCAGCAGCAGTATACTGATACAAAGAAACAATATTAAATTAAATAGTAATAAAAAATGAAAAAAATGAAAAAAATAAAAATAAAAAAAGCAGACAATAACTTTGAGTAATAATGAAAAAAGCAGACAATAACTTTGAGTAGTTCCTCCTGGGCAACGCTGAGTATTTCAGCTATGTTAGCTGGTTTTAAACATAAAACCTCTAGTGCAGGTTTCTGTGCTTTTCACAGCCAAATAAGAAAAAGCCCACAGAGCCAATGTATGCAGAAATTTATTATGTCTGTGTAGTTTTATGGGTGGTTCTCCAAGAGACCGGTTCACTTGTCCATCACCACCAAAGGACTGATCTCAGCCCAGTGAAAGATGAAAAATATATTTAACATTTTAAAAATATTTTCGCATCTTTTATTCATGCTATTATTTTTTCAAAGTCATTTCTATTTTCAGGAGCGGTTGCCACCACTGCAAAGGAATAAAATTCAGTGCCATGTTCAGTTTATCCAAGATTGTGGAAGAAATCTTGAAAACCTAGTGCGTACATTAATTTCATTAGTGTTTATTGTAAAAGAACATTTGTCATGAAATGGAGTCTACTCACAGGCAAAATGGGTGAGAGGTCACAAAAATAAGCCAATAACTAGTCCAGGATATTCACTAATCCGCCCAACAGAGGCTCACCATAATGTAGTCAAGCCCCATATACTACCCACAGACCTTAAAAATGGGGAGCTGGAGAAAGAACATGAAATATCCAAAAAAGGGAGGTTAACCATCAACCCCTGACTTATGAACAAAGAGGCCAACAAAGGATCTTTATACTGTAAATTACAGATTTATTTAAAAAAGAAAAAGAAAGAAATGTTCAACCAAGCAAAAAAAAAGCAAAAGGACTTACCTAAAAGATAATCCACAGTGAACAGGTCCCAGTGCACAACCCATACCTAGAATCTAAGAAGAAAAGGCAAGAATTTCCCAAAAACCAGTAAAGCCAAACAGAAATATCAATACTCACAGAACACCACCATAACAAAATGATTCCCTGCTCCTGAGCCTTCTCAGATGACTAAAATAGCCAGAGGGAGGGCTCAGTGGTGATGACATCAGGGAAGGCCCCACCTCTTGGGGCTCCACCCACAAATAACAATGAAAAGGGGCATATTTGAAAAGGCAGGTCATAATATATACATAATCTAAAGTATGTAAAAACATGATACATAATAACTATAAAACAGATGAACACATGGTAACACATAGCAACTTTATTCTGTATATTTCAGCTTCACTTTAGGGTTACTGATGACAGATCATTTTTACAAATTTTGCTATTTTGATTAACAGCTACACTAAACTACTACTAACATCTCCTTGGCAGAACGCTTAAATAATTGGCAGAAAAATTGGACTTGGAAAGGGATTTGAACCCCGAAACTGAATCCATGAGACAGTAGCATTAAACTATGCATCACCATTCTTTTTTTTTTTCTTTTGAAAATAAAATTTTCCAGAAATACTATCCTTAACTTTAAGAAGATATTGTTACCTGAAAAATGTAGAATCCAATCATAAGAAACCAAACTTGTTTTCTTTTGCTACTTGGACACCAGGCTACAGCTCCCTCCAGAGGCTCCTGATGTTCCTACACCCCGAACCTTTATTAGCCAGGTCTGTCAGATGGCTGTCATACCCATCTTCTAAAAGAAGTAATACAGGTTTTCTCCTTCAGGGTGGGATTGTTTTATACCTCTTTTCTCATGCCTATCTCCACAGAGCCTTAATCTAGTGACACGTTACAGTCAAGAGCTACCAGGATACACTCTTTCTCTTCACAGAGTGTCAGTCATATTTTCCAAATCCTGAGTCACCTGATTTTTAACATCTTGGAAGAACATTGTACGTTTCTTCCCAGACAGCAGATCTCCTCTCCTACATTGGTGGCTCTGACCATCAATATTCCTGAGCCCTAACTATATGTCTGAGACTTCCTGCACCGTCCTGACTTTACCTTCTCACACTAGCGTATAAGGGACCTCTTTTTTGGCCTATGTGGAGGTCTACTTTTTCTTTCCTATAAATCTATTGTGGGACTTCATCCAGCCCAGTGTCTTCTCCTGGCAAGCTCATGGCAGTCAAGTATATATCATATGTGCGAACAAATGCTAAGACCCAATGATGTTTCTTCTTCGTTAGACTGCCAACTCATGTCTTCCACATAGTTAAAATTATTGCGGTAAAGAAGTATTGTCTAACAATTACGGAATGTTTACTCTAAAATATTTTATTTTTAAAGGATTTATTTTAAATTAATGGTCATCATCATTCACTCTATTTATTTGCTTATTTTAATGTTAAACATTACAGTCATGCTTGTTGTGAACCTCTGTTTGCATAAGTCACATCCTTAACATTCGGATCATTTTAAATCACCTTCTCCTCAAATGAGTCTTCAGAATGAGACTAATCCTTACAACCCCTGCCTTTGTTGTGTTTGTCTGATGGTCCAGTAGTGAAAGACTAGTATCCCTAGACTAGTACTATGATGCTGGCAACTGCTTCATGAATGATCTCAAAATATTACATCAAGGTAAAATAAAGCTTTATTTATTAATAATAAAAATAATAATATATTTTAATCCATCCCCCACCTTTTTGCAGAATTAACTTATCACTTATATTAGTTGGAGTTGGGGAGTTAGTGCCTTTCTTAGCATAACTGGGCAAAAAGAAAGAGCCACACTGAATGTCTATCAGCAAGTCCTTCACATAGGTACTTCATTTCAGTTTATAATAATTAATAATCTTACCACATATCTTTAAAAAAAAACAAACGCAGGTTGAGTGTGCAAACCCTATAAAGCATGGGACCTGAACCTATGACAACTGGACCTGAGAGCAGCCGCACTAATCTCTGCTCAATTTCTTTGTTTAAGTGCCTTCTTCAAATACAGTAAAACATTAGAAATGATGTCATTGTTGTCATTCATTTTGCACTACTCATTTCTACCACAAGATGGAGTCCTTCGATTAGATTTTAGCAACCAATTTGCCTTATTAAAAATTTGTCAAGCCTGATCTCAACATTTACAACTCAAGGATGGGCAGATAATCGCTCATAGAGGAAGTATCATATTTTAAATGACAAAATTAAATGAAAAGTAGCTATTTACAAAGTTTAAGACATTACCTTAAAAAGATTAAATAAAAATAGGAATGTGATGTTAACTTTAATGTTAAAATATGTGTACTTCATGTGTACTGGTGTCAGTTTTTGGAATTTTCAGGGTTATTTACATATAGAATTTTTGTTACCTCAATTATCTTTATGAATATTGTATGAATAGGGAATGATTTTAAAGTGACTATATCGAGATCAGCACAACATTTGTCAATTATGAGCCTATCATCTTCAGAGTTTGGATGAAGCAAATACCAAACAACCCTAGCCATAATGTTCTTCCTATTGTACCAGCAGAGAAACTCTGAATCATTCCATGTTATGTAAGAGTTTTTATATTGTAACAGAGTTTGGTCTATGTTCTTGGCACCCTTACAGGTAACAGTAGTAGGTCAGTACATTTGACCCACTTGCTGGTTGATGGTGGACCATCCACAACAGA
Organism: Polypterus senegalus; assembly: GCF_016835505.1. Classification (NCBI taxonomy): domain Eukaryota; kingdom Metazoa; phylum Chordata; class Cladistia; order Polypteriformes; family Polypteridae; genus Polypterus; species Polypterus senegalus. Next base: position 39,698,304 of record NC_053158.1, read on the forward strand.
GGTTAAGATTAGAACTGTGAATATGTCCAGAGCAAAAGTATAAAATAAAGACCTTAATAAAAACAATGAAGTTAGTTACAAAGTAATGTCAAAAGTGAGGTACAAAACTGTGGGAGAACAAAACATGATGACTGAAAACAAGACAAAAGTAAGTCCTTTTTAGTGATGACTAAAATCATTTGCACAAAACTGGATTTGCAGCAAAAATAAGTGTTTCGCTTCTCAAAAAAGTTTCAAAATAAATTGAGTTTCACTCAATTCCTGCAAAATGTGTGCCATTCATGAAAGGAAAAATGTGCTTCCCGTTTGGAAGAGTTTTCTTGCAATTTAAGTGGAAGTCAGCAAGCATCTCCCTGTCATTAGTATTTAAATAAAGATCTTTAGTGAAAAGAAATTACAGGATTTTTGAGGTTGGATGAGAGTTTATTGTGGAAAAAAAGTAAATTTCACTCCAAAAAAAAGTGGGTTTCATGTTTCACAATTGCAAAATTGCCTGTGACATGGATTTTATTATGAGTTTTGCGAATCTGTATGCAAAGCAAAACTTGCCTGTTTAGCTCATCGCTCGACCTGACTAAACCCCTAAGTCTAAATGTAGGTCTGCCTAGTAGATGGCGGGGCTGATCCAAGGACCCACAGTCCACAGTACAACACACAATGCCTAACACAAAGACTGTCCCCAACTCACCGATTCTGGCCCTACTTCCCCTCTTTCTGAAGGAGCTTTTGCCCGTCTCATCTCCAGACTCGAAGCTCCGTCTCCCTCTGGAGAAGAGGCAGCTTTATTCTCCGTCATAGAGGCAATTTCAGGAGAATTCCTGAATCCCAGAAAGTCTTGTGACCTGATTTTCTGGCAATCCCCACATATTAGTGCCCATGGAGTAAATATTTCTGAGGTACAGTAACATTTGGGTCAGGTTACCATCTTGTTGGATTAAGCAAGGTTTTTTTATTGTTATGTTTTCAATAGCGTTAATGTATAATTTTCATGAACAATGCCTTTTTAAGAACATTTTCATGCACTCAATTGGTATTTTTTTCTTATAGATGTACACATGTTGTTTTCAGCAATGCCACCCATTACTAAACCTGTGATCCACTGGCATTGTATTTAAAAGAGCACCTCACTGTAGTCTGCATCTTTGCTTTGGATTATTTTTAAACAAAGCTTTGTGCTACAATATTTAGAGAAATTGTTCTAGACAAAGGATTAGAACTTTACTTTACGTATTTTCAAGACAGGTTTTTTGATCTTGGTTTGAATTTTTTCCTTCACTTTACTCATGCTTTGCGCTCTGGCCTTAAACTGTCAATTTGTTTAGCCTCTAAGAAAGGTCTTCATTTGTTGGTCTTTCGGTCATTTGTTCTTGTGACCTGTTCTTCTTTAACAATGTGGGATAACACATAACGCTTTATAATTCCCCTGTATGGAAACATGAGAAGTAGGTCAAACCTCTAACAATTATTAACTTGTGTTTCAAATACTGTGGGCCTCCTATTAACAGATGCATTATTCTGGAAATGTTTTCTGTTTCTTCTTTGCTTCCTTTTCTTTTTTACCATACCTCCATATTGGTAGATGAGTTCCTTGTAACAGTATACAGTATATACTGTGGACCTCCAAGGTGGGCACCGACTGCCCCAACCTGGCACAGAGAGATGCAGAGGCACAACTCCAAAGTACACAGGGCTTTTTATTTTCTCTTTCCCTTGTGGGAAACACCTTCCACATTCCCCACAAGTATAACACAGTCTCAAGCACAGCACAACACACAATTTTTCTTCTTTCTTTCTTTCTTTCTTTCTTTCTTCTCTTCTCCTCCACTCCTCCTTCCTACTCTGGCTCACTGAGTAGTGTCTGCTCTCCCCTTATATAAGGCATCCAGAAGTGCTCCAGGTGTTTCATGACCTACTTCCAGCAGCACTTCTAGGTGTGGTGGAAGAACTGCCCATGAGGGCTCAGCAGTTGCTTTAGCACCCCCTATCCACCCTGGCCATCGGACCTTACTTATTCTATGTTAATTAATGTTGACTTATTTTTATTTTTTATTGTGTCTTCTATTTTTCTATTCTTCATTTTGTAAAGCACTTTGAGCTACAGTTTTTTTGTATAAAACTGTGCTATATAAATAAATGTTGTTGTTGTTGTTGTTAGTGCCCACAGACCCCAAAAGGGCTGTACCAAATTCCAACTCCCATGGAGCCCTGCGGGAGTCCTAGGCACCGCTGCAACCCATGGTGTTGCCACCTAGCGGTCTGGGGGAGGTAACCCTCTGGCCACGCTTGCTCCCCTAAGGCCTCGTATTAATGGTGCGTACGCACAGAAATGTTGCGTACAAACGTTTCCACGTTCAAATTGTGATTTATAAAACCTAAACTTGGTGTAAGGCCACGCACATTTCCACTTTACCTCATACCTTGTCGTACAAAAGTTCTCTGCTCGGTTTTGCAGACTGGCAGCACCCAACGTTAAAGTAATGCTACTGTTCCTGTGTGGTTTATCTTTCTTTTTCAGATCCACATCCCTGACGTGACTTTATAAATACACTGAAATTAATCACATATTGTTTATTAGTTTAATGCATCTGATTGTAATTAACCTGTAACAACATAATGGTCAAACTATTCTAAATACCATAGCTGCTTTAGCATTGTTACTCTCACTGCACCTTCTTCTTCTTGTTCCAGTTGCTCCCGTTAGGGGTTGCCATAGCAGATCATCTTTTTCCATATGGCTCTCACTGCACCACTCGGAGCAGCTGATCGGAAAGAGAATTATTGGTATACAGTATCAAGCACACGCTGCCTCAGCCATGCTTCCTATTTGAACTGATTCTTACACGGCAAATGCTTCCAAACATCTTTCCTATACGGGCTTCGCGGTTCAGAAACAGTTTCATCCCAAGAGCTCTAAACGCAATTAATCACTCCATCAAGTGCTCCTTGTAGAAATGTTTGCACTTATAAGTACAATCACCTCACTGTAAACTTCGATACAGTTATAATATTGCACAACCTGAGCCACTTTATAAAGCTTGTATTTACATATGATGACGATATTATTTTTAAGATGAAATGCAGCAAAATATATCTATTATATTATACAGATAAAACTTTAATGTTATTTAAATAATCTACATTGTTAATAATTAAAGGACACGGTGTAGCTACATTAGCAAGGATCTGGCGCTCCGTTCACGGATTGTTCCTGCATGCTTCGCACTGTATGCTTCACTGGGACTGGCATGAAGGATAGAATAATTAAGCACGTACTGCGAAGATATTTCAATGTTCCTTAAAAGTTTTGAAGAATCGGCGTTATAAGCTTACAAATGGCTTAACGTCTGTTACACAGCTGATTGTGTGGCGATTGGGTATTTGGAGAAAGAAAGGACAGGAATTGGAGGTTAGTACGTTTGAAAGAGACAGTACTGCTGCAATAAATTATTTTATCGAAGGTCACGCAAAATCACTGCGCCACCGTGTTCCCATGTTTAATAACGTGCTTTAACTCCTATCATCATGAAAATGATATCACGTGTACATCTCAGTATTTTAGTTATTCAGAGAGCTGTAATATCACGAATATAATGGATTCTGTGTCCTGTTGGAGGAAGAGAAAGACGGTTTAAGAAGCACGTAGTGATTCACACATATAGAGCACATAGAAGATTAAATACAAAACAAAGCATTTAACGTGCTACTTTAGTTACAATGGGATTTGAGAAACTAGTAAATCAAACAATTTTAAGATTAAGTTTATGATGTTCTACTTTAATGACAAAATAAACTACATGATTAAAGTGGAAATTTTGAGATTGAAGTTGACATTTCATGCTTTTTCCCCACTCTGTGCCTTTTTTTTTCTCTGTACCCTAATAAGCCTTCGTATGACACTCAGAGGGTGGGCTACAACTCGCCTTTCCATGGCGACTTTGATATGTGACTTCTTTTTTATTTCGGACACTGCGACTTTGAGAACGTCAGCTTTCAAGTTTCTCCAACACTCTATGTTACTTGATCAACTTCCTTTTCTTGTTTATACTACTGTTTAAACCAACAAATAGTACATTTTTCCTTGCCTCCACTTGGTATTTGCTGAAATTGTTCTATTTTTCCTTGTGGTTTTGCCATTGTCTTTTCACAGAACGCTGAGCTTAAAGGCTATTGATATTGATTTACATATTCAAAGAGGCATAATTCTGGAAAGAGTTGGAGCGGAACAGCAGGCGTGTGTACGTGCATTACTTTTCACGCTGATCGGGATTTATGTAGCGGAAGAACGTGGTAGTTTGCGTACACAGATTCCTGCATCTGGATTTTTCTGTACATATGCACATTCCCGCTTTTGTGCTTACGCTGTGTTACAGTATAGTGTGAGTTCTATGCACGGCGTTATACATGAGGCCTCTGGTCCTCCCAGCATGGAGGTGTCCCGGCCGGCAAAGGGCTGGGCTGTCCACCACAATACATATTTGCTCTTGTCCAGTGAATACTGTTGCTGGAATGAATCATGAAGCCCTTGGTTCTGAATGGGAAAATTCAGATAATGGACTCATGGACAAATTAATAGATGGATGGATGGAAGGAATGCTCTGGCCCTGAAGTCACAATAGCCCTGAGATCATAGTGCTCATTCAGGAAGGATGAGTACAAGTCCAATAGTTTCATGTCAAGGCCACTAAGTGACAGTACCCTGTATCAAGAGAAAAAAGGAGAAAAACCAGAGAGGAGAAACCCGAGTGCTTTTAGAGATTTTAAACCCTGGATCTATGTTTGGTGCCCTCTTGTCTATTTGGAATTGCCTTCTTAGCAGTAAGTGTGCAAAAATCGGAGAAGAAAGCTGTTGACCACCTACCTTCTGCTTCACAATGCTCCTGTTCACACCAAAAGGTATAGAAAGGCTGCTTGGTGAAAATGAGAATTCAAAGAGAAGTTACATCCACCCTATTGCCAACAATGAAGTTGTCAAGCCAATTATGGGGAAAGGGTTACACAAACAAGACAAAACATTTTATTTGATTGGTATAGAAAAGCTTGGTGAATTTTACAACATTTAGTGTTCACAAAATTTTTTTTTAAATTGTTGTTTGTTTTAATTGTGTTTAGCAAAACAGGTCAGACTCAAAACTTTTTAATACCCTTCATATACTTTTATACTTGTATATATTATTTGTATATACAGTAATCCCTCCTTGATCGTGGGGGTTGCGTTCCAGAACCCCCCGCGGTAGGTGAAAATCCACGAAGTAGAAACCATATGTTTGTATGGTTATTTTTATATATTTTAAGCCCTTAGAAACTCTCCCACATTATTTATAAATATTCTCCGCACAGTTATACAGTAAACCCTCGTTTATCGCAGTTAATCCGCTCCAGACAGATAAATGAATTTCCACAAAGTAGGATTCTTTATTTATAAATTTATTATTTTCGCAGTTAGAGCATAGAAAACCTGTTTACGACCTTCTAAATACGTTTTTTAACATTATTAGAGCCCTCTAGACATGAAATAACACCTTTTAGTCAAAAGTTTAAACTGTGCTCCATGACAAGACAGAGATGACAGTTCTTTCTTACAATTAAAAGAATGCAAACATATCTTCTCTTCAAAGGAGCGCACGGAATGTCAGAGAGAGAGACAAAAGTAAACAATCAAAAATCCATAGGGCTGTTGGGCTTTTAAGTATGCGTAGCACAGCAATAAAGCTGCCACAATGAAGGGATCAATGTGAAGGTAGTCCTTCGGCCTTTTTTAGAGAAGCGTCCGTCTGTATCTTCTAAGCAAACAGCCTCTGTGCAAACAGCCCCTCTGCTCACACCCCCTCCGTCAGGAGCAGAGAATGTCAGAGAGAGTGAGAGAGACAGAGAAAAGCAAACAGTCAAAAATCAATACAGGCTGTTAGAGCTTTTAAGTGTGCGAAGCAACACGCGGGAAGCATATCTTATATTATTGAGGAGTTTTATTTAATACGTAATACGTGCTCTGATTGGGTAGCTTCTTACCAATCCGCCAATAGCATCCCTTGTATGAAATCAACTGGGCAAACAAATTGAGGAAGCTTGTACCATAAATTAAAAGACCCATTGTCCTCAGAAATCCGTGATATATATTTAGATATGCTTACATTTAAAATCTGCGATGGAGCGAAGCCGCGAAAGTCAAAGCGCGATATAGCGAGGTTTCACTGTACTTACCTGGCTGAGACGCCTTTGTAATGGAAGGACCAGCTGAGAAAGCATGTTCATGGCATATCTTCCATGGATCACTAGATTGCAGCCTCCCTGGGATGTTACAGCATCGTGGTTTCCCAAAGGGTACGCTGGGATCTTGGAGTTTGATGGCTTAGCCCTGTTGGGTTCCAGGGTGCTGCTTGGAGGTGCTGCAGCCCTGCTTTATCGTGCTCCCACCTTACTGAAAAATGCTTCTGGACCAAGCCTATGGGCACCAGAAGTACTTCCGAGTATTACATAAAAGGAGCCAGCTACCATTGCTCCAAGAGCTAGAGTCGTGCGGAAGATGGAAAAAGCTTGCTGGATGAAGGAGGAGGCAGACAAAGAGAGAGAAAGAAGAAGAAAAGTGCTTGCTGTGTGCTGATTGTGCTTTACTTGTACTGTGCTATACTAAAAGCTGTGTGTTGTTCTGGACTTGTGCTTGTGTTGTTAATGTGTCGAGTTGGGAGAGCAGGCTGCCACATACTATGTCACATTATATGTTATATAATATATATATATATATATATATATATATATATATACAGTATATATATTATATATATACAGCATGCATGTATAGTCTACAAATATATACATATATGTGTATAGTGTGTTTTAACAATTTTTAAAAAATATTTTTACTTTTTGTGTGTGCTATATCACTGATGAGTATAAGGAAACATGACATGTATACACTTTTATCAAGATTTGGCCCTTGTCAGAACATGGTAACATAAACTGAACCCTCTCACCGCTGGCAGGCTTCACCCAAACTGTTTACAGTTGCTAGTCACAGCTGATGTACGCACAAACATGCGACGCAGCTTGTGCTGTTATGTACAAAAGGTGGGGAACAGTTGCCTAACTCACCTTCCAGACGGAGGCTGATCATTTCCTCGCTCTCAGTCCCAATTCTTCTGGTTTCCTCTGACTACTAAGAATTAGGTAGGCATATCAACTTTCAATGTAAAGCTATAATTACAGTTGCTTTTTTGGTCTGGACCACTTATGCCTCAGTGGATTCAGCCACATTTACATCTTGATTTATCTTTCATACTGAATTATGTTTTGAACATGATTTTGTTTGCATGGAGGTCTTTAGTTTGATTTTAGTGAAAAATCAAATGTTTAAATTACAGTTATTTCTGCATTCTTACAATTAGACCACCTGTATATTACTTCCTCAACGGTCACTTCTTTACGTGGGGGATTAAAGCAGAAGTTTGTGTTTGAGCTATTACAGACTTCAGCAGGTGGTATGTTGGTCCTATGGCCACCTTACAGTGCTGAGAGGTGTAGAGCTGGCAGTTCCTCTCATGTTTGTGTGGGTGTCCTTGTGTAGGTTTCAGAAATGCTGATAGGTTGATTGCTAACACCAAGCGGACCTTGAGTGGGAAGTGCTGGAACTGAAATCCTATCTTTATTTGTGCCGTTTGGAAACAGGGGCAGAAAACTGATATTTGTTGAGTTTTACCTTCAACACACTCAAGGAGTAACGTTTTCCATTGTTCACACTGATCTTAATGTGAAAACTTTTTTACAGTGTGAAATGAGAGTAATTGTCATCAATGAAACAGTCACTTTGAATTAGGAGAAAAATGTTTTTATTTCTGATGGATGCATTTCTGTTCATCTTTTTGGGTAATGTTTTTGGGCAGCATGGTGGGGCAGTTGAAGCTGAAAAGATGCAGTGTTATGAATTCATCCTCAACTGGGATACGTCAGTTGCCAGGTAACAGTGAGGGGGTGTTGGCAGTGCTGAGTTTTCCTTTGTACACAACACATTAACGTGCGCAGTGGCGCATTTCAGTGTCTTTGTGTAGAAAATGTGCAGTATGTCAAACTTTAAAAAAAAAGTATTGTGCTCCAACGTGGTGATGTGAAATAGAGGAATAAAAAAAACTGATTTTACCAGTGTGGTTTGGATTTCATAATTCATACAGCTAAAGAAAAGAACACAAGTGTGAACGAGGGTTTAGGGAAAAATAATCCTTGTTTACCACCCACAAGAAACTTGAGAACAGCAGAAAACTCTTTATTGAGTTTTGTGATTTCGCAGTCATTTAAGAGTGTGGAGGAATGGTGGGTGAAGAATAGAAAAGCTGTATTATGAGTAGATGAAGAGGTGTTTGGAAGGACAACAGGATGTAGCCCACCTGGGGACAAAGAAACCTGGTGGTGGAACAGAGAAGTGTTGGATATGATAAAGGCTAAAGAAGGCTAAGAGGAAATGGTACCAATCAGGCAAGAAGGAATATAGAGAGATTTATAGGCAGACAAACAAGAAAGCAGTGGAAAGAGCCTGGGCAGAAACCTTTATATGAAAAATTGTAGACACATGAACAGTGAAGGCCAAGAACAAGGCTGGGAATGATTTTAATCAGATAAAGCTGGCGAAAGATGAGCAAGGTGTAGCCTTCAGTGAGCATGATGGGATCATGAATAGATAGAAGAGGTACTTGATGAAAAAAATCCAAGGGTAGTATTTGAATATGAAGTCCCAAATGAAGGGCTAGCACCAAGAATAAGGAGAGGAAGCAGAGGAGACACTAAAAAGAATGAAAATGGAAAAGCAAATGTGGAAACGTTTAGGAGAAAAGGGGTTAGATGTTTTGTGGAATGTATGACAGTAGATATATGAACAGGAGGCAATACTAGAGGAGTGGAGGAACAGTGTGAATGTATTCATTTATGAAGAGAAGGGTGATTTTCAGATTTGTGGAAACTATAGAAGGATAGAGCTGATGTCCCACACGGTGTAAATTTAGGAAAAGGTTATAGAAGACTTAGGGAAAAGAACACCTTAGGGAAGGGAAGAAGCAGTCTGGTTTTATGCCAGGGAGAGGATCAAGGTGTGCAGTTTTTGCATTGTGACAGCTTATACAATAAGCATCAATAAAAACAGAAAAGTTTCCATTTGGTGTTTATTGATTTAGAGAAGGCCTGTGATAGATTGCCATGTCAAGAGGTCTGGAGGTGCATGACAAAGAAAAGAGTACCAGAGAAGTATGTGAGGATTGTCCAGGATATGTATAAGTGAGTGAGGACTTGGGTTAAAGGCACTGTTGGGGTAACAGACAAGATCCCAGTTAGAGTAGGTCTGCACCAGGGATCTTTACTTCTTTGACCTAGTTATGGGTGTGTTGAGTCATGAGTTAAAAGACCAATCCCCTCGTGCAGACTTTTTGCTGATGATATTTTGTTGTGTAGCTCAGGAAAGAGGAAGTGAAGAGGAAGTCTGAAGATTGGAGAATGGTACTAGAACATAGAGAGTTCAAGATAAATGGAAAGAAGACAAAATAAATAAAGATTAATGGTGATTAGGATTTTGAAGTTAGCCTACAGGGAAAGCTCTTAAAAAGAGTGGATACATTTAAATATCTAGGCTCAGTGGTAGACCAAGATGGAAAGCTAGATGCAGAGATAACATAGAGTATAGTGTTGATGGAACCATTGGAAGACGGTACTGTATCATGAACCTTATGTGATCAGATTATGAAGGCAAGGTTTAAAAGTAAGGTTTTTGAGACAGTGGTAAGACTAGCAATGATGTACGAAGCAGACACATGGGCAGTTCAGGGAGTGCAGGAGAAGTTAGATATGGCAGAAATGTAGGAAAGTAGACTGAAATGATACAGACATGTGATGAGGACAGACAATGAATATGTGGGCAAAAGAGTGATGGGGATGGAAGTACAGGGGAAGTAAAGGAAGCCAAAGCAGAAGTGGATGGATAAAGAACAAAAACTTCTGAAGGAAAAGGGTTTGACTGGCGAGGAGGTGCAGGACCGAGCTGTGTGGAGAAGGTTGATCAAGCACATTGACCCCACATGAAATATGGGAAAAGATGAAGAAGTTGAAGAAGACAATGAAGAAACAATTTTGCTACAGGGAAAGGAATTTTAATGTCAGGTTCAAAAAACCATATGCAAATTGACACTTGCCTGTTTCACTCATCATTAGTTATATAGCACAGTGTGTAGAGTAAAATTCAAGGGAAATTAAGCTATATCACACATTAGTTAATGAGGCCTTGTCTGGAGTACTGTGCTCAGCTTGTTACAAAAAACAACAACAATTGAAGCGCTAAAGAAAGTCCAGAGAAGAGCAACTAAGCTGATTCCAGAATTCTAAGAAGTACAAGTCATTATGAAATATTAAAGATTGAGTAAAACATTTTCATTTTAAATTAATACGCAATCAGAGATTAGGAGGTGACATTACTGAAGTTTTTAAAATTATGAAGGGAATTAGTACAGTAGATGCCATTTGTTAATTTAAATTAATTTCTTCAACAAGGACATGGGGACACAGATGAAAACTTGTCAATGACAGATATTGCTTAGGGAATAGAGAGTAGTACTTTAGGGCTTTTAAAACTTGACTTGATGTTGTTTTGGAAAAAAATAGCTGTATATTCTAAGTTTTTCTTTGTCTTTGGTTTTCTCCCCCATGCATTCAAGTTTTCCAACTACAGCCCCTGCGAGTTAGGCTGCCTCCACACTACTGCATTTTGTTTTAAAAACACAGACTTTGTTCCCGTTTTCACCTTTCATCCACCCCACCTCAGCACTTTTAACCCCTGAAAATGGAGACTCTTGAAAACACTCTCTAGTGCCGTTTGCATCACAAAACGCTAGCTTGGTATTACAATATGGATGGATGAAAGCATAGGCTTTTGAAAAGTCAGAAGATAATCGCTCTCTAATTTGCTTTTGCTTATTATGTTACCGGATTCCACTCGTTACAATGTCTGATTGCCTGACTGGTCAACCTTCATAGAAAAAAATCATATTTGACATAGAAAAGTTGGTTTCCATAATAATTTACTGGTCACTACAGTTTTGCAATAAATTCCATGTCCAGCATTGTTACCTTCCTTTTAAGGATTTTTCTGAGGATGTGCATATGCTCAGTGTAGGTGTACGTATATGTCACATACATTTTTGGTTATTTTATTGTAGATGGAGATACTTTATTAGATTGTAAATCTATGATTGTAAATTTATTAGTCATTACATCTTTTCATTTGTGGCATGCAACTTTTGTTATCCTTTCCTATTACACTTGCTGAACAAACAGGCAATAGAACAATGTTGCTTGATTATGATTACCTCTTTTGTAATTCGCGTCAGATTAAAACATCTGCCGAGCAAATAAACGTAAATGTAAATGATGTGCAAAGGCTAGTGTGGATTGCAATCATTTTTGTTTAAATGAGAATGTAATAGTGTGGATGTAGCCTTGGCTTTATCGGCACGTCCATATTGACTCTGTGAGTGTGTGTATGGGTGGTCTCTGGGGTCGACCGCCATCTTGCTCAGGGCTACTTCCTGCCTTGCAATCAAGTTTTCAAGAGGCTCTGGCCACACACATCTATGACTTGGGTTTGAGAATTTTGAATTATTCTTTATGTTATTTTTATATCTTTTTATGATGTGTGGATTTAAGCCTAGGAACACCCAGAGCCTTGATGAATGCACATTTGTAGCTAAAGGCAGTCTTTCAATACAACTGAAAATGCATTGTCTTAGATAGTTGAGCTTCACTCCGAGCCTCGAACGTCTATGTGATTCACCTTGAATTTGAATTATCTAGTAATCTACCTTGTGACCATCTTTGTTATTTGGGGTATCATGAAGCTGATTCTTGTTAGGAAATGTTCTACAAGAAATAAATATTGAAATAAAGACAGAGTTTCCACGTTGATTTGGCATACACTCTCATAAGACATGCATGTGTGACTGCAAGGCAATGATGTCAGTCTCACAAACTGTGCAACATGTTAACTCACTTGAGTCTTCTTATAAAATGAACAACTGCAGATTGAAGAGGCAATGTTCTAAAAAGAACACCGTTACAATATTTCTGTTAGGGAACTAACTGCACACAACATGATCAAATATTGCAGCCTCCCTGAGTTCCCTGTTTATTAGCAGATATTTTAATAAAAACAAGGCAACAACAAAAAAAGCAGTTGCAGAACTTAATCATCATTCTAGACTTATGCTGGCTAGTGTAGCTCCAGCAGTTGTGGGTCCAAGATTGAGCACCGACTTCGGCCATTGCCATGTTTTTATAGGGATGTTGCTGAAAGGAGTGAGAGTCCTACTTTAGGGGTGGCTCCAGAAGTGAAGTCATTATTCTTCTGAACGATGCCATTCTTGAGCTGGAAGAGGAAGACAGGTTATTATATGTGCTTCATCATAACCTGTCCCCATTGCACTCTCCTGTTTATTCTCCAACCCTTCTTTAACCTGACCAGGATTTAGAGGGTTTGAAAATGAACAGTAAAGTAGATTTGGGCAATTACTTGAAGAGCAATTTAACAGCATTGGGACACAGTTGGAAACTTCTTAAGGGTACATTTTACACAAAAGTTTTTCTTCACACAGGGGACCATAGGCACATGGAGTAAATTACCAAATAGTGTGGTAGGACTTCAGATACCTTCAAAACTCACCTTGATGTTTTTTGAAGACAGGATTGGCAAGCTTTGTTTTGCTGAGTTTTTCTAATGTTCTAAACTGAGAAGGCACCCGGATACTATACAGTAAATGTGTGCCACATCTGGGCATGTGTTTATTTGGACACACTCCTACAACAAAGTCCTTGTCATAAACAAGCAGTATAAGCATCAAAGTTTAGAACACTGCCATTTTTGCATTAAGGATCAGTAAGGTACAGCCCCACCAGATGTTGTGCAAAAATACTAATAAACATGCCTCAGTAACTGAACTTATAAATGTCTAAATGTTTATAACAACCCTCAACTTTATTTTCTTAACCATTATTTTCCAAATTTCCATCATATGCTCAGTTTAATTTCTTATCTAGTAAATCACTGTTTTTTGTAATATGTGAAAGTATATTTGTGTCAAATTCTTCAAGCCTGTTTCTGGCTCACGGGGTTAGGTCTGCAGAAGATATACGGACATATCAAATACTGAGCAAAAGTCATAGCTGAGAAGACAAAAGTATAGTTTTTCTTTGAGATTTGTTATCAGACGCATAGTGAAAAAGCAGAGTAAAGTAGTCATACGGCAAAAAGATTCACGTAAGCAAGGCCAAATCGTACAGCCGAGAGCCAGCAGTGTGAAGCTCTGCATCACCACACCTCCATCTGTTAGTCAGTGTTTATGTTATACACACCAGTGAGGATATCACTTTCTGATACAGTGATTTATTATTAGGAATAAAAACAGTTTTGATATTGTCTTGTCTGATATGATAAGGAAGGTGTTCCACTACTTCACTACTGTAGCTATGGGATCACCTGTCAATATTTGAGCACTACTGTATAATTTCCTATGATCCCATTATGTTCATGAAATAGAAATAAATGCACAATTTTATTAAGTAGCTCTTACTGATGATTTATTTAACATCTCAAGAGCAAATAGCATTTGCCTAAGGGGATGTGTCTTTTATAATAGTAATTCACACATGCATTGATGATGCCTGCAATATAAAATAAATCCATTCAGCAAATTACTGATAATATTGTGATATAATAGATTCTTTAAGAAGTGTGCTATGAACTTTATCTTCCATATTTTACTGCCAAAGCTAAAATGCCATTTGGGTTAATGAAAACTCTTAAATAAATATTACTGGCATACTTCATCCTTTGACATCTAAAGTGCATTTTACTGGTACTTGCATCGTAACGATGTGCCATCTGGCCACTGCTCCTTCTTAGCTACACTTTTTATTAGTCAGATTCTTGTTTGTTCATCAGATATCCTTTGAGTTCCCTTTGAGTTCCCTTTTGCTCCAGGCACCTTTCAGACTAGCAAGAATCCTTTGTTAATACCGTGGCGTAAAAAATCAAACTTGACATCATCTTACATCTGTCATTTGTCTGCTAATATTATTTAAAATCAGTATTCCCTTTAAAGCATAGTTTATCACTGCTTATAAAAATGGAATATATTTCGTATAGTTTATACGTGAATAGATAGATAGTTCAATGGCACTGACTACTTTAAATTTTCGGTGTGTGACACCTGAATCAATGTGAAAGCTAATTCATATTTTCATCCACCCTGAGTAAAATGCCTGTTTCTGAAAATGCAGGTTCAACTTGAAATTGTAAATTATTTTTCTGCTAAGCTTTGTGAACAGTAAGGGGCACCACCGAGCCACCAAACCCCAGATACACATGACTCAACACAACTCCAGGTGCAAATGTAAGGGTTTTTAATTCAAACAGCTCATTACTATTACAGTTACAGCCAATATACAGCCTTTTTAATTCTCTTTACTTCTCTCTCCTTCACTCCTTCAAGAGTGTATCCCACTGCCTCCCGACTCTGACTCCCTTCAAATGAGGCAGCAGGTTTTATTTTAAGTCCAACCTGAGAAACTGCGTCTGGTCTCTTGTCCCAGTTATCAGGAGCATTTCCGGGTCATATGAAAACCAGGGCAGTCCTCATCTGACAGCGCCCCCAAAGTGACAGGGTTGCATTTCTGGACACCATTTCCTATACAACCCTGTGGGTGTCCTAACCTGATTTAGCCCTGAGGAACACTGCCACCTGCTGTGTGAGGGAATTACCTGCTCCTGGTGAATCCATTTTCCCAGTCCTTCCATTATGGTGTCCTGGCTGGGTATAAAACTTTCTTTTACACCGGCCAGAATGCCTTTCCTTCCTCTGGGGCACCCACAGCGTGCTTTAAAAAATCATACTTATGTAATCATTTGATTATGTTGTGCTTGCAGCAAAGGGAAACTTTTGTTTAGACAGCAGAAAGTGTGACAGTATCCTGCAAGACAAAAAGGCTTTACTTCCTGCTGTTTGGAAAAGTTTAACTGATCGATGGAAATGTTTGCTTTGCTTCTATGGATTTGTTTACAGGCGCTAATGAATTACCCTGGCACCGGCTGTGCCCATTAAGCTTAGATAAACAAAAATGTATGAGACCCTAGAAACTTGCAGTTGTAAATTCTTCAGCAAACATTCCTGCCTTCATAAAACAGAGATTTATACCAAGTGTCATTTCATGCAGACGCTCCTGACATTACAGTCAAATCCTATGACTAATAATTTCAAAATCTACTGCCATCTCTTTAGTGCACATAGCTTATCTTTCAGCTAAATTCAGGTAGATAATTCAATTATTCATATACAGTATATGTTTACTTTTGATTGCAGCGTTGACATCTCAAGTTTTTCATCATTTTTAGCAAGCATATTGTGTTTTAAAGGAGGGCATTTTCTTTGTTTGTGTATTGTTTGCTTGATTGTAGATATCTCATAAAAATATCTCAGGATAGCCAGGAGATACTCGTACAAATAGGTTGGGTTAGAGCAGTGGTTCCCAACCTTTTTTTGGCCATGCCCCACCTAGGCCTCTCTAAAATCATAATGTCCCCCCACTGTAAAATACACCTTATTCTTATTATTACCTATTCAAAAAGTGAACTCCTACTCACGTGGAGGAAGCCCATAATGTCATTCATTTGGTCTAAACAAGCTTCCAAAGAACATGGAAACTAAAAAGGGAAAGAATAGTTGAAGTACTGACAAAGAAATCACTAAGAAATTGTTCAAAAATATATATATACAGTATATATTGTGAGATTGGCGCCGACCCGATACAGACTGACACCAGAGGCACGGGCAAAATAAACAAAAAGATTCATTTTTCTTCTTCACCTGGGGGGGCACGTCTTCCACGTGAACCCCACAGGCACAACACAGTCCCAAAATACAAAGAAAAATCACCCCAAATCACACTCTTCATCCACCTCCTCCCGACTCTGGCAACCCAAGTAGTGGCTGCAGGCTCCCCTATATCCACAACATATAATATGGAGTGATATGAAAATACAGCAAATACAGTTTTGAAAACATATAATAAGAGACGTGATATTCATAAATATAAAATAACTTTAATTACAGCTTTTTCTGTAATATTTGGATCATTTTATATTTTTGTTATATTGCAAAATTTTATAATCATTGTTACAATTCATATTATTTCAATGGTAAAAATGATTTCTAAGTAGAAAACCCGAAGCCGGTTGTAAAATCATAAATTAAAGGGTTTTTCACCATCCCTTCTATACTTATATAAATATATAAAAGTCTCTGTAAAAAAATAAAAATAATTTTTTTTTTTCTATCATTTTTTACAAGTAAATTTCTGTTTTTTTTTCATTTTAAAAATTGTTTAACTTACCTAAATTCTTGAATTGGCGTGCACCCCACATTGGGAATCACCGGGTTAGAGAAAGGCTTATATTCCATAAATGAAATCTTTTGATTTTAGACACTCAAGTTTTCAAGTAGATGTTATCCACTTCATTAACTTACAATACATTTAAAAAGGTAATTTAGATATTTCATATTCAAGTACCAATCATTTCTTTATACAGAGTTTCTTCAGTTACTTCAACATTGAAAATGAAAGAAGGTAAGAGGCACAACGTATCAGCTGTGACTGATAAAAGCTATACAGCCAGAATGTTGAATGCATGGCAACTTTTTTTTCTCTATTCTCAACAATAAATACTACAATCTGACATGTTGTTTGAAACATCCTTTTGATTTGGTCACCAATGATTTCTTTCTCCCATATTTTGACCTCAGCACTGCCCAGGCTACTCTTCCTCTTCTTGTTCTGAAATGTTCCCCAACATATTTTGGTTCTTTTTACCTTTCTGCTCTGACTTTTATGATGTCATTAAACCTGTTGCAAGATGTGCTTTTTCACACTATGATACCCACATCAGACACACAGAAAATAAAATGTCAATTTAGGATCAACAATGTGGCTAATCCAGGAAGTAATGTATAAGATTACAGATTACAGTGGTGCTTTTGTCAAAACCGAGTTACATCTATCTTGTAAAGGAAGCTAAAGTACTCGATGGACAGCAGGAAACTCCACAATACTCCACAATACAGTAAAATGTAAAGATAATAAACAACTTATAAAAATTAAACAACAGAAACATCAAACCTACAATCAGTAACATTATAGCTGATTGGTTCATTGCTTGACTACACTGCTATTTGTAAATCTTTGTTTTGATCATTGTGGGCGAAACACCAGAAAATCAGGTTGAGTCACATTCTTCAACATAATACTTTAAAGCAGAAATTAATTTGAGATCCCCACCCAATGAAAGTTTCTACATTTTTATTTGTTTCACTTAGACATAAGAGTGGCAATGAATACAGTCTTGATGTACACAAAAATACAAAGTAAATGATACAAATGTAACGCAATCTATTGTTTTGACAAAAGCGTAAATGGGTAATGTGCCCAGTAAGAGGTGCCTTAGACCCCAAAACTCCACTATTGTATAACTCACAATGGTTTAATGTCCTGGGTTTTATTGAGCCAGGTACCTTATTACTGGCCTTTCGATCATCCAAAAGTATTCCATTCTATTCTATTCCGATCATTTTCATCTTTCCTCCTCTATTACTTTCCAGGTGAGCATTCTTCTCTCCCAACTCTCTCCAGCTCACTTGAGTGAGGCAGAGCATCTCCTTTTATGCCAGACCTACAAGTACTTGTTGTGCCATAGCATTGCACAAAGTGCGCATTTCTGGACCATGGATTCTCTTTAAGTTGGAGATGTCCTCTCCTGGCAACCCTCCAGCCTGCACCCAAGTATCCCAGCAGGTCTGCGCATCAGGACTATAACTCCCATGCAGCTCTATTAGTGTCCACACAGGAGTCCCAGCAGAGGGGGAGAAAATTGGCCCTGTGAAGAATTCTCCCTCCATCCTTCCATTATGTCATCCCAACCAGGAAAAGGAATACCAACCATCCTGGTCCAGGATTAGTGGACATTTTGATTCACTTTTAATTGATTCTTTCAAAATATTTGTTTAAGTGAATCGATTCTTTTGATTTATTGGATTCATTTGGTTAAATTTTAGGACTAGATGCTGGTACATACAGTACATAAAGTCTTGAGGGGGAATCCTCATCTGATCTCTTTATAAATACAGTATATACATTTTAATATTAATAAATGATCGTCTTTATTTATGTGTATGTAGATATACTTCATTTTATATTTAACATATTTCACATGTTTTGGCACACAAAGCATGACAACACATCATTTAAGATGCTTAATTAAAATAAGACATTGCATTAAATAATTCCAAGTGAACAACAATCGTGTGACTTGTTCATGTGTAATTATTCAGTTCACGAATCAACTGAACAAGAATCATGGACCTGGCTCTCAGGTAATCATTCAGTTTGAATTTAAAAGAACCAGGTAAAGATACATACTGTATACAGTACAGTCAATGAAACATAAAAAAGTGTGCGCTACAGTGAAAGTGAAAGCAAATAATTGTTAGAAATTAGGTTCAATTGTGTGTGGCTCATTTATTAAATGCACAAAGGGAGATACACATATTAGTTTTAATGCTGTTTATACTGTATGTTCATTTTAAATAATTGTAATAATGAATTATTCAAAACAAAATAGTGAATGCATTCTAATGTAACGTTTTGTTGCTGTATTGTACTTGTATGATAAATGAGAAATTTATCAATGACAAAGTTTTCATTTGTCAATACTGAAACTGATTGAACTCAAAAGAATCATAACAGAAGCGAGTCGAGACTCAGGATTCAGGTGGTTCTTGTCCATGCACTTTAAACAAACAATGTTGATGACATCATGCAGGACCTACATGCGCTTTAGCACTCTTACTGAGCCACTCTAAACAGATTCATTCCCTCGTGCTCACAAATTGATCTGTATCATTCACTGAAAAGAATCGTTCAAAAAGAACAAATGGTTCGCCAGTCACACATCACTACCTAAGATGCCCGTCCACCAATGTTTTGCATCCATTATTATGTTATGAGGGCCTTCTGGCCAGGTAACTGATTATCAATCCCAACCAAGATGCCGGCCCACACTTGCCTTTTAAAATCAAAAAAGTCTGTACAGTATACTGCATGTATTGTGGCGACCAAGGGGGCACTCCAGCTCCCTAAACACCCAACACAAGACAGGCTCGCACACAAGTCACAGCAAACAAGAGGATTTTATTCACAGGGAACTCTTCAGTAAGCAATTCCCACACTACAACCACAGTTACAAAGCACAGTAATACTTTCTGTCTTTGTTTTCCTACTTCTTCTTCTTCTTCTTCTCTTTCTTCCTCTTTCTCTCAGCTGATGCCTCGTCCGCTTTTCCTGGCAAGCTTCATCGTTCTTCCTCCGAATTCTGGCTCTTGGACTTATGTCAGGAAGTTCAATTCAAGTAAACCCCGGAAGTACTTCCGGTGTCCTGAAGGTTTAGAACATTTCCGGTTAAGGAGGGAGCCCTATGAAGTAGAGCTGTAAGTCCCCGCAGCATCCTCTGGCAGCACCCAACAGGGCTGAGCCAAAGAACTCCAGTTCCCATGATGCCCTGTGGGAATCTCGGGCGCTGCTGCAACCCAGGGGGCAGCCATCTAGCATTCCGGGAGACAATACCCTATGCATGCTGTCTCCACCTGTCCTTCAATAATGAGGGCATTCCAGCCAGACAAGGGTCCCAGCTATCCCTCACAGTATATTAATTTAAATGTCAGCTATAGTTGTCAAATCTGTTCCTGACCCCTTCTCCTACATGCTGCCTGAATCTTCCTTAAATTTTAATTGGTGTAAATTACACCTATCACATTT
Organism: Polypterus senegalus; assembly: GCF_016835505.1. Classification (NCBI taxonomy): domain Eukaryota; kingdom Metazoa; phylum Chordata; class Cladistia; order Polypteriformes; family Polypteridae; genus Polypterus; species Polypterus senegalus. The sequence continues at coordinate 39,718,182 of NC_053158.1, forward strand.
TAATTTAAATTGCAATGTTCATCTTAATGGAATGTGTGTTTTCAAATTTTCAGCTAAGTACTAAAGACAGATGTTGATACTGAAACTAGTTTTTAGGTTTGGGAACTTCCATGCAAAAAGAAAGGAAACATTTTTAAAACATTGTAGCTTAGGTGGTATTATTATCAATTTTTTTATAAAAAAAATGGAAAGGGAACATTTGGACAAGCCTGAATGCTAGTTTGTAGCAAAGATAAACATGAACACAATCCTTCTGGATTGGTGGCCAACAAAGTAAAATCTCCTACAAGGATCTACTATAATGAAAAGACCCTCTTGGCCCTCAAAATCAGGTATCACTTGACAAGTTGACTTGGTAATGTGCTGTGAGCAGATGAATAATAAACTTCAAGAATGACTTTAAGCTGGATGTCACTTGTGAAGCAGGGACAGTGTAGCCCAAGTACAGTTTAATATCAGATGGCAGCTATAGTACTAGACGGTAATGACAGTAAGGCTCACATTTGTCTTGTGGGACCAGACAATGCCGGTGCTTTTTCTTAAACACCTAACCTCAGTTCCTCCAGTTCGTGCAATTTAAGCAGATGGGATTGCAGTGTCCCAAAAAAACTTTTCCTCATGTATCAAACAAATGCATAAAGTACTATGAACAGACAAGGAGAGAGCAAAAGAAACTGAGCAAAAGACTTGACAGTGAGAGCAAATAAAAAGCTAACATTGCTGTTATCTCTTCAGCAGCTCAGTAGCATAAGATAACATAAACTTAGTGATTAGTTTTTATATTGTCATGAGCTCAACAACAGAAGACACAGACACACACATAGATCACTGCAGGAACTTGGCTCCATGTGTTTGAGAAGTGCTTCTGTTTGCTACAGTCTTTCTATGATTTTTACAATTGCATCTCTATATAGTTTGACCACAGCAAATACTGTAGAATGTAGATAAGCACCGTGGTCAATGATATATGTTAAAACACTGTATCTGTATTCTGCTATGGCATGTTTGCATTTTCAATTAAACAGTAATATAACTTACTGTATACACTAGTGGATAAGTTCTCCCACGGATAAGTCGTCCTCGATTTTACAGTATAATTTCCGTTATTTAATAATGTCGGTCGTATAAGTCGAATGCGAAAAACTCACGCTATTGGTCCAAGAGATTATGATATGCTAACGCCCACCTGAGAGAGTAACCACAGAGCACACTGTCTTTTTTTCTATGTATTATACCTATGTGACCGCACGGTAACACCTGAACTGTTCTGAAGCAACGTTTGCACTGAGTTGTGTTTTTTGTATCTTACATCCTCCTACACCTTTATCATAAGAGTATCCCTTATCTACCATGGAGTGTTCGATCAGAAGAAAATATAAAGCTGGTTTTAAATTAAAAGACATTGAAGTGGTGAAAGAAATTTGTGACTGTGCTGCTTCAATAAAATTTGATATGTCTGAGAAACTGGTGAGAGTTTGTAGGAAGCAAGAAGATGTAAAAAAAAATGTAAGTGTCGCATTTTTGAATGGGTGTATTAGTCAGGGTTTGATTTTATGATCGATTTTTCGGGTTTCAAGATTATTCGCGATTATATGCGAGTATATATGCCACTTTAGTTCTTCGTTTAGACATGCAGTCAGTGAAGGAGTGCTACATAGTCTCATCTGTGGTTCTGCTGGAGTGGTGTTCGTGTTGTTAGGCAAATGTACTAATTTTGATGTTTTTAATACAGAAATCTGCATCTCATATGGCTGTTTGTTATCAGCTCTCTATAGGCAGTCTATTTCACCTCCTTTCTGCAGAGTGTGACACACTGTTTACTTCAAATACATACTTTATAATTCATAGTTTCACAAATGTAGCTGCTAATTCTTTTAACCTTACATTGACTGCAATACAATCATTGTAACTGAACAACATAGAGAACACACAGCACCTGAGACAGCAGATCATTAACTTTTATCATCAGTCCATTGATGTCTTTGAATGCCAATGTGTAATCTGATTTGCCAAAAAGTTTTTTCTTTTGTGACAGACAATATTTATTTTTAACACACACAATGTGCTCACCACACACACATTTCTGTGTTAAGAGGGGTCTTTTCGGATGTAGATGGTTTACTGTAATCAGAAGCGTTCTCTCTGTCAGATCTGGTTTACAGTTCAAAATCACCGCCCCTACCTTGAGCTCCTCCTTCATGAGCAGTTGGAGTTGTTCAGAAATTTGACAGTCAGTGAACTGTCTAATTGTTTCCACCTACTTTTAAGCAAAATTCACTTATGGTTGTCTTCAGGTATAAATATTATACATCTAGCTCTAAAAGACTAGGATCACATGGCATACTGGAGGACATATTATCACCACAAAAATGAAAGAAAATAGGCATGAAGTTGATATACAGTAGACAGAAAGGAAACTTCTGCTAAGATAAAAGATTTGCAACACAACAACAAAATTAACTATCCATCCATTTTCCAAACACTTAGCCAGAGCAGAGTGTGGCCTGCTGGGGGTTCACTAGTTCCCCAGACTCAACACAGATAGACGCAGATACAAGTTCCCGCACAACATAGACTTTTATTTTGCTGTGGGAAACACTTGCTAGGTTTCCCAATCAGTAAGCACAGTACAATAAAGCACCGGGCCCAAAAATAAAGCAGTACACAGCCCTCTGTCTTTGTTTTTCTTCTAGCTTTCTCTTCTTCTGCCTCTACTACTCCTCTAGCAACCTTCACCAGAAGCCCAACAAAGTAGTCCCTTCAGCACCCCCAGATAGCACCTACGGAACCTAACAGGGCCGTACTAAACTCTAACTCCCATGAAGCCCTGTGGGAATCCAAGGCACCACTACAACCCAGGGAGACTGCCATCTAGTGCTCCGGGGGAGATAATGCCCTGTTCATGTCTTCTACCCTGGTCCCAGCCAAGTAAGGGCCCTTGCTGTCTGCCACAAGAGTCATGAGGAAGCTGGAGCCTGTCCCAGCAAGCACAGAGTGCCAGGCAGGAACAATCCCTGAACAGGGTGAACACACTCGCACACAAATACATACTTGGGCCAATTTAACCATGCCAGTTAGTGAATTAATACATTTTTTAAGAAGTGTCTTTACATCATTCATTATATGAATAAATCAGCCATAATATTCTCAGATGTGGTTAATCCAATTCAGGGTTGCCTATGGGCTAGAGCCAATTTTGACACTATCCACATATCAGGAAACAGCCCCAGACATGGCCCAGTTACTCTTACACTCCCATAAGGCCACAACAGACTAGCCAGTTAACCTGTCATGGATATCTTTGGAATATACATGGAAGCTGGAGCACCTGAAACAAAGCTTATGCAAACAGGAGGAAAATGTGCAAACTCTGATCAGACCGCTACCAGGTGTGGGGGTTTAAACCCAGGATTCTGGAGTCATGAGGCTGCAGTGCTATCTACTATAAAATCATGCCACCCTATTAATCAACCAATGTTAATTAATTGGCTTTACAGAGTTTTAATAGAAATAAAAACATTTTGTAAAAACAAGGTGCAGAAATTCACATAGAGACTGCCTGGAGCCTATCAGTCAGTAGCGGGTTGTCAACTCTGTATCCCAAGCTTTCAAACTCTAAAAATAATCTACTTTTTTAAAGGAAATTAATCAAATGAGTACCACTTACAATTGGGATTTTTCCAGAGTGAAATAAGTACTTCTTCGCTGTAAGCAGCCTACTCGGACAACCTGCAAATTAAATTTAACATAATTTATGTCTTTTTTATCATTTTTGATGTATGTTTTGTGACACTTTGATTTTGAACATACTGAAGGTTCAAGAAATTTGCTTTGTACAAGAAGATTTCAAAGGTTTATTAGATTTATGGCTCAAAAATCGATGAATGGAGAAAGGAATTGAGTCCATTTCCCGCTTTTGTTTTACAGCTTTCCTTTTCTATATTTTGAGTGGCTTCAACAAATGATTTCCACAATAATCATTTTTACATGTATTAATCACCAGGGAATCATGCTAAAATATGTTTGGAAGGTATTACTTGGAAACACATTGTTCTTGCCATATCTAGGCTGATTAGCAGTCACTTCCTTAAAGGTCAGTTGTCTGTGCTCATTTTTTTTTACATGATATTTAAATATAACTATATTAGAGTTTTACTGTTCTTTAAATAAGCACAAGAAATAAGAACAAATGATGATTTATTCTTTTTCTTTTTGACTTACAGTACATACTATACACACACACATAAATATACATATGCCTTATTCTTGATATATATATATATATATATATATATATATATATATATATATATATATATATACAGTGATCCTCGCTATATCACGCTCGACTTTCGGCTTCACTCTATCGCGATTTTTTCTCATACACGCTTACATCACTATGCATGTGCTTTCTGAGAACTTTTATCTAAGCCCCACGATGGCTCCTAAATGTGCTGCTTTTTCTAAGCCTTCTGACAATAAAACTAAGTGCCGGAGGAAGATGCTTACTATCCAGGAGAAGGTGAAACTCTTGTATATGATTAAAGATGGCAATACCCTACAAAAGCCTCCTCACGCATGTGAAAAGACAGCGCCAGCAACTGTCTATCAAGATGTTCTTCAGCCGTGAACCCAGATACCCACTGCCTACTCCTAGTACTCCTTCAGTGGAAGAAGACAACGATGCACCTGCTGAAGATACTGAACCACCTGAAGACTCTCCTACTGAGGTTGTGCCTTCATAGGTTAGTGGTTGTGTGTAAGAACTGTGTGTGTGTGTGTAATTAAATGTACAGTACAATAATCCACTATATAAAATCGGTCGGGATTGTCCTTCTGTCCCGTGAGTGCAAAGCGTAGTGGTATTCGCAGTTATCACAGACTTACTACTTGCAGCTTGCAGTATGAAGCGATGCGATGTGAGCAGAGTTCTGGTGCTCCCATCGTTCCCTTGCTTTTGTGCGCGATGCACAGAAAAAAAAATAGACAAAATTATGTCTCTGGAAATAATTAATGTTGATGGAATACAAATGCCTCACCGCGTAGTAAATATCAGGGGAAATGGTGCTTGCTTATTCTCATCTATAGCTTATTTAGTGCATGAAACTCCATCTTTAGCGGTACAGATTCGGGCTGACATTGTACCACTTTGGACAGGCACTGTGGGAGAAAAAAAATTTAGGTTTTCGGGAGATGTTATGAATGGGCACTTTGATGTTCTCATTCCCTACACTTACATGCCTGATGTACACATAGAGTGCACACAAATTGAGGATAAAAGTCGGTCGCCTTAAAAGGCGGGTGAGCCTAGTAATAATATATTTGTAACGTCTAATATGTCTTATTTTCTCTTATTTTGTCTAATATATTAGGCAATACGAGTGTAATGGTGACTAAAGTGTTTCATGTCTAGAGGGCTCTAATAATGTTAAAAAACGTATTTAGAAGGTCGTAAACAGGTTTTCTATACTCTAACTGAAAAAATATTCGATTTATAAATAGAGAATCCTACTTCGCGAAAATTTATTTATCACGATAGAGTCTGGAATGGATTAACCGTGATAAACGAGGGTTCACTATATATATATATTCATGGTATTCGTAGTCTGAATCACAATCTGATTGTATGGGTGGTTACCTACCAGGTAACACTTGTGGTTGGTCTGCGAGCCTGCAAACATCCGCCATGGTGCCCTCTTTCAGTTAATTCCCTGAGAGGGGGTGCAGTGAGTGTGTACGCCTGGTGAGAACAGAATTAGGGCGAAACACGTGTCACATACTCTTTGCATTGTTTGACAGTAAAACTATTCAACCATATATATATATAGAGGAGAAAACAGTTCTTTACCCGGACGAGAAGCTCTGAACAGACCTGAAAGTGATGGCCAGAGAAGACTGACGGACAGCCCACCAGAAGAAGATGTCATTGGGGACTCTTTATTCCCCCAGGACGCTAGACGGCAATGGCCCTGGATATCGGTGCCCAGTATGAAACCACTAGGGAATGGTGGGGTGTAGTCTGGTAACACAACCCTGCTGTGGTCCCTGTGTGCCACAAGGGGGCGCTGCAGGGAGATGTGCTCCCTACAATAAGACTTTCATATGACCTGGAAGTACTTCTATCAGGCAGGCACCCCTGGCACCAGAAGTACTCCCGGGTCCTCAATAAGATGAAGCTGGGAGGAAGGAAAGAAGGGAACACTCAACTGGAGGAGAGCAGTGCAGTGGTGAGAGAGAAAAGAAGAAAGAGAAATTATTGTGGGGAGAGAGAGAGAAACCTGTGCTTGTGTTACATTTTTGTTGATTTCCATGAGGAGTGTGTGTAATAAATGCACTGTTATTTGACTGTTAGTGTGTTCGTGTTGGGGTTTGGGGCTCGCTGACTCCCCGCTTTCCATCACTATATATATATATATATATATATATACTGTATATATATATATATATATATATATATATATATATACACACACAAGAATAAGACATTTAGTTTCGATCTGGAAGTTTTTCTGTGCATTGATTTCTCTCGTGTCTGCCTGTCATTTAGTATGTAACTAAACATTTCTAGCAAAAGATAAAAAATCACCAAAAATTGTGCATATCTTTAAGCAGTATAAGCTAGGAAAACAGGCACTTCTCCAACATGATGTGAATGGGAGGTATAAAAAGAACAGATAAGTGTGAATGAGACTTTAAGGAGTATATTCCTTGTTTTTCACCCACAAACAAGCTTTAAAACGCAAAAAAACCTATTAAATTTGACATTTCACAATTTTGAAATTGGTTGTGAAACAAACTTTAGTTTTATTTACAAGGCTGCAAATAGCAGAAGGGGTATCTCTTTAAGAGTAATGAGTATTACTGCATCACAGTCGATGATTAGGGAACAAATCAAGAATAGTTATAGTTAACTGGGAATTTGAAATGGTCCTATTTGCGTGTGATGGATGTGCAGGCTCAATGATGGACTAGCACCCCACAAGTGGCCCTCCCTAAAACGACAAATTAAAATTAGAAGTATTTTAATATGTTAGTAATGTAAGAAGTTTGCAGATGAACAGACCTTGTGCTGATATGTGTAAAATGAAGTTGAATGTAAATTAATATAAGGTTTTATCCATTTGCTAAACTCACATATTCCAATTTAGGTTTCAGAAAAATGTACTTGCAACATTAGGCACAAGGCAGGGATCAACACCAGACCCGGTGCCAGTCCTTTGCAGTGCATGCTCATGTACAGTACAGGCCCTGTGAGCCAGCAGGGCGAATTTCCATGTCACTATGCCATCAAATAAAGTAAAAATATTAGATATAATTACATAATGGAAATAAAAATATGCATATTAGTCATGAGTAACTAGTGAGTCCTGTGTGGGCCTTCCTTTCAGGATTGCTAACTGCATTGTAAAATTGCACACCCATAACCTTGAACTGGATAAAGTGACTTTGACAATGTTATGCCTAGTTTGTAATTATTAAATGAGTCTTATTTTCAGACATTCTCATATTTCATACAGGCAGTGGTATCACAGTGAGCTTTTCAGAAAGTCTGGAGGTCTTGGGGCTTTGCCCTTTTTCAGACCTCCATTTGTTTGCAGGATTTGCAGTGGTAAAAATGACTATACTATTGCCAACTGTGATCCAGCTAGCCGCAGAGTCGAAGCTAATTATAAGTGGATGAGTTCCTGCGCATGATAAAAACAACAATGGCTCAAGATTAACCTCAACCCTCTCTCTGCCTCTCTCACATCTATGAACAAGAGGTTAAATGGCAAGACAGGGTAGGAGATTCATGTATTTACAACATCCTCCTCTGTCTGAATGGATAATGTCAAGGTTAGTTCAACAGTTTAGCCTGCATCTTGTGCTCGTACAATGACAGGGCTCTATATATGTCTTTCATCAGTTGCAATGTGGAAAGTTCATTTGTGTCCCATATAGGAAGTGCCAGCGTCACGTAGGTGTACACAACTCCATTTCTACAGCAGTGTGCTCTAATTGGAGTAGTGACCTTAATTACTGGGAGGCTGACTCTTGTGCCAGATGTCCTGACCGCTGGCGGATAAATCACTCAGCACCTTCATTCCTATCAGCATAGCACATTGCCGCCTGGACGGTACTTGGAGTTTTGCCTTCCGCTGGATACTTCCAAAGCCAACAGTAACTGCATCTTCAGATTCATAAAGTGTGTTGTGCCAGTTGGTTAATGTGGGGGACATGAGTATTTGGGGATAAGGGGGTAAATCTGCATTTAATATACCGTAGGTAAAGCACAGGATAGCTTTGTTTAGCACTGTCACCGATTAAAATCTGTTAGACAGTACAGGCTTAAAAGAGTGCGACTGACCTCTTACTGCAAAGCTTTCTTTGGGAAGGAATTGAAAAGTCATTAGGCTCTTTTTTATGTCTGTTAATTGTTAATAGTTTTATACGTCTATTTACTGGGCATTTATTTGTGAGTTGGCCATAATGTTTCCGTTTTTAATTTTTTTACAGTTGTCAAATTAAACATAAAAAATTGCATTTAACTCATATTTTAACTAACACATTAAACACAACTTAGATGCAACAGTTAGTCAACTACTGCTACAAAACAAAATCTTAACATTTTGTTTGTGTACTGTTAAATAAAACTTTTACAAGCAGCAATGACCAGACATTAAAATAAAAACTATCCACAGTGCTTGTATTAGTCAAGAAATGGCACATGAGCATTTGGTAGAAAAGGCAAATACAGTAAGGTAGGATATTTTGGAATATAGTTCCATTTAAGTTTTTATTGGAATGCTTTCTGGACTAGATAGTAATATAACATTCCATAACCTGCTTAATCCAGTTCAGGGTCATTGAAACTCTGCCTATCCTAGCAGCATCAGGAACAAGGAGCCAATTCTGGACGGGCAGTCAGTACGTCTTTAGGATGTGTACTACATAGCAACATTCACAACAAAACAAAAAAAAAATAAAATAAAATTATTATATTATTCAGATAACTTCACAAAATCATGAGACAATCCAATGTGGTGTAGCACCTCTTTCTTCTTATTACACGATTTTATTCAGCTTGCCCTCTCCTTTTTGTCAGGGTCAAATTTGGCAATCAATTTTGTACCCACTTTTACTGAACTGATTTCCTTCAAACTTTGCATGCATGCTGATCTCCGGTGACAATGTAATATTTCATCAGTTTTGACCTGGGATCTGTATGTTAATTGTGTCAAATTGAAATTTCTCATTTCCTTAAATTATACTTTTAGTGAATACACACATATATACAGTATAGTGCTTTTAGTCAACACTCTTATAAAATATATGAATTAGCAGTGTTGGTAAAGTGGTTAGCGTATTGGACTTTCGATCAAACGATTGAAGGTTCAAGACTAATGTAGACAAACTAATTTAAAAAAATCATTTTGATTAATTGATATTGATGTTTTGTCAAATTACTTCAATATGACAGTTAAGCAGCATTGGTCAAGTGGTTAGCGTGTTCGACGTTCAATGAAATGGTCGAAGATTCAAGACCAATGTACACAAACTCTTTTTTTAATTTTACCAATTTTTCATCATTTATATATAAATTTGCTGAAATACTCTTTTCAGTGATTTAGCGATATTGTCTCAGTGGATAAAGTGCTTTTCTAAGAAGTTTGAAGTTTCGATTCTCCAATAGACAAAAGCACATTTCCAGTACTTCACCCGTATAAGATTTCACTGTGGTTAGAATTTTCTGAAATGAGAAATGAACATGAATGAATATCACGTTTCACTTTAAGATCGTAGGTTCGATTCCACTCTGTTGGTAATGTCAAATTACCTTCCATAATCCAAGTCAAGGTTTTTGTAACGTGCCAAGGTCTGTGTGGCATCAGGGTGGCTAAAAAATACATTAGTAAAAGATTTTTAAGTGACACAATTTTATTTAAAAATACACTAAAAAGTAAAAAATATTTTTTTCTCTTGTACTAAGATTTTATTGGTCATATGTGACTAAAAATAAAATCATGGAGCACCCATAAAAAAATTAATTTAATTCAATTAAAATGAATAAATTTTCTTTCCATTGTTAAGCTGGTTAGAAGATAATAATAGAGGATGAGGAAGCCCATGTGATCAGAATACATGACTGAACAAAGTATAAATATTCCATCCAAAAATACTGTCAAGCATTCGCCTCGAAACTTAATCTGAATAGCAAACATTAGGCTGAGGAGACATGCATGTATGTAAAGAAATCACCAAATCAACAGCATGAAAACTGAAGAGGAAACCAATGCACGAACAGTACCAAAACTGTGTTGAAAAGACGCACAATGATAGCTAGTGGGCATTTAGCTGGATGAAACAGCAGTCCATCAAGCTGCCATTTGAAACTAGTGTCTTTTCTATTTAAGATCAGGTAGTGAAAAACGTACTGCATAAAGCACATCATCATAACAACAGGAGAAGATAGTTTATATAATGTATGTAAAACATGTGATGATACCACCCATTGCATTGTCAGTGCTTGTGTAACACTGGCCATTGCTTCCCATCTATAACAGCTTGGGAAATGTCATCTACTGGACTCTGTTTAAGGACAACAATTTAGACATGGCATGGCAAAGGTGGGGATGAAGCTTGGAGGAACATAAGATTCTGAAAAAATGCTTCAAGTTTATCCAAGATACTCTGGGAGGTCTCTATGCAAACCAATGTCATGGTTAATGTCAACCAGCCAGACATCATCAACCTATCCATTAATAAAACTTACTAATAATTTAAGATATCTCTGTGCCTTCAACTATTAGACTTCAGACATCGGTCCAGAAGAAGAGTATACTTTAAATTAAAGCACTACCACCAGCTCGAAATGAGATTAAAAGACTCTGGTAAAAAGATGCTGAAGTAATCCCTATTATCATAGGTGTCACTGGAATTATCACAAAATCCATCAAACTGTATACTCAAAAGCTCTCACTCAATATCAGCATCTTTGTTCTACAAAAACAAGTAGCAATCTGCACAGCATCTATTGTTAACAACGTCCTTGGCATAATCAGCAGAAATGAATACTAGACATTTTATTTTGAGCTGGCAATGACCAGCCATCTCTAACCCTGAACTGACCTAAATCTTAGAATTTACTCCTACCAAAGACCTTTGGCTATGCTAAGGCCTTCACTGAAGAGTTTTTTTCTTCACACACTATTGTTTTGCTCACATATGCCAAAGGCGTGTTTGTTAGGTCAATAGACAACTTGTAGTTAGCAGTGTGGATGCGTAGATAACTATGGCATATTTGAGGGGTAGGCCTGGCTGGCAAAATGAAATCAGAACAAAATTCACCAAAAAGTGAAGGTTTACAAGGGACCTCCAAGAAACAGATATACACATTGACAATAGAAAGGATTCTGCCATACCAGTGTGAAAATGCTGGGACTAAGAGATGGCTGTATACCCTAAAAGTGTGTTGAGTTCCCCAGATGGATATTTGATGGGATACCACCAATACTGAGATAGAGAAACCTCTTAGTGGAAATATGTTGAGCTGATCCAGGATACTAGGGGGCAGACATCCAAGGAATGGGCAAGGACAATGAGGTCAGGAAAGAAAAGCTAAAGATGGCAGCACCTCTTAGCCACAAGAGAGCATAAAGCTCTAGAAAGGAACATATGGGTCTGTGCTGCCCCCTCTGAAACAGCAGTCAGCTGAGGAGCTGCCATGGAGACTTGCTCATTTAAAGCCAACTATTGTTTCAAGAATGTAGGAAAACTGGAAGCCACTGACAGTTGTATTACACTTCATTGGATGGACAAAGGTTTTTTCTTGATAACTCAGAAGATTACTTTAAAAAATCCTTACAATGAATCATTCTTATTTGCAACCTGCATAATCCACTCTGGATGGGCCCTCAGTTCATCACATATATACTGTTAAATTCTATTCTGTACTTCTAAAAATTTCATTTTTTATACTGTATTGAGGATTTGTTCTGTTCTGTGTATTGTATTGACCCCCTTCTCTTTGACACCCTACCTGGAAAGGGGTTTCTCTTTCCCAAGGTTTCTTCCATTTTTCCCTACAAGGTTTTTTTGGGAGTTTTTCTTGTCTTCTTAGAGAGTCAAGGTTGGGGGGCTGTCAGGAGGCAGTGTCTGTTAAAGCCCATTGTGGCACTTCTTGTGTGATTTTGGGCAACACAAAAATAAATTGTATTGTATTGTACTGTATACATGTACATATGCAGATTTGTTTACACGGGGTACATTCAGAGTCATCAGCTTACCTAACTTGTACAGATTTATGATGAAGCCTATTTGGATAAAAATATAAACAGGTAAAATACACAAACTCTGCATGACAGTGACCAGGGTAGGATTCAAAAACCAGTCTCCTGAGCTGTGATAAACACTGGGCACCATAACCAAACTTGGCAGATAATACTACTTAGGTGCAATTGCAGATATATCTAGATTCAGCCAAATCATTTCAGATAGACCTTTGAAGAATTCAGACTGTGGCAAATTTTTGCCAGGTGAAATTTAGTGTACAGTAAGTAAATGTAAAGTATTACATGTAGGAAGTAAAAACGCAGTGAGAGGTTTGAATTTTGAAATTACCACTTATGAGAAGGATCCAAGAGTCATAGTCGACTCATCACTATCTATATCCAGACAGTGTACAGATGTGATCAAGAAGGCTAACAAGATTTTAGGTTATATATAATACGAGGTGTGAAGTACAACTCAAGGGAGGTTATTCTTAGATTGAACATCACACACATCTGGAGTACTATGTGCAGCACAGAGAGAGACCTTGCAGCTCTAGATGAAATGCTATAGAAGAGGATGGTGAGGTTTGAGCTTTTAAGAAAAATTGAAAGCGTTAAATCTGTTAGGTTTAAGCAAAGGGGAATTAAGAGGTGACATTTCTGAACTGTTTACAGTTATGAAGGGAATTATCACAGTGGATCCAATGTGTTAATTTTAAGAAGATGTGGACACAGATAAAGACTTGTTAAGAGTAAAGTTCACATAAATGCTTTTAACATTTTTTTTCACACAGAGGGCCATAGACATATGGAACAAATTACCAAGTGGTGACACAGACAGTAAGAATTTAAGAATCTTCAAAACTTAACCTGGTATAATTTTGGAGAAATTTGCTGACTAAAGAACTTTTTACGGCCTATTCTTGACAGGATTGTCCTAATGTTCTCATGTTCTAATAATGCAGAAGTGGCAAAGTGTCAGCTTTATATCAACATGATTATTCACCAGTTAATTTGAAGTGCAGTGACTAGTATTGAATATTTCTTGTATTTATTTAAAGTTCATATCTGCCTAAGCACAGCATACCAGAATGAATTTAGGTAGAAAAACAGAATGATAAGCGGTTATTTCCTGAAGCAGTTCCTTAAGCTCCATTTCTTGTCTCTTTTGCTTCATATCACGAAAGATAATGAAATGCAGACCTTGAGGATACCTGTTTATTGTTGATAATTCTTCCATTGCCCTGTCAAAACTATTATCCTAAGATAACATCAGTTGCTGAAGCCATTAAGAACTTTAATAACTATTTCAATTCATAGAAGCATTAAATGACAACTTTGATTTTCTTCTAATGATGCAGATTATTTATACATTAAGGAATCTGTTAACAATAATAACAATTACAACTATGGATATTTTCTAGGGTTTGTTTTTTATCATTCTGGACAGCAGTTTTTCTAATGAACTAAATTTTTTAACCCAAATTAGAAGTGAAAGGTATGTATCGGTATATAAAACAACTGTAAGTCATCCTGTACCAGGAAGTGTTACCGACATGCATAACAGCTCCACATTGGGCAAGGTGGTTAGCAAGTTTGGGTCCCAAAATGTGGAAAATGCAGGACAAATCCAGACAAAACAAGATTAATAAAATGAACAATTGTTTTTTTACTGTAATGTGTTTTATTTTATTTTTTCTTTCTGAAAAAAAACTGTCGGCTCTGTTGTAACTGTATTACTAATGGAAAGGAATAAGATCATTGGGATATTTTTTTTGACAGCTTGAGGGTAAGTATTCAACCCTAAATGAAAGAAAATATATTTGGAGATTTGCTTCTACACACCAGAAAAACAATTAAGATCTCAGCAATGAGGATTATTAAGTAACTTCAGAGTTTATTGGTAATTTCTTCAATTCGGATACAAGGCCTCAGAACTTCCCACTTACAGCCGTGAGCAAAGGCAAACCCAAGTGAGCAAAGAACTATGGTCCAAGTAGAAGTGAAGAACCTGGAGGCTGGATAGAGAGCAGTAAGAGATGTTGAACTGGGGACACAAGCAGCCTGGACAAGGTAGGACCTCCCTAAAGGAACCATCACTCATATCGATCTGTGGAAGTTGAAGCCATTCTGCATATTCTTCCTGCTAAAAGCAGTGAATAACACCCTTCCCACACCAGTGAACTTGCACAGGTGGAGGATGAGGAAGGATGCACTGTGCAAGCTGTGTGGTGGGAAAGGAACGATGGTGCACATCCTGTTTTGCTGTACACATAATTAATCCAAGGCAGGTATAGATGACAGCATGGCAACATACTATTGATGCTCACAGATATTCTGAAACAGAAAAGGTGGAAGAAGCACCAAACCAAAGGAGGCTCATTCTACAGCATTGCATTTTTTTTAGGAAGGAGAAAAGTCTACAGCCCTAAAATCAGCCAAACCCACCCTGCTTCAATCATCCAATGGACTGGAGGTGGGAGTTGAACTTTGAAGGAAGCTCCACTACCCTGAGGCTAGATGTGGTTATGTGCTCAACAGAAGGGAAGAAAATTTGATTTATAATAGAATTGATTGTATCGTAAGAAGAAGAAGGCTGTGAGGAGGCAGCAGAACGGAAGACCAACAAAAATCAACAACTGGTAAAAGACTACAAGGATAAAGGATGGTAAACCTGGCTGTTTCTAGTGGAGGTGGGCTATTAGGGACTTCCCTGCTGACCAAGGTTGAGGGTAAGAGTTATGGATAGAAGAACAGCAGTCCCAAGGATGGTATAGGCAATAAAGAGGGCCCCCTATTTGCTCTGGTAGAAGAGGGAGGAAATGAGCTGGAATGTGTTTTGGTTGGGTTTGATACACTCAATGAAAGTTGGGAAATACTTAAGGACCTCTTCTCCTGGCCAAGGCTACAACTAGCCTATCCTAGACTAGACTGGTTTTGGAGGGTATCCCAGAGGCATAAAAAAATCTGAACAGTATATCGGGAATTATGTTAAGAAGCTACACTTGATGATGTTGCAGATGTGAATTATTTAAGTTAAGGCCTTTACGTCTATCATTCTGTACCTGTTATGCTTGTGCTACGTTTTTGCAACATTCATCTTACATGAACGTTGATTGTGAATGGTAACTGAATTTAGCTCTTTATT
This sequence comes from Polypterus senegalus, assembly GCF_016835505.1. NCBI lineage: Eukaryota > Metazoa > Chordata > Cladistia > Polypteriformes > Polypteridae > Polypterus > Polypterus senegalus. Next base: position 39,733,581 of record NC_053158.1, read on the forward strand.
TATAGCCTATCTAAATCTGTAGTGTCTACTTTTGTATACCTTTAAACACATTGCTTCTGAAAATTTTATCCAATTATTTTACAGATGGCTATTCAGATATTCATTCACCCACAGTTATTTTCTAATGAATATATGAATAGCCATATGCTGTTCTTGTGAGTAGAGCAAAAATGTGATTCCTCAAAACTGAATTCCACTTTACAGTACTCCCCTTCTAAGTGTATCAGATACGGACTGAAAGTGTCATTTTTTTATGCATTTTCTATACATGATAATCTTTAAGAGTTGTCACCCTTTAGCAAAAAATATCTTATATATAAACGTCTACATGTGGAACTGTGTGTGTGTCTGTCTGGCCCGGAAGTGAGAGGTGGAGTCGGGGTAAGGAAACAGAAACTCACTTAGCCGCTAATATACAAACGAGGCCAGCATGTCAGTAAAAAGAAACCTACGAAGAAAGACAAAGTTGCTTAGCCGCTACCATCAGCAAACTGCTATCCATTTTACTTTTCCTTCTGCCGCTAATACAAAAGCGATGCGAACACATCGGGAAAACAAAGAGAGGCCAGAGCAGTTCCTTTTAATTGCCTGACATCTTTACATTTCAATTTTTTCTGATGATTTCAATGCTTACACAGCTAGTATTAAATAATTTTTCAAAGGGAAGGAAGCTCTGTCTCGATATAACAAACTTGGAGGGGTTCATTTTCAGAAACTCACTCCTGTCTACATTTCTTCATTAATACCTTAAAAAGGTAATACTCTTGCATGGCTTCTGTCAAAACCTAACTGGGAAAAACAATTTAGCCACGTATGAGTATGTGAGGGCCCTGCAAAGGGTTAATGTCCTGTTCAGGGTTGCTTCAAGCCTTGATTCCAGTGTTGCTGGTATAAGCTCTGACTCCCCATGGCCCTGAATTGAGTTAAGCAGGTTTGGAAATGTTATGCTGTGTTAGTCTCATGCTTGGTTCAGAGACAGTACAAGTGTCCCTTATCATCTGCAGTTTAAAGGATAAATAATGCACTTGCATCATATATGTGGTCATACCTTTGTAAGAAAAGAGCACTTTTTGGAATATTGTGCGACTTTTTATTTCACAAAACAACCGTTCCTTTCGTACATGATGGCGTGATAAAAAAGAATCTAATCTGTTTCCCGAGAACCACTTGGTCATAAGCACATTCATGAATTAGTTGTTACACTCCGTGCCCCCACTAGCTTCACCTACTATTTAAATCATTCCGTAATCCGCATTAACTGGCAATGTTTCAAATCAGATTACCTTAGAAAATTAGACATAACATCGACCATCTGCTCTTTTTCACAAAGTTTTATTCTGTCCGCTGAAGAATAACCAGTTGTGATGCTTTTGAAGTGTTTTAGCTAAAGGTGAACTTTTATTGATTCTTTTTCACTGAAGTTGAGAAAAGACTTTTGGTATAATTGACATTTTTAGTAACAGTTGTTTAATTTTGGTTGTTACCTTTTGTTGTGTTTATTTTACTTCTATCACTGCATGCCTATTAGTATTGCAGTTAATGCATTTATATTATCAATTTTGAACAATGCTACTTATTATGAGGGAATAACATGGAAAAACATTCTGCAAAGTAGATCTAAAATATAAAAGGACTCTAATTTATACCACGAAAGAGTAATTTTGAGTGTCCTTGTTTATTTGGTGTTCCATTTACAGTTCACATCTTTGTGAGAGCTCAGTTGTCAGTATTAGCAGAGAAGGCACATGTGTTGGAGCGATTAGAGGTGAGCAAAGATTAAGCAAATTGCCCCTGATGTTCCTTGCAAGGCATATGGCTCAAAATAGACCTTGAGTTTGAGGCACGTTTCATTGTTGTTGTTGTTGCTGTTGTGGCTTCAAGGCAGAAGCTGGACTTGAATATTCTCCATTCCAAAATGTGAAATTTGGGTAAGTAAGCAACTCATTTTTGTATGTTTAATTTTGAGTCTCATTGAGATTATATACGAGACAGTTAGATATCAAATGTAAGGTATCCCCTCAAACTCCCTTAGCATAAAGTGTCACTGGATTCTTAAAAAAAATACCAGAATTTTACAAAAGGCATAAAAAAAAGACTTAACGCTTAAAGTTAATTTGAGAGTTACAGAAAACTGATGAAATACTACAAATTGTTTTACCATAATTAATATTGTTTTTATCAGTATGCTGCTGCTGGAGTATGTGAATTACCCTTTGGAGATTAATAAAGTATCTATCTATCTATCTATCTATCTATCTATCTATCTATCTATCTATCTATCTATCTATCTATCTATCTTACTTGCTGTTCTAGCCTAGACTTGCCAGTCTAAAATAAATCTTTGTAAATATTTGAACATGTAAACTTGGAAAGCATCTACTTTAAATTTGTTTTTAAAGTTCTGTAAAGAAAGGAATGATTCAGGCAAAAGAAAGGTGGAGGGAGAGAGCAAATATCAGAATTTGCCTGCTGCTTATGAATACAGTTACGTTCCACTTGTCAGAAAGATGCTTTAAAAAGGGACATTTTGGCGTTGAATGTGACATGAAATATTGCAATTCAACAACGTTATGAGGAAAGCCAGAAAGCACTAAATCGACAGGGTGGTCCAGATCTAATTATGCAGATCCAGATCGTCTTCATGATTCTGATTTATGTACGGATGATTACAGTTTGGCACGAAGCCGATTCTTCCTGTTGTCAGTTTGCGCACTTCTCGATGGTCTGGGATTTTCGGGTGATTTTCTTTGTAATAAACTTAATATGTTATAGAATAATGAAAATTGCATAATTAGATCTGGACCACCCTATAGATAAGCTTATGCAGGGGTGAGAGAGGTGTCGATTGGTTCATCATAATATGCCTCTTACACCCCCACCCCCCATGACTGGCTAAAATGGGCCATCCCCAACCTGCAGGAAACTGTATGTGGGAGTATTATCAGCATTTCCTGGAAAACCAAATGCAATCAAGGTGAACAGGTGTAGTCAGAAATAACATGTTTGTCCAAAGTGGCAGGACTCCAGCATAAGGACCACGAGAAATAATTGTGGTGGAGGTATGCTATCTACCATGCTATTTCGCAACAATAATAGTGGGAAAAGGGCTTTCAGAAAAATACTCTTCTTGCTCATGATGGTGATGGACTATGGTATAGCGGGTCCACAGCTCAGATCAAAAAGGCTAGTTTTTTAATAGAGAATCACTGCACTTGTGGCTTATAGAGGGGACATGGTAGTGTGGCCAGAGCAGTTCCTGGGTGTTTCGTGATGCGGGCAGTCCTCGCTTAAGTGCACATGTGAGGAGTCGTCCACATCCATAAATGATGCTGGGAGCTGCTAATCTTCACACCTGCTCCACATCCCCATAATATATAATAGAAGCGTGAGGTGGATGGAAGGAGAAAAAGAGAGAGAAAAAAAAAGGACGGAGGTTAGAAGTGAGAAGAAGGCGGCAGGGAGGAGAAATCCGGTGCATGAGAGTGAAAGCGAAAGCAGGTTATTGACAGTAATGCAGGCGGTAGGAGAGCCCCAAAGGAGTGTTTGACCAACTCTCGGATGGTTTTGGGGCAGATTGACGCGATCGCTCCAGCTGAGTAGTTTGGAGGAGCTGGAGTGACCAGCAGAGGAGTCAACTGGCCGTTGAAGGAAGTGGCAGTCGAGAAGGCTTTGCGTGTGTTGAGCCCCAGCGTGAGCACCCTGGCCACTGGGAAGGGAACATGAGTCTCGGTTTGGCTGGAGCCCTATCGAGCCGGGGTTCAGAAGGCTACCAGACCGGAACTGAAGGGAGCTGCATTTGCTGGTAGGGCGACTCCTCTGTTGCAGGGCCCGTATGGGAGAAGCAGGGGAGCTGCCGGTAGAAAGAAGCACCAGATTTTTAAGAAAAGACTGCTTCCAGCCATTGTTTTTAACCTCATTTTAAAGGGATGCATTTATTAGATTTTAACCTCCACAGTTCACCTGTTTTAATGGATTATTTATTCAAGAACTATTTGAGCCATTGCACTTTTTATTTGAACACTATTTTTGGTTTTGTTGATTTTAATAAAAGCATTCTGCACCATCCCCTTGCTTCATTGTTGATGTCTTCACTGTCTAGCTCATCGGTTACATTACTGACGGTGTCGGGTTCAAGAGCTCCCCAGAAGTTAGATGGGAGCATGGAGCAGAACCCGCATTGTCACAGGGACCCATACAGCAGAGACATGGACAAATCTGTTGGTACCCTAGAGCCTTCTGTGAGCCGTAATTTGTGTGCTATCAGTTATCTATGGAAAGAACTGAAACATGCAGTCTGGAGAAGGCCCCCTTCAAACCTGACACAGCTGGAACAGTTGGCTCAGGGAGAGTGTGTCAAATGACCAGTTAACAGGTGCAGAAGTCTCACTGAGAGCTCCAGGAATCGCTTGTTTTCAGTGATTGTCTCTAAATGTTATATAATAAAATATTAGGTTAAGAGCTCCATCATTTTTGTCCATGCTATTTTCATTTGTGTTATTTGAAATATTCTGTTGATTCAAAATTCCAAACCAAAGTCTGATATTTGTTAATATGGAATTAACAGTGATGGATGGAAGTTACATTTAGCTGTTTCAAGTTATTTCAGAGACAATTTTGAGTTATTCCTTTTTTTGGGCAGTGGTGCCCACAAATGTCTGTAAGTATACTGTATATGGCATAGGGTTATCCCAGACCTCACAGGAAACTGAGTCTAATCTGGGTGTCAGTGTGGTCCTAACAAGTTCTGGTGAGTAAAGAGGATTAAAATATATTTAAATAAGATAGTAGCGTAGAGGGTGGCGCTGCAGCCTCGCAGTAAGGAGACCTGGGTTCGCTTCCCGGGTCCTCCCTGTGTGGAATTTGCATGTTCTCCCCGTGTCTGCGTGGGTTTCCTCCGGGCACTCCGGTTTTCTCCCAAAGACATGCAGGTTAGGTGCATTGGCGATTCTAAATTGTGCTTGGTGTGTGTGTGTGTGTGCTGGCACCGTGCCTTGGGTTTGTTTCCGGCCTTGAGCCCTATGTTGGCTGGGATTGGCTCCAGCAGACCCCGTGACCCCGTAGTTAGGATATAGCGGGTTGGATAATGGATGGATGGATAATAGCATAGAGATTTGTATAATAGCCACCATAATCGAGTGATATTCTCAGTCAGAACAAGTCTTTTGAAATTTCATTACAAAACAAAGGGTTACAGCAATGGGTGGAGTTAAAGGGATGCCCACCCCACAATGGATGCACTATGTTACTACAATAAGTCTGGAATAAAGGGTACTTTTTCCCTGAAAATGTTTTTTAAGGGCAGAACTAAGGTATATTTTTCTCTTTTACATGCAAGGTGGGGTCCTGTTGGCACACAGATCTTCAGTAGTCAGCACCACCAGGAAAAAATATTTAATAACAAAAAAGACTCTTTGATAAGGAAAATTAAAAATGCTGTAACCTTTAAAATGGTTAACCCAATCCCAGAACACATTAAACTAAAAACAAAAATTAAACATTGTTGATGGCATTTGTTGTACATGTTAACATGAGATTTAGTTTTTACTGTAACTTCATATCTTGAACAATTTATGATACGTGACTTGGGGTATGATGGAAGTATGTAACAGTACAATAGTGACACCAAAAAATACAATTGTTTTTTTATGTATTTTCAGCCCAACTTATAAATAAATATCACACTTTGCCCACTTGGGTACAGCTGTCCCAGTAGCTCTATTCTAGGGACATGACACGGACCTTGACCTTTGATATCAATGAGACTCTTCATCTATTTGAAGAAGCAGTTTCATGTCTGACATGAATGCTCTCCTCCTTATATTTTGCTAGTGTCCCAACATATGTGATTCACTTTATAACTTAAATAATTCCTTTTATCAGGTATATGGATGCCTTTAAGAATTTGGTAAACTTACTTTAGCCTTCTACTTAGTGTTCCTGGCTCAATACTAGAGAGTTTCAACTCTTGTAGTCAATCCCAATACAACATGGTGCTTCTTCAAGTGACACGTTTGGTTGCTCAGCCCTGCTGCTGTGTCATTTTTTTGTAGCATTCTGGCCAGAACTACCATTTTTACTCGTGTACCATGCGCCCTCGTGTAAGACGCACACCATAATTTTTACAAAGAAAATCGCGAAAATCGTTTTGCCCCGTGTACGACGCACGTTGTGATTGTATAGAAAGCATTTAGGGCACGTTTTCCACGAAATGCCCTTCTGCTTTGTTGCATGACAAACGTTTTTCTTTCTTCCATTGCCAATCTCGAACACTTGCCTCTGGAACACCTTACTTGCGATTTCTGCCCGATTTTCTATCTTCTCTGCTTCCAAAATCACTTTCAGTTTCTCTCCCGCCGTGAAGGAGCGTAAACGCTTGCTACTATCCATGCTGAATGCCTGCTGAATGACGATGCCAAACAAGAGCGAGAGAGAAAGCGTGAGCGAGTGAGAAAGAGAGTGTGAGTGAGTGAGCCTAAGCAGAAGAAGTAAACATTACAGAATTACATTTCCTCGTGTGTGACGCGCTCCTGATTTTCTAATGCTAATTTTCATGAAAAAATGTGCGCGTGGTACACGCGTCAATACGGTACTCTAGATGGGATTTCACAAGCACCTTACAGAGTCTAAACATACCCCTTAGTTTAGATTCAAACTTATCGACATTTTTGATGATGTAACATGTTATGTTAACTGCTTCTGTGCCTCACCTATTGTTATTCCTCCAAGGTCCTCCAGTGTTTCATCAGAATATGAGAGGCCAACGTATTAAGGCCAGGATATTTACACACTTGTGCTTTTGCTGCAGTCTTGACAAAGCTGCTTGTTTTTGAACTTAACATTTATTAAAATAGTATATTTGTTACTAGTGCTATTACACTGCCCGTGTTTTTAAAGGATAATGCAAATTGATTGGCCATTTCAAAAACTGTCCATACTTTATTATTAAATTAGTTATTTAATTTAATTAGTTATTTTTACTAGTGTCTGAAGTTTTAAAGTATAATATAAAATGATTAGGCATTTTTATAGATAAATATTAATGACTATTCACCAAAATTTACCATTGCAGATAAATATACAATAACTCCAAAAACTGTTCACCACTGACTCAGCTTAAGTATTAAACTAATGCTTAAATTAAGCACAAAATGATTATGTATTTCTGAAAATTAAAAATAAACAAAACTAATTTTAAAATGCAGAACTGTTCCCTGAAGATATTTTTCATAAATTAATTACAGAAGCTACTTTGAGTACTCTCTAGATTGAGCACTGGAGTGAGTCCATCAGCAATAACCACATTTAATCCACATAGGGCAATCAAGTCCAAGAAAAAAAGAGTAGTGGTGGGCTATGGCAGCAGACAGAAAGAGTGGGCAGCCCTGAGATCTGTGCACCTTTAGAAAGAGAGCAGCAGCAGCGTGTGTGGTCATCTTACCATCACCTGCACAACACTGTCAAATCTTTGGCATCATAGACAAATAAAGTTCTTTATGACAATGTGGCATGTCACCTATTTTTTATTTATTCTTTGTTTAAGAGCAGGCTGTTCCCATTCTAGATACAGGTTGGTTGCTGTGATGTAATTGGCTGTTCAGATAAACCCGGGTGACCACTAAATCCTGAATTGCTGTGCATATTCGGGGAGTCCATCTAGATTCCTTTTTAAACCCAGGCCTAAATGTGACTTGAAATATGTAAATGTACAAATATGATCTATTAAACAAATTTTAAAGTGGTTTCATGAGAAAACTAGCAGTCATTATATGTAACCATGTTTTGAATATCGATGAAGCATGTCGCTTTAGTATCTTAAGCTTGACACCTCTGTTGAAGCTTAATTTTTAGTAATTTAAGCATTTTTGCATCAACACTCATGTGGCAACAAGCACCGGGTTTCTGCCACTCAAGAAGAGCTAAGGAAAATGACAAAATAAGGCAGTAACGGTGTTCCTGTATTACAAAAAAACATTAAAAAGACATGAATTATAACTCCAAAAATGTAATAAAATTAATTCAGGAAAGCCATAATTTAGATTCATGATAAAGAAGCATTCAAAATATTAGTCAGAAAGTCTGGATTGAAGCATGAAAAGAACACCAATACACCAAAAGCCAAAACATGAATATATAAAGTCATTCCCGCATATATAGTCATATAAGTCATTCCTGAATATATAAAGTCAGCGTCGGAATATATAAAGTCAGCGTCAGAATATATAAAATCATTCCCGAATATATAAAATTTCCGTGCTTGTCATTTCACTCATACTAGTGAAAGGTAAACTTCGACAGAAGCCACCCAGAGTCGATTGGGTAAGTGCCCATACAAAAAGAATAAATAAATATAGCGTTCAAAATGCCGGGCACATACATCATTTTGAATGAATTAACTGAACAGTTGGTTTCTTTTAAATATTTTTCTAAAGATGTTTTTGTTAACTGCGGTGAGCTGGCGCCCTGCCCGGGGTTTGTTTCCTGCCTTGCGCCCTGTGTTGGCTGGGATTGGCTCCAGCAGACCCCTGTGACCCTGTAGTTAGGATATAGCGGTTTGGATAATGGATGGATTAAACTTTTTTCACGTTGTCATTATGGGGTGTTGTGTGTAGAATTCTGTGGAAAAAAATGAATTTAATCCATTTTGGAATAAGGCTGTGACATAACAAAATGTGGAAAAAGTGATGCGCTGTGAATACTTTCCAGATGCCATTATATATATATATAGGTCAAGAGCGCTCTGGAGCAGGTTTTCATCCAGGATGTCGCTGTACATTGCTGCAGTCATCTTTCCCTTTATCCTGACTAGTCTCCCAGTTCCTGCCGCTAAAGAACATCCCCACAGCATGATGCTGCCACCACCATGCTTCACTGTAGGGATGGTATTGGCCTGGTGGTGAGCGGTGCCTGGTTTCCTCCAAACGTGATGCCTGGCATTCACACCAAAGAGTTCAATCTTTGTCTCATCAGACCAGAGAATTTTGTTTCTCATGGTCTGAGAGTCCTTCAGGTGCCTTTTGACAAACTCCAGGCGGGCTGCCATGTGCCTTTTACAAAGGCGTGGCTTCAGTCTGGCCACTCTACCATGCAGGCCTGTTTGTTGGATTGCTGCAGAGATGGTTGTCCTTCTGGAAGGTTCTCCTCTCTCCACAGAGGACCTCTGGAGCTCTTACAGAGTGACCATCGGGTTCTTGGTCACCTCCCTGCCTAAGGCCCTTCTCCCCCTATCGCTCAGTTTGGATGGCCGACCAGCTCTAGGAAGAGTCCTGGTGGTTTCGAACTTCTTCCACTTACGGATGATGGAGGCCATTGTGCTCATTGGGACCTTCAAAGCGCCAGAAATTTTTCTGTAACCTTCCCCAGATTTGTGCCTCGAGACAATCCTGTCTTTACGGTCTAGAGACAATTCCTTTGACTTCATACTTGGTTTGTGCTCTGACATGAACTGTCAACTGTGGGACCTTATATAGACAGGTGTGTGCCTTTCCAAATCATGTCCAATCAACTGAATTTACCACAGGTGGACTCCAATTAAGCTGCAGAAACATCTCAAGGATGATCAGGGGAAACAGGATGCACCTGAGCTCAATTTTGAGCTACATGGCAAAGGCTGTGAATACTTATGTACATGTGCTTTCTCAATTTTTTTATTTTTAATAAATTTGAAAAAATCTCAAGTAAACTTTTTTCACGTTGTCATTATGGGGTGTTGTGTGTAGAATTCTGTGGAAAAAAATGAATTTAATCCATTTTGGAATAAGGCTGTGACATAACAAAATGTGGAAAAAGTGATGCGCTGTGAATACTTTCCAGATGACACTATATATATATATATATATATATATATATATATATATATATATATATATATATATATATATATATATATGCAGACCTCTGCCCCATCTAGAGTTGGTTTCTGTTTTGCAGCCAGTGCTCATTCTCTTTCTTGTCTCCCAACCCTGAATTAACTGGATTAATCATGGTTAATGATAAATGTGTGAACAGGTGGATGGATGGGTGAATGAATGTACAGTACATACATCTACCTAGAGACAGATCCCTTTTCTGAGTACTGTACTTGGGAAAGCACCCATGGTCTGTTGCTGGGGTTAATTGTATATGAAATACAGTAATTATGAAAATTATACTTAAGTGTTATATGGTTGCTTGTGCTCTGTGGTGAGTTGGCTTGGCCACCTTTCATTGAGCAAATGTTTCTGCTGGGACAGAAGAGATTCTGGATAATTAAAACCACAAATTGTAAAACTCAAATGAGGAAAATGTTTAAAAATATCTTATTTGTCCAGATAGGAAACTGAACTTTCTGAGTGACTTTTAACCTTGCAGGATAATTGGACAGAGGTCATAACCTCCAAAAGCATGCTAAAGAAATACAGTAGTGACCCTACATACAGGAACACAAGACAGAGCCAACCATAATGGGTAGATAAGTAGAAATAAATGAGAAAAAATAAAAGTAAGCCTTAACTGAAAACACTACTGAAAGAATCATAATATACTACCTTAAAAACCTGCTATTGGAATGCCAAAAAATGCTCCAAACGACCAAGGGCAGGCTGAAAAAATATAAATAAATAGCAAAATATATTGGGCCAGTGAAGGCCATAAGCCACAATCTTTGAATCAGGCTGCTTAGCAGAGGTGAAACCAATACATGTGGGAGTGCAGGTTTTGATTTTTGTTTTTGAGGTTTTTCTCCATTTTGAGTTGGCGAGCAGGTAGAATCATACCAAATACTCTGTGCTATCAATAAAAAATGTATTGCTATACATTTTCAAAAGTATGAAATGTGCAAGACGTTTGTCTAGTGGAAGATGAGAATATTTCAGGTTGAACTAAAACTTGGAGATAAAGACTTTCCAAAATAGGCCATGGTGCCTCTACATACTTCTATAATGACATCAAAAAGTGTACTAAAATTTGAAATATTGATTGAAGTTTTTTTTTTTGCAAAAAAGTAAACATAATAGAACCTATTAAAAACTTTATAACACAGAATAAAACTTTCACAGCTAATAATAAGTAATTACCCTTCATCCTATAGACTTGCCTGTTAATTGGATTGGCGATTCTAAATTGGCACAGAGTGTATCATGAGGTGGACTAGTGCCCAAGTCAGCATTTCCTCTTGTTCTGTGACACAAAACTGGATTGAACAGATCTAAAAGTTTGCAGTATTTATCAAAGGTAAAAGAAAGAAAAAAACCCTCCTCTGTATTTGAAAAGGATTTCTGTATTAAGATTTATAACCTGTTAAGGAAAAGGTATATATACTGTTTAAAACAATTCCTAATTGTACCCTCTCAAATTACGATTCCACCACAGCTGCAGAAATTAGAGCAACTTTATAATTATATATTGTGCACATCTTTCTAAGTAAAAATTATTGTTTGCATAGTTCGTTCAGTGAGAAATGAGCCACTTGTGGTTTATCTTTTTTTAAGTTGTTCACATGGATGGCAGCAAATTATGTAAATTACCGGGAAGCTTGAAAAAGTGATGTTTTGCAAATTAATTGCAGGTAGCATAGTTATTATCTAATTACAGTGTGTTATTTCTTCTCTATCTAGGTAGCAAACAGAAATGAGTTCATCACCTCCAAGCAACTCCCTGCAGCCTCATTCTTCTGAAAGTGGATTAACCATGTCATCTCGGCACCCTCAAGTCACAGATCCAATTACATCTAAACGTGTCTGTTTTTATAAGAGCGGTGATCCACAGTTCAAGGGTTTTAGGACCGTGATTAACAACCGCACTTATAAAACATTAGATGCTCTCTTAGACAGCCTGTCAAAGAGAGTCCCTTTACCGTTTGGGGTGAGGAATATAACCACCCCTCAAGGAATTCATGGAATTAGCAGCATCGAAGAGCTGGAAGATGGAAAGTCATATATTTGCTCTGATCAAAAGAAAGTAAAGCCCATTAACCTGGAGGAGGCCAGCAGAAAACCTCTACCATGGCATACAACTAGGCCAGTCAGTGCCCGGCGACATGCCATGCAGATAGCAAAACAAAATCAGTTTCGGTCTATTCGCAGGGAGAACTCTGTGGTGATACGTACTCCCCGGAAACTTGTGGTATTCAAAAATGGGGATGCGGGGATTAAGCACACTATTATGCTGCAAAGGAAAACCACTCAGACTTTCGAAGCGCTGCTTGATCACGTGTCTGAAGTGATGCAGATTCCAGTGTTGAAGCTGTATTCGGCCGACGGAAGACGGGTAAGTACTAATGATGAGTTTCTCAATGAGGAGGCCATCACATTTCTTACCACAAAAGCTAATAGTTATTTGAGACATAACAACCTGGTGAAACTTCTTAAAGATTAATCATCTAGATGTATGGCAGAACACTGAAGTCTGCCTTTTTTCATATGAAATAATGAAAACTTTTTAAAAAATCAGAATAAATGTAGCTTATGGAAACATTTATGATTTTACCACTTTTAATTTACCATGTTCTCTTTGATATTGATGTGGCTATTCTAAGAGAGAAATAATACATTTCAGTATGGTCCTATGACAAATAAGTCAAGTGAAATAAGTTGTACCTATGTACTCTTTATTACTGTTTTGCTTCTTAAAATGTCTACCATAGCATTGTCAACTCTTTTAACAGGATGTGATGACATGCAGTCGGAAAAAATATTCACGCCAAATCTCCTGAATGTCATTAGCTTAAAATCATTCAATTTATCTACAGTCATACCGATGTGATCCTGCCATACCTGTAGATGTAGAAAAGTGAATGATGTTGACTGACAAAAGCTTAGCAAAGTACTTCTAAGTCCATGCCATTGACATTCCTTACAGACACATGACGGTTTTAAAGACAGAATCAGAGGTCACACTCATCAGAAGAGATTTTTGGCTTTGCCATTTACATGCTATGATTTGACCAGATCGCTTGAATCTTTTAATTATATTGTGCAATGTAGAAGGTGACATGACCCCAATCTTACTGTTTTGTCCTGGGGAAAAGTTTTCACAAAGTTCTAGATTATTCACCAAGACATCTGTTGACAAATTGGCAAACCTTAACCTATCCTTGCTCTTGAAGGACTAGGCCTTTTTCGGAGGCTTATACTATAACATGATTGCCTCAGTACCTACTGTATTTAATATTACTTCGATATTCAACTCATTATTAGTCCTAAACTATCCAGAACGTGTTCAAGTCATCAAGTTGAGAATAAATATATCTTAAAAAAACAATGCAGCTGATTAAAACATGAAAGTCCTTGTCTTTATGCAGTATGTATTTGAACACAAGTCAAAGTAAATTTATAGATAACTCTTTTTTATTTTTATTAGCATTTTCTATACTGTCCCAGTTTTTTAGGATTGCATTTGTTACGAAATCTACTAATATACAAGAGATAACAGAAGGCATAATGACTGTAGTGATAAATACAGCTCCTTCCCAGTTTGCAGATGCATGAGTCCACCGAACCATTGTTGGTCTTGTACAGTATGCATGAGATTGAATGTAAGTGTGCCTTACGATGAAGGTAATGTTTTGGGCTCAGGTCCTCCACAACCTTAAGGTGAAAAAGGTTGATTTGGAAATAGATGGTCAAAATATAATGATAACACAGTCTTAACAGAACGGTCTTCAGATTTTTACCAACTAAAATGATGTCAATATAGTTTCTGATGTTTTTACTTTTGATGAATCTTGCATGGCCTTTTGAGTAATTTAATATGTTTTAAGCTAAATTACTTTATGCCACTTCACAGAGACACCCACAATCTTATCACTTAGATTCAGCATATATTAGCCGTATGAAAACAAATGCAGTACATCCACTTAAGACCTAAGGAGTTTTGGCAACACAGGGTGAACTCTGTTTAATGGCAGATTTTTTTTCCCAAAGAAAAGAAGACAAGGAATATAACAAATCAACACATGGTTGAATTCAAAACGTCCCATACAGATGTAGATCCAAAATGAAAACCTACTTCCAACAAGATGGCTCTCAAAAAGCTTCCAAGGCAGAAAAGCCAGGCCCTGCATTTGATGAGCAGCAGACATGTCAGATGTCCATCAGTCTGTGGTTCTTGGATCTAAGGGACAAAAGAAGGAAAAGCGTAAATGACAGTGTGATGCCCCAGATGTCCACAGCCATGGCATCTTTATCTGGGACATCAATAGTCAAGTACTGAGGTTATTTTAAAACAAAGAACCAAATGTGCAAAACAGTGCAGTCAAATAAATAAGATCAATAAATAATCCACTAAATCCCATGCCATAAAATCAATCAATGTCTCTGGGGTGCAGATGAATAATCCAAATGAATAAAGCTAAAATCCCAAATGGTGGCGAGGTAAACCAATGTCATCCTTTGCATTCTCACTTTGTCCTCATCGGGACAACAGAAGACTTCAGTATCGCAGCAAGTCCCATCTCCAATGCACCATGCAGATCCAAACTGCTACTGCTATATGTTGCCACGGATGCCTAGACATTTGGCCTTTCACTGGATGCTGCCATGTCTTGATTCTCCCACCTTGGACCATCTCTAGCTTTCACACCCTTTCTTATCAGCTGCATGACTCAGCTGACAAGAGTACAGCCACACCACAGACCTTCAACACAGCATTCAGTCCAGCCCTCTCTTAGTGGGGCAGCATGACTATTACTGCACTTCCCTTTTCTTGCTGCTCTTCCCTTCTCTCACTCCCTCTCCATCTAGAGATCGCTTTTTAACATGTATATTCTAACTGAGTCTTGAGAGACTCTATTCCATTTCATTGCAGGAGTTGATCACTTACATACCCATATTCACGCTCACAGGCTGGAGTCGTCAATTAATATACCACACAACTCTTGGAGATGAGGAAGGGAAACCAAAATACCCAAAGGAACATTAATGTGGACATGGGGAGAATATGATGACTGGGTGTAGCATTCAAACTATAATGTAAGCTTCATGAGGCACTAAGTTTAAGTAGTCAATTTATATTATCTTTACAACACAGCTTTAATATATAGTGGTGTGAAAAACTATTTGCCCCCTTCCTGATTTCTTATTCTTTTGCATGTTTGTCACACAAAATGTTTCTGATCATCAAACACATTTAACCATTAGTCAAATATAACACAAGTAAACACAAAACACCACCCTTAGCAGCAATAACTGCAATCAAGCGTTTGCGATAACTTGCAATGAGTCTTTTACAGCGCTCTGGAAGAATTTTGGCCCACTCATCTTTGCAGAATTGTTGTAATTCAGCTTTATTTGAGGGTTTTCTAGCATGAACCGCCTTTTTAAGGTCATGCCATAGCATCTCAATTGGATTCAGGTCAGGACTTTGACTAGGCCACTCCAAAGTCTTCATTTTGTTTTCTTCAGCCATTCAAAGGTGGATTTGCTGGTGTGTTTTGGGTCATTGTCCTGTTGCAGCACCCAAGATCGCTTCAGCTTGAGTTGACGAACAGATGGCCGGACATTCTCCTTCAGGATTTTTTGGTAGACAGTAGAATTCATGGTTCCGTCTATCACAGCAAGCCTTCCAGGTCCTGAAGCAGCAAAACAACCCCAGACCATCACACTACCACCACCATATTTTACTGTTGGTATGATGTTCTTTTCTCATCAGTCCACAAGGTATTTTCCCAAAAGTCTTGGCAATCATTGAGATGTTTCTTAGCAAAATTGAGACGAGCCCTAATGTTCTTTTTGCTTAACAGTGGTTTTCTTCTTGGAAATCTGCCATGCAGACCGTTTTTGCCCAGTCTCTTTCTTATGGTGGAGTCGTGAACACTGACCTTAATTGAGGCAAGTCAGGCCTGCAGTTCTTTAGACATTGTCCTGGGGTCTTTTGTGACCTCTCGGATAAGTCGTCTCTGCGCTCTTGGGGTAATTTTGGTCGGCCGGCCACTCCTGGGAAGGTTCACCACTGTTCCATGTTTTTGCCATTTGTGGATAATGGCTCTCACTGTGGTTGGCTGGAGTCCCAAAGCTTTAGAAATGGCTTTATAACCTTTACCAGACTGATAGATCTCAATTACTTCTGTTCTCATTTGTTCCTGAATTTCTTTGGATCTTGGCATGATGTCCAGCTTTTGAGGTGCTTTTGGTCTACTTCTCTGTGTCAGGCAGCTCCTATTTAAGTGATTTCTTGATTGAAACAGGTGTGGCAGTAATCAGGCCTGGGGGTGGCTACGGAAATTGAACTCAGGTGTGATACACCACAGTTTGGTTACTTTTTAACAAGGGGGCAATTACTTTTTCACACAGGGCCATGTAGGTTTGGATTTTTTTTTTATATTTGACTAATGGTTAAATGTGTTTGATGATCAGAAACATTTTGTGTGACAAACATGCAAAAGAATAAGAAATCAGGAAGGGGGCAAATAGTTTTTCACACCACTGTAAATGGATACTTTCATTCTTCCCTTTCAGATACTCTACACTTTAGTTCTGCTCATATGCGAGCGTAAACTACCTAATATAATTAGAACAAGACATTAGAATAATTTTAATGAGAACAGTTGCTCACTCCAGCAACTGTCATCAGTTCTGTTCACCTAATTTCTTCAAAAATAACACTGAGATAATTAAAAAAAAATAATAAAAACCTAGATATAATAATAAAAAGCATTAAAGTCTGCCACATTACTTGACAACGTATTTCATGTGCCTGTGGTTCTCTGTGTGAAGAAAACATTTCTATCATCTGTGTAAAATTTACCTTTTAGTAAATCTCACCCGTGTCCCTGTGTTTTCGGTGAAGAACTGGGAAACACATTAATAGTTCCCTGTCATAATTTTAAATGCTTCAATCATATCATCTTCTCAGCACTATAATTAAACTAAGAAAGTTCAACCCTTTAAGTCTTTCTTCATAATTCATATCATGCAGTCTTGATCTGGGCTAGTTGCTCTATAGACTTCCTCTAGTGCTGCTACGGATGTCTTTTTTGTAGCATGGATACCAAAGTTCCAGTCAGTATTCCAAGATGGGGTCTCACAACTGTGTTGTATAGTTTCGGTTGAACCTCCCTTAACTTGTAGTCCACTTGTATGTAACTTAACATCCCATTAGTCTTCTTGATTGCTTCTGTACAATTTATGAATGTAGCAAGTTGAACAGTCCACTACAACTCCTACGTCCTTCTTATTAGTTTTGTTATGCCTTTAGTAGTAAAGGTACAATTATTTTTAAGTAGAGATCTGAAGGTGAAATGTAAGTCTAAACTGAGCGAAAGTTTGTAACCAAACATTAGGACTTATCTTTTACCAAAGCCCAGTCAGAAAACAAAAAGCATAGTCAAGAAAACTAAAGTGAGAAGTCAAAGAAGCATAAAGCAAAGCACAGCACATGTGAAGTATTTTTATCCAATGTTGGATAATCAGGGAGTGCATGGTGGGTTGTGACCTCCAGTTGTTCTGCATAGCATTGTGGCTAGAAACCAGAATGTCCTAATAGAATTTTAAAAGAAAACAAATCATAACAAGCTGTACCCCAAGGAGCAGTATTGGGCCCTGTTTTCTTTTCTCTCTACATTCATTCCTTAGGCAATGTAATTTATTCTCAGGGCTTCTCCTACCACCTCTGTGCTGATGATGCACAGATCTTCCTCTCGTTTCCCTCTTACAGCCTACAAGCTTCAGCCCAGATCTCCATCTGTGTCTCTGCCATCTCATCTTGGATGAATGCTCATCACCATAAACCTTTGTAGAATGAAGAATGGATGCAGATTCAAAGGCTAGGGGCCCAAATTGGTACCCCCTGCTTAAATAAGCTTAAATGGTACAAAAAATATTTGGCCACTGCTGTTAACTGTTCTATAGCAATGCATTCTGTGAAGTGCATTTTTGTAGCACTCTCACTCTACGGCTTGCCTTGGTATTGGTCCAAAACAAGAGACCTCAACTTCTGTCAGGCAGCTCTTATAATTATATATTGTATATATATCTGGCCCTGTAAAGGTGGGGCTCAAGTTGGGGCATGGTCTTGCCTCCTCCAATTGTGGTCCTTCAGAGCTGTGGAGAGAAAGACAAGGTGGTTAGCGACAGAGCCCCCTCTCTTCCTGTAGTGGCATCGCTTACCTATCAGAGTCATAAAGGCGTCCCCTATGCGGACATGTGTAACACTCACTAATTATGCCATGGAATTCTGTGCTCAGGCACTAGTTCTCTCTTAGCTGGACTATTGCAACTCTCTACTGGCAGGGTTTCCCTCAACTGCTATCTGAACAATCTAGTTCTTCCAGAATGCAGCTGCTTGATTGGTGCTCTCTGTCCATCGTTTCACTTCTAGTACTGTCCTCGTGTGCTTCAGTCTCATCACTGGCTTCCTTTTACTGCAAGGATCTAGTTCAAAACTTTTGTCTTGACTTAGGGTTCTCTGAATGGTCCTGCTGCTCAGTATCTCCAGTCTTTGGCCTCTCCATATGTCCTTTCAAAAAGTCTCCATTCTGCCTCTGACTGTCTGCTTCCTCTCCCTCCTCTTGCCAGATGGGCCAAGTCTGGACAATTCTTTTCCATTCCTCCTCCAAAGCTGTGCAGTTATCTCCCTTTGACTATTTGAACTGTACCCAGTTTACTCGTGTTTAGGCGTCTGTTGAGAATGCACGTTCTCATTTAATATTTTGGGCCTGCTCTACACGATTGGTGCTGTGGTACTAACCAAGAATTTAGGATAATGATTTTTGTCTTAGTCTAATTGCAGTTATATCTATACAGTAGTAGTACTACTCCAACTTGCTCAGTTTTGTATCTTCTCTGTTGCTTCTGATCCTTGCACTTTTTAGTCATTCTTGCATGTATTATAACTTTGTACATTGGCCTGGATAAAGATACCTGCTAAATAAATAAAAAAAACTAATTAAAAAAGTTATACCTTCAAGTTTCAAACAACCCATTGTGTGTTCAAAATTAACAGTTACGCTTTCCATGTGTAATACTTGACATTTACGAACATTTCAGTTTATGTTCCACGTACGTGCTCAAGCCTGTATTTTGTCCTGGTTCATCTTATAAACATTAGGCTGATTCTAAGTAATCTGTCATTCTAGTATCACCTGTTATTTTGGCCAATTGTTCTTTAATACTTTTATCAAGATTGTTTATGTATTTTAAAAGGAGCAGTGGCCTTAGCATTAGTTCTTGAGGGTACACTACTAATGCAGAAAAACAATACTTAGTACAGAAAAAGGAAGAAGTACCGAAGAAACAACAAATAATGAAGAAGTAAATATTCATCTATGATGACTGTATCTACAGCGTCCGTCTAATGGAGTTCAATTAACATCTTCATGTGAGAAAATGGAATACCAGCTGTGATCATCCATTGCCTTATCACTGTCAGTGTTATAATCTGTCTTGTTTTTATTTTACAGATTGACGGTCTTCAGGCATTGATCCTGTGCTCTGGAATTGTTGTAGCAGCTGGACGAGAGCCATTTAAGCAAGGGAGATATGACCCACAGTCTCAAAGTTTACCTACTCGACTGCCTGGAATCTCCAATCGAGTTCAGCCAAAGCAAGGAAACAAACCACAACAAAGGAACCGTAAGTACCTTGGTGCAAATTATTAACAAAAGATATATACAGTATATATATTTTTCATTTGACTTGCAATAGACTGGCAGTGCACCCAGGACTATCAACCTCCTTGTATCCAATGCTACTGAAGTAGGCACCAGTGCCCCACACTGGACAAGCAGGTTAGAAATGGACCAATGAACAATTACACTGAAATTTGTTTGACCATTTGTTCACTATTCTCAGTCATACAAAAACTGTGATGAGCAATTTAATGACAAGTTTATTTTAAAAAAATGTAAATAAAAACCTTTATAACACTTGCCCTATAAAAATACAAATATAATAAATGCTAATTAGTAAGGCTGTATTTTTCTAATCTTTAGATATTTCATTAGTGTAGGAGAAGACTTTTGGGTATCTAAAAGAAATATACCTGATAAGGAGAAAAAAGTCTCCAGGCAGTGGATTAAGTGGTGCCACCCATACATCTGCACTCCTTCTCACAGAGCCATGCAGTATGCTGACCAGTTGCATCTCCACTTCTAATATAGCACCTATGAAACATAATATTATTAATAATAATAGTGCATTTTATATATATAGCTCCTTTCCATGTGGGCTCTTAGACCAAATTCTACCTAGCCTCCCACATAAGAGACACACACATAAGGGAAATGCGGTTTATAGCAGTCCAGAAGTGCATGAACATGGACATAGTGTGATTAATACATTTAACATGAAACCCTATGTTATATGTGGAGAAATGTCCAGAGTGTCCAAACTAAATCCATGCAAGTATGAAGAGAACAGGTGAACTACACACAGACAGAGACCAAGTTTGGACTGAACCTTAGATCCCCATATCTATGGAACAACAGAGTTAAAAAGTGCTTATTTAGAGAAAAGGGGACTATGAAAGAACTGGAGTTGGTCCTATCAAAAACAGACATAAGTGCAACAGGGTTTAGAAGAAGAGACCCTCTCAAGCCATCCTTGAAGTCAAATAAAATCAACACAGACCACAAAATCGATAAAAAGAGTTTTTATTTATAATAACAAAACTATTACAACAGAATGATGGAGGTTCTAGGAATCAAAAGGGAAAAAATGAATAAAAGAAGAGAATATGCATATAACCAGACTGCAAGTGTGGGCTTGTCCTTATAAATCATGGCACACAAAAAAACAGCACCAGACACGGTAATGAAGTGTGGCTAGTGAAAAATGTTTATCCATGATTTTTAATTTTGTTAGTTCTGTTGTCTGACACTAAGACTGAGCTGCTTTTCTGTCCACCAGAATATATACTAGGAAGAGTGGATGCCCACCAGCTTACTTTTTTTCCTATACTTATCCTGGTGACCCTAAGTCATTGTCTTAGCCGTGTTTGATCAAAAGGGGCTTCTAAATCCAGACTTCCTACTAATGGGGTCAGGAATAGTCTTGGAAGTTTCTATACAACTCTTTCTAGAACTCCCCCTAGTGGACCATGGTGCAACTCAAGAAGTTAAGATAATCTTTCGCTTTATTGAAGTGCTAGGCAATTCCCAATTTATGCACATACTAATGAGGTTATGAGGTGTCTCTCCCACAAACTTTCCATTATTGTATGACACAAAGAGAATTTTCTCCTTATGCTCCATAAGCAATTTTAGCACATAGCCACCCATTTCAATGTTAGTCCTAGTTAATTGGCATGGCTAGAAGTGTTGTGAATTCCAGTGTACTTGTCTAAGCATACGGCCTAGATGTCTCTCTGAAAAAAATATTAAACTGCTTGCAGCCCTAGCCCAAATGAATCTGCCTTTATGATGGAAAATGTATTATGACTTGTGAATAGTTTTGCAGTTTTAAGTGGAAAATAAGGAATTTTGGTTCCTAAAACTTTCAATATCATCCAGTCATTCCTGTTAAGAGGTAAGCTCAGGAAAATTTCAGTGGATGACCCCATGATGCCCTTGATAAAGGACTATTTATATTGTAGACCACAGTTTCTGAGACTCAAGGACTTTGCCACTGATATGATTGTGAACAACAGTTGAGCACCACAAGGAACAGTTCTACTTAGATAGAGGAGCACAGGAATCATCAGCTAGAAGGATCCCTCCATGAAAATGGCCGGCCTCGCACTGAATCAGCTGTGGAATGGCAAGTTGAGGGGAGACAGCTTGTTGGCCGTGGTCTCCAGGACACTGAACAAATCTGTATCTTCATATGTGATAGTTCTGTATTTAATGAATGATATTCTATTCTTGCGTTTTGCTTTGTAGATTGTACTATAACTATTGTACTGCTGTGTTGTGTTGTATTCTGAGGTGGCAATGATAGATTGGCCATCTAGCTTTGTGAAGAGGATTACTTGTGTTCATTTTTGTGTTTTATTTACCCCATTTTTTGAAGCCCTTTGCATGCCCAATCTACCTGAAAAAGGGTCTGTCTCTGAATTGCCTTTCCCATGATTTCTTCCATTTTTTCCCTACAAGGGTATTTTTTTAGGAGTTTTATCTTGTCTTCTTAGCAAGTCAAGGCTGGGGGTTGTCAAGAAACATGGCCTGTTAAAGCCCATTGCAGTACTCTGTGTTTGATTTTGGGCTAAACAAGAAAGAAATTGTTGTTGTTGTCTCCTTTTCTGTTCACCCTGTACACCTCAGACTATAAATATAACACCAGGCCATGTCAGCTGCAAAACTTCTCAGATGATTCTACGCTAATGGGGTTCATTGATAAGACAGATGAGACAGAGTACATCAGTCAAGTGTTTCTTGGTGCAGAAAGAATTGTCTGTAACTTAATATCAGCAAAACAAAGGAATTGGTCATTGACTCGTCACACCAAAAACTACTATGCCTGATCACTATACAGGGAATGGATATGGACACAGTGTATTGCTACATGTACTTGGAGGACCACATCAATAACAAGCTGGACTGTCTTGTAACACAGAGGAACTATACAAGAAAGGGAAGAGCAGACTCCTTTTTATTAGGAAACTGTGCTCCTTTCATGTGGGTAACGACATGCTATACATCTTCTACAACTCTGTCATAGCCCGTGTGATTTTCTACACTGTGGTGCGCTGGGCCATTAATATTACTTTAAGAGTGGCCCACTTAATTAATAGGATTAAAAAGGAAGGCTCAGCAACAAGACACACTCTCAACCCCCTAGGACAGAATGAAGATAAAACTGGTGGGGCATCCTCACTCTGATACACTAGCCTTGAGCATATTCAGCTAACGAATCAATCAGCAGCAGTTTGTCGAAAAACACTCTTGGCGCTCCTTTATACGAATGGCAATACGCCTGCATAATGTCTCACGGTGACTGCTCTTTTTATCTTTAGCCAAATCAGAATTTTTTTTCTTCTTAGTTTCATTTTGTTTTAGTCATGAAGAGGGGGTTTGTTGTCTGTCATAATACAATAATATTTCTTTGTTATGAGTAATACTTTTTTATGGAGGTTTTATAAAAAGCCAAATTTCCCCCTAGTAACAAATAAAGTGCTGTCTATCACTCTACTATTGATTTTTGCTTAGTAACAGGCAGACACATGCAGAATTAATGCATGAAACCATAGACAAGAACAAAATACATTTCTTCATGTTGTGAATGGCACGAATATTGCTGGAAGCATAACAAAATTTATTTTGCTCATGTTTTTGTCAAGCGAAGCGTTGAATTTAGCTACAATTTTGCATGAATCATTTTAGTTAACACTACTTGCAATCTTTAATCTACCAAATATATTTTAAGACGATGGAAGGCAATGCAGAGAAAGTCCATGCTAAGAGAAAAAATAATGTTTGTGCAAATGGGCCAGGTTCAAAACAATGCAAGCTGCTTCTCCATAACATATACATTTGAAAATGACCCTAGAAACATTTTGAAATGATATAGTTGTTCATCCATTTTTTTATGCAGTATCCAGTATGTCCACTTTTTCTTGGTCAGAGTCACAGGAAGCCACAGTGAACAATATTTTGATATATTTAACAATGACAATAATAATGGTAAACAGATCCGTATAAATTAAGATAGGAGTAACCTTGGGATAACACAATGATGGTTTTATGGGCTGTTGCTTCATAGTTCATGTAGGGATTTTTGGGTAGAAAAAAAGGACTATTGCTTCCTAAAGCTTCTTTGACAATTCAGATTTTATATAATACTAGCTGGCCCCCGAGGCTTTGCTCGCATAGAAGTGAAACAGGACAGCGAGGAGGGACCTGACCGGTTCACTACTCCTGACATCATGCATCCCAAACCCGCAGCATCTGTCTCGGGCAATATATGCCGCTCCTACAAGGGAACTATGATTCTTAGCGTAATGAGAGAAGTTGCAAAATCAACCGGAATGTTTAAGCAAATTCTACAAAAAAGCCCAATCTAAATTCGTTAAGTAGTTCTCTCATTCAGTAGCTAATCAGATTTAAGATACGCCCCGAGGCTGGAGCGTGAGTGAGGAGGCCCCGCCCCCTCCCCTTGGCCCACTGCATCTCATTTGGAGTCGCACAAATAAATTGGTACAGCAAGTGAACTATGATACTTAGCGTAATAAGCGAGGTCGCAAAATCAGCCGGAATGTGCAAGCAAATTATAGAAATATGCCCGATCTAAATCCATTAAGTAGTTCTCTCGTGAAAAGCAGACAGATATACAGACTTTGGATTTTATATATATAGAGATGTTTTCCCAGAAAGGAAACTTATTTTCTTTATAAGGCTCAGAGCTCGTAGTGACCAGCAGCACGCTTGTCTCGCTCTGTGTTTTTGTTTTTATTTTATGTAGAGGAATTCCAAGACAAATTATTAATTTAACTGAAGGCAATATCACTATTAATTTATTTCAGGGGATGTGGATGCCCAGCCTAGAACATATTAAAGCTTTGTGTGCATTGTTAGCCAGGAGTGCTTCTAGAGATGTAACCTTGATTATTTTATTTGATTGCTAAAACACAACAGGCATGCTACATCCTAAAACATTTACTGTAGGTCCATCTCTGCTCCTCTTAGTAATAGAAAATGGCTAAATGTCACATTTATGGGTCAGTCAAACTGGTGATAAGAAAGAACATTACCTTGTGAATCACTCTGGCACCTTAACGATCAAGAACATGTTTTTGTTTATTCTGCAAATAATAAATATTCTTTTATGTAAAAGTAGCATAGTGTTAAATTTAAATTGTTTTCTTGTTTCAGTTAGCTCTATCTAAAATGTCTCTTCTTTTCTTTCCTTCTTTTTACTGCCTTCCTTCATGGACGTTGGCTCTTACCTTAAATATTCACTTTGACAACATATTTTATCTTCACATCTATAATCTTCTTCCTTTCATTGCTTGAAATTTCCACCAGTGAAAAAAAAGTCATTCTCCAGTACACGGTCTAGAAGGTTCTCTTTGTCTTCCGAAAAGTATTTGTTGAATGAGATCAATAATTCTCTTGGTGGTAGCTTATATAATATTTCTGATAATCCAATGAGTTCACTGGACACCTGCACCTGTCTAGGGGAAGACATTCCTCTAATGCCACCTGATGATGATATAGTAAAGTCTGTGCGTGTAAACCAAGATGGCAGCATGACAGTGGAGATGAAAGTACAACTGACAATAAAGGAAGAGGAGACAATACAATGGACCACAACACTCAGTCGACGCAGTGTTACCAGCGAATTGAAAAATGTCCAGTCTGAGGTTGGCTCACCGGATTCAAACATTATTTTGCCTAAAGACAAAAGCAGAGTAATGTATTTGGAAAATTGCCACACAAAAGAGCAGAATGGTTTCTCATCCGAAGGCAATAATGTTGCACACAATACCTGCAAAGTGTGTAAGGAGAATCACCAGGATGAAACATGGTCAGATCTACATTCTCATAATGATGTTAATGTTGTTAATAAAAACTACAAGAGTGTAAAAAAAAGAGCTCCAACACCAGGACCCCGAAGAACGCGAACTAAACAGGCATCTTTTGAAAGGATAAAGTCTATTTCAGAAACAGAAATTCAGGAGAATGTAATTGGAACATATTCATATGTAGAAGAAATGAAAACTGGTGATAGGAAAGGAGAATATTGTCTGGTGAGTCACTCTAGCACCTTGCCTGTCCAGAACACTAAACTCAGCAACAACGAGATACGTTCTGACTTTAAGGCTGTGGGTGTAGCAGAGGTACTAACCTTACACAGAAATATGGATGAAATAACTGAATCATTTATGAGAATAGTTGAGCAAGAAAATTGCTTTGATAATTTTTTTGCAAATCAGATGTGCTTTACAGAGGAACAAAAGAAATGTAACCGGCCAGTATCTTCAGAGCATGTGCCGATTCAGTTAGATAATGAATTACTAAGTAAGAGACCAAATACAACTTCTGCATTGCTAAAACAACAAGAGAATCATCATCATCCTCTCTCCTCTGACTTCATGAGTAGCATGGATTTATCCAATGTAAGACAAGATGGGAATTCAGTAGCACCAAACCCAAACTTGCTGGATAAAAGTATGATATCTAATGCTGCTGCTAAAGAAAGCATGTCTTGCGAAATGCAAGAACAAACTGGTATCACTGCAGCTTCTGATCCCCTCTGTCCTGACAGTCGATCTCCTGTTTCTGTGAGAAAGAAAAAAAAGAAAGCAAGAAAGTCAAAAGTTACCAAAAATATTCAGTTGGAGTCAGAAAATGCTGTAACGAAAGCAACCGAGAATACTTTGAGCAAAGATGAAGACTCAACAAAATCATGTGACTCAAGTTGTGATGCGTTAGATTCAAACCAGGGTGCTGATGAATGTAAAAAACATGACACTCAAATAATCAGTAAGATTGGTAATCGAAAGAAAAGGAATACAATTACTGAAAAAAAAATGAGAAATAAGTCTTCCTCATCAAACACTCCGGAAGAAACCAATACAATTGGTAACAAAGGAAATTATGTGGGGACAGAATTTGAGAAGCAAATTAAACCAGACACAGAGGACAAATCAAGTGGCCAACAAGAACAGGGAAGCCTCGACCAAGACCAATTCCAGCAAATGAATAAAGCCATTAATATAACTGCAAATAGAAAAAATGTTTTGCCACCAATACAGTCAAAGGCATCAAAAACTATGAAACAGAAGAAATCTAAAGAGGATACAAATATTTCCCTGAGCTCACTGGATACAGATTACAAAACAGATGAATCTGTTCAGAGTAATGGAAGTGACACTGCAGCAGGACTTTCAGTTAAACGTTCTTCACCCCCATTATCCAGCAACTATGTAGAAACCTGGCTACAAAATGTGGATTCAGAATCCCCAGAAATTCACAGTTATTATAAAGAATGCCAGAATGAAAATGAAGTATCTGGACATATTCAAGAAATAAAGGATCATGTTGTGGATATACGGCTCTACTGCAAGAACGATCACATAAAAAGGAATGATCTCATTCCTACAATGGAAAAAGTCTTAGAAGAACCAGAAGAATGTATTCTTATGAAAAATGCTTGTTGCGCTAATGAACAACAGCACAAGGTGTGTATAACCAAAAGACAGAAGGCAGAAGCTGCTATTCAGACTGACCTGGCTGATATTTCACTAAACGTGTCTGACTTTGAAGGACAACTTAAAACCAAACATGCATTTAAGGCACTGCCATCTTCAATCGAAATGCATAGATGCTTGCCTTGTAACAGACATTCTTCCTCCTTAGAAAAGTCCTATAGTCTTCCAGATATTTCTTGTGATAGTGATTCTGGATTTAACATTCCCTCAAAGGTTTTTCTGGCTCTGTTATCTGCAATCACGGTGAAGGATGAGCTTTGTATATTAAATACTAAGGAAGCCTTGGCCAGTGATATATGTGCTCAGACCCTGCGGCACATGGAGTCATTTAAGAAAAGCATTGAAGAAGTCAGTGAACTTAAGTCCAGTCTTACTGACTTACAAAAGTTGCTGGCATGCTGGAAGGATAACCATGGAAAACCTGAACACCCTGTTGACAGTTCCTCTTTAAAGTCCCACAATTTCAGTGTAACTAAGTCAGAAATTGCTGATAGTAAGATTGAACACAATTTCGATATGCATGAAATAATTGAAGGTATTTGCAAATCTAATGAGAACCAGGCAAATATTGTGGACTATGAAGTATTTCACGCTGTTGAACAGCATGTAAGCACACCTGAAGCTACAGAGATTGATGAAAAGAAAGATAACATTCAAGAATTAGACAGCCTTATAAGTGAACTTTCAGTTGTGCCGAATGAAGATATCACTGAAGAAGTCACGGATAATAGTTTAGAAGAAGCAGACAACATGAAGGAACAGTCCCAGTTTGACAATCCAATAACATACTCAGAAAATGTCATTGAAAATGTTCATGTCATAAATGAGACAAAAGAAACAACCAAAGAATTTTCTGAAGGCTATCCGTGTGACATGGATGTGACAGAGGATGCAAATAAGCTGGCCACTATTGAAACTATTCCAGAAGTAAAAGATGATGCTCAGCCTCCTGATGTTATGTTTGCTTCAATGAAATCTAATGACAAAGGCTTAGAGTCTGCTGGCAGTCTTTCATCTTCTTCATCCTTAACTTTCAGCTATAAATCTAAAATTTGTGCTAAAAAAGAAATTGATGGAATTAGTATCAAATCTATAAAAGAAAAGTTTTTGGCTCAAAGTAAAGTGGAGTCATATTATCATAAAAAGAGATTGCCAAGCCCGCCCACGACAGACATGTCTGATTGTAGACCTGTCAGTTCAGATAGTGCAGGTAGTGCCTATCGATCGCAAGCTTCATATGAAATTACAACAGAAAGTGGAGAAGAGGACATCGCAAGGGCACCAGTTTCTAAAGGTTTTGTCAGGAAAACTATTGAAAGGCTGTATGGCAAGGCAGAGGCAACTTTCAAAGCCTCCACTTATAGTAGGCCCCATACTCGAACGAGTCCAGGTAGTCAAGTAGACCAAAAAATCGCAAGTGCAACCCCTGACAGACCCATGGAAAATGCCAATGGCAGTCCGTCATCCTCCATTAACAAAGAAATTGCCAAACAGACAGACGAAAGCCAAATTGTTAGTGATAACATTGCTGAAAAGGATTTGGATGATGGTGTTCTTATTGACAAAGGGAGATGGCTACTGAAAGAAAATCACTTAATTAGAAAGTCCCCTCCGGAAAAATTAGGGATGTATGATAACATTGAAACAACATCAGCAGAGACAGCTTTAGATAATACAAGTGAGGATGCTCCATATTATCATTATGGACAGCAAATTTCCATACTTACTGCAATATCATCCTCAGAGATTGAAGAAATGGCTAAACCTGTGGAAGCAAAGTGCAGTTACTTTACTATGCCACATGCTAGTGATTCAGAGCCTTTTGTAGAAGACCAAACCAGCATAAAAAGTAAAAGAGGCCTTCTCAACAGTGATTCTTCAGGTGGAGCAAGAAGAAAAAAGTGTCATGAACAGGTGAGACCGGTAACTGTGGGGAGTACAGAGGGTACAGTGAAATGTATGCAGAAGAGTGGCAGTTTACCTTCATTTGCTTCTGTGGAATTTAAGGTACCTGATAACAAGGTCCACCCTGAAAAAGGCACCAATTCTCTAGAACATCCTGTCAGTTCAAAACCTTCTGGAAGACAAACATCTAATAGTTTAGAAGTGAAAGAACAAGACTCTTTGGATAAGCTGCATATTATCTGTGGTCAACACTGCCCAATACTTACTGCCACTGTTGAGGTCTTCAGTGAGGAAACAAGAGGTTTTGTTTATAAGAAATCATCAGATCCAGAGCATGTGTGGACCATGTGTTCCTTAGCCAGGCTGCTTAAAGCACAAGACCAGCTTTTGATAATGGATGGTAAAGAGATGAGTATGCATTTGAAAGAAAGGAGCTGGGACTGCTTGATAAATGAAATTGTAAAAAAACATGAACTTGAAAATATTAAACATGAGGTCGAGAGGATTAAACAAAGGCTTAAAAATAAAAAATAGTGAGAGAAACCCTGATAATTGAAATTTAACAGAACAAAAACTTATTTTTAAGAAAATGAAAACCTTTATCTTAAAATTATTGGATCTTCAAAAATAAATATTAAAAAAAATAAAACAAACCCCTTCTTTTTCCTGTTTCAGTCTGGAGAATCTGGTTTCTCATGACAATGCAATGGGAAAGAAGATTTAGAATATCAACAGATTCATGGAAAATGTTCTTTTACTTTCATAAAAACTTGTATATTTTTACATAATTGAATGTTTTTTGCAAGAGAATAACAATCCTTAATTAACCAAATGTATGTCAGAAAATGAAATAGTCTTTACAAGAATGAAAAAAATAAAGACATCAAGAGAAACACTTTGTTCTGTAAAACTTTGAACCAGAGAATTGGTCAATGTTATTGATTAAAAATTTCAAAAGAACTGAAGTATGAATTTACATGTAAAATACAATGTAATATTTGGTTTGTATTAAAAAAAAAAGTTTCTTTAAGACAGACCTTCCCAAGGATTGTGTACTGTATTATTTACATTTTACATATTATTCAGAGGTAGTTTTTACAGTATTTTTCAAAAAGAGCTCTGTGAACCGATTTGCTATATTAAAATTCAAAATACACAGAAATACAGAAAGGAATAAAGTTTCATACTTGCTTTATTTTAAAGATTCATCAGTCAGTCAGCCATTTTCCAACCCGCTATATCCTAACATGGGGTCTACTGGAGCCAATCCCAGCCAGCACAGGGCGCAAGGCAGGACCAAACCCAGGCAGAGCACCAACCCTCCACAGGACACACACACAAACACACACTAGGGACAATTTAGAATCAGCAATGCACCTAACCTGCATGTCTTTGGACTATGGGAGGAAACCCACACAGACATGGGGAGAAAATGCAAACTCCATGCAGGGAGGACGCAGGAAGTGAACCTGGGTCTCCTAACTGTGAGGTAGCAGCACTACCACTGTGCCACCGTGCTGCCCAAAGATTCATTAACATCATTAACAAATACTGTACATTACTAATATAGAATTATAGTCTGGTCCATAAGCATTTGGACAGTGATAAAGTTTTCAAAATTTTGGCTCTGTATGTCACCACTATGGATTTGATATTAAGCAATCATTATTTGATTGAAGTGTAGACTTTCAGCTTTACTTTTAAGGGTTTACCAAAAATACTGTATGAGCCATTTAGGAATGACAGACATTTTTACACATGGTCCCCCATTTCCAGGGGCTCAAATGTATTTGGACATGTGACTGACAAGCTGTTCCACAGCCAGTTGGGAGCAGTTGCCTCGGTATTTAATTAACTATTAAGCATGTAAAAGGTCTGAAATGGATTCCAAGTGTGGAAGTTGCATTTGGCAGCTGTCATTTTGAGCCCTCAATATGAGGTCCAAAGAGCTGTCCATGCAAATAAAAACAGTTCATCATTAGGCTGAGAAAATAAAACAAACCCTTCAGAGAGATAGCAGAGACACGAGAAGTGGTCAGATCAACCCTTTGGTACATTCTTAAAAAGAAGGAACACACTGGTAAACTGAGCAACACCAGAAGGTCTGGAAAACTACAGAAGACAACTGCGCTAAATGACTGTAGAATTCTGTCCTTGGTGAAGATAAACACCTTCACAACATGTAGCCAAACCAAGAACATTCTCTGGGAGGTAGACCTATCATTGCGAAAGTCTACAATCAAGAGAAGACTTCATGAAAGTAAAGACAGAAGGTTTACCACAAGGTGCAGACCACAGGTAATCCTCAACCATAGGAAGGACAGATTAGATTTTGCCAGAAAACATTTTTAAAAGCCTGTTTAGTTCTGAAACAATTTTCTTTCATTTATAGCAGAATGTTGGAAAGAGAGGAGTATGGAGAATAGAAGAAACTGCTCAATTTTGATGAATACCCCATCTGTGAAACATGGTGGAGGCAGTTTAATGGCATGGGCATGCATGGCTATCAACAGAAGTCAGTCAGTAGTGTTTATTGATGATATTGATGATGACTGCTGGCAGAAGTATCAGGATGAATTCTGAAGTATATTTTACTATGCCATCTGCTCTGATTCAACCAAATGCTGCAAAACTGATAGGACAACACATCACACTACAGACAGTACTCAGAATAATGAGCCAAAAAATCCTGTGTAAGCAAACTAAGTGCTTTGGAATGTAAAGTAGTGGAAGATTCTTCAAAAGCCAAGTCAACCAACTGACCTCAACACAAATGGACATGCATTTCACTCGCTGAAGACAAAGCTGATAGCAGAAAGTCCAGTGAACAAGAAGCAATGGAAGACAGCTGCAGTAAAGGCTTGGCAAAGTATCACTAGAGTGGAAACCCAGCATTTGGAGATGGCCATGGGTTCCAGACTTCAGTAAGTCATTGTCTGCAAAATAGGGGGGCATGCATAAAAATGGCTATCATTCCTAAACAGTTAATACAATATTTTTGGTAAACCTCTTAAATTAAACCTGAAAGTCTACACTTAATGATGGCTTCATTTCAAACCCATTGTGGTGGCACACAGAGCCAAAATTATGAAAATAGGGTCACTTTTCAAGTACATATGGACTTGACTGTAGATGCTTATTAACATTTTATTACTACAAAACTAAAAGAATTGATAGTTTCCTCCATAGCTGTTATTGGAACTCCTACAGATGACCATGATTTAGAAATGAAAGACCAGAAAATTTCAATACATACAGTGGATTCTGAAAGCATTCTGGCCTCTTCACTATTAGCACATTTTATTATCTAGTAGATTTAATTTTAAGTGGATACATTTTTGCCCATCAATCTATACTTAGTAACCCATAATCCATCTATCCATTTTCTAACCCGCTGAATCCGAATACAGGGTCACGGGGGTCTGCCGGAGCCAATCTCAGCCAACACAGGGCACAAGGCAGGAACCAATCCTGGGCAGGGTGCCAACCCACCACAGGACACACACAAGCACACCAAGGCCAATTTAGAATTGCCAATCCACCTAACCAGCATGTCTTTGGATTGTGGGAGGAAACCGGAGCGCCCGGAGGAAACCCACACAGACACGCAGGGAGGACCCTGGAAGCGAACCCGGATCTCCTAACTGTGAGGCAGCAGCGCTACCACTGCGCCACCGTGCCACCTATGTAACCCATAATGACAAAGTTAAAACATGTTTTTTTTTTCAAATTTACAGTATTATAAATAAAAAATGTAAATTTCTAATTTATATAAGCATTCAGACTTTTAATTCAGTACTTTGTAGAATCCCCTTTGGCAGCAATTCCTGCTTTCGGTACACTTCTACAAGCTTTTCATACCTGGATTTGGGCAGCTTACCTCATACTTTTGGAACAATCAGCACACATCATTAAAGGCAAACTAAAGCTTCATGGGTATGACTTTTAAAATTGAAGACTGGTCTCTTGATCAATTCAAAAAGTGACTCCCAGGGGGCCTTAGTTTCAAATCAAATCGAATCAAATTTAGTTTGTCACATACAAATTATAAATATAGTACAATATGGATTTAAATGCTTGAATATGCGCTGAAAGGCTTTTTGATGTGCACCAAGTATTCTGGAAGTAAAAATTTAAAATGATGAAAAAAGTGTGCATTTTGCATGTTTTGAGCATACGGCTGGATAACTGACATCTGAATTATGAAATGTGAGTAATGTGAGATTTTTTTTTCCAAGGTCATTTTGAACATCCCTTGCCATTGTACATCATTGATCACTATTAACTTTTGTTATATCATTTACTTTTTCCTTTCCATTTTGTATGAAAATATGAGATTAAAAATGTTTTCGTAGCCACCATGACAAACTTAGTAGTAAGTAACATATATAAAATAGCATTTTTGGGATTAATATTCTTTTAACATGCAAAAAAATGATGTTAACAGAAAAATGAAAACAAAACATAATTTAAAAACAGTACAATTGAACATAAAAACTCAAAAATAAGACAAGTGGAGCCAGGGCCGGATTTAGACTTGATAAGGCCCTAAGCTATTTGAGACATGGGGCCCTTTATAAGTCCAGATATATTATGTAAGTGCCAAATATGATTTGTTTTGGGGACCCCCAAGAAGGCAGGGGCCCTAAGCTATAGCTTGTGTAGCTTATACGTAAATCCTGCACTGAGTGGAGCTTGGAATTTCGTGGGATCGGACAGGTAAAAAGCACAAAACTCTGCATAAAAATGCACAACATGAATACATGAAAAACTTAATGTTCAGTATATATTAGAATAATGTGGTGCGCATTTTGACCATTCTAGAAAGTCTAGAGTATTGATATACAATAAAATATTAAACGTTGTATCCAAAAATAAATAAGGTTTAGTATTATGGAATTATTTTTCACAACTAGGATTGTCATAGCATAATAAAAACCATTGAACATGACACACAGTGCACATTCATTCTTTTGAACATTAGGTGATGAAGGAATTTGGGAGGTGAAGTGTTAACTTTAAAGAATTGCACGTTTTTCTAATGTGAGCGTGGTTAAAAGCTTTTGGGTGCACCTATAGGTGTAAGGTACTTTTTGTGAAGTGTATCTTCTACAGTAAAGTAAGTTCTTATATGTTTTGTATTAAAAAACTAAAATAGACAGATAATATTTTTTGTCAAAAGATAGGGCAGTAGACAACAAAAAAAGTTTTGAATTCTTGAAAACTGGTATGAAAAAAGGAAACAAATTTTTACAGATCTGAGTCCAAAACAGAACTGAGCTAACAGGATGAGTCTGGTCTATAAATACAGCTGAAACAGGAAGAGGTGGGATCAGGGAATCCAGAACAGGAAGTGATGTTGTCTGTAGGTGGCTTCTGGATACCAAAAGTGATGTCATCAAAGGATGCCAGAAGTGTTGTTATCAGTGGGTGAACAGGAGGTGACATCATTGAGGCTCTCTGTCTTTGGCTGGTCTGCAGAGGGAGAAGTGGAGAAAGGATCAGATGACAGCGCCAACCCCAGGTCCAAATGAGAAACAACACTATTTGAGCCCATAAACCGTGTGGCATTGTGAACACTGAAGGTTGGGTGAAAAACAATATAATGTAAAAATATAATTGCAGTTTCCAATTTGTTTATTAAAAACACTGTAAACTTTTTCAAAACTACAGTAAATAATGTCCACTGAGTTTAAGTGTCCATAAGGCTCAAAGAAACAGATGTCATGTAAATAACATTTGTAATGCCTCTAAAGTAAAATTTTGATTATAACCTTATCTTTTACAATAACCTGATTTGCTGTGTAGGTCACCAAAAGTAGGGCACTGCGGAGTCTTGAAACTAAATAATTCCCTACTAATTCCTTAGTAAACAGCTTACACATTTGGACTAGAAAAAGCTTAAGTCTTAGCTCACACAATGCATATCCAATTATTTTTCCTTCTTTCCTAACTTTGCTTAGAAATTTAAGGCTGAAGAGTAGTGAACATTATATGTAAAGATAAAGTGCAATATTTTAAACATCAGATGATAAAAGAACTTTCATTGTATTATACAAGGAAATGGGCCTTTGCTTTCATTGCCATTCTAAGATTGTCCTACTTATTACTCCCTGTATATGAAGAAAAAAGGTGAAGAGAACTCCTAAAATATTTCTTAAGGATTTACATTCAGTTATTCACCTTTATAAAGGGAAGAACACTGAGTTTCTATTGAACTTCAATTAGCTATCTCAAGAGGGAAGATTTATATAGTTATATGCAAGCAAGTAACTACTTTTTATATTTTATGTCACGCATTCACACATAGGGGACACCTTAAGGGCTCACTTGAGGTAAGTAGTGCCACCTATGGATGAAAAGGGGTACTGATACAAACAACTGTGGCACCCTGTCTTGGTGCTCAAACTAAACTCCGCCCCCACCACGGACAGTGGCATGTATTCCAACCAACAGCTGACAGAAGGGGGTCATTTCGTCTATAGAAGCAATAGGAGACCGAGCTCCCTGGAACCTTATGCTCAGAAAAGAACAACGTTTGGGCAATGAAGCCTTTCTTAGTGCATCCCACTGTTTTTTTTTTTTTTTTGGCTAATTTTGTTTTTATTAAACTGGGATCCCCCAGTTCATGCTGCATTCATTCTTATGGCATCTGACACATGTCTGCCATCACACTAGCCATACATTTTGTAGAACTGAGTTTTTCATTACACGATGATATAGAGTTGAAACCTTTCTGGGACTTGTCCATGTATGACCAAGGGAATTCAAATTTGTTACAGTATAAGGAAAAGTGAAACATAAAACTCCTACTTACAACAGGCCAGTTTAGTGTTCCCAATCAATGAAGTGTGCATGTCATTGGGAAGAAGAAGTGCAATCCGTCTGGACTAGCAAGACATTCTGTCCATTTTGATTCTATTGCCCATTTTTGGGAGCATTATGGCTTAACTGACTCCCATAATGGTTTCTGCTAAAATGAGTGTGTCTAATTATTCATTGTAACAGCATGTACTGTAGTTAGGATTTATTTTGAGTGTAAATTGTGAGCACATCATTGATCACATATGATGACAGTAATACTAATACTAGTCCTACTACTGCTACTACTACTAAATTGCCCTTGTGTGTAATAAAGTATTTCTCTCTATTATAAAAAAAATCCTGTGACGTGACAAAACTTTTTTGGAAGATTTTTTCAAGTCCCACGAGATTTGGCAATGAGATTTTTTTCAAGTCATGCCCTCCTTTCAACTATATTCAAACATGCACACATTAATCTCACCTCTCATTCTTGTGAATGCTTTTGACAGACACAGTTTCTGCTCTCTCAGCTCTCATAAATTTTAACGTTTCCCTCACTTTAAGTTCCCAATTAAAGAAGACATATTATGTCCAAATCTTATTGAAGAATTTCATCACGAAGGGTTATCAACATAAAAAATGAGTACATGGGCAAACCTAGTATAGATAAACGATAGTCAAACAAATTAACACCATAAATGACATTCAGTTACACAGCAAATTGGTTAAATGTGTATCAATAGACTATGTTGAAACAGTTGGTGGTGATCATGCAGAAGGTGAAAACATCAACTTACAAAGTACAATATCCTGCAGAAGTTCCTCTATAGAAGAAGGATGTATCCAAGAAAGGTAATGTAGTACATCTTCCCCGGATACCATTACACAACAAAGGAGATCTTGATATGCCATTTGTATTAAAACATTAACAGTTTCCCTTTAGAATAGCTTTTGCAAAGACAATTAACAAATCTCAGAGCCAAACATTCGAAGAAGTTATTTTATTTAATAGATGGAAAGAAACGAAATTCAATCATGGGCAGTTATACATTGTGTTGTCATAATGGAAGTCCAAACACAGAATCACAATTCAGTGAGATATTGACAAAAATTTAATTAAAAAATGGATTGTACTGAAGTTTTACAGCAAAAGTGTAAGTTTAAAAAGTATTTGTGTGTTAATTTAAGTCAAACAGAATGAAATTGTATTACGCAATGAATAACACTAACGCAACATGAATCATAATTTACTTTCAAATTATTATGTTTTACTCTTTTTTAATATGGTTAATTACTCGCTGTAATGTAAAATAATTCTATTATGCATATATAACAATTCCTATTTAAAATAAAAATCTGTTTAAATTGTACAAACGCATCCGCATATGCGAGCAACAGAACTGCAAAGAGGCTAACATGTAGCACAGGCACAGGGGTTGGCGAGTGAAGCGAGCAGGTGGCAAAGCCCCCTAGTCAAAATAAAAAAAAATCTTTACTTAGGTCTACATAAAAATAGAAATAACTTTCTTTGTGTGACATGGAATTAGGAAGAGTTTTATCTAAAAGTATTCACTTTGTAAATAATGTTGCCGCAAACCTAAATTAGCTTCAACTTAGTAAAAACTGAATTAAAATATATGCGAATCAGAAGAAAGATCATTTGATATATCATTATTCTTCTAATAGAGAACATCAGTTCTGTTACAATTTTCATTTAAAATACTGAAACAATGAAGTTGAACAGGATAATCAGGAACAAGAGACAAGGAAGAATTCGATTAAAAATAACATGAACCCTTTAGCAAGCAAGGGACCAAAAAAAAGAAACTAAGGTCAGAAAAAAACAAATAAGAATAATTACATTTAAAAAAACTTGAATTAATGCCACTCAATACTAAATACCAAGTAGTGTGGCACAAATAAAGGTCTAAACCAGAAGTTGTTTTATAAGATAGTTTAAAAGTAAGATTCCTCCAAGACAAAACTAAACTATTATACAACAATGAATCTTCCAAGTTGAAACACTAACCATTGAACAGTCAAAAATAAAATAACTAAATCAAAATCAAATTCAATTAAATCATTTTTTATATGTCACATACAAATTATACACACAGTACAGTGGTCCTTGGCTGCTTTTGTGTGTTGCATTCCCACTGGAGAAAAGGACTGACGCTGTTTGAAGTGAGGTGTGCTCCTCTCCACTTATTGCTGCTTTGATGTGATGTATGTCTGAGGACGCCAGGGAAGCAGCAATGAAGAGTGATGTGGCGCAAAGTGCAGCAAAATCTTCAGGTCACGGGAACCCTCCCCCAACTTTTTGGTTCGATATGGCTTCTCTGTTTAACTGTCTTTAATGCAGGGCTTAAATTGAGGGGGGAGTTTTGTTTACTTTATACTTGGTTCCTAATAAGTACCTGATTAAAAAAAAACATGGTGCGGGGATCCAGGGAGGTGGCTATGAAGAAGGATGTGCAAAGTGTGGTGCTCCATAACTGTCCAAAGCTAAAACCTACTAGCAGATTTGTAAGATAGTGCCAGTGCTGGGTGTCGACCAATCAGCATAATTCATCACCCAAGCACCACCAACAATAGTTCCTAGCTGAACAATATGTACATACCATACCCTGGAGTAGGAGCTAAAAAAATGACCAGGAATTACAAATGGCCCCAGTTCCTGTGGTGGGAATGCTATTAAAATGTTCCTCAATTTCTAAGAAGTTCCATTGTTCCT
This sequence comes from Polypterus senegalus, assembly GCF_016835505.1. Taxonomy (NCBI): domain Eukaryota; kingdom Metazoa; phylum Chordata; class Cladistia; order Polypteriformes; family Polypteridae; genus Polypterus; species Polypterus senegalus. The sequence continues at coordinate 39,772,084 of NC_053158.1, forward strand.
GAAAAATGTTCCTGCTATGTGAAACCACTTGTAGTCAGTTCAAAGAGAGAATTTGGCGGGATAAGCCTAAAAAGACTGGCAGTAGCCGTGATGTTTCTCATCTGCATGTTTTCATTTACACTGTAATGATGAACTATATATTGTTCATAAGTTTGTTTCTTGCCTCTTTGATTAGAAATGCCATTTCATTTTGCAAGAAAAAGCAATTAGTTCAGTAGATTTTATCCTAATGCTAAATGTTTCGTGCTAGAAGTATGTGGTTTCTGATTTAAAGGAACTAGTGTGTTTCTTATGCACTTACATGACCAGGGTTGCTGCAATTCTGCCTTATATGATCTGCTCCAATGTTCACAACAATGTAATGGACAAGGAGAAACAAATTCATAAAACACTATTTTCAGTAGAGTGTTAATTTTCAGCATAATGACCATTGATGTGTGTCTAATAAATTGTGTAATGTCCATTATATTGAAAATAATAAATAACTTGTAAGGTTTATTTTTGACTTCTTGCACAGCAGCCTCCAGAGATCATGAAATGTATACATTAACAATGTTCAGTTAACAGACAGTTTTATCACAAAGCAACTTACAAAAGAATAAAGTAAAAGTAAAGTAAAAATATTTCTTGCTTTATGAAATTAATGGTGAATATGACAGAGGTTCTCATTGCTGCCTCATGGATTCAGAGTCCTGGGATTGAATGCCACACCCAGTTTTTCTATGTGTGGGGTTTCCAAAGATATGCAGGTTAAGGCAATTGAATATTTAAAGCTGACTTTGTGTGTGTGTGTGTGTATATGAATGTGCCCTGTGATGGACTAGCCTCTGCCCAGTGCTGGTGTCTGCCTTGCATACAATGCTGCCTAGATGGGTTTCAGCCTGCTGATTCTAAATTGGATCAAGAGGCTTAAGAATAATCTTAATTTATTAGATTAGCTATCCACTAGCTCTGTGCTCTCTTTAGTTACTATATGTATTCTACTAATGTTTCATGTTAACACAGCATGACAGTATGTACTCTAGCTCTTCTAGCTATGTATTCTCTTTATACTGTACATTGCTTTCAGTTTTGCAATTTTTTACTGTAATTCATTACAGGAGCACATCTGCAGTTACATTTGTTTTTAATGTTGAAAAACTAAAAACAATTACTAATTTTATATTATCAGATAGACAGCAAATGTCTTTAAACATTGTGACATACATTTCTATTATACTGTATATCTGCTTATTTTTCTTATTACAGGTGGCAAATGGAAAGTTTCTGTTTTGACCAGTCAATTACCTTGTGCTGGGACAACTTCAACAGTCTACATCATACTTTACGGTGAAAGAAGCAATTCTGGACCAATCTTTCTTTATAGCTATGAAGAAAACTTGTTTAATAGCGGTCATGAAGATGTTTTTGAGGTATACAATATGGTTTAATTTGACATTTATTTATTTGAGTTATTTGAAGAGTTACAGCATTTTAAGCAGAAGCAATTCCATACTGTGTTTCTATTAATTTTCCATAATCAACATGAAAAATGAATTACTTGGAATATTATTCTCTACTATATCAAGTATACATCCTGGTATTCTAACAGCACACAGCTCCAAGAGGTTAGCTCTTGGAAATCTAAATCGACTTAGAAGCCAGTTGACGTCATCTGTAAATAATCGCTCTCTTTTAATGTATTGAATTGAATTCCTTTATTGTCCTTGAATGGTACAATGAGATTCAATATGTAACTCCTCCATAAACTAAAAAATAATAAAAAAAATAATCCAATTAAAAAATATATAATATGAAAGCATAAGTAGAATATAAATGTATATATAGTACAAAATGTTCATAAAGTAGCTCAGGTTGTGCAATATTATACAGTAGTTATAGTGCAAGTAATTGTAATTCTAAGTATAAACTGTTCTACCGGGAGCACTTGATGGACTGATTGAGTGCATCTATAGATCTTGGGATGAAACCATTTCTGAACCTCAAGGTCCGTACAGAAAAGGCTGTGAAGCATTTGCTGGATCAGAGAAGTTCAAATAGACTGTGGGATAAGTGAGTGGAATCCATGGAGTTGCTTGTGGCTTTCCTGATGCAGAGTGTGCTATACATGTCCTCCAGGGATGAAAGCTGTATTCTGATAATCCTCTGTACTCTCGACACAACGTGCTGTAGAGCTTTTTGATCAGCTGCTGTGCAGCTATGATAATCACACACACATACAATGGGTTAAAATACTCTCAGTGGTATACTGAGAGTAACAACACTAAAGCAACTGTGGTATTTGGAATAGTTTGGCCATTCTGCGCACCATTATATTGTTACAGGATGATTACAATAGAGTGCCTTAAATTTGTAAATAATATGCAATTAATTTAAGTGTATTTGATAAAGCCCATGTCATGGATATGAATCTAAAAAAGAAAGGGAAATGACTGCTTTGACGCTAGGTGCTGGCCGTTTGCAAACCCAAGCAGAAACGTGTGTACGTATGGTCTGAGGCTACTATGAAAATGTGCATGGCTTTATGCCAAGTTTAGTTTTATACATCATGAAGTGATCGTGGAAAGGGGCATACTCAACATTTTTGTGTGTACACACCATTTATACATGAGGCCCCAGGTCTGTGGATTTTAGAATTCTTAGGAAGTTTCAAGCAAAATTGATAAAATAATTATGTATAAATAACTTAATGAACATCCTCAATTTTTTATTAACTAAACATTACCAACAATACGTTTTTTAATCAGATACTTATTAGGAACCAAGTATAAAGTAAACAAAACTCCCCCTTCAATTTAAGCCCTGCAGTAAAGACAGTTAAACAGAGAAAGGTTACCGAACCTGAGCAGGATGAGAAGCTCAGTCCCACATGTGTATCGAGACCTTGCTGTAATTAAAGAACAGGTTTTAGGCTCTGATCAGCCACCACCAGATTCCATACATTGTCAGTATGAAAGTTCATGATAAGGCGCTCGAATACCATCTGATCTTCTACGGATTCACAGATGGATTCAGGTGATTGTTAAGCAAGAAACTTGGATTCTCTTAACACAACAATTTCCCAGAGAAAACAGTATCTACTGGTTGTGGGCAGGAGAAAGCGATGTGAGGTCCAAAAGAAGAAATGTTTGAGGATATCAAAGTGAATTGTCTTAGAAGTTATAGCTGATATGTGTCAGTCATTACCCTGAATTCAGGAGCAGGGCCTTGAGTCAGAGAACATTTAAATGTTTGAATGTACTTGAGCCTTGCCACCCACTAGTTTACGTATCCATAACGACTGCAGTTACGTTTTGAGTATATTTCTACATTGCATTGTTAGTCTCCACCACTTCAGGTAAAACACTAATGGAAATGAATATTTCAGAACCTGGTTATCATTTTTTTTGTCTATGAAAGATACATGCTGGGGATATTGGCGAACTGTACAAGATCCGTATTGGGCACAGCAATTCAGGAGAATTTCCAGGCTGGCATTGTCAGGAGGTGAGTGCAATTTTTTATTTATTTTTTTGTTAATTAAAGGTATTTTTGTATCTATTAAGTATAAAGCAATACAATGTGTTGTTTGTGTGCTCATATGCATTTTGTAATGATTCTCTCGTAGTTTGCTATTAAAAAGCTTAATCTGAGCCACCAGTGTGATTTTTAACATAAATGTAATAGAAATATGGAATTATATAAAAGCGCTTTCCAAAAATTTGACACTAAATTCCAAAAAATGAAATCTCTAATAGCACACCTTGCATGTGTAGATACCTAGAAGCCTATTACTATTTTAGAAGTTTTAACAGTTTCTGCTTGCCCCAAAATGTCTGATTAATTAGTTGGAGGAATCATATTTTCACCCCTGCATCCTATGGTTTACTACTTCAATCAATTTAGTCAATGCAAGCAGTTGTTAGCATATTTTAGTGCCTTTTTAATAGCTCAACGTATGATTTCTTTGAACCATGTTGTTGTATATTTTCTATGTGGAAATTAAATCTATAAGCAGTATAGCATAGTGCGTGGTCTGCAAATATGCACTATGGTCTGGAGGGACATACTGGCTGGAGATTTTGTTCCAACTTGATTACTTAACAAGAAGTCAACTCTTGCCAATAACAGATCTTATTTCATTTTATGCCTTGTCATTGTTTCCATTCTGCCATGTCAGGTCATTGTTAGAGGGGGGATTTTTTCCTTTCCAAGGATATCATCCAAATGATTTGCAGCCTGAAGCAGATGACTAATTCTCTGTCCTTCACTTTTTTCTCTTCCGTTTCCTTCCAAATATTTTACTAAACCAGATAATTCATGATGAATTCACACAGATGTAAATGAAAACACATTAGACGGAGAATGGCTGGTTCCTTGTTCCTAATAAGAAGCAATTAAAAACAGTGAATTCAGCTGTTTAAGGATAAAATGAGCAATTAAGGGTGGGGAATCTTAACAAGCGAGACAACTAAATTCAAACATAAAAATGATGCATGGACAAGAAGTGCTTCAAAAGCAATAAATGATTTCTCATCGAATAATTGGTTAGGAGCAAAAATCTGCAGCTATGACGACCCCTCCAGAACTGACACTTTATAGACCCCTGGCCTTGTGGAGACTATTAATCACAGAGTTCCTGGCGCAGATGCTCATTGGCTTTCTCAGTACCTCTGGGATGCTAGTGTTCCAACTTCAAGAAAAAAGTATGTAAACCGTTGTAGTTTAGACCAGCACTAATAAAGTGTTTTGGGATGATTATTACCATTGAAAACAGCTATTTTGAAATTAAAAATGGTTTAAGAATGTATCAAGAACATACAGTATGTAAGAAAGCATGCTGATGCTCAATGTAGAGAGGGTTTGAGTTTAAGCTCAAATTTATTATTACATTCATCTTATTAGAATTAATGTTATTAGTATTACGCATGCAGAGTAAATTGAAATTCCTGCTTGCATGTCTCCCACAGGCTAGCCATGGTAGTAAAACTCCTAAAGAAGAAATAAACTTGACAACATACAGTACAATAAATGCAACATCAGACAATATACTGTACAAGACAAGAAATTGTTATGCAGTTAGCTGTACAAGTGACTGCTGAGCAGCTTTATGACTAGTGGAGTAGCACTGTCCTGGAATGTGAAAGGTCTTGTGCCTTTTAACAGAAAGGAGAAAGGTGACTGTGTAGGATGGCTGAGGTCTTTAAAAATACTGTCTGGCTTTCTAAGCCTACATATGTTTTATATATTCTTGACAAAAGGGCAGTGGTATACCAGTGATGCTCTGAGCCAACTACACCACCCATTATAGTGCTTTGCAGTTCTGAGCTCTGCAGTTAATGTACCAGGATGTAATGCTGCCAGTAAGAATGGACTCCACTGTGTGTCTTCAAAGGTTGGTAAGCATAGTTCGACTCATCTGTGGTTTCATTGAGCATCTAAGATGGGCTTACTTGAGTTATCAATGATGGTTACTGCAAGAAATTTAAAGTTCCTAAGTCTCTCTACACTCTCCTGTAGAAGAGAGTGTGGTCAGTCCCCCACATCATTAAGTCAATGACTAGAGATACAGCTTTGCTGACATCTTAGAAGAAACTGATGTCCTGTCACCATTGTATAAGAATAACAAAACTCTTCTCGGCATCTTGTTTCATCATTGTTGGTGATTAGTCCATTGATGGAACTGAAGTGGTGTTTTAGCTACACAGTCACAGGTGAACAACGAGTATAACAGGGAGCTTAGCACACTGCCCTGTTTGATGCTTGTGTTGAGGATCAGTGTTGACAAAGTCATGCTGCCAGTCTCATATGTTGGTTATAGGAAAACCCAAAGTCCAGTTGTAGCATTCTGAACCCATAGAGTAGATATGGAGGCAACAGTAGAAAAGCACAAGTAATGATCTTCCTTGACTGAACTCTCTCATGGTGTTCACACATGCAGAATTCCTAGTGCAAATTTAATCCATCTGCTCTATTTTCAGGTCCGATTTCTTTGTACGCTTCAGGATCACAGTGACTGCAGCCTGTCTTTGCAGCACTACATAGTAAGCAGGAACAACTCCTGGGAGGGGTGGCAAACCACTGCAGAATACATTCACTTGCTCAGACTGGCACCAGCCCCTCTAACCTGCAGATCTTTGTAACACATGTGGACAACTTGAGTTCCCAGGGGCACAAAATGCAAAAGACCATAGCAAAGGCTTCTTTTGGTCTTAATGATACTAATAAAGTATCGGTAAAGTGATTATATCTGTAACGCGTCCTACTAAAATAACTTCACTTTGAAATGGTTAGAGGTTACTTAAGTGAAGCACATTTCTCTTGATATTGCATACGTCAGTATCAGACATGTGAATCCTTCATATTTACAAGTAATTGTATCAGCAAATCAAAGGCTGCTAATATGCCAATCTGAACAGACGTGAATAACCACTTCAGTGATGATTTGTAAGTATTATTATGATTAAAAGAAGAATTTGTTGAGATCTTGCTATGTAATAGTGAGTAACAGATACATATTTATATTACCTAAACTTATGGGTTACCAGGTAATGTGTGGTCAGGCTAAGATTTGAACGCAGTCTCCTGGAGCACCACGGCACACAACACCATAATGCTGTCCTCAGTCTACTAATGTGCTGAAAAAGTAAAATATGTCTGTAATTAATTGCCAGTATAAAAAAAACCCAAACTTGGCTTGATAAAATTGTAATATCCAAACCCAAGATTCAAGCACGCACAACCAAATTAGGCATTCTCCATGTCAGAAAAGTCTTTTTTAAAGAGTTCATTAAGGAGTGAGTATTCTTCAAAGAGACATTTTATGTGTAAGACGTTTGAAAACCTTACTTAAGAGGAGTGACATGAGCACTTAAAAAGAGATGGCGCTGGCACAATGGTTAATGCTATTGCCTCACAAATCCCGCATCCCACCTGGTCATTGCCTATATGAAGCTTGCGTATTGAATTAAAAATTGATTCTAAATTGGCTGAGCAGAAGGTTGGTGTAGGTGGGACTTCCAATGTACTGCCCTCCTGTCAGGTGTTGGCTCCATTCTCTTCTGCTTTGATAGTGTGGCCATGAACTTTGTCAAGCAGGTGTCAGTATATTATATTAGGCCAGGTTTCTATTAAAAGACATCATTTTGTAACATACTTGTCTGGTATTTAGTTTTTCTGTTGCTAAGCCACCTCGGAGATCTGTGTGGATGCCGGCAGCTTTCAGCTCTTGCTGGTTTTCATGTCTTTTTCATGCAGAGGCATGGTCTGCTCTTGTTTTTTCAGATCAGACTGCAGGACCTTTCAACAGAAGAAATATTTTATCTTCCAGTAAACCGCTGGCTTTCCAGAGATGAGAGTGATGGTGAAATCTGTAGAGAAGTTCCTATTTTCCATAAAGGATTTCCAGCCTATCCAGGTTTGTAAAAAGTGCACCAAAATGACTACCTTTTGATGAAACCCCTCATTAAATCCTGTGTGCCACACCAATGTTATCACTACACATCATCATCACAAATGCTGGTGAGTTCTTATCAGCCCCCAGTCATTCACCCTCCACACTAATATGAATCTTTTAGCATTTCTGGAATACTGCTAAACTAAAACTTCCTAATTTCGCAACACACAATCAGGAGAATCTAACAGATGATGCTAAAAAAACAATAAAAAGGAAATCAATTATCAAACAAATGGCATGAACGAAAAAATAAAACATGGGGAGCGAGTGTGAAAATACAAAGCAAAGATGATATTTGCCACCAGATCTTCCCTCAGTTGCAGCCGCTATCGCTTTCCAGTCTTATCAGTTTCTGCAAGTAATGCAGTATATCATCTGAGACCAGCTTGTTGTTTTAAATGTCTGTTTTGTTTTCTTTAAGTTTCTGTCTACAAGGTCCATGTTGTCACAGGAGACCTGTGGAATGCAGGAACAGAAGCAAATGTTTATGTAACTGTCTACGGTGAAAAAGGAGATACGGGCTCAAGACAACTGCTCAACTCTCAGAAACCCATAAAATTTAGAAAAGGACAGGTACAGTATTAATGACTTATGGTTTAACCAGAATTCAGCCCTGACCCCTTCCCCAGTGGTAGACAATGGAATGCAATACCTTTACTAATCAGTATATAGGGTGTCTGTATACTAAGTACGTGTATGTTTGCATATACTGTAAGTGTACATTGTGACCAGCACTTGTGCCCTTGGGTCACCCTGAATCCAAAATAAAAAGCCCAAAGAGACTAAAATAACTGAAGAGGATTGTGCTGCTACAGCAGCCTGTGTTAATATTGCTATTAGCCTTTTCTGGTACATTCCTGAACTCCCATTTTTTTATTTTGATACATATTGGTATGTCCCTAGCTTCCTCTTTGCTACTGGCACTGCTTTAGTCTTAGCTTCACCTTCCGCATAACTGTATTTTAGGTTAAAGAAATTATCGTCTTTTTACCTTCAAGTTGTCAATTTTCACATCCTAATATTTTGTATGACTTCTTGTCAGAAACCTACATTAACGTATACAGATTCTTAGCCTTGAGTTTCTTGGTGAGTAAAGCTATCTGTCCACGTTCACTACAAGCAGCGGGGCAACACACACTTCGTATGGACTGGGTCTTTACTAACATAGCGTTCGGGGACAGAATAAGGATGTTTCTAATAATAAGAATAAAGGATAAAAAAATTCAAATATTGCAAAGAAACAAAACAATATCTTCAGATTTAATTAAACAGCTCCATCTCTGTCTTTATCCTGATCCTTCCATCACCCTTTGGCCAATCATGTTCTTGCCAAACTCTTCCTCCCTCCTAACACCAAATTCTATGAGGGTCTAACTGGAAGAGTGTTTCATCTGAGACCACGTCAAAGCTGACTTGCCTATTTACTAATGAATTCAGTATAAGCATAAGGAATCTTTGGGAATATATTGCCAAAACTCCCTCTAGTGGTACTAGTGCCCACTTAAATGGCCAGTTAAGTCCCAGATTATGTGTCCATTTTAATGACTGGAAGACTATAAATTAGACGTCCCTCTGCTGGTGGCTCAGAATTACTGGAATGGTATTCAAAGTTCCCATCTCCAGTGGGTAGTCAACCAGGACATCTTGTGGCCCATTTCCTGGCTGTCTATGGCCCAGACACCATTTGGGTCCTCTGTGTGCTGGTTAGGGTGGCCACTCCCTTATGTAACAAACTATAATATATAAGTCATAGAAATATTATGAACTTGGTCCCTCTATGCATGGAGTTTGCATGTTTTCTCCGTGTGTGCGTGGGTTTACACCAGGTGCTCCAGTTTCCTTCCACAGTCCAAAGACACGCCAGGTTAGGTGAATTGGTGACACTAAAATGGCCCTAGTGTGTGTTTTGGTGCTTGCATGTGTGTTCATCCTGTGGTGTCCAGGGTTTGTTCCTGCCTTGTACCCTATGCTAGCTACTCAGTCCTGATCTAGATAAAGCCGGTTAGAAAATGACCTGACATGTTAAGAGTTTTGTGATGCTAAAAGGATATCAAATTGTTGTGTTTAGATAGATAGATAGAACTTGTCTCCAGGGAGAAACTTGTTTTTTTTTCACAGAAACTAAAATGAATATTATCATCTTCTTCTTCTTTCAGCTGCTCCTGTTAGGGGTCGTCACAGCGGATCATCTTCCTCCATATCTTTCTGTCCTCTGCATCTTGCTCTGTCACACCCATCACCTGCATGTCCTCTCTCACCACATCCATAAATCTTCTCTTAGGCCTCCCTCTTTTTCTCTTGCCTGGCAGTCATATCCCTAGCATCCTTCTCCCAATATACTCGGCATCTCTCCTCTGCAGATGTCTAAACCAATGCAATCTCGCCTCTCTGACTTTGTCTCTCAACTGTACAACTTGAGTTGACCCTCTAATGTACTCATGTCTAATCCTGTCCATCCTTGTCACACCCAGTGCAAATATTAGCATCTTGAACTCTGCCACCTCCAGCTCTGTCTCCTGTTTTTTGGTCAGTGCCACCGTCTCCAACCCATATAACATAGCTGGTCTCACTACCGTCCTGTAGACCTTCCCTTTCACTCTTTCTGATATCCGCCTGTCACAAATCACTCCTGACACTCTTCTCCATCCATTTCACCCTACCTGCACTCTCTTTTTCACCTCTCTTCCACAATACCCATTACTCTGTACTGTTGATTCCAAGTATTTAAACTCTGCCACCTTCGCCAACTCTACTCCCTGCATCCTCACCATTCCACTGACCTCCCTCTCATTTACACACATGTATTCTGTCTTGTTCCTACTGACCTTCATTCCTCTCCTCTCTAGAGCATATCTTCACCTCTCCAGGGTCTCCTCAACCTGCTGCCTACTCTCGCTACAGATCACAATGTCATCAGCAAACATCATAGTCCATAGAGACTCTTGTCTAATCTCCTCTATCAACCTGTCCATCACCTTTGCAAATAAGAAAGAGCTCAGAGCTGATCCCTGATGTAATCCCACCTCCACTGTCACACTTCCCTCGTACATATCCTGTACAACTCTTACGTACTTCTCTGCCAGTCCCAACTTCTTCATACAATACCTCAACTCCTCTCGAGGCACCCTGTCATATGCTTTCTCCAGGTCCACAAAGACACAATGCAAGACCTTCTGGACTTCTCTATACTTCTCCATCAGTACTCTTTAGAGCAAATAAAGGAATATTAAAAAAAACAAATACACATAATGGGCGGCATGGTGGCGCAGTGGTAGCGCTGCTGCCTTGCAGTTAGGAGACCCGGTTTCACTTCCCGGGTCCTTCCTGCATGGAGTTTGCATGTTCTCCCTGCGTCTGCGTGGGTTTCCTCCGGGTGCTCCGGTTTCCTCCCACAATCCAAAGACATGCAGGTTAGGTGGATTGGCGATTCTAAATTGGCCCTAGTGTGTGCTTGGTGTGTGGGTGTGTTTGTGTGTGTCCTGCGGTGGGTTGGCATCCTGCCCAGGACTGGTTCCTGCCTTGTGCCCTGTGTTGGCTGGGATTGACTCCGGCAGACCCCCGTGACCCTGTTTTCGGATTCAGCGGGTTAGAAAATAGATGGATGGAATACACATAATAATTATTAAAAAGAAATAAAAGTACTATTTGGCTAAAGATAAAAACAGCAGTCACAGTCATGATGAGTCTTTATAAATGTGTATTGATGAAGGTATGAAGGATCCCCATTAGCTTTTTATGACACACTTCTGCTGAATAATTCATTGGCTAAAAGTATCCTGAGTGTTAGTGTGTCACAGAGAGGATGTGCAGCATTGTTCATCATGTCTGTCACTCTTGTCTTCATTCTGTCCTCCACTCCTACCTCCAGCGATTCCAGAGTATATCCCATAAACTGAGCCTTCCTTCTTAGCTTGGCTTGTTGATATGGTGGGCTTCTCTTGAAATAATATTACCAACCCAACACAGCATACCGTAGAAAAATGCACAGGCTATGACGAGTCATAAAACATGTAAAGGATGTCAATGGCCACATTAAAGAGTGCAGTCTACTAAGAAAAAAAATAGTCTGCTCTTTTTTTGTAACACAAAAGAACTTTTTAAGACCTGTCTAGCTTGTCACTGATGTGGACCCCCTAGTTTTAAAAATATTTCTTGATTTTCAGTGATGATTCACTGGTACTTTAAACCCCAGGGAATTCAATCAGTTATTCATTCTTCTTCATTTTGTATTCTGCAGAATAACCTTGCTTATTGTTCACATTATATTTTGTGTTTACTGCATGTCCATTTTGTTTAATTCATTTTGTGGCTTAGCTGCCATGCCACTATGCTCCTTTACTAGGAGGTGCGGTTTCTTGAAGTCGTGTCTGTGATGTCACTTGCATGACACTGTATGCCACAGTGCCACATGTCGTTCTGGGATTGTGAATATTACTTTACAAAAGTGAGGCGTTTATTTAGTGACAGTTCTTTAGGTTTTCAACTTCTAGCACATTTGCATTGACATTGATTTCTGATTAACGCTTTTTTTTTTTTTGTCACATACACCGTCCTTCTCGTTTTGACCTTTACATGTTTCCTGGTTTACAATAATCTCCTGGTCAGCTATAACTAAAACCTTCACAGCTTGGCCTTTTTACATTCTCTGCAAGAACGCAAACTGGACTTCTTTTGAACTTCGTAGAGGGATGAGAATGGTAGAAGAAACTTCAGGAACACAGCAGTAATACTGCAACCTAATCCGGTTCAGTTCAGGCGCTCAATGGCAAAAGAGCGGCCATCGGGCAGGCAGGCAGTTGGAATTCAAACACACTAACAAAAGAAACCTTTGGTGTGACATAACCAACTGAGTGCAGAAACAAGAAGATTTTGCAAAGTCAGTGCATTTCCTGAGCACTACAGTAATTAATCTTATGGTGAAGGGAACATTTTTTAAAACTTTTAAATTCTCCTGTGAATCATGTAATTTGGTAACTTATAACATGCATTTCTAGAAGCGTGTGTCCTGTGAGGCCTAGCACGCCAAAGTTTTTCTTCTCCAGGCAAACCAGTTTTTAACGCTATGCCTAGTTGTGGCCTATGTGAAGTTTGTATATTCTAAAGACTTCTAGAGTTTACCTTCGTCAAGTCTGTGATTTTACATTTTTATCTGTGAAGTTGTTGGTTCACTTTCCCATGTAAAGACCTGCCTCCTTTCTTTTCACTGACAATATACTGTAGTTTACTAATGCTGTAGACCAGGCTCTTGCCACTGTACCTTTGGCTAAATTCCTCAAAAAATATGTTGAGACCCCTTTAAGCAGAGGTCTGTGAATGCATCTGGAGGTACTGCATTGTTCCACAAGCCATTTTTGGCCCCAATTCATAAAACATTCAATTGGAGATCCCCAGGTATTCCTATCATCCTGGTGGCCTAATTATAAAAGATGAAGACAACCTGTAAGTGCCTGAACAATGGAAACGACTATTAGGTGCTGCCAGCTGTCAATGAAATTTCACTGTGCCCCCCAGCCACCCTCCACCATATTGGTCTCCTGTCTGGGTATAGGCATCATTGATGTTCCATCCAATATTGCAAACATTTGGATTCACCATACCACTAGGCACCCACTTACAATGCACAGTATATATTGTACTGCCACGCGAGCAAATTAATAACAAGTCAGAAGAAGAAACAGCCAAGGATGTTCAAAAGTTGAAAACCAGAAAACTCAGTCATATCTTTCATTAAAACCAAAATCCCAGTCCTAGTCATACACAGACGTTTAGATCCTAGCCATTCTCAAAATCTGAAATGTTTAGAATGCTGGTTCGTTGTGGTCAATATTAGGTCAACGATTGGCACACACGGTTAGTTTATAAATCATCATGTCAGTATTGGCACCCAATGTGACTCCCAAAGACCACACCCCCAGCAACGGCACAATGTGTCTCAGCAAAACAAACACTAAATAGTGGTGTGCATAACAAAAATAAAATGGCGGAGGATGATTTACAGAATAAATGTTAAAATATTTTCAGAACAATATTCCAAACATTTGTAACATAATTTAACAAATTCAAAAATGTCCAGAATAACATTGAGAAAAATTAAACTTTATACAAAAAAAGTTACAAAAGAGTGCAATCATAACATGTTCTGTATACATGATTTAGATTTGTCTTTTTGTTTGTATGAGTACTGTTCATGTCTCACAGGTTTTGAAGAATCTGTGCTGGTATCTGGAAGGTTGCCGGTTTGAATCCCTGTTACTGACAAAAGGGATCCCACTCTTCTGGGCCCTTGTTCAAGGCCCATAACCTGTACTCACTTCAGGGGTGCTGTACAATGGCTGACCCTGCACTCTGACCCCAAGGGGTTTGCTAAAACTAATAAATTCCTAATACAAGAAATTGTATAAGGTGAAGTAAAGAACACAAACAAAACAAAAAATAAACAAATGTCTGTTTAGAACTTTAATTTCAGTCCATCATCTGCAGATATCATGCCAAGCTGATATTGTGTCCCTCTTCAGGGTTGGCCCTTGCGCCATGCTTGCTGCTACAAATATAAGTCTGATTCTGCACGGTACATCATATGGTGTTGTCCTAGTAGCTGTGTTTCCATTTGTTAGGCGGTTCCTCTTTTCTCCAGTTTCCTCTCACAGTATTAAATGCCACTTGTTGATTGGTATGAGTGAGTTTAAATGCCCCCCTCCAATAGACTGGCATTTGTGAATGCCAACATAAGTTCTGGCTTTAAGTAACTGCAAATACGAACTGATGACCTCATGTGGAGCAGAAATAGAAGAAAGGCTTTTAGTTCCAGACCAGTAGGGGGTCAGACTGTAGCAGGTGCAACCCAATCCTGTTACACTGGCATCCCAAGTGGACAGCCATTCATCTCCTAGGCAGGAGAAAGTGGAAGAGAGTTTCAGAGTAAAACTGTTATAAATGAGCTGCAGTGCTGTCACCATCTAACCCCAAACAGGAGCAATCGTGGCTTCTGGCCTAAAGGAGCATTCCTGGAGCTCCTGCTTTTAAGGGGTGTCCTTTTAGCTTAGCCAGCCATACAGTTATTTTTTTTTGTTTTGTTTATTTTATCTGCATGAGGACAGCTCAGTATGAGTTTAGTGTTTCAAATCTCATGAATGGAAAATTTATGACTGGAACAAAACAAACTTGCTATTATAAATATACATATGTGTATATGTTTATGTGAGTGAGCAGTGAGAAACTGACCTTTATTACTGACTTTGCTTTTGTTTGCTAGACTGACATTTTTCCACTGGAAGCTGTTCATCTTGGGTATCTGGAAAAGGTTGTAATAGGACATGATGGACTTGGAGCAGGTAATATTTTAGAATGCAAAAACCTCTGCGACATAAGAGAAAACATTTCATTCCATAAACTGGTCATTTTTTATCTTTAATTATTTTAGGCAACGGCTGGTTTCTGGAAAAAGTTGTGGTCATCGACACCTTAAAGGACATTGAGTACACATTTTCATGTAACAGGTTGGGTTTTATTTTTATACATTTACTTTTTTTTGATGATACCATACTTCACACTTAGGTCTTTCAAACATATTAGAAATATTTGCCTTCTTATTATTTTGTATTTATGAGTATTAAAAATACCATCGATTTTAAATGAATTTTTTATTTTGCAAATTCAGGTGGCTGGATCAAGGAGAGGATGACAGTAAAATAGTAAGAGAGCTGTATGTGACAGATGGATTCTCATTTTCTGAACGTAGGTGGAAAATAATTTAAGACAAAAAAGTTATTGTGAAAATAGTGATTTATTTATTATTTATATTTATATTTTAAGCAAAGCCCCAACCCCACTTCTTACATTTTCTTTTAAAAATGCAGACATTAGTCTCCATCTTTACCTTTCATCCACAATGCTCCAGTATTATTCCCCAAAAAGTCTAATCAGACTCAGACTCTAATCACGCTCTGATTTGTTCATACTTATTACATAGACCTTTCCTGATTGGATGCCATTCATTTTTTGTTGGTCACCCTTCCTGAAAGAAAAACATATTCCAGCATAGCCAACATCGAGGAGTTGCTTTCCAAGTTGCTTATATTCCTTTCCCCTATGCATCCAAATTACATTTTGTACAGTTTGAATGCAGCATACATGTGCAAAAAGGCAAATAATTTACTGGTCACTCTAGTTTTGTGATAAATCCCATGGTCGATGTTGTTACCATCCCTTCATGGATTTCTTGCACTGCTGAATGTGTGCCCAGTGTAGACAAAATGTCTATGTCATATGCGTTTTCAGTCATTTTAGCGAGTATGAAGATATACTTTCAGAAGCGATGTGAATAGATAGATTGGGACAGATAGATAGATAGCTTTATCAATCCCAAGGGGAAATTTGCATAATCCAGCAGCAGCATACTGATACATAAAAACAATATTAATTTAAAGAGAAATAAAAATGCAGGTAAAAACAGACAATAATTTGAATAATGTTAACGTTTACCCCCCCTGGTTGAAATTGAAGAGTCGCATAGTGTGGGGGAGGAGTGATCTCCTCAGTCTGTCTGTGGAGCAGGACGGTGACAGCAGTCTGTCGCTGAAGCTGCTCCTCTGTCTGGAGATGATACTGTTCAGTGGATGCAATGGATTCTCCATGACTGACAGGAGCCTGCTCAGCGCCTGTCGCTCTGCCACCGATGTCAAACTGTCCAGCTTCATTCCTACAATAGAGCCTGCCTTCCTCACCAGTTTGTCCAGGCGTGAGGCGTCCTTCTTCTTTATGCTGTCTCCCCAGTTCCTTGGTCTTACTGGTGTTCAGGTATAAGTGGTATGAGTTGCACCATTTAACAAAGTCCATGATTAGGTTCCTATACTCCTCCTCCTGCCCACTCCTGATGCAGTCCATGATAGCAGTGTCGTCAGCGAACATTTGCACGTGGCAGGACTCCGAGTCGTATTGGAAGTCTGATGTATATTGGCTGAACAGGACCGGAGAAAGTACAGTCCTCTGCGGCGCTCCTGTGTTGCTGACCACAATGTCAGACATGCAGTTCCCAAGATGCACATACTGAGGTCTGTCTGTAAGATAGTCCACAATCCATGCCACCAGGTGTGAATGTACTCCCATCTCTGTCAGCTTGTCCCTAAGGAGCAGAGGTTGGATGGTGTTGAAGGCGCTAGAGAAGTCCACAAACATAATTCTTACAGCACCACTACCTCTGTCCAAGTGGGAGAGGCACTGTTACACTGTTGGGGAGAAAGATTGTTTTTGCTTAAAAATATTTTTAGTAAATGAAAATGTAGTAGTGTGGACATAGCCTCAGATGAAGGCTTAGGGTCCCATTGGATGTGATCTGTGCCAGTCAGCAGAATCCTCAAATTCAAACAAAAGGCATAAAATATCAAACCTCCTTAGAAACCAGCCCAACAATGAACAGCAACTCCACGTTAGCAGGTGGTTTATATCTGGTTGGGACTGAAGGAGGTGCGACTTGTGGTTGGCAGCTGCATTGCCAAGGAATTTGTCCATACTAGGTATGTTAGTGGTAAAGAGCCTAGAGATTGTGCAACAACATCTATGTTTTGCCATTAACAGAACCCTCAGACACTCCCAATGCTTGAACGTTTAACCATATTTATATGGCAAATTATCAAGAAAACTTTGAAAGTTTAAAATTTTAAGTCATTTAACGGTTCTTAAGTTTATTCAGGAATGATTCAAAAAGTGTTCCTTTGTTTTGTTTAGGCACATTTCTTCTATTCAGGTTTTGATATTTCCACAAAAATGTAATGCATATATGAATTTCTCTTCAAACCCATTCATCCATCAACAAGTCCCTTCAGCCTCTCCTATGCAGTTTTCAATGATTATCCCAGCAGCATTGGACTCAAAGGTGGGACTAGTCCAACACAGAGCCCATTCACATGTATGGCTGCATTCATTCAAAACATAACATTCAGAAAAAAACAACTTAATCCAACTAAGAGTTGTGGAGGACCAGATCCTGCCCCAACAGCAGTGGGCAAAAGGTGGTGACCAGTGCCGAGTAGCCTTCCAATGTAGTTGTGTGTGATTATCCCAGCAGCATTGGGCTCAAAGGAAGGTCTAGTCCAATGCAGAACCCATTCACACACATGTCTGCACTCATTCAAAATGTGATATTCAGAAATTAAAAACCAACTTAATCCAATTAAGATTTGTAGAGGACCAGATCCTGTCCTAGCAACACTGGGCAAAAGGTCCATTTAGCATTTCAATGCAGTTGACTGTGATCATCCCAACAACATTCGGTTCAAGGCAGGGCCCAGCTCATGTCAACAGACCCATTCTTCCTCATATCAAACCACTTTAGAGTCCAGTGGAGTACACATAATAATTTAGGTTTACATGATAAAGAACTTCATAAAAAAATAATGAAACAATCCAAATCTATACAGTATGTCTGAAATACACTCCTCGCCGAGTTCAATGTGCTCTGTCACAAAGATAACAGGAAGCTTAGCCACTTAGCCGACCAGTGTCATTCTGCTCAGCTAACGAGACCACTAGAGTCTCTGCTGAGTGCTGGGATTGTGAGCTCAAATGTCAAAGTTCAATCTCAGATTCATGACAACTCACTGAAACCTAAGAACCTGCCAACAATGTGCGCTGTTTTTCTATTTTTTAAGAATGGGTTTTTCAATTCAGAAAATGAACAGATGTTTTGATGGGTTTGTTTTAATAATTCAGCATTATTATTATTGTGTGTTTCAGAAACTTTTTTTTTATTTATATTTACATTTAAGAAGTAAGAAAGAAAGTAAGAAAGTTAGTATTTTCCTTTAGAAAAGATAAAGCATACAATTTAAAATTTGGTTGTATTCAGAATTATTTTGGTGGTGCATTAACATTTTCTGTTTTGGATATTTTTTACTAAATATTAATTAATTAAAACAAATTTAATTTGAATCCATTCTTGGATAGTAAATTGTACTGGTCAAGGACTGGTAGGAACAAATTAAATAAACACAGCCACATTAAACCATTTAAATTTCTTAAATATTTCTTTTTTTTTCAGTAGCTTAATGAATATATATAAAGTGGTTATTATGTTGAGTGCACAATGGCTATCTTGGGCATCAATCTTTTTGCTACCTGTGTGAATTCTGCCTGGCCTTTTCACCCAGGTACTGGTTTCTGGCCTGTGCCTGATGTTGCAGAAATAACCTCTGCTCCATGACTCGGAATTAAATTAAGTGTGTTTGAGAATGTTACATTTATGGTTGCTGTATTCTGGTTCACTGTGCGACCATAGCTGTCCTCTCTAATTTACAGTACACACTCATAAATATTACACTCTTACACTGTAATTAAACTTGGGTGTATTTCATATTGTGTCTTAGTGATGATTGACTTTTTGTCTTTTCATTTGTGCAGAACAAGAAACGGAGATGAAAGCAAAGGAAATTGTAAGTTGCATTTTGTTAATAAAATATTTTAATTCATAGAGATTCATACAAATCTGACCTGATTCAGGATTGCTGATGTTAACAAAATCTTTTACGTTTATTTTTTCCTGGATACCCTAATTAGTGGGCTGCTGAAAGATGGAAGTTTCAGAAAGGCAATGTCATTCAGTTTCACTGCAGACTAACAGGAAGGTTTGTCCGTCTTCATCCAGATGGAACAGTGGATGCCCTTGGAGATAAGAAGGACAAACATGGTAAAGTGTGATGAGTGCTAAAAGTAAACATCTTGGCTTTTCCTCTACACTGCAGTAGCCCCCCATCCTTACTAGGCCCCCTCCCCGTCCTTTTTGGGTGGGTCTGTTAAGGAAAATTAGCAGCTTTCTTTACTTTCTTCCCTATTGTTTCTTGTTTAAGCCAGATTTGGAATTAGATGCGTTATTTGTCAGAATATGCTAAAGTACACTCATGAAAGAGGTAACATTTCACAAGGTTTACTTTTTAATTTTAATTAGTCACACTGCTATTTACCGCCATCAATGAGCAAAAACGCGTTTATCTTTTTTGATATTATGGGGAATGATAAAACTAATCCAGTGCCTATAAAAGTATTCCGCATCCTGGACGATTTCACATTTTCACTATTAAAACTGATCTCCAAAAAGTGGGCTAAATTAATTAAAAATATAAAACACAAAAAAAAGCCCTGCAGTGGGCTGGTGCCCTGCCCAGGGTTTGTTTCCTGCCTTGCGCCCTGTGTTGGCTGGGATTGGCTGCAGCAGACCCCCGTGACCCTGTAGTTAGGATATAGCGGGTTGGATAATGGATGGCTGGATGAAGTTAGTATTTACTTCTGGCAGCCATGACAGCCTTGAGTCTTTGTGCACAGGTCTCGGCCTTGTCAGCTTTGCATATCTGGACCCTGCCATTTCTTCCTATTTCTTCTTTTTTGCAAAACTAGTCAAGCCCTGTCAACCTGCATCGAGATCGTGAGTCAACAGCCCTTATTGAGTCCAGCCATAAATTCGTAATTGAACTAAGATCTGGACTTTAACTCAAGCATAGAAAAATAGGGAAAATGTGTCATTTGAAAGCAGGACTCTGGATATGTGAGGAGGCAGTGCTAACCATTGTACCATCATGCCTCTCCATTAAAACTCAAACATTAAAATTGAATGAAAAATAGCCAAATGATTGCAACTTGTAGCTACTATTGGGGACAATGCTTAATTGTAATTGTCACAGGCAGAGTCCCTGCTTTTATTAAGTGCTGAAAAATCTGTGAAATATAAGGTATAGGGTACATAGTGACTTTACAGTTATTAAGAAAATGCAAAGCATTTATTAATAACACAATGGAATTATTGTTTTTAACTTTGCTTGGTCAATGTGGCTACAGAATCCTGATTGAATTATTTAATTGATATTAAATGGATGTTTTTTTTAGTGTCTTTACAAAACATACCAATGTAAAACCATTCCCCTGTAACTAGATTAATACATATAATTTGGTAGATAAATGATGGGTTAAAATTATACTTTAAAACTATGAATGCTGATCTCCCCAATAGCAATGTGAGTCATCACAGTTGGGGGTCTTCTGTATCTCAGTGATCCTCAGAAATATGTTATCTACCCTACTCCTGACAGTGCTATCAAAATCATTTCTGATTAAACTGAACAAAACCACGGTGATGCCAAGCCTGATGGTTTGATGTCCCACGTAGTCTAGTCTGGTTTAGCCAAAAGAAGCTTTCTGCTCACAAAGTGAAGAGCTGTCATAATCTTGTGTAAATGAATCATTCGTGCTGTTTCCGCATAGTCTCACAAAATAATTAAAACTTTGCTTTGGGAGTTTTAGAGGCCGAGGAATATGGTTGTCACATTTGCTTTTGGATCTGACACAGTTATACTGGTGTTATAATGGTGTTTAAAAGCACATATACTTTCCTGTGGTGTGATTTTGAGTTCCCACAGTTAGGGGAACGTTCACAGATTGCTGGGCGATATCTCCTGGAAGTCTCGCTAAACGACATTACTAGCACAACCGCTCTTACAGTATGTTCGCAGCACTGAGTGTTCTGTGTCCAAGTTTGTGGATACTACTTAATGCATACTGTTTTCTCTGAGCATTTACCGGTAAATGAATCTTTGGTTTTAAACTCTTTTCTGCCCCTTGACTTAAATTCAGGTCTACTGTTTTGACTTTGACTCCAGTCACTATTTTTGGATTTTGATATTCTTGCAATGATTTTTGTCTCACATCCTGGGCTGTATTGCTAAATCTAGCCAAGGGCGAAACTGGTAGGACCAGGTATTTTATATGATCCGGTTTCCGATTCCATCTCTAGTCAAAAATTATTGTTGCTCTGCATGATACAGGGGCTAGGGTCAGATACAGTGCCAGTCGGATAACAGGAAAGAGTTCAATGGACAAAGATATATTACACTTTGGTTGCAAAATTGAAAGAAAGTTAAAAAATGTACTAAACATCTAATTCAAGAGTAATCTTACTACTCTGAAGTTGTTTTAGAAGAGATGCCCAGAGTAGTGGTCCAGATACTCACGAACCTCCTGCTGCATGTTGTACATTTGGAATTTGTTCCAGAGGATAAGAAGGACACATCAATAGGATTTCAGTTTGCTGTAAGGAAACCTTTGAATGTTGTTTGTGTGTAGGCACCAAACAACTATTCAAAGTATTTTACATTTACAGAGACATTGCAATCTGCGCTTGCAAGGCTACTATAAATGATCTTTCTATCCATCCATTCACCCATCTTCTATACCTGCTAAACCTGCGTAGGATTGCATTATCAATTGGGGAATAACATGGACACAAGAAAATGCCTGATTAGGAGGAATGGCTAGCCTGATCTGAATATGAATATGATCACTGAGCTAGTCCACACCAAATACTCGGTACAAACACAAAGATGCTTGTAAGGGTATCTGGTGGAAAATAAAAATCGGGGCTCTTTAGGCCAAAAGTTAATGATTGGCTTTATAGTTGTGTTATCTCATCTGGGTATGAATGGGCAGGACATTCAGGTAAAGAGATGAACTAAGAATTTTAGCTGATCGCATCTTCATAGTGAACTGGATCAAACAGAGCAAGCTCCTAATGGATAGTCCTTGAAATCCACTGTGAATGCCTAGTAGAATGACTCTCACCTGTGGATGAACTATTTCCGTATTTGAGGAAGAATTATTAACATTATGTTGAATTGGCCCTATTCAGGACTTTAGTAATAGAGGCAGCCGTAGATATCTTTGCTCAAAATGGTTTTGAGTGCTCACAGAACCTGTTGTTAGACATGAGGATTAATATGAAGAAATATTAGCAGAAACTTCCCCAGATTAGAATCCAGCAAACCAAAATGGTGGCAAGCAGAGCAGCAGCAGCGGAAGTGAAATCCATTGCATAGGTGGTTTTATGTTAAGGTCATGGAGAATGATTTTTAAATAGCCACGGACATATTGGTTCATCATACGGAAAATTTGGCAGGCTCTGATCAACTGAGAACAATGTTAACATTTGGTAAGAACACTTTGAGGGATTCTTAAACTGGGTGGAAATGCCCTCTGCCTTCGAGGCACTACTAGAAGCGCTGGATAGGGTCGGATCAGTTTCTGTGGTTGAAGTCACAAAACCTCCAGAGTTGCAAGTTCACAAGAGTGGATGAAATCCAACCAAAAAATGCCAAAAGCACTTTGTATTGTGGGAGTGCTTAGGCCAACACCCCTCCACAGTGTTGTGGTGAAGGCAAGACTAGCAGACTGGTGTGATGATCCCCCCTTTTTTTCTTTTGCAAAAGGAACGTAAGGGAATAAGTTTGCATTACTGAGCAATTATATTTTTTGGCATTCCTGGAAAAGCCTGTGCAGGAGTACTGGAATGGAAACTCCATCCGATAGCTGAACCCTATATTAGGGGAGAAATGTGTGTTTCTCCTTGGCCATGAAACAAATTTCTCTTTGCACATACAGTATATTTAAGGGATAATGAGAATGTGCTGATTCTGTCTGCAGTAATTATGCTTGGTGCATTTGGAAAATGCTCATGAGTGCACTCTGATAAATCTTGTGGAAGCTGCTAAAATAGGATGGGATTTCAGGCCTACAGCTACATACCTTTTGGTCCCTAGACTTGCAGAGTTTTATTGCAAATGTGGTATTACATTGAGACTGTTCAGTGTGGGCTTTGGACTCTGCCAAAGCTGCATCTTCTCTTGGCTTTTGTTCATTATTTTCACTGACAGGATATCAAAAGGTTTGTAATACATCCAGTTGGAGAAGATAAGGATAGCACCTTTTGGCATTTTCAGATCATGTTGTCCTTGTGATCTCGTCAGATTGTCACCTCTAGTGCACACTGGAGGAATTCACACCTGTGTGTATGGTTAGAGTTAAGATTAACACATTCAAATCTGGGGACATTGTCATTTTCTGGAAATGAGGGGCTTGTATTTTTCAGGTAAGGGGTGAGGGGCTACCCCAGTGGTAGAATTCGATAAGTCAGTGTAGCAACAGAAGTTCCAGGACTATTGTATCACACCATGGTGATAAAGTGGAATCTGAGTCCACAAACCAAGCTGTTGATTTACCGGAATTAGTGGGCAGTCTTTGTTTTAGAGAACGTCATAGTGTTTATGATTTTGGACACTCATTGCTACTATAGCACACAGGAATGCCCTGTGAGAGACATGGTGTACAGATTACCTAAGCTGGGTAGTGCCAACCTTATCCTCCGTTACCTGCAAGTCATTTGACTTCACCTTAACTTAAAATAAAAAAAACAAATTCTAAAGCACTGTGGTGGGCTGGCGCCCTACCCAGGGATTGTTTCCTGCCTTGCGCCCTGTGTTGGTTGGGATTGGCCCCAGCAGACCCCCGTGACTCTGTAGTAGGATATAGCAGGTTGGATAATGGATGGATTCTAAAGCTTAAAACATATTTATCTATCAAATGTCAAACACGGGATGCTTAATTCTGCTACTTTACAGTCCCAGTCTACTGTACTTTGAAACTGGCCTAGCCACTGTCAGTAATGACTTTTCATGATCTTCTTGTGTTTGTGACATTGTCTTCTCTACAGTTCAGTTTTACATCCCAAGTACCGCCAGGTTGGATGATATGTGACTGTGAAATAAGTAATTGTGAGCGTGTCCTGCCATAGACTACACACTTTCTAGGGTTGGTTCCTGTCTTGTATTTAGTTTTTGTTCTATTGTAGCCTTGCTCAAAAATCTTTTACATTCATTTTTCCCCGCATGAAGCATCACTCAATACCACAGAATGAAAAAGGGAAAACACAATTTTAGAAAGGTTTGTAAATTTATTAATATAATAAAAAGCTAAACTATCCCATTGACACACGGATCTAGAGTCTTTACTCCGTACTGAAGCACCATGGGCACTATTACAGCCTGGTGTCCTCTTGAGTACAACATGACAAGCCTCACACACCTGGATTTGGGGATTTTCTGCCATTCGTCTCTGCAGATCCTTTCAAAGTTTGCCAGGATGGATGGAGACTACCAGACAGCTATTTTTCAGGTCTCTCCAGAGATGTTTGAATGGGTTCAGCTCTGGAAAGGCAACTCAAGAACATTCATACAGTTGACTCTAAGCCAGTCCTGTGTTGTCGTTGCTTTTTCTGAGGTTCAGGGAGCTTTGCAAGTGTTCTTTTTTATTTAAGATACCTCTCAGCCCCAAGTAATCTCCCAGTCCCTGCCTCTGAAAAACAAGCCCACAGCATGATGCTGTCACTATCATGCTTCATCGCTGGAATTGTAGTGCACAGATGATGCCTGGTTTTCTAAAGTCGTGACACTAATAACTTTTTCATAAGACCAGAGAATCTTGTTTCTCACAGTCCTTTGGGTGCCTTTTTACAATCTTCCAGCAGATTTCCGTTATGTTTTTATAATGAGGATTAGGCTTCTATGTGGCCATTTTGTCAAAAAGCCCATACTGGTGGAGTTTAGTGGTTATGATTGTCCTTCAGAAGTTTCTCCTGCCTCCATGCAGATTTCCTGGACCTCAGACAAGGTGACCATCGGGTTCTTGAATATCTGATTGCTCAGTTTTGCCAGGTGGGCAGCTTTAGTAAAGTCATGGTTGTTCCTGACTTCTTCCAGTTAAGAAGTGTGAAGGCAAGCTTTGCTCTTGGGAATTCTTCAATGCTGCAAAAATTTTGTATAGCCATCCTCAGATCTTGGCCGCAATCCTGTCTCTAAGCTCAGCAGGCAAACCTCAAGGCCTGGTTTTTGCTGTGATAGTGTGCATTTCTAAATCCTGTCTAATCAATTGAATTGAGCACAGGTAGACTACAAACAAGGTACAGCAACATCTCACCAATGATCAATCGAATGGGAGGCACCAGAGTCAAGTGTCATAGTGAAGGGTGTGAATACTTGGGTCAATGTGATATATTTCGATTTTCTTATTTTTAAAAAGTTTGCAGAATTTCTAAGATCTTGTTTTTACTTTGTCATTCTGGAGTATTGAGTTGTACTTGATGTGAGGATGAAAATAGTTTAAAAGATTTTAGCACAAGGCTGCAACATAACAAAATGTGCAAAACATAACATATAATAAAACATAACCAGAATTTGAAACATATTGTATTTTATTCTTATTCTTTTTCATGTAAATCTGTGCCCCAGCATGTTAAGAATAGTGCTACATAAGAAAATTGTAAAATCCATTTTATGCCAAAGAACTTTACTGAATTGAATTGAAATAAGAGCAGAATCAAGAGAGACATAGATAAACATTCTTCTTCACTCTAGTGACCTCTACTGGACACAAGTAGAGTTATGGTGTGAACTTCACAGTTTCAGATTTGTATCCTTCAATACCAAGAATATGTATTTAGTATGCTGGAAACAGACAACAATTCTTCAAGGTGTAGTTAAAACCATTAAGAAAGAAGACAGAATAGCTAAATGTACCTTTTAAAAGACATCACCAGGAACTTGGGTACGCAGTCATCACAGTCATGTTTCAAGATAGTGTCCTATTTTATACACATCAAGTCAATTTTATCCAGTTTAGTGCTGCGGGTGGCCGGAGCGTATCTCTGTAGATTAGAGTTCCAGTTTACCACAGAGCCCAAACTGGGCTAATATAGAATCACCAGTTGTTCTAACCTGCATATCTCTGGGCATGTGAGGGGAAAACCTGTGCAGACGGACACAGAAAGCAACAGGGCCAGGAGTTCAAACCCAAAATTCTTGGTTCATGAGGCAGCAGCATTGCACACACCATGGTCCTGTTTTATTTCATTCATATTTATGTATTTTAACCTATTGTCATAATCTGTTTTATGTGTTTGTTTCAGGTTTCTTTAATGTTACTGTGAAAAGAGGCAGCATACGAATATTTCACAGCGTGCAGCATCATCGGCTAGCAATTGCCATCGACCAGAACAAAGTGACTGCCTTGGTAATGTTTGCTAAATCTAAATTTGGGCCTCCTGCTTTGTGCTTTTGAAACTTATAAACACATATCTAGCATATATAGATATACTAAAAAATGTTTTTCGGATTGTATATCCATAGCTAAGAACAGCCATTTTGAGGAAGTAGTATGTGTTTAAAAATGAAAATGAAATGTAATTTAAAAAGGTGTAAATGAAGAAAGCTGTGCATTGATGCCCAAACACAACAGATGCAATGAATATTAGAAATAAAGCAAGTTATAAAATGTATGCATGGTGTAATATATTCAAGTGCGTTCAAGGGCTGTGCAGTCACTGTAGCCCTGAATGGACTGAGTTCAACAAGTCAATTCTAGAACTTTCTCAACCCATTTCAATGTTGTGGGGGCCCGGGCTGTCCCACCAGGACTCGGCAAAAGACTGAAAGCGGGACTCTAGTCTATCACAGAGACCACTGGCATTCATACACACACGTAATGACGCACACCTCATTTTCCTATAGAGTGACTATTTACATGTGCCAGTTAACATAAGCTAAATAAATAAATTAAACATTTTGTAATTCCTTCTTTGCTTGAGCATGTCTGGCCACATTTTTCATGAAATGGGACTCGCAAAGCTCTTTAGTTATGACAAATGTTTGGGAATAAGAGAAGTGAAAGGCAAATTTATTATAGCGAGTGACTATTATGGATATCAGATGAATGTGTCACTCTGATGGTAACTGATAAGTTGAGCAGATTTTCAAAGTCCCAAAATGGGACACTTGTGTAGCACATATGCTCACGCATAAGGCTCATCCTTATTTGTTTAATGGCTGCTTTATCACATCGTCCTCAAAGAGGGATCAGGGCATGCAAATAAAATTGCTTGAAGTGTAAACAAGTAAATGGCAGTGCTGTCTGTTTTTCTTTCTTCTTGTTCGCCCTCACAATGCTGTACAAATTTAATTCAGGATCTTAAGGAAGCATCCCTTGTCAGAATTTTGACAACTTCATTATTCATATATTACAATGGAGGCGTGATATGGGGTTCTGTGCCCCCTTTCGAGTTTCATAAATCTATTCTAAACATATTGTGAGGATGCCTGTGTCAGTAGAGCAGTGTTTTATTAGAAAACCTGGGCATTTTGATATTTTTCACTTATTTATTGGGACTGAAATCCTGACTGTCACTGGTGCATGTTGTCACCTTGGTGAACTGTAATGTCATTAAAATAGTGAATCTTTACAATTCACTGATAATGGAGCTGTTAGGTAGATTTAGTATAAGGTAAATACTGAATAAATGCTAATTTGCTCTGTGCACAGCGGCTTACACACCACAGAGTACCTCATTCAAATCTGGATAAACCTTTGCTTTCCATGCTTGAATTTTATACTTTTATGGTTAGGAAAATCAGCTTACCTGTTACGGCTTAAAGCATCCATAGGAGTGAGGTGCCAATGCACTGCTTCTCTTATGTTTGCGCTCAAGCAGCTGGGTAGACATAAAGCAGAAATAACTTTCTGATGCCCATGTCGACTTGCCAATGGATAATTCCCGTCTGGAACACACAAGCAGCCAATGACAGTAACTTCCTACCTGCGTAAAATCTGCGGGGTTCCAAGGCCATGAGACTACCCAGCCCCCTCTAGGAATTCTGCCTAACATCAATAATCTCAATTAGTCCTCATGGTTTTCTGGCTTCTCACGGAAGAACTTGATGATGATGGTCATGTGGACCTCTGACCTTTAATCCATCAATGTAGAGACATCACGGTGCTTTAATCGGGTGGTGGTGGCGCAGATCGTTATCACAGAAAACCGGAAAAAGAACAGCAGAGAAAGTAGGAGTTGGTACAGATTTCGGACCCACCATGAATGATAATGATAATTCAATGTAT
This sequence comes from Polypterus senegalus, assembly GCF_016835505.1. Taxonomy (NCBI): domain Eukaryota; kingdom Metazoa; phylum Chordata; class Cladistia; order Polypteriformes; family Polypteridae; genus Polypterus; species Polypterus senegalus. Next base: position 39,800,276 of record NC_053158.1, read on the forward strand.
ATACAGAATATCAGGATTAAACTAAAATGAAGCTATGAGAAAGCCATGTTAAAATAATGAGTTTTTAGCAGTTTTTCTTAAAGTGCTCCACTGTATTAGCCTGGCGAATTTCTATTGGTAAGCTATTCGAACTTTTAAGTGCATAACAAGCAGAAGGCTGCCTCACCACTTCTTTTAAGTTTAGCTCTTGGAATTCTAAGCAGAACATATATAAAATATAAACATATACAATATATATACAAGCACATAAGGAGTTATCTATCTCTTTTGGATACTATGAAAATGCAGGTACTGACTTATAAATGGGGCAGCATGGTGGCGCAGTGATAGCGCTGCTGTCTTTCAGTTAGGAGACTCAGGGTCCACCCTGCGTGGAGTTTGCATGTTCTCCCCGTGTCTGCATGGGTTTCCTCTGGGCGCTCCGGTTTCCTCCCACAGTTCAAAGACATGCAAGTTAGGTGGACTGGCGATTGTGAATTGGCCCTGGTGTGTGTGTGTGTTTTTGTGGGTCCTGCGGTGGGTTGGCACCCTGCCCGGGATTAGTTCCTGCCTTGTGCCCTGTGTTGGCTGGGATTGGCTCCAGCAGACCCCCGTGACCCTGTGTTCGGATTCAGCGGGTTGGAAAATGGATGGATGGACTTATAAATGGTGACTCTGATGATATGACACATGTTGTGTATTCTGGGAGTGACTGAAATGGAAACACCTAAAGCTTATGCCACTAGAAAACCTGTTGCCTGATTTATTTTTTTTTTTTGATCATTTTAATGTTGTGATAGATGATGTGGATGGACAAACATCCCATCGTAATGGATGATGTCGCCAGGCTGGGAGGCCATCATTGGTTGGCAGCCCAAATGGGAAGGCATCTTGATGGTTGCTGTTCCATTTTCCAGTCTGCTTTTGAGTCTTATTCAGCAGTATCATGTATGGGTTACTTGTGTACTGTAGGTGAAAACTGTTAACATTTTTGCCACCTTTGGAGCATAGCTAAGATCCTGATAGCAAGACAGATATTAGAAAAGTTAGGCCTACTGTTCTTTTTGAGATATAACCCTAAGGATTTTCAATTTTTGGTAGGTAGCCAGACTAGCTTAACTGTAGTCAGCTGGATCAGCTACATAATGGTGAGGAACACTCATAGGCGGTTATGCTGTTTTTGTAATGCCAGCAGTAGGAAGGTTTAAACATGGAATATAAGAGCACTGCTACAAAGGAAATGGTAGGCAGCACAGGGACAATTCTAAGTGACAGAGCCTTTCCTGGGTTCAGGGATTAGTAGGAAAAGAAGAAGACACCATATCCTGATAACTCCAGGATTTTTAAGGACCCTGGAAATAATTATGGTAGAAGAACTGATGATGATTTGTTTATTTTAATCATATAATCGTAGACACCAGAAGAAATTAAGGGGATGTGCATTTAGGATTGAAGCCAGGAAGGAGTTGTGGGAAACTGAAACAAGCTTTTGAGACGTGTACTTGAAGAAGAATTTGACCTTTAAGAAGTGTCTCAATGAGACATATTAGCTCTTAGTTAATTGAATGAACTGGATGAACTGAATGGCCTCCTCTCAGTTAAATGTCTTATGTTGTTATTTAAGGATATTAATGCAAACATCACTAAATAAATAATCAAAATTTGCAAATAACTAAATAAATCTGTGTTAACTGTTATTGCCAATTTCATTGCATTGAGTATTAGTCAAGAAGGAGAGGTAGGAAACACTTTATTTATTGGCACATAATAAGTAGTGTTAATATGGATGATGTTTTTGAACCCCAAACACTGTTAATGCAGCCCGGAGGTTTAGGTCTGAATGTTTGATCTGGTGTGATTGCCAAAAATTTAAACTATTGAGGTAAGTAGATACTTCGATATAGCTGATGTAATATTTTCTTTTATTTTTCAGGACAATGGAGGTACTTTATGTGAACTTCATGTTAATATGCAGACTGATCTCTCAGTAACTTTAGAATCAGTCCGAAATTCAGGATGTTTTGTCACCTTCAACAAAGAAGGGAACCCCACTGCAGGAGTAGGAGAGGGCTCAGCTCATTCTGAGAGGCTCACTGTCCATGTAAAGGTAGGGCCTAAAAACACTGTGCCCATCTTCTTAATGGTCTACACCGGGGTTGCCTTGGTTGTTTGTGCAGTTAAAGAGAAAGGGTCACATAGTCAGATGTGAACTCTTTTCATTTTTGTTGTAGACTTACACAGCCATGTCCTAAATTTACTAATCTCTACAAATTTGACCTTCTGGTCGTTGTGGTCACTTTGATGCACTATGAAAAGTTTGCCAACCCAAAATATGGACCAACACAATCATAAATGAGAGTGCAGAGAGGAAGACAAGGGAACTAAAACTGTAAAAATGAGGAAAAAGTAAATGAAACTACCTATTGAAGTGCTTGCTAGTAGTTATAATATCTGGAAATGTGATAAAGTTAGCTTAAAATGTACTCTGTTTCAGATATCTTCATATTGACTCACAATTCTAAAATCTAAAATGCACTTATAGATATCGCAAAATCATTTCATGATATCTTAAAATGATTCTCTGCTCCATTTCAAATATTTCAAAATGTATTCAAGATATATTTAGATTTTTTCAAGAATATTTTAAGATCTATTTAAAATGACATTTATTTAATGATATGGGATATCATTTTCTCCTATCTCCATTACAATTCACAATATGTCCACTATGTTTCCTGATACTTCAAATAACTTACTGCTCATTCCAAGATATCACAACTTTATTTCAAGACATCTTAAAACAGGCAAAAAGTTCCATTAAAAAAAAAAAAAAAAGAAATTTTACAGGAAGTGATTTTGACATATTGTGAATTGTATTTTTGATATCTCAACAGACTTACTTTAATATATCCCAAAATGTATCTGAGGTATCTCAGAATGCACATCAACTTATCTCAAAATGATCAGCTTGTCCTTTCAAAATATATTGAAATCTATTTGAGATACCTTAAAATGCATTAAACATATCTTGAAACTAATTAATTATCTGAAAATAATTTTAAGATATATATTAAATTAATTTCCAGATATCTCAAAATGCATTTTGTGTCATATGTAAATGTTAATTTCATTTGCCATATCAACAGTGGGATAAAAATAACTTCTTAAGCCGTTTAATTTAACCTTATACATTATTTTGGTTTGTGATGTACACTTTTTCTCGTGACTTTGAGTTGTTTGCCCCCTTAATAGAGACTGCATGTTTTGATTTGTCTTGTATATAAAACCATAGGCTTTTAAATACTGTTTGTTTTGCCCTTTCTCTTTGTGAAAATCCATTGTTTTCTCTTGGAAAAATCCAAACAGTGGCAATACCTTTCTGCAACTACTGGGCAGCTATTAAATTGTCATCCACTTCTCACTGCCATAAGTTGATCCCTTGGAGTAATTACTCCCAGGACACTCTTTAATAATGTCTTGGCATAGGTATCAATACTGCTGTAATTCTGTGAATGTCAGTACCCTTGTCTTGTTGGAGTCTTTTTGGCCAGCATTCCCACCCTTGTACACATGAATACTTCAGTGCCATCACCATCACCACTGTCATCACCGCCATCACCACAGGTGTAACAGCCATTTTACAGTTTTTTGTTTTTTTTTAAGTTTCCCCTCCAAATCTTTTTCCTTCACTCTTGTTATGATTTATTAATCTGGACGTCATGCATTGCAACATCATTATTATGAGGCTTTAAAAAAACCTGAACTATGGGTCCATCTCTAATCAAGTAAACTAAACAAAGCAAACCCTATTGTGCTATTTAGATTTCTTGGTTCCTGTTGGAATTTTGTTTCTTACTTCAGTCCTTGGCTTACCTAATTTTCATTTAGATGTAAGGTATTCTTGACTCTTGGCTCTTTAATTTTCTGGCTTGTTAAGCATTTCCTCTCCTGGTTATCTTCATTTACTCAGTTTGCCTTGCGTAGTGCTAGGCACAACACAGACTTGCAGTACATTTCATCTTCTGGTTGCTGCCTTAAAAATGGTCTCTCAGATGTTGCTGCACTAAAACTCTCTATGGTCCTGGACATCCTTTGTGAGCGAGACCCATCTTTCATAGTATCCAATGCCATTTCCAACAACACCTTTTTCAGTTTCCCTTTTGGCCTCATCCTCTCCACCTTATTCCACCTCATCACCCGGTCATCTAACGTTTTTTGCTCTACTCACCTTAAAACCACCTAAGTCTGTTTCTCCTAAGCACAACACCTTTCTCCTTCACACCAAGTCTGTCTCTTCCTCTCACTCCATGAGATTTCACACATTCATCTGACACCTCTCTTTTCTGTTCTTTCCAGTGTTGCATCATGTTTCATGTTCCATGTTGCGTTGGGCACACTTCACTCCCACAGATCACACTGTTCCTCATACGGCTTTCATTAACTTTACCCTTCAATGCCAGAGAGACTCCTTTGCTGACAATATACTGTAGGTACAGACAACACTTCAGTATAGATAAAACAAATTAAAATTACTTGAAGTAACTGCATCTGTTAATTATTTCAAATCAATTTTCATTTCTTGCATTAGGGAGTTCTCCGAGATGGAGCTATAATCCTGCTAAACAGCAGTGTGAGGCAGTCTCTGTGCATCACTCCAGATGGTCAGTGTGTTGGCACCGGCAAGCAAGCTGAAGAATCTTACCTGCGCGTACACAAAGTCAGAGGTGGGATTTACATGCTAGAGAGCATCCGTGCACCCAAGATGTTCATTAGGATGAAGGATGGTCAGTGTGACGGAATGGTAGGAAATGAAACATTGGTTTATATTAAAACATTTTTTGTCCTTCTTTAAACATATTTGTTTCAGAACAATGTAAATAATTATACTAATGATTAATTAAAGGTCTTCATCTTGCCAGAAAACGCAAATCATAAATAGTCTATGATTTTAACAATTAAAGGTTAAATTAGTGTCAAAAATAACAAATTTGAAGTGAATTCAGCCAAATTTCAAAAATGATATACCCTAATGGTTGTTATGAAAAGGTCTGGTCATTTTATTTGTATGGTTTTCATTATGCTTGCCTTAAATATTTTTTACACACATTTAGAATTTTGACTTACGGAGAATCTAAATCTTGCTGTTTTTAGATTCAAAAATTATTTAAGATGGTAAAAAATAATGTGCACTGATTCAACACCATTTTTTGTTTTCTATAGGCATTGTCATTTTGGAATGACTGTTTAAAAGTTACCTGGGAAGGGAGTGGGAAGAACACAGAATGTGACCTTATCGATGGGACTGGTTAAAAGATGGCATCTCTTCCTGATTATAGAATATGTTAGGTTAGAGAAAGGCTGGACCAGAAGAAGAGGTGTATTCAAAAAACGAATGCTAAGGTCATGACTGGGTGATTCAAAAGACTGTCATCAGAGCCAAAACGTGAACCAAAAATGAAAGTTGAATTAACAGAGCTTTTAACCAGAAAAATATTAACCAGAAGAGTCACTACACAGAACTGAAGGTCTCATCCACAGTTTTGAAAGAGGAAAAGATGCCAGTACTAAACTTTTAAAGAGTCACATAGATGATTTCACGTACCACATTATTCTGACACATTTCCCAGACAGCATCAAAACATACACTCTCTAAATTGACTGCACTCATAGAAAACAAAATACTTTTCATCATGTGAAACATTTTAAAATCAAAAAACTTTTGAAAAAATTTAGTGAAAAAAGTGTGCAAAAGATGTGAGCTAAGCATAATGAAAAGCATACATACAGTACAGTAAAATTACAAATGAAACGACCTCGTAATAATGATACAACAAAGTGAATAAGAGTAGATCCCAGCACCACTATTATCATCAGTCCTCTGGATATAAATGAAACAGTTCAGTCAGTATGAAATAACCACAAATATTAAATATGGATATCACTTAACCCTTTTGAATTTCACTTCTGTTAGGGTATATGTGCTGTTCACTAATTATTTCTTTGTTCCATATTTTTTATTTCTTTTCCAAATTTGTTTCAGGGTACCGGTGATCAGTACTGTCACTTCAAAGTAGACAAGAACTTCCTCAATGGATCTTTGAGTTTTGAATCGGTGAAATCTACAGGAATGTACATTGGTCTTCTTCCTGATGGCCGCGCAAAGCCTCTGGTGTACACAGGAGAAAATAGCCTTTCTTTCTATCCTCAAGTCATTAAATGTAAGGAAAAGGCATTTCATTCAGATGAGATCATATTTAGAATAATTTTCTATTACTATTAGTTTATCAATAGGACTGAGAGGCCATTGAAGCCACCCAAACACCTTACAGAAGAAAGTTACTCTGGGAAGGACATCGTGGGAAACCAACATACTGGAATACAAATACAATAAACAGGACCCTGAATTGATAAAGAGTTTTTGGGGGCTACCCCACACTTATTAAAAATTACAGTGGTCAGAAGGGGCACAGCAATCTGCAAACTCAGATTAAATCACACAATAACAAATTCCCTTGAAAGTTTAACTGCCAAGTACAGAGCCCAGAAATTGCCCAATAGCCACCTCTTTGTCAGTTCTTATTATATCTTTCAGCTGATAATTTTATACCAAGGAACTAAAAAAAAGTAGAGGGTATATTATAGCTGTTTAAAAGTTAAGGAGGGCAAGAAGGTCAAGTGATTTGCTTAGGGTCTCACAATACACAGGTGGGAAATGAACCAAAATCATGGAATTTAAAGTTCACTTATTCTACCATTTTATTTTAATTTCTTTTGTCTGATGGATGTGCCATGGTAGTCGTTTCAAATACTATTTCTGAATGAATTACATTTCTTTGTTGTTTTAAACATGTAATGAATTGAAGTGTACACAGTTACTCATTTGGTGGTTTTATTTGTAGTTAATAGTTACCACAGTTAAAAACACCAGCACTAAAACCGTAATCATAAGGCAGGCAAAAGATCATTTTAGACAACGATTGGATCATAGTAAAGGAAGAAAATGCTGTAATTAATAACAGCCTGAACAAAATAATGCACTCTTATTTTGTCATTTTGGACTTTTAAGAGTGTTGGATTATTTTTAAGGAAAATACTGACTGCTAATTCCTGCAATGCCTTACACTCAAATAAGGTGGCATCCAATATGCCGTCAGTTGAAATAAGCTGCAAAAGGAAAGCATCCCAGTAAAAGAAACAGAAATATGAAAAAAGTGACATCTTCAACTAAAAGGAATAAAATATATTATTATTTATATTATTATTATTATTATTAGGATGGAAACCAACCATACACATTTCTTAATGAAAGAGGAAAAGTAGCATTCCATGCTGTTCCATATTAAAAGAATATTGCAACCAAAACTTCTTTTTTATATGAAGAATCAAAGCAGTGCATATAGCAGAAGCTCATTCACAGGGATCGAGATTTTGAAATGAAGACCCGTCTCTTCTCTTATTCAATAGTCCAGTGCACTGTCTGTAATTCAACAGCCCATTCCTGTGTACAGATGTTTCCTTTGTGTGGAGAGCTCCTATTTTGTGGAAAGTATTTCTTTTATAATATTTTCCCAGAAATGAATGTGTTTTGCATGTTAGTAGCATACTACTGAATGACACGAGTAACATCAGATTTTTTTTTATAGACATTTTTGATATTATTTGCTGTGGTACCACATTGGTCTCCACAGAAGCCAGTTCTATCAGATTTGTTATCTCCATCTTCCCTGAAAATATGCAGTTGTTGAAGAGGGTTCAAAATATGAATACATGCATGAATGAATAGAAACAATACAAATAATTTCACAGTTGCTTCATTTTTATCAAATAAGATATACTGAAGTTGAATGGATTTGAAGAAACAAAACTCACTGTGCAGCTAGATATTTTCAACTCTTGTTATACAATTTGAGAGGTTTTATATTTTTTCATCTACATATTCTTTTCAATTCATCATGTGTTTCTTTTTGTTTACATCATGGAAAAGCAGGTTTTAGAAAAAGGAAAGGAAAAAGGGAAAATGACTGTTTTTGTTAATGTTCTAGTTGGACGGGAAAAACCCACTGGCACCTCGGCATCCATGGACAAACATTTCATGGCAGAAGAGCCACCAGTAAGAAATCAATCCAGTTCCAGACCGCCACCTGCTCCTGTTTCCAGTAAGTAGCCATCCAACCATTTTGCTACTGACTGCACCCTGGGGAGTATCACACTTAGTCAGTACGAGGCTACCTTTTGTTAATACAGAATACCGGGTCCAATCTGAAGATAATAAAAAATCTGAATTAGCATCAGCCTTCATAAGTCGGGTGTGCTAAGCAATACAATGGTTTATTTCATGATGCAGACACACATAATAAACAAGAATAGTTGCATGAGATATTTTAAATTTTAAAATCTGAGCTCCACTTTAAATGTTGAAAGTCTAAATTTCTCTTGATTTGTAATAGAAATTTCTCTTTTTTCACCCTCTGATAGAGGTCCATAGAATCCTAGTAAAAGATCGGAAATCCAAAATAACATTCTGTTCATAATCACTCACCCAGATTTAGTCTAAAATGATACCCTGCATGCTTGTTTGCAATTTGTCATTTTTAACCTTCTGAGAGTGACTCTTAGAGGGCCACAGTTGGTCCACCAGTAAAGAACAAAAATTTCAAAAATTATAATCCGCAATCTCAAAATAGCAAAAAATTAAGCTATATGTAAACCTATGGTACAAGCAGGCATAATTTAGTAGAGGGAGCTACAAATAAATCAGAGCCACAGGTCCTTGTTATATGGTTAGCCAGGGATCCAGAGTCTGTGCCAGCTGCACTGGGATCAAGGCTGGAACCTAAATTTTCATTGAACTAACATGAGTGTATTTTGGATTTTAGAGAAAACCCACATAGTTAGTGACCAGATTCTTGGTGCTGTGTGGCAGCAATGGTAAACACTGTGGCACTCTAAATAAAATAGTTATGTTTCATTTACATATCATTTTTAAATTATTTAATAATATATCATCAGGCTGTAGTTTTGAGGTGCCTTTATAGTCCTTCTTGGGATGACTTAACTTAACTACTTCCTGCTCAGGAGCAGACCTACATTTACATTACAGATTTCAGACTAGAGCTCCATCTAATGCCGCCTTGGTTGTGTGCGTACCTGGGTCCTTAAATGAGCCAAAAGGGCAAGACTCCAAAACAGGGTGCTGGCTACCAAAATAATTGGAGTAAGGCTTCACATGGAAACATCTGGGAATGTGTAATCTTTAAATGCCAGGGAGCATTGTTTCTTCTGTTATTTCCTCCTAATCCACCATCTCTGACCTGGAAGATGATTTGGAGGCATGACTGATGATGTTACTCCTTTCACTTATTCCATGAACCCCTCTCCCTGATAAAGTTTTATACTTTGTGCTGGCATGCAGATGGGGTGCACATCACCAGCGTGCATGTCCTTTATCATGGTAGGACTTTGTGTTTGCACCTCTAATAAACTGTCCACCATCCAGATTCCTACTGGGCCTCCATTCATAATTCTTTCAGTTGGTGGCTATAAGTCAATGAAATATATTTTTGCATAATTTCAATTAGTGCTGCGCTCATAAAATCTAGGGTCTCTTGTATTCATTTCAAGATATTTAAAATAGTTTTTCAGAAAAGTCCAGTATGTTACTCTCCTCTAACTTATTTAACACTGTATTTTTACAGAAGAAACCCAGAGTAAGGTTCAAGTGTCTTCAGACTCTGCTGATGGCAACTGGAAAGTCTGCATTATGACTGGCAACAAAGGGACAAAAGCTTTGGTTTTCCTTTGGGTCTATGGAGACCAAGGAGTAGCTGGACCCATCAATCTGAAAAAAGCCATTAAAGACAAACTCTTTCAAGCACACCAAGAAGATGAATTTCTGGTAATAACTGTATATTTAGACTGGGTTCAAACATTTATTGTGAACAATATCTATTGAGCAACACCAAGATCAAAAAAGATATATTTACAAAAACAATTATAACAGAGCAATGCTTTATATTAGATGACAATTGATACAAAAAACAACATGGGTTCTTTGCTCCATCTGTCTAGGCAGGGTGCCTACCTACAATACTTATAGTATGTCTCTGGTCTCTTCTGTCACTACTTTCCTCCTACTTCTGTCACCACAACCCCGTGTTTCTTCTATTTCATATTCAAATTCTTGTCACCAACTGTCTTGTTAACTCCAAGTGCAACAACATTAGTCTGACCAGAAAAATGTTCTAAGCCCCAGCTATTAAATGATTCTAGATTAAATGCCAAAGGCAGGGGCCATCCTCCTTGCACCCTGGGTGCCATTTTCTAATTTATATGTTACCATTCTCTTTAATATATCTATTCAATCCTCTTTATTCTTGGATCCACTAATATTTGACTCATGTCTTTGATGTGATTTATAGTCTCCTCGGGCCTCATTTATAAAATCTTCCTTAGATTCCATACTAAAATTTTGCTTAAGCTGGAAAGGCAAAAGTAAAATATGCACAAAAAACAATGGATTTATAAACTATATGTTTTCCACATCTAGTTCCTTTCAATTTCAAAGTAAGTGTGGCTTTAGCTATTCCCATTCACTAATGTCAGTAACCATGTTTGGCTTATAAAATGCATTGAGTATTCTTGATATAATCACCATATGAACTTGTCCATGTTCATGGGTGACTTCTTTACTACAACTTACAGTTGGCCATGTGAACAGTAATCTTGTCTCAAATCTCACAGCTTGGATTGCTGCTGTCATAATTGGTTTGAGTTTCATGGTTTGTTTCAATTATGACAGTATTTGCAGGATTTGTTGTGTTGAGTGACATTCAGCATCTGTCAAGCGTTGTAAGTATACAACCGGTTTCATCGATAATTTCACATCCAGCTTTTGAGAGTTTAAACATTCATAAACATCAAAGTGTCCACTACTGAAATCGTCATCTGTGAATCTAAGATGTTTAAGAGGCATTGGCGGTTGTCGAAAGGTGTAAAATATTTGGCCATTTCGGTACGCTTGAAAGCGACAACCGAACAATTCAGCGGCAGCCATCAACTCACATGCAGAACCATAGGTGGAGGGCTTAAGCATTTCACTCTTATAGTGCTCCTGTGTAGTATAATTATCTCCTGTACCGTCATCAGTCCACACCTTGAACCTGTCCCAGTCATTCAATACATAAGACACAATGTTCCTCCGGGTATCAAGATTGAGCCTGATATGGCCGTGCAATATATAACAAAGAGAATGGAAAAGGCAGGCAGCATCTCCGGGCATGGAAACCACTCGGTAAGTGACTGTTCTTTGATCAATAGTGATCACCTTGATAGACATGGTAATAGGGGTTGGAATGATAAAGGAAATGGGTACCTGAGCAATGTAAAGTAAGTCTAAAATACCTACACAATAACTATAATTGTAATAAACAAACGATAAAACAGTGGAGAAGCCGTGGATTAAACAAAAAGGCTGTAGTTATCAGTAGGGAGACGTGAATCCTGTGGCAAAGCAAGGAAGGGAATGTAGAGACCGGAGCGACGGACGGTCTTATATAGGCAGGCAGCCAACAACATGGGAGGCGTTGGGATGGGGGACCCAACGCCACCTCACACGGTGACCGAGCTGCAGGCTATAGACGTATATATGTACGTAAGTAGGATTCAGTTAGCGTTGGGGACCCATGTACCAAATTTCTTGAAGATGGGCCCATAAGTAACAAAGACTGTTGAAAAGTTCGATATGGCGGCCGACAGTGGCATCATACCACCGAAATAAGTGCGTACATTGGTTTCGGTTAGTGCAGGGAAGCCGCCTACCAAATTTCGAGAAGATAGGGCCATGAATAAGAAAGTTCAACATGGCGGACGTTGTTGACCGTTATGACCATTACGAGTAGAATTTCGAAATGAAACCTGCCTAACTTTTGTAAGTAAGCTGTAAGGAATGAGCCTGCCAAATTTCAGCTTTCTACCTACATGGGAAGTTGGAGAATTAGTGATGAGTCAGTGAGTGAGTCAGTCAGTCAGTGAGGGCTTTGCCTTTTATTAGTATAGATATCAAGCATGATTTTTTTCCCATTGATATCTGATGTGTTTTCAGAGTGTTCCTTTAATTTTTTGAGCAGTTTTTTTTATTAAAGATAAATAACAAAAGCAAAAAAAAAAAAAAGTTAGGCTAGAGAAAAAAAAAATCTGCAGGGGTTCCAAGGCCAAAAGACCATCCAGCCCCTACTGGGCATTCTACCTAACATGAATGTTCCTAAATTAAACCTCTTAGTTTTCAGGCTTCATATGATTTGATTGATGAAGTTAGTCTCGTGGACAGATAAGACCCGGCCTTCATTCCAACATCTCAGGAGGCTGCATGGTGCCTTGATCAGATGCTGGTGGTACAGATCGCCACCACAGAAGAACCAGAAAGAAACAGCAGAGAATAGTGGAGATTAGTTCAAGTAGCAGTTCGCTGAAGAACTACGACATGTTAAGAACATTCTTATTGAAGTTGCAAAAGAATAAAATCATTTTGCCAAGTAAATGTCAATGTTACAATACATTCAAGTCTCTTTACATTTCACGCACAACATCCAAAAGTGTTTGAATTGCCTTTGTGTTGATGTGAAGGTGTCACTACAGTGTCGCTGTAGAACTTACCATAGCGTTGAGTCAATTTTCATACCAAGTTTATGTTTTTTTAAATTATGACTTTTGCGTAAGAAAATTTTGCTCATGAGGCTCCAGTTGCTCAACATGACAGTGGTCAGCCTTTTCATAGGGGATGGCATACCGAGTCCATTTTGTCATCATTGAAAATGCTTGAGGTAACTATGAGTGATTAAGACAGAACCTATAAAAAGGTTAAAGTATGCAATTAAACTACAAGTGATGGATTCTTTTTGTTTTGCACTGCAGGTGAAAATTAAGGATGTTGGTGCAATTTATAAAATAAGAATTGGCCATGACGGAACAAGCAGCGAGGCAGAGTGGAAACTGCAAAAGGTGACGCAATTGTTTGAGCACTTTAACTTACAATAAAATGTACTGCTATTAAACATTTTGAATGTACCCACTCAGAGCAGCATACTGCCTAGTCAGTTGGCACATCACATAATATGAATGTATTTCTTTGAACAATCTGTTTGCCGCAGGAGTGTCACAGAATTGAAAGCATGCAGGTGTATTTATTCATGTTTTTAGGTGTGGTATGTTTGCTGGAGAAAAGCTAATCAGGCTAATGATTCTAATCAGTTTTGCTACTACCTGGCTACATTTTCATAATATTTGAGTTGAGTTAAATAACTGCAAGGATTAAATTGACTTGACGTGGAGATTTCCCGGCATAAATACACAACCCTGCTATGACAAGAGCAGGGATCACAAACTCCAGTCCTGGAGGGCCGCAGCGGCTGCAGGTTTTCATTCTAACCCTTTTCTTAATGAGTGCTGCTAATTAACTTCTTTTGAATTAATTTTAATTGGCTTGTTTTTTTAAAATTGTTCCCCAAAACTTCTTTATCGTTCCTCTGAATTGCTTCATTTCTTTCTTTAAACAGAAATGAAATGTGAAGTGAGTGAGCAAACAGAAGACCAACTAAGTCAGGGTCTCAAACTCCAGCCAATTTCACTCCAACCAGTTGCTTAATTAGACACCGAGTCTTGTTGTTAATTAAACTTGTTCTTTAATTCCATGGCTTGTTGCTGCTCTCATTGTGCAATAGCAGACATTTCCAAAATTGTTGATTTTTTCTTTACTTTTCTAAGAGCACTGTTAAGTTGTTTTGGGGGCCTGAGCAAATAAACATTCCTGAGACCTTCACCCTTTTTATTTTCAGATATTGCACGATGGTCACAGTTTGCTAGTCATGTTTTGGCTCATTTTGTATCTCATTATTGTTTGGCTGCTAATTGAGGAAAAAGAAACAATTAAGGAGTCTGAGTCTTCTAGAGCAAGTCAATCAAAAGTAATTCCAAAGAAGTTAATTAGCAGCAGAAACAGGTCACTGATTAATGAAAGTGTCTGAATGAAAACCTGCAGCCAGTGCGGCCCTCCAGGACTGGAGTTTGAGATCCCTGGACAAGAGCCTCACTGGATGGCAGTCAGCTCATTCTCATTAGATCGGAAGTCCTAGTGACACAGCGTTGTATTTTTCTAATAGGTGACAATGAGAAAGGATAAAGGGGGTCCACTTCTGGTGTTTGATGTGAACAGGTTGCTGTCAAAAGATCATGGAAATGGAGATACCGAGTGTGAACTCCCAGTAACAAGGAAAAAAGATGGAAAGCCAGTCTACCCAGGTAGGATAAAATGTAGACAAATACTAAAAATACTTTAAAGATATATTTTTAATATGCAATGAAATTGACATAAGCTTGTTTTCAGAAAGCAAGCAGTGTGATGTAGAAGCTAACACCCTGGACTGTACACCATGTCCTCACTCTTCAGTTTCTGACCTCTGAATGTCTGCATCACTCGGAGCAAATCAGTTAAGCTGCATAGACAAATGTACAAAAAAAAAAGTAAATAGACAAATAATATTTATTCTGTGCTGATCCTGAATAAAACATCAGGCAAATTTACAATATTAAAAATATTGTGCTGCCTGCTTAAAAAGATAAATCAATTTAATTTTTGATAATCTAACAAGAGTTGCATGTATGATTTACCAGTCTATGTTCTAGTAACATTTTAGGTACTAAAAACATGCATCTATTACTAATTTACTTTTATGGAACAAAGGCCATTTTTGGTGTTACTAACACTTACAAAGCATCAGTAGAGGTGTTATTCATTGGCACCCTACTAAAATAACTTCACTTTGGAACTGCTTATATGAGACCTTGATATTGCATGCTTAAGTATAAGACCTGGGAATCTTTTATATTCATAAGTAATTTTACCAGTTTCTTAGACTCTTAATATGTCACACTGCACAGAGATGAATAGCACTTTACTGATGATTTAAATGTACAAAGGTGGCTAAATGATTAATAAATGCATTTTTGTAGTATCCAAACTAAAGGTTTGCCATTGGTCTTTTTTCAAAGAGATATTTAATTAAACAATTGAAAATCTGGAAGTTGAGCTCCTTGAATAAAAATCTTTAGGCCTGAGTGGATTTTCACTGCATTTACCGTATCTTAAAGGCTTCACTATTAGACAAGCCATTTCAGATTTTCAGTGGATTAATACACCAACATATACACTAACGTTTCTGTTTGTTTAATAATCTATATATACAGCAAATGGCTACTAATCCCTTTAGTACTAGAAAGTAACATTAGCTTTAATAATACTGAAGTACAGTTAGAAAAGGTTTAACACCAACAGAAGTGAGACGAGGGGTCCAGGCTGAACTTGAATGAACATTTGTCAGTGCAAAGAAGAGCTTTGTAAAGTAAAGTCACTCGCTTGTTCAAACTGAAGACTGAACTGTGTGAAAATAAATAGCCTAGGCACACGAGAAAACAGAACTGAATACAAAATGGAGGTTGTCTTGCTTTTAAGGCAGGTCAGCGGAAGTGACGTCATTGGGGCCCCGGAACCAGTAGTGACGTTATTAGAGCCCCGGAACCGGAAGTGACGTTATCGGGGCTCAAACCGGAAGTGACGCTCTTAGGGGGTCAGAACTGGAAGTGATGTTCTTGGGGAGTCAGAACCGGAAGTGATGTTCTTGGTGGCTGGGAACCTTAAGTGACGTTGTTGGAATCAGGCAGAATTTCCTGTGTCTGGTCTGCAGAGATAAAAGGGAAAAGTTTACTGCACCCTGCCATCCCCTGGCATGGCATTATCTTCTTTTGGTCCTTCCAGCTGCCTCTAATGTGCACAAGTGTGACTCCTGCTACAAGTAGTGTCTGTGGTATCTGCACATTCATTCCTAGTCTACCCCTGGAGGCCTCTGCATTTTTGCCATATCCCAAAGTTGTGCTGGTTAGAGTTAGCTGCAATCTCTAAAGCTAGACCAAATGTCGGTGCATGTGTGAGTCTCACCTGTGATGGACAGGTATCTTGTCCAGACGTATTTCCTGCTTTGCAACCAATTCTGCTATTGTATGCTCTGACCATCTTTAAATCTACATTAAATTTGGCAGGTTTTAAAGTTTGAGTTATACACTGTACACTTTATAGTGTCCTTCATGGTCAGGGGATAGCATTAACCAAGCATTCTGGATATGACTTATTAGAGATGGATGGACTGTTCTTTCTGATGTTCTAAGGAATAAATGCATACCGGACTCTTTAAATTGGTGGACGTGATTTCTTGGAACAGAGTGGCGCAGTGATGCAATGGCAGAAGGAGAATGGCATTTATATGCTGAGTGCTCTCTGCGTGTAGTTGATATGTTCTCACCGTGTTTGCAAAGGTTTCCTCTGGCTGCTCTGGTTTCTCCCCACAGTCCAAAGACTGGCAGGTTTTGTGGATGTATAATGCTAAATTGGCCATATTGTGTGTTTGTTGTGTGTTTAGTGTGTATGTTCACCCAGCAATGAGCTGGTGCTCCATCTAGGGATTGTTCCAGCCTTAAGCCCAATACTCTGCCTTTCCTGTGATTCTGTTTCAGATAAGTGGGTTTAGAATATGCACAAATGGATCAACATGACCTCAAAGTAAATAATGAGAGCTGCTGGCTTACAACTTGACATTTATTTAGATGCTTAGATTTAACTGTTGGACGGAAGTTCTTTTCAGAATGAGCTCCATTTATATTACAGTAGTGTATGATATATGGCAGACTAAATAAAACATTAAATAAGACTTCTCTTTTATAATTCATCTTGCCACAATTAGAGCTACTTATTATGTCACATAAAATGTAATAAAAAGTGTAAAGTCTTCAGGATAAAGTTAGAGTAAGTGAGTCATTCATATTTTTTTTTTCTAATTTAAAAACTGACTGGAGACCTTGAGCAACACACTAAATTGAACTCTCTCTGTAATTGGATTATTGATGTGCATGATGCTCCAGAGTCTCTGTAAAAAGGTGTCAAATGCACATTGAAGGAAGTGCTTTGTGCACATGGACATTATTCTTATTCTAAGTACTTGACTTTGACAAACACTAGATCAGTGATTAGACGGTGAATGTGCGATAACTTAATTACACATACACTATGCGGAAGAAATCATTTACCTCCAAAAGTGAAGCTTTCCTAATAACACTGGGGCAAATAATATGAAGTAGAGGTCGGATAGAATTCTAAAAATAACATTCATCTGAAGAACACACAAGTGGCAAATGAAATTTTGATAGATAGATATACAGATATGAAAAGCACTATATAAGAGATAGATAGATAGACAGTATTTTGCTGATCCCCAAGGGAAAATTCACTTTCCCCATTAATAAAATAGAAATAACAATGCAATATGAATAATTGAAAATAAAGTGCAAATATACTGTATGAATGCAATACCTACAATTCGGCACCCAGTTTAATAATAATAACAGAATGAAATATTACCAGTGTAGAGCAGTTCACTATTACCTGGCCTAATATCTACAGAAGTTTGTCATACAGATTAAAGGATCAGAGTCTCCTGAAAACGAAGACCCTTCTCTTTTTGTGCAGCTGGTCTATGTTGTCCAGCCCATCCAGTCCAATGTTCAGATTGACCAACAGTTTTTTGTAAGACTGTACCACCTCAGGCTCCTCTACATTTATGGTGGCTGATCTTTGGGATCTCACTAGCATAAAGGTGGTCCACCATCAACTTATTTTCTTGATGCTGCTCAATTCAAGGTCATTCCCTTAAAGTTCTATTTAAAGTAAAATATCCATCCAACAATTCAATTTCTATTCTGTTTTTCCAGTTTAAGAACATGGTCATCCAGTCCCTGCTCCAGAAGCATTAGGTGCAAGCCAGTAACCAACCCTGGAGTGGGTGTTGGAGTATTAAAGGTCACATTAAGTCACATACTATAATCAGATCATTTACAATTGGCAATTAGTCTAAAGAGCAAATTATATTTTCCCAAAAATCAGTAAGACAGTATTTTATTGAGACGGATCATGAAATAAGATATTGTCAAATCATGCAATGTTTGTACACCAAAAATCAGTCCTATCATTTGCCAAGCCCTAGTAACTGCAGAAGTGAAATGGCTGACTATTTCTGACCATTACTGTCACTGGCTGACAGCTACTGATTGACCATCATACTGTCGCATCTCTGACATCACAAACCATACGTTTCTTAGTAATACTACGGTGACTAGGAAAAAAATGGCGAAGCTAGTGAAAAACATCATGGTACTGTGGGAAGAATTACATTTAACCCATAATAAATACACTTTTCTTGAAAAATGGACTAGAAATTTGAAATCTTCACATTCAAAAAGCCCAAATTAGATAAACAATGATTAAAGAAGACACAAATGAAGGATAGAAAAAAATCTAATTAAAATGGATTGTAACACAGATATTTGGGGTAATGTAAGGAATACCAGAGGAAGCATCACGCAGACTTGGGAACAATGTGTAAACTCCTAAACTCCAAAATTTAAACCTACTTTCTGTTGTTTTAATGAACTTGTACCACTAACACCAATTAATAGCATCTGTGAGCTCAATTAACATGAACATGCCTAAACAAAAGTACATCATGATGTGCATGCAAAGGTATCATGCCCACTGTAACTGCACTTTCTGAAAGATGCCAAATGCTTTAATTTACCAATTCACCCAGAAGCAGTGACTACAGATATCTTTTAGTGCATATCTCAGGTCAGGTTAGGTTGGGAAGCATGCACTGGTACAGCGGGTTGCCACACCCACCACATGACAAAACCACTCAGGATTCTGGTTGGCAACCCCCAGGCAGACAAGCGGTCCAGTCCCACCCTCCAGAAATGACCATCTATCTGTCACAACCAAATGTCATATAGGTGTCCCCTTGGCCTGGTCCAGCCACTCCAGTCCTCAACAATGAGGCGTGAGGTGGATCACCCTTGGGGGAATTACGCCACATGTTTGTAGTGCCATAACTCAGCGTTCCTCAACCTTTAAGTATTTGCGACCCGAGTTTTCATAACCGTTTTAATCACGCCCCCCTAACGTTTTTTTGAAAGGAGCCCACTAATACCAATTTGTTCTTTTTTTAATTAATGATACAGTATATCTTAGATGCATATTTTATTATACCTACTTAACTTTTATCGACATTTATATTACTCTATATTTATTTTTCTAATATCAGAATGTAGTTTAAGTTAATTTGTTTTAGTTTCAATAGATGTATTTTTTTGCATCTTCGCACCTCATAGGGGGGCCTGCCCCACAGTTTGAGAGCCACTGCCATAACTGACACTCCCTCGCAATGCAGGTAATGTGCCTCATTTGGGACTCTATGAGCAACTGCTCTCTCAACACAAAGTCAAACCAGCAGTACCCTAGGATTCTCCGAAGAGACACAGTACCAAAAGAGTGCAGTCTTTGTTTCAGGTCACTGGATAGTGTCCACGTCTCACAACCATATAGGAAGACAGGAAGCACCAGGACTCTAAAGACTTCAATCTTTGTGCAATCTTTTGCAAGGATATCAAGATTGCCAAACACCCCTTTCCAGCGATGTCATGACCCCCCACGTTCTCCCAATCCATCTACTAACTTCATAGGAAGAGTCACCAGAGGCATGAATGTCACTGCCGAGATAAGTAAACCTCTCAACGAAGTTGACACTCTCCCTGCAGACAGACACACTGCTGATGGCCATGCCCGTGGTCATTAAAGGCCTGGATCTTGTTTCTTATCCAGGACACTCACAAGCCCAGACACTCAGATTCCTCGCTCAGTCTCTCAAGAGCCCCAATCAGAGCCTTCATTGACTCCGCAAAAATCACAGCATCATCAGCAAAGTCAAGATCAGTGAATCTTTCTTCACCAACAGATGCCCCACAGCTGCTGGACTCCACAACCTTGCCCAACACCCAGTCCATGCAAGTATCGAACAGAGTAGGTGCAAGAACACACCCCTGTCAACTGGGAAAAACATAGAGTACACAGTGGCTCAAAAGTGGAGAAAGGACACTCTTTAGGGAAGATGATGTTATACTTATATTAAGGCTTCATTTTCACAAATATGTGCCTGCTTGTACAGTATATCCATTTTTTTAAATAGTTGGAATTCAACCACAGAGACTAGACCATGGGAAGAGTCTACAATGAGTGAGGGCTCGTGGTGGGATTGCAAAGCCCACAGTATTTTTGATTCACAAGAAACGCAACAAGTTTTCACTGTAGGCAGCCCAACCTGGGTTGCACTGATCAAACATGCTTAAGGGGGCTCACACAGATGGCTGAAAACCAACATACAGCAATTAGCTTGTGCACATTTGACAACGTATGTTACATACATGTATGTTATTAGCTGTGTTACCCGGCTTCACCCAGGAAATTTTGTAAAATAATGAGCATCATTTACAGTGCTGTCAGTTAAACAACTGTATCAGAATTACTACACAACTAAGTGATTTTCTGTACACAATATTTGTAGTTTTTTTATTTGTATCAAAAGGTTAATCTTGCTAGCTAGCAGTGCATTGCAGTGGTTAAGGTTTTGGACTTCAGACTCTGAAGTTTTGAGTTCAAATCTCAACCCTGACACTGTATAACCCTGAGTTAGTCATGCCACCAATCAGTGCTCCAATTAGAAAAACCAAAAGAAATTTAACCAGTTGTATCATAAATATTGTAAGTTGCCTTGAATAAAGGCGGCAACCTAATAATAACTAAGAATATTATTATTAGGTCACTGGCACGGCTTATTCTTGAACATGCTATGCACAATTGTCCATATGTGAACCATTCCTGCATTTGATTAGTTCCTGCTTTTTTGTGCTTTTCCTTGTGTCTTGGCTTTGGTTGATGATCATTAAAAAATGCAATTTTACAGGAAACCATATTTTTTTGAATTGTAATGGCTAATCATTAGGCAAAATGTGAAATTTAAGTATATATTATCATTTTTAGATGTTTATGATTTATTTTCATTTGTTGCCCCTCTTCATTCAATTTCTTTTCAGTTGTATGTAGTCCTTATTTACAGCCTGCAGATGTGAATGCATAAGCAAAGAAGTGTGTGAAGTGAATATGCAGAAGTTCTGGTACCCTTTGTCGGTATTTCGCAACCACTGGGTCGCAACCAGCTTTTGTGGCATGGATTGCCATTGGTTGGTAGCAAGTAACTTTCACAGTGTCACAAGCACACAAGGGAAAAAAATGCCATTTCAGTTTCTGAGATGCACTGAAACCAAAAGGCCAGCTGAAGCGTCCGAAGAGGTGTGCAACATTTTTCTTTGTCTCTAACTGCACTTGTTTCACTAATGGGGAGCAACCCTCTACCTACCCGCTCTTTAACGTGTGCTGTGTTCACCAAGGGGAGGTCTGGAGCAACAACCACCCCCCATTTTCATTTGCTTTTTGAGA
Source organism: Polypterus senegalus (assembly GCF_016835505.1). Classification (NCBI taxonomy): domain Eukaryota; kingdom Metazoa; phylum Chordata; class Cladistia; order Polypteriformes; family Polypteridae; genus Polypterus; species Polypterus senegalus. Next base: position 39,821,676 of record NC_053158.1, read on the forward strand.
TGGGTTGGTTTTCATCACCCCAACTGGGGACTGGAAGTTGATGGTGCGGAACAAATAACCAAGATGAGAGCCGGTAGTCAAAAGCAAAAAACAACTCTTGCTGACCATTGAGCTTTGCCTTTTTCTTGAGTTTTGCCAAACTTTTTTTTTTTCCATGCACAACACAATCACATCTTCCTTTTCCTGTCCAGGACACCACCCTGTCTGCAGTTGTCTGTCCACCCTATTGGCTAGTGGTGGTACTCATGTGACCCGTCAATCATTTCTGTTGTGTCCTTAATTTACATAAAACACGCTTTCAGTCCAGTGCATGGAAGTTAGCACAGTAAAAATAAATATGGACAAATGAATAAACACGTGTCGGCTGATTTTCTTTTTACTATAACGTCGCCAAAATTTCAATCCATGAAGGCATTTTTTAAAATTTTGAGGTATTTTGTTTTTCTAATGTAAGGTTTTTTTTACCTATGAATATTAACACATTGAAATATCACTTCTTAGCCGAAACCCAGAGACTTAGGTGTAATGTCACTCCAAATGTCAGCTTTTTAGGTAAACAGGAAATAGTGTTTGTATAGATATATAACAGCAACAATATTTATTTATATAGCACGGTTTCATACAAATGATGTAGCTCAAAGTGCTTTACAGGATGAAGAAATAGAAAAAAGACAAAATATATAAAAAATAAAATTAGGCAACACTAATTAACATACGATAAAAGTAAGGTCCGATGGCCAGGGAGAACAGAAAAAAAAAAACTCCAGACGGATGGAGAAAAAAAAATCTGCAGGGGTTCCAGGGCCATGAGACCACCCAGCCCCCTCTAGGCAGTCTACCTAACATAAATGACCTCAATCAGTCCTCATGGTATGCATGGTTCACGTGGAAAAACTTGATGATGATGGTCATGTGGACTTCTGGCCTTTAATCCATCAATGTTGGGACATCACGGTGCTTTGATCAGGTGGTGGTGGTGCAGATCGCCACCACACAAAACCGGAAAAAGAACAGCAGAGAAAGTAGGGGTTCGTACAGATTTCAGAGCCACCATGAATGATAATGATAGTTAAATGCATGTACAGAATATCAGGGTTACACTAAAGTGAAGCTATGAGAAAGCCATGTTAAAATAATGTGTTTTTAGCAGTTTCTTAAAGTGTTCCACTGTATTAGCCTGGCGAATTTTTATCGGTAAGCTATTCCAGATTTCAGGTGCATAACAGCACAAGGCTGCCTCACCACTTCTTTTAAGTTTAGCTCTTGGAATTCTAAGGAGACACTCATTTGAGGATCTGAGGTTACGATATGGAGTGTAACCGTGTCCCTTCAGAGCAAACACCACCAAATAGTACTTTACAGTAACACTGTATTATCATTTTTTACAATGTTGCAACTCCTACATGTATTGCTGCACAGCATGATTATATTGTCTGTTTATGCAGAGTCACTCATTGCTGGTGTTTTCATCTAAAATCTGCTTTTACTGTATAGAGTTGTTCACAATTTACAGACTCACATAATGTTTCCCAGTAGCACTACATCACAATTTCATACAAATAGCATTTATCATCTCGACACTCAGCCTTACTGCTTCATGCTATTAACACATTGTGGTTTTATTTATTAATGTTTTTATGTGCTCTTTATGTAATTTGTCTGTAAAGTTTGTAATTGTAATTACCTATAAACTTGTCACAGTGCTCTGCGCTTCCATTCAATGAGAGCAATACACAAAAATAAACTGAATTGAAATGTGAATTTCATGGTCAATATCTTCCCACTGTGCCTGAACATCCCATCACAGATTTTTGGAGAGTCTCCCATTTTACAGTATTATCAAGTGAGTCGGCTCATATGGTGTGATGTGAGGAAAAGGTGAGTTACACCCAAGTAGCAGCGATGAAAACATCTTTTGAAAGGTGCTTTATTTGATAGAAATGTATTACATGAATATTTTCAAATGAAGTAATCCGTAATGTCTTGACTGCATGCATGGTGAAGAAACTAGACAGGTAATGCTTCACAGGGGCTGTTTTTAATCCACCTTAATAAACAGGACAAGTATCTGTGTGTTCTCACAGTTGCTATGTCTCTGTCATTCCAACAGTTGGCACATCAAAAACATTTGTAGTAATGCACTTTAATGCTACAATAATGCACCATCTGTTGGAATGACAAATACAATTCATTTTATTACTACATTCATTACAAAAGATATTGAAATAGATGGTGCACTGGAAACATTAACGCCAAGGTCTATGTTGTTAATTAAATTTCATCCCATCTTAGACAGGTAGGACAACCAGTGGCCGTGTACCCTTACTTTTGTTTTTGTTCTTTTTATTGTGTTCTAGTGGTGCAGTATCAAGTCCACATCTATACGGGACATTTGAATCAGGCAGAGACGCAGTCTCCAGTTTTCATCTGTCTGTTTGGGGAGAGAGGAGATTCAGGGCAGCGACTGCTTCACAAGTCTGACCAACCCATCAGGTTTCAGAAAGGGCAGGTAATGGCAGTCTTTGGAATAATGTAGTAAAAAAAAAGATACAGTGTTGTTACTGGTGCACTGCATTATTACTGATCTTTGAATCTTCAATGATAAGTGTGACAATTGAGGGAAAAACAATGGATGTCCAAAGATCTAAACACTATGGCTGGCAGGTACTCAATATTAAGTAATTCTTTTATTTGATAAAGACAGAAGAGAGGTCCACTGTGACGATGCGGGTTCTGCTCCATGCTTCCACCTCTCTTCTGGGAACCTCTTGAACCCAATGTGACCGGATGAGCTCTGCAATGAGGACTAATCACACTAGGAGCAAGGGGGTCATGTAAAAAGTGTACAAGTGCTTTTTTAAGAAATAAAAACAAAGCTAAAGCCAAAAACAAATCAAAAGAGTGTCCACAGTGCAGTGCTCCATAGTTCAATTCATAATCCATAAAAATGACAAGTGGAGGTTAAAATCCCAAATAAATAATTCCATATAAAAAAAAAAACGAGGTTAAAATCAGCAGGCTGGAAACAGCCCCCTTTAAAAAACCTGGTGCCTTCTTCCTTCTACCTAGTGGCTCCCCTGCTTCTCCCATCGGGCTTTGCAACAGGGGCGTCACCCTCCGCCACCTTCCACACTGGTCCGTTAGCCTTCTGTCCCCTGGCTATGTAGAGTTTGGGTTTGGGTTCCCCAACGGCCAGGGCGCTCACGCTGACACTCACCCTCCCAAGCCTCCTTGACTCCAGCTGCCTTCTGGGGCGGTTCCTCCATACTGCTGGTCACTCCAACTCATAAAAACCGCTCAGCTGGAGCAACTGCTTCTTGAAGCCCCCCAAGTGTCGGCCAAACACCCACTCCAGGGCTCTCCTTCCAGTTGCCTGGTATCCAGCGAGCCTGCTCTCTCTCGCTCGCATAGGTTCTCCACACCTTCAGCCTCTCTCCACTAAACTCTGTTCTTCCTTCAGTCTTTTTTTCTCCCTTCCATGCACTTCATTGTGGAAATGTCCACACTACCACACCCTCTCCTTAACCCACAAGTGCAGCGATTATTCATTTAAAAACAGTCCATTCATTTAGAGCCGTGGACCAGCTATATCACAACCACATGCTTGCCCCACTTGACCGTATTAGTCAGGAACCTTTGAATCGGATTATTTCACACCGCTGCCCAACATTGAACTCTTAAATTCTTTCTTTCCACCAAACAAGTATTGCATCTGTTTTCCCATTCACTGTTTATAGTGTCTAGACACTGTGTAATTCTTTACAGCACACCATAACATCTCGGTCGTGCTTGGAGTACATCTTAAAACTCTTGTGACCTCTAAGGCATACACCTTCCTGGTAGTCTCGGTATACTTTCCATCACACCACTGTCCTCTATTTCCCACACACCAGCATGTAAACCTCCAATTAACCATAATGGGGCTAAAGTTTTAACGTGGCACTCTCTTCTTCTGAGCATTGGATGCATCCTTTTCAGTTCTGTAACTCGCAGTGTTAAAATAAAGTGGGCCTTCTGGGCCTGACTCTTTTTTCCTTATTCTGTGAGCTTCTCATGGCCTCATCTGAATTTTGGGCACCACCTTGACAAGTACATCAAATATAAACAAATGAATTTGTATTTGGCCTTGGTGCTTCTTCAGGTGTAAGCTGTTCTAACAATAATAACCCTCTGGGCCAGAGAGCATTAATCACTTGGAGAACCTGTCTAGGAAAAGGCTTTAGTAGAGTGCAGAGCATACTCACAGTCACTCATACGGAGTCACCGGATAACCTGGCCTTCTCTTTTGAGATGTGTGAGATAAAAGGAGCCCCTGGACAAAAAAATACACACTTACACTTGGATAGCATTTTTCACAAAGAAATTTGTAGCCAGGTCTTTGAAGCTGTGAGTCAGGAGCACTGACCAATGTGCTACTATGATTAGTATACAGTTAGGTCCATAAATATTTGGACAGAGACAACTTTTTTCTAATTTTGGTTCTGTACATTACCACAATGAATTTTAAATGAAACAACTCAGATGCAGTTGAAGTACAGACTTTTAGTTTTAATTCAGTGGGTTGAACAAAAAGATTGCATAAAAATGTCAGGCAACTAAAGCATTTTTTTAACACAATCCCTTTATTTCAGGGGCTCAAAAGTAATTAGACAAATTAAATAACTGGAAATAAAATGTTCATTTCTAATACTTGGTTGAAAACCCTTTGCTGGCAATGACAGCCTGAAGTCTTGAACTCATGGACATCACCAGATGCTGGGTTTCCTCCTTTTTAATGCTCTGCCAGGCCTTTACTGCAGCGGCTTTCAGTTGCTGTTTGTTTGTGGGCCTTTCTGTCCGAAGATTAGTCTTCAACAAGTGAAATGCATGCTCAATTGGGTTAAGATCAGGTGACTGACTTGGCCATTCAAGAATTTTCCACTTCTTTGCTTTAATAAACTCCTGGGTTGCTTTGGCTGTATGTTTTGGGTCATTGTCCATCTGTATCATGAAACGCCACCCAATCAATTTGACTGCATTTAGCTGGATTTGAGCAGACAGTATGTCTCTGAACACCTCAGAATTCATTCGCTGCTTCTGTCCTGTGTCACATCATCAATAAACACTAGTGTCCCAGTGCCACTGGCAGCCATGCATGCGCAAGCCATCACACTGCCTCCACCGTGTTTTACAGATGATGTGGTATGCTTTGGATAATGAGCTGTTCCACGCCTTCTCCATACTTTTTTCTTGCCATCATTCTGGTAGAGGTTGATCTTGGTTTCATCTATCCAAAGAATGTTTTCACAGAACTGTGCTGGCTTGTTTAGATGTTCTTTAGCAAAGTCCAATCTAGCCTTTCTATTCTTGAGGCTTATGAGTGGCTTGCACCTTGCAGTCTGCCCTCTGTATTTACTTTCATGCAGTCTTCTCTTTATGGTAGACTTGGATATCGATACGCCTACCCCCTGGAGAGTGTTGTTCACTTGGTTGGCTGCTGTGAAGGGGTTTCTCTTCACCATGGAAATGATTCTGCGATCATCCACCACTGTTGTCTTCCATGGACGTCCAGGGGCCTCATGTATAAACAGTGTGTACGCACAGAAATGTTGCGTAAGAACTTTTCCACGTTCAAATCGCAATGTATAAAACCTACACTTTGCGTAAAGCCACGCGCTTTTCCACGGTACCTCATACCTTGTCATACGCAAGTTCTCCGCTCGGTTTTGCAGACTGGCGGCACCCAGCGTCAAAGCAGTGCTACTATTCCTGTGTGGTTACACCTTATTTTCCTGACGCGGCTTTATAAATACACTGAAACTAACCGCATATTGTTTATTAGTGTAATGCATCTGATTGTAATTAATTTGTAACAATATAATGGTCCAGGGAACAGCCATAGTATTCCAAATACCATAACTGCTTTAGCGTTATTACTCTCACTTCTCCTTCTTCTTCTTCTTCTTCTTTCAGCTCCTCCCGTTAGGAGTTGCCACAGCGGATCATCTTTTTCCATATTACTCTCACTGCACCACTCGGAGTATTTATATCACTGTATCTGAGTGTGAATCACAGCAGCAGCTGATAGGAAAGAGAATTATCGGTATACAGCTTCAAGCACACGCTGTCTCAGCCACGGCAATACGTTTTAAAGCCTTTCCTGTACGGACCTCGCGGTTCAGAAACAGTTTAATCCCAAGAACTTTAAATGCACTCAATCAATTGCTCCTTGTAGAACTGTTTGTACTTATAAGTACAATCACCCCACTGTAAACTTGCACTACAGTTATATCTCACAACCTGAGCCACTTTATAAAGCGCGTATTTACATATGATGACGATATCATTTTTAAGGTGAAATGCAGCAAAATATGTTTGTTAAATTATACAGATAAAACTTTAACTTCATTTAAATAATCTATATTCTTCACTGGGAGTATCGTTAAGGATAGAATAATTAAACATGTACTACGAAGATATTTCAATGTTCCTTAAATGTTTTGAAGAATCGGCGCTAAGCTTACAGATGGCTTAACTTCTATTACAGAGCTGATTGTGTGGCGATCGGTTACTTGGGGAAAGAAAAGCAAGGACTCTTGGGCGGCTACGCCAATATATATTGAATATAAAACAGAAAGAGAAAATAACAACACAGCTAAAAACGCAGCAACAAATTTCAGCAAAAGTTAAATGCTTGTGTCATGAGCACGAGGCGGCTATGCAGTGTCTGCAACGGACGTGGCCATCCACTGTGCATAAGCTACCTTACTGACATTGGCGGGCGAAGGAGCCACCGATTCTTCTGCTGCCCAGTGCCACCACAAGCCTAAGCCCCTGAGTACTGCTGCAATAAATTATTTCATCGAAGTGAAACCCATGTTTAATAACGTGCTTTAACTCCTATCATCATAAAATGATATCACGTATACATCTCAGTATTTTAGTTATTCAGAGAGCTGTAATATCACGAATGTAATGGATTCTGTGTCCAGTTGGAGGAAGAGAGCCGGTTTAAGAAGCAAGTAGTGATTCACACACACAGAGCACATAGAAGATCAAATACAAAACAAAGCATTTAACGTGCTACTTTAATTACAATGTGATTTGATAAACTGGTTAATTAAACAATTTTAAGGTGAAGTTTATAATGTTCTACTTTAATGACAAAATAAACTATGTGATTAAAGTGGAAATGTCGAGATTGAAGTTGACATTTCGTGCTTTTTCCCCACTGTGTGCCATTTGTTTTCTGTACCATAATAAGCTTACATATGACACTCAGACAGTGGGCTTACAACTCGGCTTTTCACTGCGACTTTGATATGTGACTTCTTTTTATTTCCGGCACTGTGCGATTTTGTGAACGTGAGCTTTCAAGTTTCTCCAACACGCTATGTCACTCGATCAACTTCCTTTTGTTGATTATACCACAGTTTATTTGAACAAATAGTATGTTTTTCCTTTGCCTCCACTTGGTATTTGCTGAAATTCTTATATTTTCCCCCGTGCTTTTCCCATTGTCTTTTTACAGAAGGCTGAGTTTAAGGGCGATTTATATTCATTTGCATATTCAATGAGGCGTAATTCTGGGAGGAGTTGGGGCGTTACATAAAGCGTATGCACGAGCGTTACTTTTCACGCTGATCGGGATTTATGTAGCGGAACAACGTGGAAGTTGGAGTACGCACAGATTCCTGCATCTGGATTTTTCTGTGCGTAAGCACATTTCGGCTTTTGTGCTTATGCCATGTTATAGTGCGCGTTCTATGCACGCCGTTATACGTGAGGCCCCAGGTCTTTTTGCGTTGCTGAGTTCACCAGTGCTTGCTTTCTTTCTCAGGATGTAGATTTTGCCACTCATAATATTGTAGCAATTTCTTGGATGGGTTTTTTCTGTTTTCGCAGCTTAAGGATGGCTTCTTTCACCTGCATGGAGAGCTCCTTTGACCGCATGTTGTCTGTTCGCAGCAAAATCTTCCACATGCAAGCACCACACCTCAAATCAACTCCGGGCCTTTTATCTGCTTAATTGATAATGAAATAACGACGGACTTGCCCACACCTGCCCATGAAATAGCCTTTGAGTCAATTGTCGAATTACTTTTGAGCTCCTGAAATGAAGGGATTGTGTTAAAAAAATGCTTTAGTTGCCTCACATTTTTATGCAATCACCCCACTGAATTAAAGCTGAAAGTTTGCACTTCAACTGCATCTGAGTTGTTTCATTCAAAATTCATTGTGGTAATGTACAGAACCAAAATTAGAAAAAAGTTGTCTCTGTCCAAATATTTATGGACCTAACTGTATGGTGGGGGGTATAGACAAGATTGCTATGGTAAAGAGTTTTGTATTGTACATGGTACATGTCCCCAGAATGAAACAAATCAATTAGTAGACAACTCATTGTTGAATATAGGGCTCCCTGTGACTCATAGTAAGGTAAAGGTAATAATTAGGGTTGGTTGTCCCTTTTGTGAATGGATGAAGTTCAAGATTGCTTGGATACAGAGAGTTTAATTGGAAACACTTCAGAACACTTCCACAGACTAGTCCTGATCCCAGAAGTTATTTAAGGAGTATACGTGGAAGTACGTTCTGGTTGGGGCTTTAATCGTCATTCTAAACACTAGTTCAATGAACTAGGAATTGAAAGGATAATTCGATAATAGTTCAGATATTGGAAGAAAAGAGGTAAGGGACAGTTTAAAAAGATGTTTTAAACTAATTTAGTCTTATTTGAGGTGAATAACTCCATTAGTCAAGGGAATTAAAATTATCATTAAGGGTCTCAACAACCAGTAAGTTTATTGTTTTCCTTTTGTGTTGTTACCTTTTGCTTAGGGTGGTGCAGTGGTGGCACTGCTGCCTCGCCATAAGGAGACCAAGGTTTGCGTCCCGGGTTCCCCCTGCGTGGAGTTTGCATGTTCTCCCCATGTCTGTGTGGGTTTCCTCCGGGTCATCCCACAGTCCAAAGACATGCAGGTTTGGTGGGCTGACAATAATAAATTGACCCCTAGTTTTGTGTGTGTGTGTGTGTGTGTTTGCCCTGCAATGGAATGACGCCCAGCCCTGTGTTTGTTCCTGCCTTGCGTATGCTAGCTGGGACATCTTCCAGAACCCCCCGTGACACTGTTCAGGACCAAGTGGGTTAGAAAATGACTGATATTTTGTTCACCCTTATGCCCCATCCTTATGTTTATCATTTGTTTAATAAAAGAACTTTGGTTTAATCAGCTTTGGTGTCATTGGAGTCATCCTTCTAAGTGTAAACGCCACATGCCACTATATCTGAACAGTTGTTATGCTTTAGTTTGAACCCAAATTTAAAGTACTGAGATGCTTCATAGCCATTCATAAATATTCACTGAACACATAAATAAATAAAGCCATCACCAAATGTAAAGCAGGGTTTCATTTTGCTGATGAAAGGTGGAGATGGTTTCTTGAACTTTAAGCATGAAATCTTTTTTTTTCTCCACCTTCAGTAAAGCTTTTGTGTCTTTTACTTTAAAGATGGATACCTTTCAGCTGGAGGCAGTGTCACTAGGAAAACTGCAGAGGGTGCTGTTACGCTGTGAAGCTGCAACTAAGTCTCAGTACTGGTATTGTGAGAAAGTGGTCATCAAGGAGCCAGAGGAGGATTCGGAGTACATCTTCAACTGTGAAAGGTGATGTCTGGGGAACAAATATACATGAGCTTTTTTTGGAATTAGACAGGTTCAGCAATTCTACAGTCTTTCAAAAACACGTGCATTTGCCAGTAATCTGTGATCTTCCATCTACCGGTATATTGTTTTTATTGACTTTACTGTTCTGTACTCACTGCTTTTCATACATTCCAAAAGACGGTCTAATTCCATTATGCTTGTAATATTGATACTGGCCATGCCAATTCTAAGAGTGAGTAGTTCATTAGTTTCTATAATATGTACATCTGTATATTGTGACCAAGAAACAAATCAAGGGCACCAAAAGAAAGATTGGGCTCCAGTCAGGTGACAAATTTAATCGGCATGTGAAAGTTAAGCCTTGCACAAATGCTCAAGAAAGGTCCATCAGTGGGACCTCTGTCCTCATTGAAGGTTCGGGTTCAAATTAACACTGAGTTCCAGAGGGATGTCTGTTCTTATAACATCTGATAAGGAAGGGGCGGGCCAACTCTGGGCAGAGTTAGGCATCCTCTTGTCAGAACCTTTGTTGGTGTTTTCAAACTGAATGTCGACTTCCAGACAAGTTCTAGGTCAGGGGTGCCCAATGCATCGATCACAATCGACCGGTAGATCAGAAAGGGAGTGCAGGTAGATTGCGTTGCATTCAAAAAAATTTTTTTTTAAATGTTAGTCTATCATATATCCTCCCTATGGCATTTGCCACTTGATTGACATATTGGGCGGCCAGTCTGAGATCTCTTTTCTTCTAACACACTGGTCATTCCGCACACACGATCAAACTCGCGAGCTACTGCAAAACTCCGGCTATCTAAGTGATCTAGTTAGCCTTCCAATTTATATCGACTAAAGAAGGGATTTTAAAAAAAATGTGTTGTTTATGGGCTGGATGTGGAATTGGAAGAGGATTTTTTTCTCTCACAATGTCACAATCGAAATGCGTTTGTCTGATCTGTCAATCTATCATTGTTATTCCAAAGTAGGAAAATGTGGAAATGCACTTTGGAACTGTTCATAAAAACTACAAACTGACTTCTTTCCGAAAAGCGATCCGAGAAAGAGAAAGGAGAGGGAACTAAAATCGCAGTTACTCAGACAGCCGTCATTTTTCACTCGGCTGAATTCAAAAGCAAAGGCAGACACACCGAAGCATCGTTCCGGGTGAGTCACTCGATCATTAAGCATAAGAAGTCCTTCCAAGATGGGGAGATCATAAAAGATGCCTTCGTTGAGGCAGATAGCTAGGGAGAAATTCCTTCTGAGATTTTAAGACCCCTGGCTGGAGAAAAAGGAGTTTCTCCTTGTCATTAAACATGCAGAATACAAGCAACTTAATAATGATCAATGGCCGCTAGACTTGGCATTTTTTTCCGATCTCACCAACATGTTGAATGAGCTTAATTTATAGCTGCAAGGAAAAGAGAAAACCATGGTCAATATGATTAGCTCAGTAAATGCTTTCAAATGGAAAATACAACATCTGTCCTCAAAGCTGCGGCGCGCTGATTTGGGGAACATCCAAAACCTCGCATCAGACCTGGAGACGCAATGGAAGGCGTGTTCACAACTTGACAGCATACACTACAGAGCAGATTGAAAATTGTCTGTCAGACTTTATCTAATGGAAAAAAAGTAATGATTCGAGTGTTGCCCAATGTAGCGGAGTAAGAGTAGTGTTTCTTCTTCACAAATGTACTCAAGTAAAAGTAAAAATTATGGTGCAGTAAAACTACTCTTAGAAGTACAATTTTTTTAAAAAGTTACTCAAGTAAATGTAACAGAGTAAACGTAATATATATATATATATTTTGTGTGTGTGTATATATATATATATATATATATATATATATATATATATATATATATATATATAGTACTGTATATAGATATAGATATATATATATAGATATAGATATATATAGCATTTTTAATGTAGGTAGATCATTTTGACCTGGTCATTTTAAAAGTAGCTCGCAAGCTGAAAAAGTGTGGGCACCCCTGTTCTAGGTTATACGACTGTGTAGGCAGAAGCTGCAGGAGTCATGGGCATTCCCCCAGAAGTGATATCCGATATCTTGTGGTGGGCATTCCTCCATTCTAAAGGATGAAATGCATGAGTAGTTAGTTCTAGTGTCACACTTTCAATTTGTTTCTCTACATGACTACCTGTTAGACACACATGTGGCTCTACATGTTTACATGGGTGTACAGGTTTATTGGATCACCTGTACCAAGTACAGTGAAATTCTTGCTTACATTTGCAACATGCAGCACATTCACACAATACAGCACTAATTCTTTTAAAATATGCTATATTTATATGCCAGTTTTTAGAAAACAAAAGTGTAAATTAAGTAAATCACATTTTTTATAACACACATATATAAGGTATGCTTGGGCCATAAGTGACGACTCCTTTTGAGACACCCGGTATTTAGGTTAGTGGGACTGAAAGGGGCGGAGCTAAGTGCCCTCACTTAGTGGCTTCATGGCACTGTACAGGAAGAAAGAGAAGACAGTGTTAGCAGTAACACCCCTCTGACTACAGCAGCTTATTACATACCTCAACAGAGGCTCTGAGGGAGTCAATTAATATTGTAAAAAAAGACACAGTACAAATTAAAATTCCCATACAAGCAACTGATATAAAGGACCGAATTCAATTTCCTTTGATTGTGTACCAGAATTCCTTAATGAATTAATTGTCCTTGGCAAAGTCTCCATTTTTGATGGATATGAAAGGAAGCAGATTTAATAAATGGAAAGTATGTTGTCATAAGACCACTAGGGGGCATGCCAGTCACCCAACCCGACACAGACAGACATTTGAGGCACACTTATAAAAACACACGTTTTTTATTCTCTTTTCTTCACCTGTGGGCAATGCCTTCCCTGTTTCCACAGGCACAATACAGTCCCAATAAGCAAAATAGCACACACTACTTATAATAAATCTTCTCTTTTCCTCTCGACTCTGGCTGTCAGAGTGGTGGCTGCTGGCTCCTTTTATAGCCCACCCGGAAGTGCTCCACTTGTGGCTGAAGAAACGGGCACATGGGCTCAGGAACCACAGCAGCGCCACCTGGCGGCATCCCCGGAGCCCAACAGGGTTCATAGAGAACTCCATCTCCCATGGAGCCCTACAGGAATCTGAGGCACCACTGCCACCCAGGGGGGCTGCCATTTAGGTCCTGGGGGAGGTACTGTTCGGTCCATGCTTGTTTCCCCTGGACCATATAAAGAAGAGGAGTCCCGGCCGGGCAAGGGCTCTGGTCGTCCGCCACAATGTAAAATGAAATAACAATCTCAAACTTGCCCATCAATTTCAGGGTTAGAGGGAAGCCAGAGTTTATTCTGGCAGCACAGGGTGTTAGGATGAAACCAACAACATACTGAAGTGGTATAGAAAAAAAAATACAAAAGCTAACACTATGTCACAAAATTTTAGAATCAACTGGGAAAAACAAAGAAAGCAGCACTTTGTATGAAAAAGCCTCAGAATTTTTACTGCTAACTTGAAAAAGGTAAATCGCGAAGGCCCTGTGTGAAGCCCATCTTGACCCTGCCCAGTGACTGTGGACACCTGGTCATGATGATGACATCCGAATGGGTAGAAACCACCACAGTGCGAAACAAGCAAACACGAGATCTAAAGCACAAAGTAAAGGTGCTTAACATTGGCAAAACTGTGTGCAAAATGGCTTGCAAATGGGAACAGAAAACAGCAACAACTGAACCAAACTGATGAAGATTATTTTTTCAAAAAGGTTTAGATAAGTTGACAATCATATCAGGCCTCCAGGCCTATAATCACAATGGGATGATTATGGTGATGTTATGTGCCGACCCACATGACTATGCCCATTTATTTCCATCATGACACTTCTGCAGTCTTAGATCCTGAAAATCTATGGAAGATTACAAGCAATGCAAAAAATTCTGAAACAAAATACAAATATTAAAAAGACATCCCAGACCCCTCGAAAGCTTGCATATTTTAATCTTTTTAGTTAGCCAATAAAAGGTGTCATTTTGCTTGACTTCTCACTACATTCATAATGGCTAATACGGTACAACAACCTAGTATTATGCCCTGGTAAGATACGGAGGTATGTTTTTATACCAGCAGAATGGCTGGTTGATTGATTTATGCAAAATGTGGATGTTTAGTCTACACTTGAATTAGAATTCATTTTTTAAAACTTATGAATTGATTCCATGCAATAATAGATTAAGAGATGAAAAATGGTTACCAGTAGGAGCAAATTTATACCTGCAAATAAAATTAACCCAAACAGTTAATACCACTAATAATAATCTCTCTGAATGTATTGCACTGTAAAGGAAAATAATAGATGAATGTCTACTGACAAGGGAGCAGATATATCAAGAGTCTTTATTTAAATATGCTGACAATAATTAATTTACTTCTAGGTGGATTCCTTATTCTTCTCAGGGTATTGTCAAGTCTGACATAGAACTTCCACTTCAAGGTAACTTGCTTCTTCTATTTCAAACCTTAATGAAACATTAAATGTCATGAATTTACTAAACATGAGTTAATGTAATGTTTCAAAAGGATTCATTTGCCTTTTTTGTGTTTTGTGTAGCTACTCTAATGCCACAGCTCCCATTTTTAGGCTTCTTTTATTTGGGCTTAGACAGAACCCACTCAGTCAGTAATCATTATTTATGCTGCCCAAGTTATTCTGGATTTTTCTGCACTTTTTCTTGATGTAAATGCACATACTGTATATATAGGTGCACAATCAAGGTACCAAAGTGGGCACAAATCTTCACCTAGAGATCCATCCATCCATTTTCTAACTCTCACAATCCAATTGTACAGTTTGAAGGCCAAAGCCTATCAGGTTCAGACTGGGAATCACAGCCATATGGGTTTTCAGTCCATCACAGTGCATACTCAAGGATTTGCCCACAGAATTTGAGTGGTCAATCAAACTAACACTCATGTCTATTGGAATGGGAGAATTAAACAAAATATCTGGAGAAATGATGAGAACATGCAAATTCCACAAAGGCAGTGACCAGGCAAGGATCAGAACCCAGCCTCTAATGAATGTTAAAAGTTGTATATGTTATAATCAGTAAGGTATAACCCAGGGGTGAGCAGTGTCGATCCTGGTGGGTCGCAGTAACTGTAGATTTTCATTCCACCCCAACTGCTTACTTAGAAATCAATCCTTGTCAATCTCAGACCTTATTTCATTTTATGGCTTGTTAATCTGTAATTGTAGATTGTTTCCTTTCCAATGATATCATTCAAATGATTTGAAGCCTAAAACAGGTCATTTTCAGTCTGTCACACTTTTCTCTTAAGTGTTTTATTAAACCAGATAGCGCATGATGAAGCCACACAGGTGTAATCTGAAACAAGTTAGATGGAGAACTGCTGGCTTCTTTGTCATTCACATCTTATTGTTAATAAAGACCTGTTAAAAACAGTGAATGCAGCTATTTAAGAGTGAAATAAGCAATTCAGGGTGGGCAACCTTAGTAAGCGAGGCCACTAACATGAAGCATCAAAATGTCATTTGAGCAATAAGTGCTTCATCTGCAATAGTTGACTTCTCAATAAGAAACTGAGTTGGAACAAAAACCTGCCGCCACTGCGGCCCTCCAGGACCAACATTGCTCACCCCTGGTATAACCATTCACAAGACACAGTGGACCACTGCTTAGGGAACCTTTCCTGGGATAATACAAATATCTGCATATGCCTGCTGAAAATGATAATGTGCTCAGAATGATACTGGAAATTGTAAAGCTTTGTGCAGCCCTTCTCTTTAATATAACATAATTTTCCCAAACCCACTTAACTGAATTCAGGGTTGCTGGCAGTACTGAAGGCAACAGCCCTGAGCCCACTTCATGCATGCGCTCACACAGGTCCAGTTTAGAATTGCCAACTAGCCTAAGCTGCACGCCTATGGGATGTGGAATTAAAATGTTAGCATCTGGAGGAAAACCCTGACAAAAAATAAATAATTCCCCATACCGGTTTACAAGTGAGGGACACCACACACCACTAGAAGAAGCCACACTCCGTTTGCTCCTGGAGGCACAGCTGTCATTACATCCTTGATGCCACCTCCACCAGTTTAAAGGGGGAGTATGGGTCACGAGCAGATAGATCAATCCATTAACAAATACGTGATTGTTTTACTAAAACAAACAACAACAACACTAACTTCACCAAACAAAGACACCAGATTATTAAACAAGGTTGTAGTTTTACTTTCAATTGTAAAAAATGGTTAATTCCTTTGCAACACGTACAGTTTGAACTTGGGTTCCTTGTGAGACCAACAGAAAAATGGAGAGTAAATAGCTAATTGCTAGTGAAATGTTTTTTAGGGGACAGGGATTTGAAAAATCTAAAGAGAAGTCCCAGTTTAGGAGAAGCAGGGACTAAAGGATTAAATAAACTTTTGCTTAAAGTGTTTGGCCCATAACCCGAAATTTCTACTATAATCCTTTATCAATTTAATTGAAGAGCCCAGCCTTTATTTTTTTATCTAAATTACAGCCTTTTGCTGCAATCCTTGGATCTAGATATCTAATGTGATAAAATGATGCGCATGTGCAGTGAAACACCTCAACAACTAAACAGCTTTGATTCAAAATGTACCATGAAATGAAGCACACTATCATCACGACAGAGACAGCAAAAGGATAGAAATGAGGAAATTTAAAAGAAAATGAAATAAATCATGTAAAAATATTCTCCTATAAACCATCAGAATTAATTTAATTTGCTGAGGATGCTGATGTCTGGACTTTATATATTTTAATTATCAATACAGCAGTAACAAGTAAAGAGGCAGTTTTGCAACTTGAAGTAAGTCAGTCAAATGAGTCCAGGACAAAGTCACAGAGGTAAATAATGGGAATCTCCATGATTTATACCTGTGAGTTTTAGCTGGATTGATATATATGGGGTTTCAAGTTATGGAGATGCAGTATAAGACTGATTTAAGCCTTCATTTGGGATGGTGTGCTTGATAATGAAACATGCATAGGTGGTAACTTGAGGGGATGGAAAGGGTTCTCCACATCAAGATGCTTTTTGGAATGAGGATGTATGTAACCTCAGTCTGACTTTGAATTCAATGAAATATTGTTGCTTTGTGTGGGCCTTCAGTAAAAAGAAAGAAATGAATAAATACAAAGTTTTTGCAAAGTTAGATTGTATATAATGCAAAATTATCTAGACAACACGTAAACAGCCAAATTATTTGAATCTATTGAATTATTTGACAGTATTCAGACTTAGCTAGACTCATTGCAGATAAATACCTGACATTAAGTTTATATTTCAATATGCAATGTTGGGGCACATATACTTGATAGTACACTTTTTGGGAAGGACCTAGTAGTTGTAGTAGACTCTTTACTGTCCACATCTTCTTTCTTCTGCTCCAGTTAAGAGTTGCCACAGTGGATCATTTTCTTCCATATCTTTCTGTCCTCTGCATCTTGCTCTGTCACACCCATCACCTGCATGTCCTCTCTCACCACATCCATAAACCTTCTCTTAGGCCTCCCTCTTTTTCTCTTCCCAGGCAGCTCTATCTTTAATATCCTTTTCCCAATATACTCAGCATCTCTCCTCTGCACATGTCCAAACCAACGCAATCTCACCTCTCTGACTTTGTCTCCCAACTGTCCAACTTGAGCCGATCTTTTAATGTCCTCATTTCTAATCCTATAAATCCTCGTCACACCCAGTGTAAATCTTAGCATCTTTAACTCTGCCACCTCCCACTCTGTCTCCTGCTTTCTGGTCAGTGCCACCATCTCCAACCCATAACATAGCTGGTCTCACTACTATCCTGTAGACCTTCCCTTTCACTCTTGCTGATACCCGTCTGTCACAAATTACTCCTGACACTCTTCTCCATCCCCATTCGACCCTGCCTGCACTCTCTTCTTCACTTCTCTTCCACAGTTCCCGTTACTCTGTACTGTTGATCCCAAGTATTTAAACTCATCCACCTTCGCCAACTCTACTCCCTGCATCCTCACCATTCCACTGACCTCCCTCTCATTTACACACATGTACATCACTTCACTGGCCACATCTAAAACTGGGAAATGGAGGAAATCAAGAAGCTGATAGGTTACATTTTTTTCAGTGCAAGTGAAGCGAGCTTTTGTTGAAGTGATATAACACATACACTAATGAAACCTCATTTGTAAAAACACAAAGCAGCACTACAGACAGTTCAGAGAAGAGCGACTGGACTTATTACAGGACTGTAAGGTAGGAGCCATGAGGTACAATTGAAATTACAAAGAGAATTAGCTCAGTAGATCCCAGCTGTTAGTCTGGAAAAAATTCTTAAAGAACACAAATGGAACTTGTAGGGGTAAATTTCACATGAATGTTAGAAAGAGGATCATAAGCACGTTTAATAAATCATCTTGTGCACGCTTAAAAAAAATAAATAAATAAAGATCGCGGAAGGGTTTTTCAGAGGGGTAGCATTAGGGAACGATTTTTGGTTCCCAAAACACCTATTCACATGAAGGTTTCAGGAAGAACCTTTTATTTATTTAGATCCATAACCGGCTCCATACAGTAAATTACCATTAATAGATGGCAAACAATGTTTGAAATACCAATGGGTTCAAGATTTTTAAAAAAAGGACTCCTGCTGCATAAAACACAAGCTAAGTCCAACGTTTCTTAATCTGTTAGTGTTCTGCCAGGTACCCTACCAAACATTAAACATTTCCGCTTTTTCAACATATTAGGTTTTTCAAAGCAAAGAGAGCTAACTTCATATGCAAATAACCCTTCCCAGCATGAAATGGTGTTTTGTTAATTAATAGTTCCACAAGGAAGTAAAAAAAAAACAGTAAAATTCCATAAGCTGCGATTAAATAGCCATTAATTTTAAGAGTGTAGTGTGGTAGACAGAAGTACTTTTGGAACTTCCATAACTTAACTTGATTTTTTGCTATAGTTGGGTGTACAGTGATGGATTATGAACTTTGCTAGGGTTAATAATCTCTTCTTGCTGTAACTCTTTTAATGTTCTAATGTAATTTCCACCACTGTATATGCCTCCATCACCATAGCCACATATGTATCAGGTATTGGAAAAAAAATAGTGTACTCATACTGTTCAAAGTAAACAGAAAACAACAATACTGCTACCACCCAGAGTCCACCTACAAATGTCTTATATCTCAGTCTTCCTGGTGGGGTTGCTCACCCACTAATCCATGTCAGAATTCCATGAAGAAATCTCTTCTCTCACCTCAGACTCGCTCTCTTGTACTCTGTCTTGTCTGGCTCCTATTGCACTAGTGAACCTTTGTCACAACAAACTTCACCTTTCTGGACTGAACAGGTCACTGACCTGAGATTTTAAATTCCTGTTGATCCTGAAATGACCTCTGTGGTTAGTGCTGGTCTGTAAAGAGCACCAAGCCACAGTGCCATAGACACTTAAACCACTGAAATTCTGAGTCCTCCTTACAGGGCTTGGAATTAATTTGCTGCCCTGCTGAAAACCTTCATACATCCGGACTGTTTCAGTGGAAGAACATGAGCCACTGTGACGATGTTGGTTCTGCCCCATGCTCCCATCTCTCTTTCGGGGGCCTCTTGAACTGAAACACCATTGGTAATGTAACCCGGATGAACTGGGCAATGAGGACACCAAACAAAGCAACGGGATGGTGCAAAATGTGCAAGTGCTTTTATCAAAAACAGTCAAAACCAAAGTGTTCAAATGTCCATAAATAATCAATAAAAAGATAAAATCCCAAACGGTTAAAGCAAGGATAAAACGAGATTAAAATCCAGTAGCAGACATTGTGGTCCCACAAGCCAAGCATAGCTCCTTTCCAGTCTCTCCAGCTCACCTAAGGCTTGCTTAGCTAGAGAGACTTCAGCCGCCATGGTCCTCACACTACTAACCCCTGATCTTGTCTACCTCCGCCGGCGTCTGCTAGACCGCTCAGGGTCATTTGTCCTCCCGTCTTCCTTCTCACACATGCAGTCATCCCTCAGATCCCTAGGGTGGAATCCACCTTGATCGAGCCCACGTTTACACTTAGTCCGTGGGAGTGATCGATCCCTCGAGCGCCGATCCTTCGCTCCTCACGGGACTCCTGACCGCGCTGACCTTCCTCTTTCACTGCCCAATGCTGCTCTCATTCTCAAAGCTTTTCCTGTTCTTTTGTCTCTTTATTTCCTCATTTTCTTCTCTCCCTTTTTTCCTTCTTGCCCCTCTCTGCTGGCCTGTACATAAATGGCTCCGTGGGCGCAGCATCTCCATCGCACACTACAGGGAACCGATTAAGCAATTTAAGAATAATCACATATTCACGTGCAGGTGTGACCCGCCAACTCCCCGCAGTTGTTCGATCGTGCCCACAGAGACTGACACCGTGAAATGGATTATTTAAAATCTGGCCATTCTTTTGAAGCCGCAGACCCGCATACCACAGCCGTCAGGCTCATGGCTAACTATTGGCCTCCTGCTGGTTCTTCCTGAACTCACATTTAAAATGGGAGTATCATTCTACTCAGGACGGTGATTAATTCACTAATATGTGCTTCACTCTGTTGACCCGTTATTTTGACCTTCTATAACACTCCGTGACTTTAGTTTCCAAATAGATCTTCTTTGCCTTGCACTTATCCTTCCTGGGTATCTAGTACGCTTAATGAGTGTACAGCTCCCTCGCAGGGCTCCTTCACTCACCTTGTCATGATGACGTGCATTGCCACTGCATGTGAGGGGTCTTCTCTTTCTCTCTCTCTCCTAGGACCATCCTTGTTGCTGTCCCGGTGTTATGGAATTTTCTATGTGGTAAAACCCACCAGGATATATTGTATAAATGGTTCAATAAATTCCACAGTTTCATTTGCTCTAGATTAATACCATATGCTGATTTATTTCCCATCTTTTCTGACTGATATCAGTACCTTAGAGCCGTGCTGCTTGTAATGCATACCAAGGGACTGAGCTGTACAACTATTTTGTCCTCATTCACCCTGAATGCTTCTTACAGCAGTGAAGCGATGTGTTGACTTTGTGTTTTTTTTCTAGCAGCTTGCTGCCTGTCATTGACAATACTCTGAAATAATCTCAAAACTGTTATGTTTATTTTCAGAAATTCGAATCAGTGTTCAACGAAGTGGAAAGGAACTGGCAAATGGTAATGATAATTTGACTCTGACAAACAGTAATTCCATTCATTTACTGTTAAGCACAGCCTAGCTGCATACATGCCATCTTGACAATGTAGAGATTTATTTGATTTATGAGCAGCTGAGTTTAAATTCTCATAAAGCTCACTCTGTGCAGTATGTGTGCATATGGCTCTGTCACTCAGGTTTAGGGACAGAAGATGATGTGCCTTCACCTTGTCTTTTATGATTTCTGAAACAGAGGGCGACTGGAAGGTTACAGTTGTGACCGGAGATTTCCCTTTTGCGGCTACAGAAGCTACTGTCTTTCTTTTTGTTTATGGCAACAAAGGTGAATCAGGCCCAATCATCCTGGGATCTGGGAAGCATCAACTTTTTAATCCAAATAGTGCAGACACATTCCAGGTATTAAAAAAGTTTTGTTTTCCACTACCATACAGGTATACAATATCTGGCCAATGTTTGGGCAGCTTTTAGAAGGCTACATGGTTTGTACATAAGAAATGCTGGTGGTTTTGTGATTACAAAATAGATTTTAACTTGCATTAATAATATAACGTGTACATTTTTAACAATGTTCTTCCTGTTTACACTTAAATGATAACATCCACCTTAATAAACGTGTCTGTGTGTCCATACGGTTGCTAGATCAATGTTATATCTCATTTGGTATGGAATTCATAAAAGCCATGCATATGTTTGAGTTGCACCATCTGTTGGTTATTACTTTATGCATGAGAAAATATGTTCTAATAGATTTGGAGTCTCCAACTCCATTCCTAGAGTGCTACTGTAGCTGTAGATTTTCAGTCAAACCTTTTTCTTGATTACTGTCCATTTTTTGCTACTAATTAACTCTTTTGCCTTAAATTTAATTGACTTTTTATTTAAGACTTAGGCCCTGCAATTAATTCTTTATTCTTTAATTAGCAGCCAAACAATAATGAGATATAAAATGAGCCAATACATAACCAGCTAACCTGTGTCCATGATACAATATCTGCAGAAAAAGAAAGGTGAAGGTCTCAGTAATGCTGATCTGCACAGGGTTAGGGTTAGGATTAATATGACAGTGTTCATAGAAAAAAAGATAATCAGCACTATTAGAAATGTCTGCTGTGGCAGAGTGAGAGCACCGACAAGCCATGGAATTAAATAACAGGTTTAAATAACAACAAGAATTGGAGTCTAATTAAAAACTGGCTGGAGTGATTTTGGTTGGAGTTTAAGGACGCGACTTAGCTGGTCATCTTTTGGCTTACGTCACAACTCTCTTCTGCTTGGGTGCCATTTATGGTTAGGATGAAGACCTGCTCTAGGAGAACCCTGCAATGGATGGTACACTGCAAACTTAAATTTTACCTTGACTGAGATGATTGGCACAGCTAGTATAGTATAAGCTTTGTAAGGGCATTTACAGAATAAATGGGGTTCAGGCATTATTGTCCCCTTTATCCCATCCATCCATTGTCTGAACATGTCACATGAGCCAGGAGCAATGCCGTCCGAGTCAGAAGCAGAACCGTAATTAACTCTATAATCGGACCACCTTCTCTCACAGAGCACATTTACACGTACTGCACCAGCTTGGAGGCACTCATTAACAGGCTGAATGCTAAATACGAGTTAACTCATGAGGCGATCTGTAGATGGACACCTCTGACGAGTTATCTCATAAAGAGTCTTTGAGGCTGTTGCGCAAAATGTGAGCATATTCATATGTAACACATGTCAATAGAGGATAAATGGCATCTAAAATAAGAATGAGAAATCACTGTGGCATCCTGCATCAGTCTATTTGCATTTGAACCAGCATTTATAGGAATGATTTCTACTTTACATCCATTACTCCATAATTATGAATTGAATTAGATGGTGTCACAAAAGCCACAATGAGACATAGCAAGGTTTGGGGCAGCCACCAGTATAATTTGGTTTCATGGCTGCAAATTGTCTTTAAATGATAGCACTGCTGCACACAAAACTGAGTCCAATACAGAACTGAAGGGATAAGGAAAAGGTGGATGCTTTTAAAGGGGAAGACAGGAAGTGAAGTCAAAGGGGTCGGGCTTGTGAGGGCCTTCTGCCATTGGTGCAAGCCTGGACGTGACATCACAGGGACAGGAGCCGGCAAGGTCTCCTTCCATTGGCTCGGTCTCGGAAGTGACATCCAGAGGACCAGGTGGGATCTCCCGTGAATGGTCTGCAGGCAAGGGAGAAAAAGAGTCGGTGGACTCTGCCACATCCTGGTGTGTCTCGGAACTGCCCTTACTCAAGCCCATTAGCTGCCTCCCATGCGCACGTGTGTGACAATGGATAAGAAGGTGGGTACATGGATATTACGGTGGTGTAAAATTACAATAAAGCTCATTTAAAACAGATTTGCTCAAAAGCAGTCCACTAAGAATTAAACTGTAGTCTCTGCACATGACCCAATAAACCTATAAGCGTATAATTACAGTATGAAAGTCTTTTAAATATTAGAAATATACAAGCTAAAATACACAATAAGCATTAATGAATAATAACACATCACTTTGGGATCAGGCAAATATGTACATATTTTTTAATACTTGACACCCCACAGGCAGCACAGAGAACAACTGTACTACACCAGACTGGTGATTATAGTTCTACAATTTCAATGTACATTTTTCTTATCAAAATATTGAAAGACATAATGAGATTATAAGGCTTTCTGATTATCCTTCACCCTTATAAAACTATGATACAAGCAGAAACACACACACAAGATCAGATCTGCAGTACATCATCCACAGGGATTAAACTAAGTGAATGCCATTCCTCCAGATTGCCAATTTAATTAACTTATATAATGTCTTCTGTACAAGACTGTTAAAATCAATACTTGGAAAGACTTACTGATGAATATCACTAACGGTCTCAGAAAGCGTCTGTTTCTTTAAGCTTTATCTAACCATATGTACTGTTTCTCTACCCAGGTTAACCTTAAAAACCTCGGAGAGCTTTACAAAATCCGTATAGGCCATGATAACAGTGGGGAATCCCCTGGGTGGTTCTTAGAGGAGGTTATTCTGCAAGAAATATTGACAGAAAAAGATCTCATTCTTCCTGTCAAGGAGTGGTTAGATGAAGAAAAAGGATCTGGAGACGTATGGAAGGAGCTGGCCATTCCCCGTGGTATGAAGAATGCTCTAGCAGGTACTGTGCATCCAGTATACTATATATCAGCAACATGCTGAAAATAATAGTTTACTACAGTGTTGGCAAAATCAGGCAGTTATAAAATAGTGATCTGCCTCTCCAGTACACATATACATACTGTAAATTTATATATACAGTTTAATATACCGTAAATACCTGCATATAGGACGATACCATGTATAGGACGCAGTGGATTTTTGACCCTAAAAACCATGGAAAAACCTGTGTACCTGTTTATAGGACGCATCCTGATTTTGAGTTACTAATTAAAAGCTGCTGCCGCCAGCGCCAGTGATTGTATCCATGCGTTTGTGTTAGGTTGGAGTCTCTCTGAACATCAACAAAGAGCAAGAAACATACTAGACGGCGAAAATGATGTATCGGTGGCGTGAAAATTCAAAATAAAACAATTTCCAAACATTACAATAAGGCATACAGGTGGATGTATTGTAAAATGAGCTTGCAAACGCCGGGTCATTCTCCAAAATCAATACAGTATTCTCTCGCTCACTAGCTTGCTCTCTCTTTCGTGTGTGTATGTGCCTCTCTCTCGCGCGCGCCTGTGTGTGTGTGCATGTGCCTCTCTCGCGCCCTTGTGTGTGTGCCTTTGCCTCTCTCTCACGTATGTGTGCCTCTCTCTTGTGTGTGCCTCTCTCTCGCGAGCCTGTATGTGTGTGTGTGCCTCTCTCGTGCGCCTGTGTGTGTGTGTGTGCCTCTCTCTCGCGTGCCTGTGTGTGTGTGCCTCTCTCTCGCACGCCTGTGTGTGTGTCTCTCGCGCACCTGTGTGTGTGTGTGTCGCACTCTCTCTCTCTTGCTCGCTCGCTGCACATGGAAATGCACAGGGAGAGACTGAACATGTACACACCGAAAGGGAAACTGGCAAAAGTTTGGCGAACTTTTTGGTCGTAAACCGATTTGTACATGTACCGAGACGTTCGTGAACCGAGGTTCCACTGTATCTTTGTATAAGACACACCTGGGTTTTTAGGCCTACTTCTTAAGAAAAAAATGCGTCCTATATACGGGTATTTATGGCATTTTATACATCTGTGTGTATATATATATATATATATATATATATATATATATATATATATATATATATATATATATACAGTATATATTTATATACAGTATATATTTATATATTGTCACACACGTGTGTGGGAGGCAGCTAAAGCGTTTGAATGAGGGTAATTCTGAGCCAGACTGGGATGTGGCAGAGAGCACTGACTCTTTTTCTCACTTTTCTGCAGACCGTTCACTGTAAATTCTGCCTGGCCCTGTTGGTGTCATTTTTGGTCCCGAGCCTATGGATGAAGACCCTTCTGGTCCCGGCCCCATTGACGTCACTTCCTATACTGGCCTTTAAAAGCCTCCACCTTTCCCCTATCCCCACGCAGGTTCGGATCCTGATGACTACGCCATTGTCACAAACTCGACAAAGAGCCATAACAAGGTTTGGGTCAGCCACCCGTATATTATTTCCTGGCTACAAAATTGAAATAAGTGATAGGAGTCCAAAACAAAACTGAGGGGATAGAGGAAAGGTGGAGGCATTTAAAGGCCAGTATAGAATGTGAAATCAAAGGAGCCAGGACTGGAAGGGTCTGCATTCATAGACTCGGGCCCGGAAATGACATCAGAGGGGCCGGAACCAAAAGGGTCTTCATCCAAAGATTCGGACCCGGAAGTGACATCAACAGGGTCAGGAAGAATTTCCTGTGAACGGTCTGCAGATAAGCGAGAAAAAGAATCAGTGCACTCTGCCACATCCCGGTCTGGCTCGAAATGACCCTCATTCAAGCCCTTTAGCTGCCCCCAATGCACATGTGGGTGACAATATATATATATAAGGTTGTATGTTTTATTTATTTATTTTTTGAAATTGTAACTGCAACTTTTAATAGAATTTTGTGTTTTTCTTTTAACAGTTGTGGTTTACCAGGTTCATATTTACACCGGAGCCAAGCCAGGGGCAGAAACTGACAGTTCAGTTTACATGAACTTGATTGGAACTCAAGGAGACACTGGAAAGAGGAGACTCCACAGATCTGTCAACCAAAAAGTGAAGTTTCAGCAAGGACAGGTAAATATTACCAAGGGGGTAAGCCATACACCTAGTTTTATGATCTGTCAGTTCCTTTAATTATAGTAAATGCATATGTAATTTTAAAGCACTGCAGCACTAAAATAAAGCTTTTTTGTAGATACTACCTAACAATGTATGAAATTTTTCATCCTTTTTCAGGCATCAAGAGCCTGTAAAAAGTTTCCTCCAACATTGTGATGCTTTCTCAAAACAACGATGGGTTAATACTTAAAAGAGGCCCCCTCATGAGTTGAGATTGAGTTCTCATGTACTCTCTGTGTTGACACACAGTCTGGCTTTGTTTCCTAATCTCAGCCACATGCATATTTGCTTGTGTTAGTGTGTGCTGAATGACATAGTGCCCTCCCTTCTGACTTTGGTTCCTGCCATGCTGCCTATGTCCAAAACTGTCTGCATTGCTTGGAATAGTCACAAGCCCAAGATGACCCTGCACTGAATAAAGCAGATTTAGGAAATGGATGGATAGAATACCAAAGATTGGCATATGAGAGCAAGGAACTTAATTCTGTTTGTATGATACAAGAACTTGTTTCAAAAGGTAATCATTAAAGAGGATACACAGAACGCTTGAATATGAAAGATAGTATAAAACTTTTAATAATAGGATGAGCCATCCAAAAATAAAATCAAACCTGATACTTTAATTAAAAGAAACAAAAATGTGTAGAAATACCACATCTAACAATACATAAGCCAGGAATTAATTTTTTTGGGGAGGCAGTACACAAATCACAATTTAGCCCATCATCATTATAGTTGAAACTGCTATAAAATATATTAGGTGCAAATCAGAAAAAAACAGGTAAACGTGTCATAATGTTGTTCCTCACTGTCAGTAGCGTGACATAAGATATGAGATTATGACTTCACTGTTACTTTAGCACTATGAAAAAAAAATAATTAAATGAATTTGTTAGAATGACAGATATAAAGAAAAAACATGGTGTTAAGAGGATACAAAGGACAAAAAGAGGTTCAGGTTAAACCCCGTTAATATCTAGATCTCTTTTTAAAGTAATGAAAGAAAAAGCACTAAGACAATGTGACCACATACCACAGTCAGGAGAAGTTGTTTTCTACCAGTTTGTCGCTTCTGAATAGGAGGAGCAACCTGTTCAGTTGCAACTCCATAAAGTTGGCAAGTTTATCTATATTGGATATCTAGAATTGGCAGAACATCTCTGGATGTAGGGGCAGTGACATTCGTCAGCTTTGTGACTGTAGAGGAAAGAGGAGAAAGGGTCAACAACTGCGCCCTCTCTTGGCATGGAGTGGTATCACTTAACTTAGTGGAAGGTGTTCCCTAAGTCCTTGTAACTGCTAATGTGTGTGTATAAATATAATATAATATAATATAATATAATATAATATAATATAATATAATATAATATAATATAATATAATGTTTTCTTTTATCAGATTGATATTTTCAACATTGAAGCAGTGTCTGTGGGACAACTGAAAAAGGTCATCATCGGACATGCAGGGGGTGGCCCAGGTAATGTGCAGTAAATAACTTTGCACTCCTTGATTAATATTGTCATAAAGCCAAAAAACTGTGTGTAACTGTGAATCTTAAAACATATGATGGTCCATATGTTGTATGGTGAGGGGGGCAATGGTGCAATTTTGAGTGGTGGTACCTCACTGCTCCATAGTATTGTGAACAACGTCCAGGCTAGGCATTGCCTTTGTGGAGTTTGCATGTTCTCCCTGTTTCTACAAAGGCTTTTTTTTAATTTAATTGTCACATCTGTTAGGCATTTTGAGTGTATGTTTGTGAGTGTGCCCTATAATGGACTTGTGCCTGTTCATCTTTGCCTTCTGAAATGGGTAAATTGAATTCTGTGATGCAAGGGGCCTTAGTGGATTTCAATTCTGTAATGACTTGTATGCAACTTTTAATTTGAAACAATGGGTGTTTGTGTGATAATGTGCTCCTTTTGGCTGCTGTACATAGGTTTGCGTCTGATTGTTATCTTGGCATTTCTGCTCTGTGAATGATTTATGAACTTGGGCCTCATTTTTCATTATCTGTTATACTGTGTGTTGTGGTAATCTGAGGTACATCAGAGACAAACAAAAGAAGAATTTTAGGGTGGCAACCCAGCCCTTCCCATTTATTCTTAGTCCTTTAAACAAAACCAGACACACAATGGCGAAAAAATGAAAACAAAACATTTGCTAGATAAGGTGAAGGGCCGATGTTAATCCGGTCCAACTGTCAGGTTGATCAACATGGAGTTCCTTAGCTCAGGTCGTCTCCTTCTGGGCGGTAACCCTTTTAAATCCTAGGGACTGGAACGGTTGGAGTCAGTTGCCCTCACTGGGTGGTTTCTCACAACTGTGGAGAAAGAAAATTCTCTTTTTCAATATTTTGATACCTATGACCTGACAACGTCTGTCTCATAACTTCATGGCGAGATTATTTTTCCTAGTCCAGCTCCTATCTGTGCAGCTTGAATATCATCAAAGATTCTATTCTTTAATATCTTAAAGATTTACATCTAATGTTTAATCTTAATAACAAATTTAAATTGATCAGCGTTAGTGGGATTTGTGTGTGTGTCCTGTTAATGGATTAGCATTCCATCTAGGGCTGGTTCTGATACTTTATCCCTCACATTCATATTGCAGGTGTGGAACTGGGATTGATTAAAGGATAAATTCAGGTTGTCACTTTTTCAAATATCTCCTGTATTCAGTGTGTGGACCAGTACTTGTCTGAGGTGTCTCTATGTTCACCTCATATTTGGGAGTATTTTTCTGGTTCTCTGATTTTTTTTTTCAGATTCCACAGACATGCTGTTATAGGTGGTCTTGTAAGCATAAATTCAGTGTACTAGCGTATGATCTGGTCTGTGATGGATTCCTGTCCAGGCCCAGTCTTTACCTGGTACCCAATGTTGTTGGGATGGGTTACAATTTCCTACCACATTCTTGAAGAAAGCATTAAAAAGTTACACAATCTAAATACTTTTTATAATTTAGTGTTTCATCCTGAAAATTGGTTATTCAATGTATACACAATATGTTTATGCCAATCTTATTCCTGCTATTGTCACTCATTAACTCAGCAGATAAACCCTATAGCAGCAAATCACAGCCTGTTGTCTTATAATGCCAGCTGAGCAACTGGAGTGTGAATAAGAAAGTATAAGTACAAAAATAGCATTAATAAATGGAAGTAAAGGACTCCCGTTCTTTCTATATAATCTGTCACATCTTCTCAGCTTGTAATTATGTCAGTAATTTTTAACTTAACATCTTTATACACCGAAGACATTTTCTTGCAATTTCTAAAATGCTATTGGGCATAATTTAAAAGACAATTATGCTTCCTTAAGGTAATGGATGGTTCCTGGAAAAAGTTGTTATACGATTCCAAGAAGAGAATAGACAACACGAAAATGTTTTCCTTTGCAACAGGTAGAGTATTTGAATTTAAACACTAGCATCTAACCCTAAAGCTGTAATGGCCTTTGTTTCATTGCATTAAGTAAAAAAATTCTTTCCTTTATCAGGTGGCTAAATGAATATCAGGATGATGGAAAAACTGAACGAGAGCTTTTTGCAGAAGGCAAGTTCACATATTTGGCGGTGTTATATTCACCTATTTTAGATAATACTTTAAAATGTAAGGGGTCCTGGATGAGGAAGGACCACTCTCTTATCACAAAACCTTTTCTTAAATTGACGACCTCTTCAGAAGGATATCTCTGCATTAGAAACAGTCTCCAGTGAGAGGAGAACCTCAAGCCAGTGTGTCCTTTGCTAGCAGAGAATGCTGGCACAGACAGAGGTTTGAACACAACAGTGATAGCCAGGGTGAGAGGTACACGGAAGAAATTTCAGTATCTGCCCCTCATTGTTACATCTAAAGAAACCTTTCAGGCCCTAAAGTGAAGTTTATGAAAGTGGTGTGGTATGTTCTACACAAGTGAGCTATGGCTGGAACATGAAAGATGGAATGACCAAAGATGAAAATAATCAGATAGATGTGTGCAGTGATCATCAAGGGAGAAGAAGATCAATTCTGAGTTAAGAGAAGGAATTGGAGTGGAGTTGGTAAGTGTTGTGCTGACAAGAAATGGACTAAGGTGATTTGGGAACAGGAAGTGAAAGGCAGATAATGACTGGGATAAGATGTGCCTCAGGATAGAGGAGGAGGGGATGAGGCAAATGGAGGTCACCGAAGAGGGGGTTGTGTTGCAGGTTTTGTCAGATGATATGAAAAGGACAAGTCTCACCTTAAAAGATAGACAAGACCATAAATAGGGCAAGAAAAGGATTTGGACTAAACGGGGTAAACTGGGAAAACAGCCATTAAACTAGTGAAGATGAATATTCCATAAGCAACACTGAGCTGGGCTGATGAAGTTTTACAATGAAGAGAGAAAATGTCAGTGACTATCAATATCATTATAGTATTGTGAATAATCAAAATGAGGGAAATTACTCTGTTTTCAGTCATTTTATTTTATAATTTGTAAATTCGCTGGAGTTCTGTCACATATATTAAACATATTGGTTTATGAATAACAGAAAATAAAGCTCATGAAAGTCTCCTTTAATCCTATTTACTAACTGATAGTGATAGTTTTAATATTTCAGATTCTTTTATGTTTTAATTGTATTAGGTTACAAGAAATCAAAAGAAGATTATCCAAAAGGTAAGACATGTTTTTCATTATTATTCAAATAATATTGTACCAGTAAATTATTTGGTTTCATATCATGAGACTTGAGTTGGTTATACCAAGTAATTAGTGAAGTGATTTGAATTTCTATTGAAACTTTGAGTTTCACTTTGCAAAAAACTGAAGAAGCAAATTGTTTCTCCATAAGTGAAATTTGCACCATTAGCACACGTGTTTTCATCTCACCTGCTACCTCCTACTTACTATAGTCAGGGTATTGAAAGTGCGAGGACGTAACTACAAGCACTTCTCTACATGCAACGTTGGACTTTCTGTATGTGGCTGTAGGAAACCTGGATTGGGGAAAGTGATTGCAGATGCGAGACAAGACTAGCAGGCCATCAAGATGTGAGTGTGTGGAGCTCAGTGGAATTAACAGTGGAATATCTGAGTATTGTTTGAGGGTGTTGGAGGAAAGAAACATGAGTTTTGGCTATGGAGTAACACTTAGAGAGAAATATGCCTTGATTTCCATACCCTAAAACCTAAATTTATTGAATTTCACGTTTTGCAAATCCAAAATTCACTGCAAAATGAATTTTAGAGGCAAAAAAAAAAAAAACTAAACTCTGTTTTGCTCATCAGTAAAAAACGTCTATAAATTAGAACAAGACATAACACAACGTATATAGCGTGATTTGATTTCTTTAGCTGTCCTTGCACTACTGGTAAAAAGTTTTAAAACAACTCAGTTTTTTAAGTTTTTATGGAAATGCATGCAGTTTACAGTCTAATGTTCCATGAAATTAAGGCATACAGCAAATAAACAATGGCAAATAAAAAACATAAGTCAAGGAATCGTTAACTGTACAAAATTTTATTCAAATTTTTGATTCATCAAAGTAGCCACCTTTTGCTGATATAACAGCTAAACTGCGGTAATTATTTTGATTCAGAATGCCAGTCACTCTGTGCAAGTAGAGTCCAGTAAAAGAACCCCAGGCTGTCACACTTCCTCTTCCATGTTTGACAGTTGGTGTCACACTATCCTTTCACCAACTCAACAGTGTACAAAACACCATACGTGATGAAGTGTAGATTTCAAATTTTGATTCATTGGTCCACTAGACTTTCTTCCAGTCTGCAGTAGTTCACAGCTGGTATTTCAAAGCCTTATTTTCTCCTTTAATGAATGACTTTGTTACTGCCGCTCACCCTTTCAAATCTGTCGCATAAAGTCTTCTCTTCACAGTAGAAACTGAGAGTTGCTTTTATCGTCCACCATTAAGCTGTGCTTGAACCTGTTCTGCTGTGAGGCGCCTGTAATCACACAAGCTGGTGACCCTCAGAAACTTGTCTTCTGAGTGGGTTGTGACTTTGGGTCTTCCAGAACTCTTCCTATTAGAGTTTCTTAAATTTTTCAATTGCCTTTGGATTGTGTAGGATGCCACTGTACACTCACTGACACTTTAATTTGTTTTGCAATTTCTCTAACTGAAAGGCATACATACACCTTCATAGTATTTGTAGTAATAAAATAAAATATTGCAAATGCTGGTGATGTGCGTTCTGATGCAATTACAAAAGCAATGCATTTGTTTCTGTAATATGCTATTTGCTATGAGATTTATTAAATCAGTGTAAACGTTTGGAATGCACCATTTGTTGGAATGAAAAACACAATATGTTTGAAATGTGCCAGCTGTTGGAATGGCAGAGACATAGTAAACAGATGGACACACAGACACACAGATATTGGTTCTTTTATTAAAATGGATAGTTAGAGTGGATAATGATACATAGAGGTTCATCTTCAGCAAAGCATAAGCATTATTAATTCCCCATATTACTTGAAATTTCTAGTTGATTTGTCATTTTATAAGAAACTAATTCCGCTTTTAGTTGGCTGGGAAAAACCACTTAAGGATTTAAAAAGCATCAGTGGTTAGTGTGCTCACCATCTTATTACCCTATATTTTCAAAATCACACGCTTAGAATGGCCCAGCAAAATGTGACCAAGTATTTTTTATTTATTTATTTTTTTTGGGTTTTCGTAGAAATGTCTAACTTAATAATAAAAATAAGTTCTGGACATATAATCTGAGGTTTCCAAACCAACCCACAAAGAAATGAATAGCAGTATCAGTCTACTGCAATGTAGAAAATAATGAAAAAATGTTTCTTGGTGCTTACAAGAAGTGCTGGAACCAATTGTTTTTTAAATAAAGTTGGTGGACCCTTTAATATGAAGAATCGTCCACTGTAAATCTTCAATTGTTTCTTTTTCTATCTGGGCTTATAGATAGCTGTCCATGCATGAGCAGTGGTAGTGTCTACCTTTAAAACACTTCTCCAGTGAGTGCCTGGCATTTCCTCCAAATGCATAAAATTTGACATTTTAGACAGACAGACAGACAGATAGATAGATAGATAGATAGATAGATAGATAGATAGATAGATAGATAGATAGATAGATAGATAGATAGATAGATAGATAGATAGATAGATAGAACTTTAATTTTGTTTTGCAGAGGCTCAAGAAATATACAGAAACAAACCAAAACAATGTGGGATGTGTTGGTCACTTTTCTATAGTCATTAGGTGGAAAGGAGCCTGCCTTGTTTGGAGCTGGAATAATGCAGGGTGTTTTCCACCACAGTGGCACTGTTTGCAGCCTTAGCGTCAGATTCAACAGATAATGGAGAATACAACAAAGTCCTCAAGTACAGGTCTAGACTACTCGAGGACTGACTCCATCTGGCATCGCAGCTTTCCTTCATCCAGTTTTATCTTCAGTTACGGACATCCCAAACTACTGGTCCGAGGTGGACTAAATATTTTAGGCCAGATTAAAAATGGAGCAATGATTAATTGGAATAAAAACTTTCAACAATGGGGTCCCAGAGAACTTCTATAGAGAGACCATAAAAATGCAGTAACAGAACAAGTGCTATACAAAGGTGCACCGTGTATAGATTATTCCATTAAACTCTTTAATCTACTTTAATGCAGTTCTCAACATTAATTTCAGTAACATTGTTCTTAAGCTTTATTTCATATTTTATCCACTGCTTTCACTACTTACAGCTCCATTTAGCACTTATTCTCAAGGTGTCATAACATTTCCAGCATGTAACACAATTCAAGATTTGCAAAATGATGCATTTTAAAGAAGTGCTACAATAATCTTTTTATCAATTTAGCAACTGTTGTTTTTTGTACACAGTGCTATTTACGTAAGCACAATGTGAAAGCATTTTACAACACACCTAGCTGTGGGAATGCGTTACATTTGTATCTGTGTTAACTGGTTAAGCAACCTATTCAGAGTTGCAATAAAGAGCACTATTGGATTTCTTTGAGGATATGCCGATATGCAAGATGTTGGAGTAAATCACTCCAGCCCCCTCCATGAACCTTCCCCAAGTCAGATGTTCTCTGTTAGTCTATCTTTGGTCACCTATTTACTCACACTGGTGGATATTTCCTTTAGCTGTTTTGGACCCATCTTCATATCTGAAAGTTGTTAACCTTTATGTCGGCCTCTTTTTACTAAACTGAAGTCAAAGGAAACTTGCTGAACACTCGTAAGAAATTATTTTGCCCTTAAAAATGAATGTCTTTTTAAAATTTTTCTGTAGTAAAATGGAAAAATATGCACATTCCCTAAATGAAAAAAATAAATAGAAAAACAGGCCACACATTCAAAAGTAGTCTCCCAGACTAATGTTTACTTGATTTTGTTAACCTCTTTTTTAAGTCTCTTTGGAAGAAAGTGTCTGCTAAGCAAATAAATGTAAATGTAAATGACCAGGGACCTCATGTATAAGTGTTGTGTACGCCCATTTCCACGCTCACATCGCGATGTATAAAAGCTAAAATCGGGGTGAAGCCACGCACATTTTCACGATGCTCGAACCCTAGTGTACAAAAGTTCTCTGCTTGGTTTTGCAAACTGGCCGCACCCAGCGTTAAAGCAGTGCTTTTGTTCCAGTGTGGTTTCCCTTTCTTTTTTAGATCCACATCCCTGACGTGGTTTTATCATATACACTGAAATTAACCGCATATTGTTTATTAGTTTAAGGCATCTGATTGTAATTAACCCGTAACAATATAATGGTCCACAGAATGGCCAAACTATTCCAAATACCATAGCTGCTTTAGCGTTGTTACTCCCACTCTACAGCAGCTGATCGGAAAGAGGATTATCGGTATACAGCATCAAGCAGACGCTGCCTCAGCCATGCTGTCTTTTGAACTGCTCTCATACGGCAAACACTTCAGAGCATTTCCTGTACTGACCTCGCGGTTCAGAAACAGTTTCATCTCCAGAACTATAAACGCACTCAATCAGTCCATCAAGTGCTCCTTGTAGAATTGTTTGTACTTATAAGTGCAATTACCTCACTGTAAACTTACGATACAGTTATAATATTGCACAACCTGAGCCACTTTAGGGTGTGTATTTACAATATCATTTTAAGATGAAATGCAGCAAAATATGTTAATTACATTATACAGATAAAATGTTAACATCATTTAAATAATCTATATTGTTAATAATTAAACATGTGAGGACATGGTGTCGCAGCGCTAGCAAGGATCTGGCGCTCCATTCACAGATTGTTCCTGCCTCGTGCTGTATTCTTGCTAGGGCTGACACGACACTGGAAGGATAGATGGATAGAATAATTAATTATGTATTACGAATATATTTCAATGTTCCTTAAAAGTTTTGAAGAATCAGCGTTCTAAGCTTACAGATGGCTTAACGTCTATTACAGAGCTGATTGTATGGCGATTGGGTATTTGGAGATAGAAAAGGAATGACAGGAATTGGGGGTTAGTACGTTTGCAAAAGACAGTACTGCTGCAATAAATTATTTCATCTAAGGTCACGCATGGTGCAGCAATCGTGAGGTATGAACAATCACTGCACCACCTTGTTCTCATGTTTATTAGCATGCTTTAACTCCTATCATCATGGAAATGATATCAAGTATACATCTCCGTATTTTGTAATGTCACGAATGTAATGGATTCTCTGTCCTGTCAGAGGAAGAGAAAGCCCATTTAAGAAGCATGTAGTGACTCACACACAGGGCACATAGAAGAACACATACAAAACAAAGCATTTAACGTGCTACTTTAGTTACGATGGTATTTGAGCAACTAGTAAATTAAACAATTTTAAGATGAAGTTTATGATGTTCTACTTTAATGACAAAATAAACTACGTGATTAAAGTGGAAATTTCAATATTAAAGTTGACATTTCGTGCTTTTTTCCCCACTGTGTGCCTATTTTTTTTCTCTGTACCCTAATAAACTTTCATATGACACTCAGATGGTGGGCTACGACTCGCCTTTTCACAGTGACTTTGATATCTGACAACTTTTTTATTTCGGGCACTGTGCAACTTTGTGAACTTGAGCTTTTGAGTTTCTCCAACACTCTATGTCACTCGATCAACTTCCTTTTGTTGATTATATCACTGTTTAAACCAACAAATAGTATGTTTTTCCTTGCCTCCACTCGGTATTCACTGAAATTCTTCTGTTTTCCTCCGTGCTTTTGCCATTGCCTTGTCACAGAACGCTGAGCTTAAGCACTATTTATATTGATTTGCATATTCAAAGAGGCATAATTCTGGCAGGAGTTGGGGAGTGACAGCAGGCACGTGCACGTGCATTACTTTCACACTGACTGGGATTTATGTAGCAGAAGAACGTGGAAGTTGGCGAAAGCACAGACTTATGCATCTGAATTTTTTTGTGTGTACGCACATTTCCGCTTTTTGTCCGTACACCATGTTTTAGTGCGAATTCTATGCATGAAGCCTCAGGAGATTACCACGATAATTTAAGAGAGAGGCAATAGGATTGTTGAGAAATAGGTAAGGAACAGAAAGAGGAAAAAACAAAATATCAAAACCAAACTGTCAAATAAAATTCAAAAATGAAAAAACAAAAACCAAAGCTAGATGTCCATACTTTAACCAGAAAATAATTTCCCGTAACATAACTTTCATGTCCATTCTGCTATCAACCCATTTAAATTCAAAACCTTGATTCCATCTTAAACAAAGGCATGAAATGATGTGACAGTGCCACAACACGTGGTAGCAACTATAGAAATGATAAAAAGGATGGTTATGTCCATGAAAATACTATACAACATAGTAAGAACCATAAGAGACCAATATAAATTATGCATAAAAATAAAAAATAATTATGAATGTCCAATAATATGTGACAATTTTATGTTAACAGAAAAATTGGCATCAAGTGGACCTGTGCAATTGCATATTATTGTCTTCATATAAGACACATTTTAATTGAAAATTATTTGTTCTTCATAGTAATTTAAAATAACAATTCTTTTTTTTTATTTTCAAAGGAAAATGGAAAATCCAAGTGAAAACCTTTCAAGACTCTTCACAACCTAAAGACATTAAAGTTACTCTTGTTATGTACGGTGAAGAAGGGAGAAGTGCTGATATTCTTCTTTCTTCCAATAAACCTGGACATGTCAGTTTTCTTCCTGGAGCAAGAGATGAATTTCTGGTAAGATTTGGCCTTGTTGAAACCTTTTATTTAAGATGACCACCTTTTGCACTTCATGGTAATACAATCCGTCAACCACACTCTGGCTCCTCGTCTTATCAATTTACTTTCCATTGAGGTTTTTATTCAGATAGTAATTTTTGTGTTTAATTCCACAGGGCGCAAGGCAGGGTGCCAGCCGACCGCAGGGCACACACACACAAACCAAGCACACACTAGGGATGATTAGGATCGCCAATGCACCTGACCTGCATGTCTTTGGACTGTGGGAGGAAACCAGAGTACCTGGGGGAAATCCACGCAGTCACGGGGAGAACATGCAAACTCCACACAGGGAAGACCCAGGAAGCTAACTGCGAGGCAGCAGCACTACCCAATGTGCCACCGTGCCACCCGGTTTAAACCAACTGGAAATATAAAACAAAAAATATTTTATTGCATAAGTATTCATACTTATACTTATATTGGTTTTAGAAATCACAGAACTATTTACAGGGAGATCATTGTATGTGATTTTATTGATTTGGACTGGCTCGTCATCTCCTTTTTATCTTTATGACAGTGACACTTTTGTTTGAAGTTTAGTTTTGTTGCAGTTTCTTCTCATTGTGTGTTTTTGCATTCTATACATTTTCTTGCTCACAGTCATGTGTGTCTTTGCCACATTTAAAGCTATTTTGTGCTAATTGTGGCATCATAATCTATACTAATAAAAGGCAAAGCCCTCACTGACTCACTCATCACTAATTCTCCAACTTCCCGTGTAGGTAGAAGGCTGAAATTTGGCAGGCTCATTCCTTACAGCTTACTTACAGAAGTTGGGCAGGTTTCATTTCGAAATTCTACATGTAACGATCATAACTGAATCCTACTTTCATACACATATACGTCCATAGCCTGCAGCTCAGTCTCCATGTGAGGCGGAGTTGCGTCCCCCATCCCCACGCCTCCCACGTAATTGGCTGCCCATATAAGGCCATCCGTCGCTCCGGTCTCTTCATTCCCTTCCTTGCTTTGCCACGGTATTCATGTCTCTTTGCTAATAACTGCAGCGGCTTCTCCGCTGTTTTATTGTACGTTTATTACGCTTATAGTTATTGCGTCGGTATTTTAGACTTAGTTTACATT
The DNA here is from genome assembly GCF_016835505.1 of Polypterus senegalus. Lineage (NCBI taxonomy): Eukaryota > Metazoa > Chordata > Cladistia > Polypteriformes > Polypteridae > Polypterus > Polypterus senegalus. Next base: position 39,860,152 of record NC_053158.1, read on the forward strand.
GTTCAGGTACCCATTTCTTTTCCTGTTCCAACCGTACCCTCATTAACATGTCTATCGAGTTGATCACCATCGATCAAAGAACTGTCACTTACCGAGTGGTTTCCATGCCCAGAGATGCCACCTATCTTTTCCATTCTCTTTGTTACATATTGCACAGCCATATCAGGCTCACTTTTGATATCCGGAGGAACATTGTGTCTTATGTATTGAATGACTGGGACAGGTTCAAGGTGTGGACTGATGACGGTACAGGAGATAATTATACTACACAGGAGCACTATAAGAGTGAAATGCTTAAGCCCTTCACCTATGGTTCTGCATGTGAGTTGATGGCTGCCGTTGAATTGTTCGGTTGTCGCTTTCAAGTGTACCAAAATGGCCAAATATTTTACTCCTTTGGAGAACCGCCAATGCCTCTTAAACATCTTAGATTCACAGGTGACAATTTGAGTAGTGGACACTTTGATGTTTATGAATGTTTCAACTCTCAAAAGCTGGATGCGAAGTTATCGATGAAGCCAGTTGTATGCTTACAATGCTTGACAGATGCCAAATGTAACTTCAACACAAGTCCTGCAAATACTATCGTAATTGAAACAAACCGTGAAACTCAAACCGATTTATGACAGCAGCAATCCAAGCTGTGAGAAAACAGTAAAAAGGAGGAATGTCAGACATCGTGGTACATTTTCTGATGCAGCTAGACGAAAACAACTTTGTGACGCTGCCGGCAAATACTTGCAGAAAAATCCACACGTTAATAGACATGCTGTCGCTAAATACTCGCAGGCAAATCCACAAGTTCATAGAGACGCTGCTGCTAAATATTCGCAGGCAAATCCACAAGTTAATACCGGGAATGCCTGTTAAACATCTTAGATTCACGAGTATCGATTTGGGTAGTGAACACTTCGATGAATGAAACCTGTTATCTTTACAACGGTTGACAAACACGGAATGTAACTTGAAGACAACACGTCATCCAAATACGAACCTGATTGAAAGAAATAATGATAATCAAATCCTTGATGACAGCAACACTCATAACAGTGACAAAACAATTACATTGACAATCATGTTACGTTATTTTTAAAATGTTTCCTTTTCTTTTTCATTACTTCTTTAACAAACTACTTCTCCGCTGCAAAGCGCGGGTATTTTGCTAGTATACAGTATATACCAACTAGTCCACATTATGACTTTCCCTGAGAGATTGAAAGGTTTTGATAGTTTGGGCCTTATTGACATCTGACAGTAACTCAGACATTCAGGGAAACTTTCAATCCATAATATTCACCTTTGTTTATGTAAAGCTTTGTGTTTATTTAAATCACAATGTTTTGGCACTAGTTGCAAAAGTATTATGGACAGTTATAGATTTTGATTTAAGCAGTTTAATTTTTAACTTACATTCTGCTAGTTTTATAGCACAGAATTATTTTCTTCTTAAGATCCTATTAAACTTTGTTCTGTCCATCTACCTTACAGAAGACATCAGGAATGATTGCAAAAGCACCTAACTGAGATTCACCATCCTATTTTATTCACTTTTGTAGATTTAACAAATTAATGGCAACACTGACTTCTCATCTACCCAACCTGTCACGTGTTCAAGAAGTAAAACTAACTGCTGGTCCTTTGCCTCTTTAATAGAGGGTGTTTGTCAAACGCCATGAGGTGAACAGGTTCTGCTGTGGTGTCATTTTTATATTCTCTTGTCTTGCCATTATTTTTTCACATAACGGTGACCTCATCAAGTGTTCACATTGTAGTATTTGATTGTTATGCCGTCACATATCATTGTCACACAAAATTGATAAGTCAGGGGCTTTGGTCAAACGCTAGTTTTCAACACTTTTATTCCAAAGAAAGACCTTTTTTAGCTTTTAAAAACCAACTTCTCTGCTAAATCATTGTAGAGGTTTTTGACTTTCATTCATTTTATGTATGAACTTGTCTTTTTCCATGAATAAGCCTACTAATTTATTATATTCCTGTGTAACAAAACAACACTGTCTTGACATTTTTTCCTGTTTTGCTCTTTGATTTCCTGCTTGAATCAAGTTATAAAAATAATCTTTGATTTACATTTCATTAAAAGTAGAAAATGGTCACAACATTCTGACAATGAAATGATAAACTGAACCGAATGACCATAAAGCAGTTTAATCCCTCCTCAACTTTAGTGTTGTTGTAGCTGTGGTTTCACATTTTCAACTAAAGTGTGCGAGTCTCTGAACTGGTGTTGAGCTTTCTGAAATCATCAGTGATTGTAAACTGCATGTGTATCTTGTCCCAGTGGTGTCGAATTAGGTTTGGATCTGTTTTGGATCTCACCCTAAGGTGTTTTTGTTTTTTTTGCCTCCATTCTTTTTTTTTTTTTTACTTTCTCGTTTACATAGTATAGAGAAGGTACAGAAATCGTGAAAAAATTCAACCTCGAGATTTTGATGAATCTTGAAATTTTAGACCTTCCTGAGTCCGAAAATACCATTTTTGAAATTATGTCTGTCTGTAAACTCGAAAACAATTCGACCTCAGTCAATGAGATTTTGTACACTTGTTTTATATCAAAAGTAAGGAATACTTACGGCAACTGGAAGTGGTACTTTAACTGAATACTTTTGTGAATATTCATTGTAGTGAGAAGTCAAGCAAACTATAATTACAGATAGATGATTTAAATTTTGTACAGATATTTATAATGAAAGAAAGCAAACAGATATGACATTTGAGAAAAATTACTCAACGGGAATTTATTTCATATGTATTTCATTTAAACAACCATCCAAATTTTTTGTATCCTGGAAATATAAATGTGTACACAATATTATAAACTGTCTTCTTATATAAAACGCTACCGTGGTTGTCCGTTTGTCTGCCCAGAATTTTAAATCACCTATAGCTTGCAAACCGTTTGACCTATTGACCTGAAACTTGGTACACATATACTACGTGACGTCTACTATCCGCTTTCGGGGAGATGATTTTCATTACTCTTTTTATTTTTATTTTATTTTATTGTAGAATCAACTCTCGGCAGTGGCTTTGCGGTGCATGTGTAAGGGCACCATTCTCATCCCTATCACGTTCACCGTCCCTTCCTCTACCTCTCCATATCTTAAATCGTTCTTGAGGCAGATTGGACACTTAAGTGCCAGCTTCAGTGAAAAATTAAGAAAAACGTACTAAGTAATTGCAACACAAAAACGGACTTAATCAGTTTTAACACGAAAAGATGCCGACAGAAGAAGAGAAGAAGCAGCAAGCGCATCAGCCTCTGAGCAAACGAATGCTAAACATACAGAGAAAGAGTAGGAAAACTATAAGTCAAGTGCATTCACCGTCATGTTCCCGGTAATACATTTAATTTTATGATTTTTTGTTTATTTCCGCCATCATTATCATAATTAAATGTAGCTAAATGCAGTTTTATCTATAGAAATTTATGGCAACAAGTATTATTTAATACTATCACGTTTTCTGTGTTTTTAGGTGACTATAACTTTTTACTTTGCATGTAATCAAGGTAACGCATATGTAATCACGATAAAATTCCACCACCATTTTCAACTTCCCTAAGTGCAAAAATAACATTTTAATATAAAGTTTGATTTTAAATAGAGATAAATGATTGAGTGTCGATATCACCAATTAGTTATGATGAGAAACAAAGAGATATGATATCTGAGAAATATTGGGCAACTGGAAGTGGTTCTAATGACCTTTTCCTTTTATTCTCAGTATATGGGAAAGTCGAAAGGAGTGCACTCCAGATTTTTTCATTTCTTTTCCAAAGGTTCAGTTTTAGCTCTCTTTCTATTAATTGTCTTTTATTTGCCAATTATGCAGTTCTAAGTCTTTTTATTTGTTTAATTTACTCTCTTCTGTGTGATGTTGACAATATTTTAGTTTTTGATGGTGGTGGGTCAAGACCCCTAATTACAACCATTGAGGGACCTGGTTTGGGTTCTCTGTTGTATTTTTTGCTCCTTTTGCTTTCTTAACTTCGCTTGCTGTCTTTTAACCTTTAGTTTTACATTTTTTTTTGGAATTTTCAACTTTTGCCCTTAAAATTACAGTTAGGATTTTTGAAAATTAGATTTGACAGCTTTGCTTCTGTATTTTGCTGTTTCTTTCTGTTTTGCAAATTTATTTAATTGTCTACTTTGTTTCTATTTTGGTGTTCTGACTCAAAAGGGACAGAGAGGGTTTTAGAATAAAGGGATCAAAAGAAGAAAGCAAAGTCAAAAGAGAAGCCAAACTTGTAACCAAAAATGAAAAAACCACTTAGTTGAAGAAGAAATCAAAAGCCCTAATGCCAGAAAGAGTGTTTGGTAACCCAGACATTTGAATAGCAAGTAAATGTACTAAGTGTCTTTATCCAATATTCAGTTTGAAACCGCATGCTGATGAGTTCACCTTTTGCACACTCCCAGAGGCTTATGGGTAAATTACCATAGCAGCAGCTGACTCAACTTTGGCAAAATAGTGATGTCCATAAGCAAAACAAAATGTTGTTGTGGAAAGACATACAAAATTATCAACGTTTTGCTTTTTGTAGATTTATGTTAGGATGAAACTAAGGGCAGAATTAAATCTCTTGGGTGAGAGAGCGGTTGAGAGTATGCGCTGATCACAATGTGTTGTCACACCCACCACACGGCATACCACTTGGATTGAGATCCGAGTGCTGCCATGCAATGGGTGACACCTCAGCACCACACTGACCACTCTGAGTTTATTTTGGCTGAAGAAAACCCAAGAGTAAATGTATAGATTGAAATAAATGATCTTCAATTTCAGAATCAGATAATATTTTGTCCATCCATCCATCCATTTTCCAACCCGCCGAATCTGACGACAGGGTCACGGGGGTCTGCTGGAGCCAATCCCAGCCAACACAGGGCACAAGGCAGGAACCAATCCTGGGCAGGGTGCCAACCCACCGCAGGACACACACAAACACCAAGCACACACTAGGGCTAATTTAGAATCGCCAATCCACCTAACCTGCATGTCTTTGGAAGGAAACCAGAGCGTCCGGAGGAAACCCACGCAGAAACGGGGAAAACATGCAAACTCCACACAGGGAGAACCCGGGAAGCGAACCCGGGTCCCCTAACTGCGAGGCAGCAGCGCTACCACTGCGCCGATAACATTTGTATTTGTGAAATTAATTTTTTGGATTTTTCATTTTGCATTTCATAATTTACATTTCTTTGTATATCTTTCTGCATTTCTTTATTTGTTCGAATATAGTTTTTAAAGATTTAATTAAGGATTGTTGTGGACAGAATCTTGACATTAAAAATCTTATTTTTGTTGCTTTTTTTTTGTTTACATGCCACCTTGCTTGTTGATCATGTGACCACAATCACTGCACTTCTGACACAAAATGACAATAAAATTCTGTGCTGATGATGTGGTGCTTTAACCTTTGGTGGATACAAAACCCTTTATTCTCCTTAGAGATAGAGTTAGCTTTCAATCAAGTAGACCCTAGTAGTAGGATTTGTGTTATGCTTATTATATTCTTTCTGCATTTGACTTTTGTTTTTTGTCCTGGCCCTTTGTTTGCTGGTTCACTGGTTTTGTTTGGCTTCCCTGGTATTCTGACCCTTGCCTGTTGTCACTTCAGGTATTGCTACCTTAATCATCTCCTGGTTTTATTACACTCAAAATAATCTTCAGCCAACTTTACGTGTCCTCAACATATCTGTACTGTGATGCCACAGTGACAAACAATTGTCAAACTGGCACTGGTCAAAAATAATGACAATATAAAAATGCATTTCAAATGAACAATACTAAACAGAAATCATTGTCAGCAGTCTGAAACTATGATTCATAGTAGCTGTTCTTTTAAATAGAATATATTAAGGCTAGATTTAAAATGACATTGTATATATGATGCAGCTGAATATGTTGACCACTAAAGTTAAAAGGCAGATTAAGGGACTGGCATATCTTTAGTGGTCATCCTGAAACCCTCTGAAAACAAAATGGCAACAGAATCAGTAGGAGTGAGAATAACACGTAATCATCAGCACTGTATACTGAAATGAACAATGACAGTTGCAGAATTTTACTACTGTAGCATGATGTATAATTTATTTCCTCATTCTCATTCCTACATAACTTAAGAACCAATTAGAGCAAATTCAATTTGCAAAAATCTGAAGACATGAAATGATGGATGTAATATAATTTAAAGACTTCTTACAGCCAATTTAATGATTACACAGTCACTTAATTTAAACAAAAATCATCAGAACAGTGTTGCCACAATTAATTAGAACCAAGCAGTCCAGTTAGCGCATATTCACATGTACAGTATGTTGGCAATATTTTCAGCCTTAATTTTTCCTCTCTGATTATAATTAGAACAGTAAATGCTGTTCCCAGAAGGATCTTTAAATAAATATATTTTTTTTAAGTCACGCTTAAGTGATTCATATAAAATTTAAAGTAATAAAATAAAACTGGGAAGAAGCATCTCATTTCACTTTCTTACATCACACACACCAGCGATCACCTCATGTCAACTTTATCGACACTTAAATGATCTATCTTGAAGGGTGCAGTGGTGGCAAGAAAGGTTTCTTTATGAATCCAGTCTGCTGGGCTCCAATTGTGCACCCAGTCAATGTCCATGTGGAGTTTGCACATTCTCTCTCTGTGTTTATGTGGGTTTCTTCCAGAATCTCCAGTTTTCCCATCAAATCTTGAAATGTGTGTGTTGCAATAATTGGTAGCTATGCATTGGCCTGTTTGAGTGTGAGTGCAGAAGTGTGTGTGTGTGTGTGTGTGTGTGTGTGTGTGTGTGTGTGTGTGGACACCATGATGGACTGTAGCCCTGTTGGGAGCTGTTTCCTACTTTGTACTTAGTGTTTCTGGGATAGTGACCTTCAGCGACAACAAATTGGATTAAATGGGCTTGGGAATGGTTTAATATGGTAATATCAGTCCTCCCTATATTTCAGATCTGTCATCAAATAATAATTGTATTTTATATATATATATATATATATATATATATATATATATATATATATATATATATATATATATATATATATATATATATATATATATATATATATATATGCATACAGTGCATCCGGAAAGTATTCACAGCGCATCACTTTTTCCAAAATGGATTAAATTCATTTTTTTCCTCAGAATTCAACATACAACACCCCATAATGGCAACGTGAAAAAAGTTTACTTGAGGTTTTTGCAAATTTATTAAAAATAAAAAAATTGAGAAAGCACATGTACAGTACATAAGTATTCACAGCCTTTGCCATGAAGCTCAAAACTGAGCTCAGGTGCATCCTGTTTCCCCTGATCATCCTTGAGAAGTTTCTGCAGCTTAATTGGAGTCCACCTGTGGTAAATTCAGTTGATTGGACATGATTTGGAAAAGCACACACCTGTCTATATAAAGTCCCACAGTTGACAGTTCATGTCAGAGCACAAACCAAGCATGAAGTCAAAGGAATTGTCTCTAGACCCTAAAGACAGGATTGTCTCGAGGCACAAATCTGGGGAAGGTTACAGAAAAATTTCTGCTGCTTTGAAGGTTCCAATGAGCACAGTGGCCTCCATCATCTGTAAGTGGAAGAAGTTCGAAACCACCAGGACTCTTCCTAGAGCTGGCCGGCCATCTAAACTGAGCGATTGGGGAGAAGGGCCTTAGTCAGGGAGGTGACCAAGAACCCGATGGTCACTCTGTCAGAGCTCCAGAGGTCTTCTGTGGAGAGAGGAGAACCTTCCAGAAGGACAACCATCTCTGCAGCAATCCACCAATCAGGCCTGTATGGTAGAGTGGCCAGACGGAAGCCACTCCTTAGTAAAAGGCACATGGCAGCCCGCCTGGAGTTTGCCAAAAGGCACCTGAAGGACTCTCAGACCACGAGAAACAAAATTCTCTGGTCTGATGAGACAAAGATTGAACTCTTTGGTGTGAATGCCAGGCATCAAGTTTGGAGGAAACCAGGCACCGCTCATCACCAGACAATACCATCCCTACAGTGAAGCATGGTGGTGGCAGCATCATGCTGTGGGGATGTTCTTCAGCGGCAGGAACTGAGAGACTAGTCAGGATACAGGGAAAGATGACTGCAGCAATGTACAGAGACATCCTGGATGAAAACCTGCTCCAGAGCGCTCTTGACCTCAGACTGGGACGACGGTTCATCTTTCAGCAGGACAACGACCCTAAGCACACAGCCAAGATATCAAAGGAGTGGCTTCAGGACAACTCTGTAAATGTCCTTGAGTGGCCGAGCCAGAGCCCAGACTTGAATCCGATTGAACATCTCAGGAGAGATCTTAAAATGGCTGTGCACCGACGCTTCCCATCCAACCTGATGGAGCTTGAGCGGTGCTGCAAAGAGGAATGGGCGAAACTGGCCAAGGATAGGTGTGACAAGCTTGTGGCATCATATTCAAAAAGACTTGAGGCTGTAATTGCTGCCAAAGGTTCATCGACAAAGTATTGGGCAAAGGCTGTGAATACTTATGTACATGTGATTTCTCAGTTTTTTTATTTTTTAATAAATTTGCAAAAACTTCAAGTAAACTTTTTTCATTATGGGTGTTGTGTGTAGAATTCTGAGGAATATATATATATATATATATATATATATATATATATATATATATATATATATATATATATATATATATATATATATATATATATATATATATATATATATATATATATATATATACAGTGAAACCTCGGTTTGTGAGCATAATTCATTCTGGAAACGTGCTCGCAATCCAATGCACTCGTATATCAAAGCAAATTTCCCCATAAGAAATAATGGAAACGTAGGTGATTTGTTCCACAATCAAAAACTATTCATATAAAAATGATTAATACAAAATATAAAGTAAAAATACATAACACAAATTAACCTGCACTTTACCTTTGAAAAGAATCATGGCTGGTGTGAGTGAGTTTCTAAACTCTTTTGAGATTCCACCCAACAGGACGATAGGCGGAAGAGCGTCCCAAAACACTGCAGCAGTTCACCGTAAAAGCATATAATGCATGCTATAAGTGCCTGCCGTTGATGGGTAATACAGTAACGTTATAAATGCGCAGGGCACAGTATTACTAGGCCCCAACCTTGTCTGACTGCTGTGTCTGTGTATAGGAGAGTGGCAGATCCCGCTACAATAAATAACCGTGCTGTTCCTGTTTCAAGCTGACTAAAGCTGGTGTTGCTAAAGTACTGAGACTCAGCTTTGTGTTTTGGGGTGCAAGACAGAGACTCACACGTTACAACACAAGGTTCCACTGTGTATATATATATGTGTGTGTGTGTGTGTCTATATATATATTTTTTTTTTGTGATGGAACCAGGCCATCAACAAGCCCAAACCCAAGACAAAAATACGGCAGCACAGTCCTGAGTTCAAATAATGGAAGGTTTATTATCAAAAATATTTCCAAAAGTAGCACAAGCACAAATCACAGGTCCAACTCACCTAGATAAGGGAGTGTGGTCACTCTTATTAAAGACCCGTGAGTACTTCTGGTGCCAGGTCCATTGCCTGATGGAAGTACTTCTGGGTTATATGGAAGTCCCATAGATTGTGGAGAGCACATCTCGCAACAGCATCCCCCTTGGTCCCCAGCAGGGCTGTATTGCCGAACTACATCTCCCAGCATTCCCTGCTGGTTCCCAAATGGGTGCCAATACATAGGGCTGCTGCCATTTAGCCTACTGGGGGAATAAAGAGTTCCCAGCAACATTTTCTTCCAGTAGGGTGCCATCCCTTTTGTCTATCTCTTCTGTGTCTGACTCCTTCCTCTCTCCTGACCAGGATGCCCATCTGCTTACTCAGAGCCTCCCGTCCAGGTATGGAACCATTCCCCTTTCTGGTTGGGATGCCCTTTCAACCCATGTGGCAGTGACATATATATATATCGCCCACCCCCCTTGGGGGGCACGCTTCATGCTCGCCATTTCATGTCTCTGCCGATTGCGTTGTGAAGGGGAAGGCTGAATGCACGCTAAGGAAATGTGGACGGATCAGCTGCTGTCTTGCAGCTGGTGCTACCGAGCTGCGTGTTCTACATATTGCGCTGCTTGTCGATCATTTAAAAGCCTTTACAGCATCTGCTGCTGCCATACTGCATGATCTGCATGTCGCACTGCGCAACAATCATTTAAAAGCCTGTACAGCAGCTGTCCTTTTGGCTCACTTGTTTGTCGTCGCGGGACGTTAAAGTGTCTCAGAGAAATTGTTTGTAAGTAGGGCGTGACGTGCAAGTAGTCTTGCGGGACTTCAAAGTGTCTCCCTGAGATGATCACGTCTCGACCCAAGATTTTTTATATAATAGATAGATATATAAATAATACATTTTTTCACATATTTACTTGCAAAAAACTGAAACTAAAACACTGCTCTTAGTCTTAATAGAAAGCTTACGACATAATATGTACTGTTGAAGCAAAAAATTTGTATCTTCTTATGCCAAACTGCTGAAGAACATCTGCTAAGTGTGAGGCGTAACCAGCCAACAGTACTACACAGCAAGATAACGTGAAAAAGAACTCCAGTGGTGACATCTCCTGAATGTCAAGCCAAACGCACGAGACACTTCAGTGATGATAAGATGCCACACATACGCCACAATACAGAATGCAAGAATGACAACAACAGGACAAACGAGGAGAATGTCAAATACTCACCGCTTTCACCCATATGCAAACATTTGCTTTTACAAGCTTGCATACATGTTTGGTTGAGGAGCGCTACTTTCAAAAGCTGGATTAGCGATGCGCTCAAGGGGTGGCCATAATGGAACTGCTCATCTTGCTCTATATGAACCACCTTTATTTGAGGACTGAAGGTCTACATATTTCCTAGTAATAATATTGATACTGAAAATAATAAAGAAGCATACTGCAGGCAGCAGACTTGGAGTAAAACAGGAGGATTCCGGAATGTTAATATTAATTCTTTTTTTTTTTGAGACTGTATTGATGCCTCTCCCCATTTTAGTCGTAAAAGATCTTAAAGAAACTTGTCAGCTATCCTAGCATATGACTGCTCACATATTTTTTGTTAAGAAACATTGTTTTCTAAACACATTTAGAAAACCTGAGTCTGAAGAAATTTCATTCAGCTCTTTGTAGGCTATTATTAATTCTCTAGAATTTCCAGTTGGTGTTTTAAAAGGACATTGGTTTGTTTTGGTTCCATATTCAAGCTGATTCTTGGTAGCCATTAGTAGATGCAAATTAGGACGGACTTGGCAGTGTCTTTTATATAGTAAGTAACTCCCAAGTCCACATTGTGCAGTGTGTTCAGTGGCTCCAGTTTTGAGACATTTTTTTATTCCATACACTCTGTATGTCTGCCTCAACAGTAAATCCAAACTATGTATTGGGCCAAAGCATGAACAAAAGACTAGGGTGATGCGGAGGTGTAGCAGTCAGTGCTGCCTCCTACCAGGTCTGAGGACTACTATTCAGTTTGCGACCAGATCACTAATTATTTGGAAATTATTGATTCTGAATTGACCTGGTTTAAGGTTCTTGCCCTGATAGACTTCTGCTCTCCGAATTACCCTTTAACAGCTGAAGCAAGTGTCCTTAAGACTCTGGTTAGTTATTCATTTGAAAATGAATTAAGTTTGACTTACAGTGTGACTCTGGGCAAGATTACACTCCAAATACCATAATTTTTATGATTTGTTCTTTATTACAACAACAACAACATTTATTTATATAGCACATTTTCATACAAACAGTAGCTCAAAGTGCTTTACACAAAGAATAGAAAAATAAAAGACACAATAAGAAAAACAAAATAAATCAACATTAATTAACATCCATATTAGTGAAGATGTTATCTATTTAGAACTTTTAGACTTTAGAATACTGAAATGCAGCAAAGTTGGTACACAGACTATCATTACTCAAACTACCAAACCCAATAGTCAAAATAGGAGACAAACAAAGATTCTAATACCTAAAAGATGTCTAGAGTTTGTAGTCTTTCCTTAACTTTTGGTTAAGTTTGGATATGTAGCTGTGGGTGCCACCATCTTATGAAGAGGCAGATCAATAATATTTGGGACATGGAAAGAAACTGAACTGCCTTTATGGACAAGATGAAATTCACACATTCACCACAAAATATGACCAGGCCAGGAATTAAATCTAGCTGCGCTGCATAAACAAAAAAAAGCAAAAAAGGAGTAAAATAAAACTTTTCTAATTCAAAGTGATCAAACTTCCTCATAAACGGATCCTGCAGGGTGTGGTCGAGTGCAAGAATGATGCTGTAAGAAAATTTGGGGCACCAACCGGTTTATTTTCTGAAGACACAAAAACAGAACAAAAGGGTCACTTTAATGTGTATTCATCCTGTTATGTGGGCTCAGCTTATCAGGCTCATTGGCCAAGGTCACTGTGGTACCAGATCACCATCTGATAGGTTGCTTGTGACAATAATGCCACCTTCTTCCAGGAGGCTTGAGTTTTTATGGAGGCTGAACTGGACGGGGCAAGGTCAGTTGCCCTCACTGGACCACTTCTTGGCACTGTACAGAAAAAAGGAGATGACAGTGTTAGTGATAGCGCCCCCTCTCGTCCCAATGGGTTATTACATAACCCGACAAAGTCGGTGAGGACGTCCTCTGACGTGCATGAGTGACAAGATAAAAAAATAACTCAAAACACATGCATGAAATGTGTTAATTGTTACATTATGAGGAGCAATATTCATTTTAAATAATGAATATCCAGAATGCTTCGGGATCTTTGGCAGTGTGCAGTGACACAAACAGCATGCTTAAACATGGGAACTGAGTCTAATACGATGAGACTGCACTTTTAAATACTCCAGTACAGTATTTCAGAGTTAATCAGACATTTTCATTCTGATTGACTGTATTCTCTATCAAAATGTCTGTATTGTGTGTGAGTGATGCATACCTCAACTGAACACAGCAGAAATCGTATGGTGCTCAGTTTTGTGGATGTGGCATCTCTTTGGCATTGCACAGGTAATATCAATCCTGACATGTTAAAGAAAGTCTGTTATATACAAACAATAGGTTGTAATTTTAAATGCTTTTGGGCTACTAAAGGTTATTACATACAGTCTTCTTCTTTTGACTGCTCCCATTAGGGGTTGCCACAGCAGATCATCTTCTTCCATATCTTTCTGTCCTCTACATCTTGTTCTGTCACACCCATCACCTGCATGTCCTTTCTCACCACATCCATAATCCTTCGCTTAGGCCTTCCTCTTTTTCTCTTGCCTGGCAGCTCTATCCTTCTCCCAATATACTCAGCATCTCTCCTCTGCACATGTTCAAACCAATGCAATCGCGCCTTTCTGACTTTGTCTCCCAACCGTCCAACTTGAGCTGACCCTCTAATGTCCTCATTTCTAATCCTGTCCATCCTTGTCACACCCAATGCAAATCTTAGCATCTTTAACTCTGCCACCTCCAGCTCTCTCTCCTGCTTTCTGGTCAGTGCCACCGTCTCCAACCCATATAACATAGCTGGTCTCACTATCATCCTGTAGACCTTCTCTTTCACTCTTGCTGATACCCATCTGTCACAAATTACTCTGCACCTTCTCCACCCATTCCACCCTGCCTGCACTCTCTTCTTCACCTCTCTTCCATAATCCCCGTTACTCTGTACCTTCACCAGCTCTACTCCTTGCATCCTCACCATTCCACTGACCTTCCTCTCATTTACACACATGTATTATTTATATACCATTAACAGCGGACTGCACGAAAATGTACAGTGAATACACTTGACTTGAGCATGCATAGTTTTCATCCTCTTTCTTTGTATGTTTAGCATTTATTTGCTCAGTGGTTGAGGCGCTTGCTGCTTCCTGAGCAGCTCTTCTTTTCTCCACCCTAGCTGCCCGCTTCTTCTCTTCTTTCATCAGCATCTTTTTGTGTTAAAACTGATTAAATCAATATTTGTGTTGCAGTTACTTAGTATGTTTTCTTTCATTTTTCACTTAAGCTGGCACTTAAGTCTTCAATCTCCCTCAAAAATTATTTAAGACTAGCAAAATACCCGCGCTTCGCAGCGGAGAAGTAGTGTGTTGAAGAAGCAATGAAAAAGAAAAGGAAACATTTTGAAAATAACGTAACATGATTGTCAATGTAATTGTTTTGTCACTGTTGTGAGTGATGAGTGTTGCTGTCATATATATATATATATATATATATAAATATATATATATATATCTACATATATACACATACATATACATACACACATACATACATACACACACATATATACACACATATATATATATATATATATATATACACACACACATATATAAACATATATATACATATACATACATATCTACATATATACACACACAGCTATTTCGTATCAGTGCAATACGCTGCTTGTTAAAACGGATAACTCCCGCTCTTACGCAAGTCTGCGTGGATATTATGAACTATCGTATTTGTTCAAGTTCTATTTAAATTTTAAATAGAAGGAATTTTTATTTAGTCGACAGAAATATCTTTGGTAGGAATGGTAAAACAGACAGGAATATTATTCTTGAATAAATCAACTCAAACCTTAAATAACTTAAAAGAACAAACATTCAAATTTCTTTACTCTTATGTAAATTTATATAAAAAATAAACTTAGATTTTAAATATCCCAAAAGATTTTGCTCTCCATAAAAATATATCCTTTCAAAATTATACAAATTCAAATATGAACATGCTGCATAACAAAACCTGGAAATATAAATAAAATGTGTTCCTTTCAGCAATAACAAATCAAATCATTCAGTTGTCTTTGCTCATATGTCATTTTAGAGCTGGACGCCTGGCATCTTTTTTTGGCAACAGGTTCGTTTCTGTTTGGTGTGAGGTTCTGTGTTGTGGAGATTCTCAGGATGGATTGCAGGTGCTCATCAGTGAGGCGACTCCTGTGTGCTGTTTTGTTAGTCTTTATCACTGAGAAGAGCTTCTCACACAGATATGTGCTACCAAACATGCACAAGGTTCGAGCCGCATGTAGACGGACTTTTTTTGTTCTTCAAAGTCACCAAAGCGCCGTGCAAACTCAGTGCGCCAGTTTATCAGCAAAGTGCGATTTGGGAACACCGTAGTGACGACTTGGTTTAACATTACTTGGCAACAGGGAAAGTTGCACTGGTGCATTTGTGTCTCCCATAAAAGCAACTTCACTTGAAATCACTTTGTGATTGTGCACGGGTAAAACGTCCGCTGGTGTCAGATTCTTATTTAATTCTTCTGCTTTCTGTATCTTCTGCATTGCATTCAGGTCTTTCAGCCTCACTGATGAGCACCTGCAATCCATCCTGAGAATCTCCACAACACAGAACTCCCTGATGTTTTGTCTCATAGTGCCGTCTTAGATTAAATTCTGTAATTACAGCCACATTAGCTCCACAAATGAGACACACGGGTTCAGTAAACATATACTCAGCCTCCCATCGGTTTTAAAGGCTCTATTTTCAGAATCAACTTTTCTCTTCAGCATCGTGTGAGCTAGCTTCGCAATAACTTGCAGCATCATAAGCTAGACTTGATTAACGCGTAAGTGTTCAAGGCAGCTGAAGCGCTGCATTATGGGATCTGTAGTTTATTGTGTTACCAGCGCTTCATATACCCGGGCCATTAATAACAATAATACAGTATATAAAATGATCTTGCTGGCTGGATATAATTACACGCCGGGCGGATGTGGCCCGCGCCCTTGAGTTTGACACATATGGACTAAATAGAACTTGAAAAGATATATTTTTTCAAATGTGATCGCAATTCAGATAGAGTTGACGCACTACAGCCTGCATGCCTCAATAAGTCATCCTCCCTCGCTCTTACTTTTTACCGCTCATCTAATGAATACACTGAGTATGGCTTTACCAAAACAATCATTGATGGCGAATAAAGTATCCATTATTCGAGTATGTAGATCGGGATATATATATACATATATATATACCCGCGATCGCAGTGAGAAGTAGTGTGTTAAAAAGCTAGAAAAGAAAAGGGAACATTTTAAAAATAACGTAACATGACTGTCAATATACAGTATTTGTTTTGTGAGTGTTACTGAGTGTTGCTGTCATCAATGATTTGATTATCATTATTTCTTTCAATCAGGTTTGTATTTGTAGGATGTGTTGTGTTCAAGTTACATTCCGTGTTTGTCAATCGCTGTAAAGATGACAGGTTTCATTCATCGATTCGCTTCTTACTGCATCAATAAACAGCTCGTCTTCTTCTTTATCCGAGACCTGACACACTGCATGCACGGGTTTTTTTTTTACACTGTCTTCCTTTAGCGGACATTGACTTTTTCCACCGTGTGCTTTGTTTCCGCAGTAGCTGGATTTATGAATCTGCTTGTATGTATCAGACGCTTCATATTTTTGCTGCCTTTTCAATTGTGTAATTCGGTTTTGTTCAGCCTTTTGGAACTGTTGCTTTTATCTGTGCACTGCGCCAGTTCACGTGAGCCGCCGGTGTACTTGCATCGAAGGTTCCCAGCTGTGCTGGTGCCATCTCGTGCTATGTCCATGGCTGTATTTAATGTTACCTTAGTCCTGGCACTTAAAACTTTCTCTCGCAGTTTCACTGAGTTTGTGCCAAACACCACGCTGACCATCTCATCTTCCTCTGCATAAACACAGTCCTTAACCCGTGAATATTTAGTGGAGTTTGCTATTGGATTGCCGCTGACGGACGGCCTTATATGGGCAGGCACTAAATTACAAACGCCAGCGGCAGGCTGTCTATGAACTTAATTTTAAAGTGTAGGGTTTACATCGTGCTTTGTTTCAAGTAGCAGAACTCATCAATATGGTTGTATATGTCACTCGCCGCTTCTTATTGTTTCGCTGCCTTCTCAATTTTATAATGCATGTTTTCTTCAGCGCTTTTTGGAGGTCTTCCTGATTTTCTATGTACTGCGTGATTACGTGGGAGGCGTGATGATGTCACATGAAACTCCCCCACGGCGTTCAAGCTCATCTCCATTACAGTAAATGGAGAAAAACAGCTTCCAGTTATGACCATTACGCGTAGA
Organism: Polypterus senegalus; assembly: GCF_016835505.1. Taxonomy (NCBI): domain Eukaryota; kingdom Metazoa; phylum Chordata; class Cladistia; order Polypteriformes; family Polypteridae; genus Polypterus; species Polypterus senegalus. Next base: position 39,877,260 of record NC_053158.1, read on the forward strand.
ATTTCGATATAAAACCTGCCCAACTTTTGTAAGGAAGCTGTAAGGAATGAACCTGCCAAATTTCAGCCTTCCACCCACACGGGAAGTTGGAGAATTAGTGATGAGTCAGTGAGTGAGTGAGTGAGTGAGTGAGTGAGGGCTTTGCCTTTTATTAGTATAGATATGAAGAGGTAGGAGAAGTAATGGCGAAGGTGATAGGGATGAAAACGGCACCCGTGCACATGCACTGCATGGCCGCTCAGCTGGCCACTGCCAAGAGTTGATTCAGCAATAAAATAAAATAAAAATAAAAAGAGGAATAACCTTGGAGGTCAATCATCACTCTGAAACATGTAGTATATGTGTACCAAATTACAAGTCAACAGTTCAAACAGTTTGCGAGGTACAGGTGATTTAAAATCCTGGATAGACAAATGAACAGCTATGGTAGCGTATTATATATATATATATATATATATATATATATATATATATATATATATATATATATATAAAAATATACACACACACATCTGGGTGCCCCCTGGCGCTGTCCACAGGCCCCTATAGGGTTGAGCTTCCATGCTCCTTTCCCGTGGTCCCCAAAGCCACCAGGGCAGTTGCCCCCTCATGGTCTGGAGGAGGTGTAATTCGCTCACCACTATATATATATATATATGCACACTCATATGCATGGACGTTTTCACATTTTATTACTATGCAGTGAGTTATTTTGTATTTTGCATTTATAATTAATTTAGACCATTTTGCAGAGATCTGTTTCACTTTGAGATTAGAGTCCTTTTTACATTTAATCAGTGTCAAAAAAGCCAAATAAATCTGTTGTAATTCAGTAGTGTATAATAATAAAACGTGAAAGCTTGCACATAGAGTGTTTACTTTTTGTAAGGCACAATACTTGACTGTTTTGAGTGAGGAACTAATTGAACAACAGTGATTTTTTTCATTGTCTTATTTCCACTTTCAGGCAGATGCTGGAGCTATAGGCGATATATACAAGGTGAGGGTCAGCTGTGATAAGATGGCAGACTTTGCAGGCTGGCATTTAAAATCTATCCACATGGAAGAGCTGCGCACAGAAAAAGAACTCAATTTTGACTGTAACTGTTGGCTCGCAAGGAACACAGAAGATGCAGAAACTGTGAAAGAATTTCCCGCGGTGGCAAAGGGCCAACAAGCTCTCCAGGGTAAGGACGCAAAAAAAAAAACATGCAGATGCTCTTATTTTTAATGATAAACAACTGTTTAGACATTGACTATTTAAAAATTTTGATTATCAAAGTTTGCCTAAAATACCTTTAGATATCTCTTTATTTATGTGTGTCAAATGGTTAATATGTACAATATACAAATAGCAGTCCTCTCGTTTGAGAGAAAAATTCTGTATTGTGCTTTTGGTGTCTTTATGTCTGCTTTTGTAAAGAGTTCAGACTGTTTCCCTCAACAATGCTGGTGTTTTTATTTTTTTGTGTTTCATCTTGTGAGTGTATTTTTGAGACAACAAGAAAAGTGAATGAGACACTCATATACATGCCTAATATTTATTTACAGCCAGAGATGGAAAACTTTGTATTATAAATTTGATCGTATGTTGAAATGTGTGACTATGGGCAGTCCATGCTCCAACCAATATACAGAAGGCTTTGAACAAAGAAAGCTGATCCCAAAAATCTGTTTAGATCAGCAGTTTGCAATTCAATTCAGTTTATTATTGCATTGCGCTCTTCACTGATTGCCGGCATACAGTGCTGTGATAAGTTCACAGGTAGATACAAATGCAAACTTTACAAAGTACTAATTACATAATGAATACACACAATGACAGATTTGTTTAAACAGACAGGAAAACAATGTAGTTTGAAAGTGATTAGAATAAATGGAGTCCATTAATTAATTAATTGTTCAATATGGCTGTAAGTATAAGCAGTATGGTCAATCTGCAGATTATAATGAAAAATGTTAGGCCCTGACTGTATCTTTAAAGCGGAGTGTCATAGTGACCTGCCACTTTTGAAACATATTTGTTGTTTCGTCAAAACATATTAACTCCTTAGTCATCTGTTTTTTACAAGTTTTTCTGATTTACAACCCTGCTGTAAACCTGTAAATAAACTTTCACACATTTTGTCAAATTTTAAAACAAATGATTTAAGTGAGTTTCAGGGAATTGCCGTGCATATCATATATGGCAATAATCTTTATATGCTACAGCCTTACATTTCAAGAATGTATTTCAAGATTGTAATTGAAGAAAGTGATATCCCAGAAGAGATGAATGATGTTTCCTGACCCAGCTAGGACACCATCAAAATTAAATGGAGGGCAAACAAGATGGTTGGTGCATTTTCCAGCCAATAGGCCATTGTACATGGCCAGTATGGATGGATGGATGGTGCTGTCTCAGAGGGCCATGTTCTCTGGATGACAGTATCCCTCTCATCAACCTTCCATTTGGATGCCTGCAGGGCTGCATGGGAATTGCATTCCCAGTGGCTATCCCTGTTGGAGTCTTTGGATGCCACTTGAGGAAGAGACTGGAGGGAAGCTCTCCTGTTCTATAAAGGTTCTTTCTGACCCAGACATGCTTTTAGTAGTCAACATTATTACATCCATGTCCAGCCTGAAAAAGACCCTCTTCTCTTCATCCTAAGATGACAACACTCACCCAGAGAGAAGGGAACAGCGAGAAGACTATTGGCTGTACCTTTATGATGTGCATTTTGAATTTTCTAAAAGTTATTATGTCCAATAATTAAGTCATTTCAGACAGGAACTTGTATCAGAGACAGTTGTGTTCAGGGTTTGGGGTGCAGAACACCATCTAACGGGTTACAAAATAGAATTACAGAGCAAATTTCTTTCAGTATTATGGTTCTCAATCTATACTGAATATATATGAACTGAAAATACCAATTGTGCAGGATCACCGTCATGATGTAAGAGACAGTTCTATGAAGCTTACTGAAATTGCTTTTTTTTTTTAATCCAGGAAATAAGGTAAAATACCATTTGCCCTAAATTGAGCTAATTCCAACTCACTAAAGATGAGCGAGTGATTCATGAGTTACTGTATCTAGAGGTGCTTCCAAAACATGTTGCAATAAGTTGAAACCTGCTATGACACTGCACTTGAGAGATACAGAGTTGGTCCCAAACATTCTGACCACACTTCATATTTACTGTTTTAATTCTTTTTTAGGGGCGGCGTGGTGGTACAATGGATAGCGCTGCTGCCTCGTAGTTAGTTTGCTTCCTGGGTCCTCCCAGTGTGGAGTTTGCATGTTCTCCTCATGTCTGCATGGGTTTCCTCCTTTTAAGAAGTCTGTGTTGTTGCTAAGTTTGGTGTTTCTCTCTTACTTAAATATCTATTCCTCAAAAATGGAATTAGGATGCACTGAATTTATTTTTTCCAAATGACAATTATTGCAACATTTACTGAAAGAAACTCAGACTAAATTATTAAATGCTATTTTTAATTATTGATTTCCTAATAAATGATTTAGTTATCAATGTTTGCATAATTCAAATGATTCACTATATGTTTAGGTTAGGACATTTCAGGAAATGCTCAGGTGTACTTTTATTATTTGGAAAACTTGTAAGAATAGAACTAGAAACATGTTGCCGTATGAATGAGTATTTTAACAAACCAGGGATTTGGCATTTGGCAGTTTAATTTAAGACTTTTTATGTTTGTTTCTGTGGCTGTTTTTTATCATTATTATCGGGCTCAGTTTTTTGGATTGTTGTAGTTATTTTCAGATGCCATGTTGTTTACAGTTCCTTTTCCAGTCCCACCATTATAAGATACCAATTTTGGGCATCCAAGATTTTGGATTTATTTAAAAAAAACTATTATTCCATCATAGTTAGTCAGGGATATACTGTATAACACTAGTTACTTGAAAGATCTTTGGTTTGATATTTAGCTACCATGTCTCTTTTTGTGCTCTGGCTTTGAAGTTTGGTTTGATCATTTCTTTTGGTATTTTGACCCCATAATTGACTTGGCTTTTGTCGGACTACATTTGTGCTTTCCATTTCCTTGCCAGTTCCATCTGGAACTTCTTAAACAAACATGAGTTGACTGAGCCAGGGAGGTACATAAGATACATCTAGTGGATTGTCCTACACCTGATTACTACAGGGAGGTCATCATTGGTTCTTTACCTCTTTACCTTGAATATGAAGAGTATCAAACTTTTACAAGTCATCAGTATTTATAATGCAATGAAACATAATACAAAATTAGTTATTTTTATGACAAAATCTCTTGTTTGTTGATTTGCAGTAAATCAATACCTCGTATCTGTCCACACTGGTGAAAAGTGGGGAGCTGGAACATTTTCAAATGTCTACATTACAGTTTATGGTGAACGAGGAGACACTGGAGCACGGAAACTGCAGCACTCCCTAGCTGACGGTCAGAAATTTCAAAGGGGCAAGGTACAATATCATACAGAAATACAGTATATAGTGCATTGCTTTTTATTCACAAGTCTTCTAATTTTTTATTACGCTTTAATGTAAAAAAAAAAGCTATTTCCATTTGTGTTAAGTATAATTTTCCAATATAATAATGTTTCCACATGACATACATCTATAGATATATTTAAATGTAATGTTGTAGCAATCAACAATTAAAAATACATTTAATTTATTATTTTTTTAAATATACTATAGTTCCATGTGACCATGAAATGGAATAAAAGGGTCAAATAATGAACGAATTAAATGATCTGTAAATTTTTACAGCACTCTGGTTTTAAAAATGAAAGTATGCCATACAGTACTTAATTGAAAGAACTGAATTATAAGAGATAAAAATAAAACCAACATTCACACTTTTGGAACTTTTGGTTAAGTGAGATATGGAATCAGTTCAATCATTGATTTAATTTGCTTCAATTATTAGGCACCATTTTGTCATCTACCTGCTGGCTAATCAAGTTAGACGAAATGAATTTTCGTCAAGCTTTTTTAACTCTCTTATATTTTAGTCAAAGACTTTCAGAAATTAGATTAAACTATTTTAAGCCATTTCATTATAATAACTCTATACATTCAAAACTTTAATTTGTTCATAAATTACAAGGTTAAACTAGAGTAATTTATCCCTTATGTGCCATTAAACCTTCATTTTAAAATGAGTAATATGCTGAATAATTTTTCTGGTTTATCGCAGGTCGACTTGTTTTCACTGGAAGCAGTTTCCCTTGGTCAGCTGAAGAAGGTCGTTCTTGGTCATGATGGAGAGGGCTATGGAGCTGGGATGTATCTCAGTTTTGTAACAGTGCGAGAGTCCAGGAGGTCACAAAAAGAAGCACTGTTTCCTTGTTTCAAATGGCTTGATGATCACATTGGTGACCAGAAGACTGTATGCAAGATGAAGCTAATGGGTATGTCTCTCTAGATCTGGGCTTCACGAGTTCAGTCCTGGGACCCCCGGTGGGTGCAGGTTTTTATTCCAGGTAGTTTTACAGTAGGTGAGCCATTTCCCCTTAAATTGATATCATTGTTTAATCAGCTTGTCTTTGTTTTCTGCTCTTTCGTTGTTTTTAGAAGTGTGAGAATTATCTTTATATGAAATTCAGAAATATTTGTATTTTTCCATTGCCTAAAATACCTAACTCTCTTTTGCCATTTTCCTATTAATTTGACTTTCTTCTGTGAAATTTGCTCCCTTAATTGTATCCCAATAATTAAAATTAATCAATGACACAGCAGATGCAGAAGCAAACAACATGGATTTCTGTAAGGCTGCAGCTACTTCAGTGTCAGACTTAAAAATGATAGATAGATTAAATAACAAGAACAACTGTAAAGGCAGAATGAAAATCACGATGATGACGGAAACCTTTAAATCCAAAATAAAAATATTAAACTATCCTTATGTAATGTATATTTATGTTTTCTAAATTCTAATTTAAAATGTAGTCATCCCAAATTTCTGAATTGACATGAAAAACTGAGATTGAGAGGAAACACGTTGCTTCGTTAAGACGGAAGCCCAGTTACAAACAGAAGCTGCTTGGAAGAAAATTCAGAACCATTGCTGTAAATTAATTTGTATTACTGCTACCAGTTTTCATCACACATTTTACAGCCTTAAATTCCGTAGTTAAGAGGTTACCATTAAGTCATGAATTGTAAACTACTGAAAATACTTTATTATGTATGCATATTTTAGTTTAATCTGTGAATCTTTACCAGGTAATAAAAAATAAATGTTAAAGATGTTTTGTAGAGTTTAGATTTTTCTCCAAGTTCTCATAATACACTATTTTGTTTGATGCTTCATAAAGAACAGAATTTTTTCAAAATTAAGGAAGTGAATTAGATTCAGAAAGAAGTTAACTCTGAAAGCAATTTGTCTACAATTGTGACGAGCAAAACAATTTGTGCAAATTGAATTTGCAGTGAAACTCATTGTTTAGTGCCACAAAATAAATCATGTTTCTCTTTCAGAAAAATTTGTGTAATACACACAAGAAGAAAGGTATTTAGTTTTTGTCTGGAAGTGTTTTCATGCATCGATTCCTTGTCTGTCTGCATATTATTTAGTATTTGATTTAAGATCTAAAGTGGAATGAAAAGATCACCAGAAGTGTGCATATCCTTAACTAGGATAAAGCGTTTGCTAGGTAATGCAGAAGAGGGGAGCAACTTTCTGTGTACCAAGCTTTTTCTGTGGGGAAAACACAGTAATGTGTACAATAGTGTGTTTTAGTCTGTCTTTTTATGGGAAAATGTACCGCATTTCTCCGCTGTGATGTGATCGGGAGTCATAAATGGAATTGATTCTACCAGTGTGGTACGGATTACATGCTTTATGTAGCTGCAGAAAAGAACACGTGTAAATGCGGAAGTAGAATTCCCTGTTTTCCATCAAAGAAAATGCTTTAAAACCCAGAAAATGACTTTCTTCAGTCATATAAATTGTTTTATAAAAATTCAGACTGCTAGCAAGTTTCCAAACTCCAATGTGAATTTCTCCTTTGTAAGAAATATGAAGAAACCCCCTAAAATAACAAAAACGTGTACTCCTTACAGTTTTGTAGTCCAGATTCCCCATTATATTTTCCACTCCATTCCACTTGCATTCAAGAATCACCTTAATGAATTATAAAACTCTCTCTCTCTCTCTCTCTATCTATGTATATATATATATATATATATATATAGAGAGAGAGAGAGAGAGAGAGCACTTAATCATCACAGTCTAACACCACATCAATTAAGCTTCAGAGATATCAGTCTGTCCAATAAACTTCACCTGCTTTGGTGTAAAAGAAAGTGACAACAGGTACACTGGTGAGGCAACAGCAAGAAAACCCCCAAAAAGGGAATGGTTTTTCAGGTGGTGCCTACAGACACTTGCTCTCTCCTTATTCTTCTTGACTGATTCTTCTCTAGTTTTGCATTTTGCTTGTGTCCTTTTTACTACTGGTAGCATGAGATGTGATGTATTGGGGCTTCCAACACCACCAAGTAGTGTCACAGATCAGATGCTCTGATGTAGATCAGGGAGGAGATACCCCCCCCACCAGGACACCAATCACTGTCTCATCAGGAACATGCCCAGATGTTTTCGAGAGTGCATACAGGCACGTGGGGGCAAAACACACTTCTGAGTCACATCATGAGCTGCCGTTAGGAAATTTACGCAAGATGGATCAGTCTGTGAATTCAGTTTTTGACTTTGAGTTTTTGGCGTGATGTTTAACAAAAGTTAAGCAGGTTTCATTTCGAAATTTTACACGTAACAGTCATAACTAAATCCTACTTACGTACATATATATACGGCCATAGCCTGCAGCTCGGTCGCCGTGTGAGGTGGAGTTGCGTCACCCATCACCACGCCTCCCACATAGTTGAGTGCCTGCCCATATAAGGCCATCTGTCAGCAGCAATCCAATAGACACGCTGCTGCTACGAGGCGTTTGTCATGCCTAAGACGAAAACAATTTTCACGAGATACAAGTTTAATGGGAAGACGCAGGGTATAAACGAGACTTTTGATCACTTTGTAACGGAGTTAAAATTGCTGGTGAAGGACTGTGCTTATGCAAACGAAGATGAGATGGTCAGGGATAGAATAGTGTTTGGCACAAACTCAGCGAAAGTGCGAGAGAAACTTTTAAGTGCCGGGTCTGAGATAACATTAAATAAAGCCATGAACATCACAAGATCACACGAGATAGCACAACCACAGCTGAGAACCTTCGATGCATGTACTCCGAGCAGCTCACGTGAACTGACTGTGAATGCAGTACGCACACAAAAAGCAAGAGCCCCAAAGAGCGCTGGACAAAAAACGCATTACACAATTCAGAAGGCAGCAAAAGAATATAAAGCATGTGACGCATGCAAGCATATTCATAAGTGCAAAAGTCAATGTCCAGCTAAAGGAAGACAGTGTAAAAAATGTGGTAAATTGTAAATTGTATCACTAAAGTTTGCAGGACTGGGAAAGGTAAACCCGTGCATGCAGTGTGTGATGTCTCAGATAAAGAGGAAGACGAGCTGTTTATTGATGCAGTAAGAAAGGAACAACCCTCTGAATCTGAGCAAGCCTTTGTAGACATATCAATAGGAAAGCACGGTGTAAAGGTTAAATTACGTTCATAGACACACTGCCGCTAAATATTCGCAGGCAAATCCACATCTTAATACCGGGAATGCCTGTTAAACATCTTAGATTCACGAGTAGCGATTTGGGTAGTGAACACTTCGATGAATGAAACCTGTTATCTTTACAACGGTTGACAAACACGGAATATAACTTTAACACAACACGTCCTCCAAATACGAACCTGATTGAAAGAAATAATGATAATCAAATCCTTGATGACAGCAACACTCATAACAGTCACAAAACAATTACTGTATATTGACAATCATGTTACGTTATTTTTAAAATGTTCCCTTTTCTTTTTCATAACTTCTTTAACACACTACTTCTTCGCTGCGATGTGAGGGTATTTTGCTAATATATATGTATGACACAATGACATAAGTCTTGGGTTCAAATGCAGAGTTTTTATTGCAACAAATTAGCTCAACAAAGGCTTCTTTGTAATAACAGTACCAGTACAATCACAAACACAATTCTCTTCTTCTATCTTTTCCTTCCTCTACTCCTCCCAGGCAAGATTTATCCTCTTCCACCCTACTCCAACTCACCTGGCTGAGGCAAAACTGCTCTTTTTTTTTGTACTTCTGATGTCAGGGCATAGCCCACTGGAAGCCCCTGAAAGTAGGGATTGTGAATCCTAGCAGCCACCATGGAACCCAACAGAGATGATCCCATGGGACTACAGGTCCCAGTATGTCCTGTGGATATCTGTGTGGGAATTCTAATCCAGGGATTCTGACATCTAGTGTACTGGGGAGTAAATAGTCCAAGCAGGATAACTATATTGGCGTCCTGACCAGGTAATGACCCTGAACATACTCCATCAGGGATGCTGGCATAACTAGTTGTCTGGCAGGGAACATCCTTCCTTTTTTCCTGCTTGTTTCTTCCACTGACTTCTTGGCCAGACAATAGACTCTAACCTATCACAGCAGGGACGCTAATCCATGCATGTTCTCTCTTTCTTTCTATATATATATAAATAGTATGTGTATAAATATATAATATATACGTGTGTGTGTGTGTAAAATATACATACACAGTCAACTACTTTATACACTTTTTTTCCTTTGGGGGTAAATGTAAAGACTACAATAATATATCCTTTTTTTAATACTTTTGCTTCATAAAACAAAAAAATGGCATCCCTTCTGTCAATAAGAAACATACTGCCTATAATTGACAATATAACAGAAACCTTGGCCACTAAAGACAAGAACAGTAGCCAAATTAGATGACAGTCTCTATAGCAACATTGTTGCAGAAGCAGCCAGCATGGATTTAGTAAAGGTCATTCTATTCCTGTCAAGGCAATCTGCTTCCATTCTTTGAAGAGGTCATCTAGAAAGCAGACACAAGTAATGCCCATGAAGTTATGTCACTAAACAGTCAGATGTTCTTTGACAAATTACTCAAGAATAAAACATAAAGTAGAGTAATTAAAGTAAAACTTCAATATAGTGTAGGAAAAAGTGTACACCATAAAGAATTATATGTACAGTATGAAAGGACATTTAAAGAGAGAGTGTAAGTTATACAAAAAAAAAATGACATGAAAAATGACTGGGAATGGTGTCCAGTGACCTCAAGAGTTCAGCAAGGTCTTGTCTAGCCAGAGAAGTGTGCCTGCAACAGCTATAACATGTGTACATGTTTTTACAATATAGATATGACAGTTTTTCTTTTTATTTTTTCTTATTTCCCAGGTTTCCAGTACCTCTTCATCTCACTCTCATTCTTTTCTTCTACAGTACGATATTAGCCTTTGACTTAAGGAAACACCTAATGTGGAGGTGTGGGCTGCTGGCCATATATTTAGAATTTAATTCAGCAAGATGCCAGCCAGTGTTGTGGTTTTGAATGTTGTCAGTAAAATGATTTATTTTATGTCCTACCATGCCATCCCTGAGTGAATGTTCTGTTATATATTTAATGCAGAATACAGTATATTATTCAACAATCCATTCATTGTGTCCCTCCAGTTTCATCTCTAGACATTTTTTATAATAAAGTATACAGGTCTACATGCTAAATACAAGTATTAGAAGCATACTATACATTCTGCTTCCTCCAAGTTGATTTGCTGACTTAGGGAAGTTTTATTAGGGAAGTTTTAATTTATTTTCTGTCTTTCAAGGGAGTATCACAACTTCTACTCTGTGGTTCATGCTGTATTATCATTTACAGTCAGCTGTCTGTAATTAATGACTAGCAACTCCAATTCCAAAAGCAATCTCTAATGGCTGTAAGCCAGACTTTTATTTGCTTCTGATATTAAGTCACATTTTTATTTCTTTCCATACTGTATAGCAGTAGTTGAATATTTTAACCAAATTGGTTTAGTATGTACAGTATAATGAAGTGGTTGAATTATGCCCAGTTACATACTCTGACAGATTTTTAAAAATCAAAGTAATTATGTCTTAATTATAAAATGTAATGCAACAAAAAAAAAAAAAAAAACAGAGGCAGTTTCTTTCTGTAAGATTATTGTGAACCATTGTTCTTTTTTTAATGATCCAAGGTTTAGTCCTTACACACCTATTATCTTTTAATTATTTTATTTTTTCTCATCAGCTGCTTTTGCAAACTGATATTTGTTCTGCCGCTTCACAGCTCCAGAGACCTGATTCGACTGCCTGTGAGAAAAGTAGTAACAGTAGTGGTACACTCTTAAAAATAAATAAAGGTGCCAGAGAGGTTCTTCAGAGAGTTCCCATAGGGAACCATATTTTTTGGGGTCACAAATTACCCATTCACATGAAGGTTCCAGAAAAAACCTTAATTTATTTAGCTCCTTGACAGGCTCCTGGCTCTGAATAGATGGTAAGAGATTTGTGAAATACCATTGGATCTCACTACATGCGTCCAGTAACACAGGCTAAGTCCAGGGTTTTCTTAACCTGTTAGTTTCCTGCAGTTGACTATACAATACATGTCTTGCTTTCTTTCATATTAGGAAGTTTTACAATGTACAAAGAATCAAGTTGATATGGAAATGATGCTTTGTCAAGCTATGGAGCTATGAGGAACCACACAATATAGTAAAGAACCATATTGTACCGTTAAAGAACCATCATTTTTAAGATTGTTGTAGAAGTAGTATCACCTGTAGAGTACAGTAAAATTCTTACTTGCATGTCCAACCAACATGCAACACATCATTCTCTCTAGTGCCATGGTAAGCAAGAATGCATGTCATTTTATTTCATAGAAATGCAAATCAGCCTTACCTGCTCTCATTACTCCTTTTTTAATACCACATGTTCATTTTTGCCCTCATTACCTAAATCCTTGTAAAGTTTCCCCAGAATAACACCTGTTTTTTTTTTCCTTACACAGACACATCAGCTTAACTGGTGACTTTAAACTCACAGTGGGTAAGTGAGTGTGGGTGTGCATGTACTTTGGGTCCCATTAAATTCTGGTTCCCTTGAACGTATGGAGATTATGCCATCCATACAGAGACAGTCACAGTATTTGCGTTGTAATTGGTCCTCAACATCTACTGTACATGTCACCTCTCGCAATTATTGCTACCTTACCCTTAAGCAAAGGCAAGAGAAATGAAGGTGATATTAAAGCCACGCTGAGTTGACTTTGAAATAGAGTGCCCCAGTGGATATACTCTAAATGTCTGCATACAAAGTGATGCCTAAATAAGCATTACCATGGCTTGCATGCCACTGTTGCCATTTTGAGTAATAGCCAAATTTTAAGTTGCTTTGGATAATAGATGATATCCTTTCAATGAATAAATGTAATTTTGTTGCTTTCATCCAGTATTAAATCCAGCCAATTGTCCAGATGACATGGTGGCGCATGGGGTACTACTGTTTTTTCATAAAGCTTTACCCCATTCTCACATGCTGACTCCTTTACATTTCTGGACTTTGGTTTCCTCACACAACCCAAAGATGTGTTGTCAGGATTACTTTCCTATTTAAATAGGCTTATTATGAAAGTGTGTCCAACAATAGTTCAGGGTGCTTTTCAGCACTGATTATAAAGAAGAGTCAGAAAAAAACAAATATCAGGTCAATTCAAACTCATACTTTAAATACTATGCTGTTTTGTTTTTTTTCTTTTGCACGGCTGCTCTGCTTCTCAGTGCTTTAGTTGTCCTCTTTGAGGAGGAAGTGGTTGTCCTGCATTTTAACAAAGAACTGATGGACCTGACCCTGATGTCCTTTAGGGAAATAATGTGACAAAAAGCTACAGACAAGAGGGATAGACATAGGTGGACATAAGCACAATGCATAGGGTGCACACTGTCTAGGAGCATTGACCCTAGAACTGAAAGTTTCAAACCATTTTCCATATTTGAAGCAGGACATTGACTCTGAAGTAGAAGACAGCTATGAGGAGCTCCAACAGATCACCTCAAAGCCAGTCCCCAGAAAGAGAGAGGTTTTGATAGTAGGGGACTCCATCATTAGGGGATTAAGACATAAGTTTGCTGCAGAGTCAGAGAGTTACAATGTTTTGCTGTTCATGTGCCCAAGTAGGAGGCCTCCCTGGCCATAACAGGGGTGAATCCAGTATTCATTGTCTATGTTGGAACAAATGACATACATAAGGGCAGTCTGTCAGTTCTGCAGTTCTGTCAAGATATGAAGTAGAACTGACAAGGTGGTCTTTTACAAGGTTCTGCCTGTGTCACATGCTAGTCCAGGTAAGGTTAGATGATTAGAAGGCCTAATGTGTGCCTCAAATCTTAGTGTAGGATAGAAGGGGAGTAGGCTTATGGAGCACTGGGAACCCTTCTGGAGCAGATGGAAGCTGTTCTGCTGTGACAAGTTACATTAGAACGTGAAGGGCATCGATGTTTTGGGGAGACATATAAATAGGTTAATTAAAACTTTTTAAAATTAGGAAATGGTGGAGCAGAGAATTTAGGACAGGCCAGGTTTAGAACTTCAAATGAAGGAACAAACAAATATGCAAAGTAACCTAAATTCTAGCCCAAATTAAAGTAAGTAAGTAATACATTAAAAATTGTTTGAATGCCAAGCGTATAAAAAAAAAAAAAAAACCAGAGTTGAAATTGTATGTAGATGAGCATAACTTTTTAAATATACCAATGAGAGAAACCTAGCTAAATCACAGAGATGGAGATGAGTATAATAAAGATGGTGTGGAAGATTCAGACCCAGACACAAACAGGCAGCCACAGAATGTCCCAAAACACACGTGTTTATTTACAAAACCACCACAGTGCACAAAAAAAGAACAAAATAAAGTTCCTTTCTCACTCTCTCTTCTGCCACCTCCAACTCCTCCCTCACAAGCTCCGTCCTTTTCCACCCAACTCTGGCTTCTCAGTGGAGTGAGGCGCGGCCTCTTTTATTCAGCACCCGGAAGTGCTCCCCAATTAACATCCGGCATATCCTAGTTCTGGAGCTGCCCAGGCATCCCCTGGTGGTGGCCATGTTGCTCCACAGGGTTGAGCTCCCCACGTCTGTGGCCCCCATACAATTCCGGGTGGCTGCCTTCTTCCGTTCCAAGGAAGATACTGCCCTTCTCGCGGTGTGCCGGTGGGGCAAAGCACCAGGATGTCTGTCACAATGGTTACACATTTTAGGAAAGATGGACAAAAAATAAAAGGAGGAAATGTTATTTTGATGTGTAATATGTTTGTCACATCAACGCACCTTATAAAAATGGCTCGATGGTATGAGTTTTTATTTACGAGTCATCTATCAGGTGGTTCAGCCTCATTTCCCTGCTTGATCAAGGTTGTTGTCTTTTCACATTTTCTCCAAGATGTTGCATACATATTGGTTGTAGATGGCATAAACATATGCACATTCTCGCATCAAGTTTTCTTTAATAAATGCTAATGTTTGTGCGGAAAGCCAGGTATATGTCTTTTCAGCTTTTATGCATACAAGTTTTTAAAATATGACTCTAGAAGAGGAGGGAAAGGACTGTAACTAAAAGACTAAGAGAGAGATCATCAAAACCATTTTATGTCCAAGAACTGTAATGAAAGCAATAAATCAGGAGCTAGAAAGTCAGATAAGGAAATAATGAAAGCAAACATACAAATTCTTTAAAGTAATTTGGCAAATTTGGATAACAGTGGTTCCATGCTTCATTCTTTAAACCATTGCATAATTGATGTGATTCAAGTAACTTCCAGAATAACTGTCTATGGCAAATGGATGCGTAAAATGGATACCATGAAACAGAATACTGACGACCTGAAGTAAACAAAACAAACGAATCATTTGAAAAAATAGTTAATATCCCTATAAACACACAAAAATATTCATTCACACGGAGAAAACATGAAACACATCAAGAATCATGACATTGTAGGGTATAAATGAACGACAAAGAAAAATTGTTGGACTTTCAACCTGGAAACCCTATTTAATTGTTAAGAAAAAGGAAAAGAAAGGCAATGATGTCTGACTTGTGAGTTTCAGTTTGTCAGCTGACAGCCACTTCCTGTGTAGCTGGTATTTATATCTGGTAAAATATCTGTAGAAGGATGCAGAATTGTGCCATCAGCTCTGCCCTACCATCCCATCCCATCCCATCCCATCCCCCAGTGTAACACAGAAACAATCCCCATATAAAGACTCACCTGACTTTCAAATGTGACAGGAGTGAGAAGTCAAGCAAAATGACACCTTTTAATGGCTAACCAGAAATATTACAATATGCAAGCTCTCGAGGCAACTCAGGCCCCTTCTTCAGGCAAGATGTAATACAGAAACTGGAGTTCCCTGTGCTTATATAAACACTAGGACAGATACAGCATTGGAAAACCTTTAAGTGCGACATCTTAGATGTAAAAAATTAATAGATCTCTCCATGCTAAGATTCATTTAGCGAGAGAGGAGAACAATGTATAAGCAAGATCTTTGGATAATTTAACTGTCAAGCAAACTTTTCTGTAGTTTTTCAATACAATGTGGGTCTGTAGACAGGTTGTCTGTGTCATTCCGAGAGATGCAAATAATCCTCATATCTTACCATAAAACTCTTGTCTCTATTCAAACCATACAATTATTTAATTTCCTTTACAGTGATGTTTACACTGGACCCGAAGTAATATCCCCTATAGCAGTGGTGGCGAACCTATGGCACGCGTGCCAAAGGGGGCACTCAGAGCCCTCTCAGTGGGCACGCGCGCCATCGCCCGAGCACAGAATTTGTTACTATAAAGCCAGAGGAATGCGGAGCCGGGCTGCTTCCCTCACCTCTCCCCCTCTTCACGCGCGCCGGAGGACTTTTCTCACATCACCCGCCCCTCTGCCCCGCAGCCCAATGGGAGCGCTTCCTTCCTCCCCTGTCTGGGGTAAGGCAGGCGGCACACATGCTGCTTGAGGGTGCGGCACGGACTGCAGCCTTTTGAGTCTGTGATTCCCGTGGTGGGGTTGGAGGGGATGTGGTATAGCGGGTCCACAGCTCAAAATTGAAAAGGCCAGTTTTAACAGATAATTGCCGCACTCGCGCTTAAAGGGGTTATGGTAGAGTGGCCGGAGCGGTTTCCGGGAGCTTTGTGATGCGGGCAGTCCTCGCTTAAGCGCACAGGTGAGGAGTCGTCCGCATCTGTAATTATTGCCGGGAGTTGCTAATCGCCACACCTGATCCACGACCCCATAATATATAATGGAAGCTTTGGGGGCGGAGGTTAATAGGGAAGACCTGCGTGAAACACTTGAGAGGATCGAAGGGATGACAAAGGACAGCACAGTTAGTTATGAAAATGAAATCCTTAAAGTGTGGAATTCTCTGCCAAATAATCTTAAATCAATGAAGGCACTTGAGATTGCTTTCCTTACTTTGTTTGGAACATCTTATGCTTGTGCGCAGCTGTTTTCAGCTTTGAATTAAATCAAATCTGACACCAGAAACAGACTAACAGATGACCTGAGTGCTGCATGTGTTGCTCTCAAGCTTACAAAGTATGAGCCAAGGTTAGACAAATTATCAGCATGCATACAACAGCAAAAAGCACATTAATTGTTCAAAAGCATACGGAATGCAAACTTTTACCTTTCAACAAAAAGTTGTTTGTATCATTGAAAGCTCCGTTATTATGTTTTTCTTTTAAGACAAAAGATGTTAATGTATGAGTTGCTTTTCTAAACTAAAAGCTCAGTAGATAGACAGACAGAGCATCAGTATTGGCAGTCCAGTCCAATTTACCATCCAGCTGCACTCCCAGGTATTTATAGGTCTGTACCCTCTGCACACACTCACCTCTGATGATCACGGGGTCCATGAGGGGCCTGGGCCTCCTAAAATCCACCACCATCTCCTTGGTTATGCTGGTGTTCAGTTTTAGGTGGTATTCAGGTTAAATTGCCATGTTGGCACTTTGCGATAAATAAGTGGGTTTTGGATTGCAGTTTGGGCACTTGGTTTCTAAATGGTTCGCCATCACTGCCCTATAGGATTGTATGCAAATACAATTAATCCGTTCCGGACCGTTCAAGCTGTATGTAAATATATATATTTTTTAAAGATTTTTAAGCACAAAAATAGTTAATTATACCATATAATGCACAGTGAAATAGTAAACTAAATGTAAAAATATCGAATAACACTGAGAAAATCTTGAACAGAGAAAACTAACATTGCAAGAGTTCATGCTACAGCCTTACGAACCGTTCTCTGTAAACACTTTTTTTAATGAGTTCTAAGCACAGGGAAAAACATGAACATTTGAAAAATCTGTAATTTATACAAAAACTAACCATAAACAACCAAGAAATCTAACCTTGCATGAGTCGAGTTCTGAAGGAAGTGAGGAGGAACTGGGTGGAGAGGAGATTGCAGTTTTGAGGTAAAGTCTGTGAAGATGCGGGTTCGCTGCATACTCCCATCTCACTTCTGGGAGCCCTTAAACCCGTCACCGTCGGTAATGTTACTGATGAGCACTACAGTGAAGCACTACAATGGAGCAATCGGATGGTGCAAAAAGTGCCAAGTTCTTTTATTAAAATCAACAAAACAACAATCAAAAACAAAGTCCAAATTAAAGCGCAGTGCTTTCAGAATCCTTCAATAAATTAATGATCCCATAAAAACAGAAGCGAAGTGGAGGTTAAAATCCAGTAGAAAAAAGTCTTCATTAAATACAACGAGATTAAAGCAATGCTAAAAGCAGTCTCTTTAAAAACAAGCCCGGTGCATTCTTTAACTGCCTTCTCAGCCTTACTGCTTTCTTTAACTGCCTTCTCGCACTCTCTCTCTCTCACGCTCTCTCTCTGTCTCGCTCACTCTCTCGCTCACACTCTCTCTCTCTCGCTTGCTGCACAGGGAGAGACTGAACACGTGCGGAAATCATTGGCGCGTACGAACCGGAAGGGAAACTGGCTTGTTCGTCACCCGAATGTGTGTTCGTGAACAGATGCAAACGTTTGGCAAACTTTTTGGTCGTAACCCGATTTGTACGTGGTCCGAGACATTCGTGACACGAGGTTCCACTGTATTTGGAAGGTTTTCATTAGTGCTGTCTGCAGCTAATACTCTTTGATGTAGTAAGTGAACATTGTTAATTGATTCAAGCCTGTTAGGCATTCTATTTCTCACTGATCAAAATTTTTTATACTTCCTCCTGTTATTGGTTTGTATCATTTGGTAGGCAAGAGGTAATAAATATGACTATTGGATGAAGTTTCAGAGGAGAGCCTTTGCATGCTCTGAATTGAGAGATACCAACTGAGGTGGGATTAGGCATCTAATAATGAAACTTCCACGTAGGGTGCATGTGTGATGGCCCACTGAGTGAAGGCCTGATGACACATGTACGGCCTAAGAGTGACCAGAAATTGCCCATAAAAACCTGGAGATTTGTTCTGGGATTGAATGACTTGGTGTTGTCTGATTAGCCTACTGCTATAATAATCCTCCGCCAGACAAATGGGAAGAGACTGAGAATACTGTCAGTGCTGCCTCAAATCAAAAGAAAAGTGCAATGTGTTACAGCTGCTAATTTGCATTTAATTCATTCTTTTTTTAAAATGTTTGATTGGTGTGCTGCTCTCAGATTAACATTTCGTTTCTGAAGATACAGCTGTTCCACTTACAACAACGACAGAGGTTAAGTCTACAAAGGAATGGTCTCTACTGAATTCAGACAGGAGTAAGAATTTTAATAGCAACACAGATGATTACAGAGAACCTTCAAAATCCATCTGATTTATCATTCTGTGCAGTTGTTTTGGCCATCCTTTGGCCATTCTTTGCAAGGCCAATTAAAATGTTTAATTAGCTTTAATTGATTGAGCAAGATAATAATGAGATAATATGAAATATGAACATATAATGTTCATTAGCAAGCAAAGATTCAAACACACTGATATTACCCACAGAGCTGCTAATTAAATGTTAGTTTAGTAGTTTGATTTATAACTATTTTGTGCATTTCTTTCTTTTAAGGGGAAAGGTCAGTGTCAAACTCTGAGCAGGTCAGTCAATTTTACATCTGGATTTTGCATGTCAAAGGCTCTGAAATTCCAAGTGCAGCAGGAGTAATGCAACCAACATTCAAGATCTGTGGGGACAAAGGTTATAAGAAGCTTAAACTGAATATTACAGGACAAAACACGCAGCATAAGGTGAGCAAAGTGTCAATTATATCTATTCACTATGTTAATGCTGTGCTTATTCCTAATTCTTCAAGATATGTCGCTTAATAATGGTAAGTAAGTAAGTAAGCAACTGAGTGCCATTATGAATAATGCTGCATATCCTCTCTCTGACAAACTAACACTGAGGACTTTCAGCCAACAAATCGTTCAGCTCGGGGATTTGGAGCACAATGAGAACATGCAAAAGAAGCATGCTCAGTATGCAGTACACTGGGCAAGTCCTTCTCCACAAGCTGAACTGAATATATTTGTTATATATTGTATTGTAAATGTGCATGCAGATCTTCAAACGCTAACGCCAGGGTTTATAAAAGAAACCTTGGCGGGGAAATGTGTGTATATTTACAACAACTCTGATACAGCCATATGCAACATTTCAGAAGAATTGGGAAATGACAACAACGTTGATCAAGCAAGGAAAAGCAGCCAAACCAGCTAAAGCATGGCTCATATCACCAAGCTGTTGTTATTACTGTATGTACCTTTTTTGCTTCATCATCAGTTTATATCACTAACTGTTTCTCAGGGAACTGACTGACAGGTCAGGAAATTCTCAGCTAAGTTTCACTCCAATATGCTCGCTGTGCTGGAAGCCTTTGGTGCATGACTGGCAAGGGACTTCCTCCAGGTTTTATTTGATGTAGGCGGACACACATAAAAGATAAATAACATGTTTTTGCCAACAAAAAAGGCAATTTGCGGAAGTGTCATCTTGTAATGAGCACTTTACTGCACTCATATTGCAATAGGGTGTATAGTGAGAATGCAGCTACTTTTGTTAATCGCGAACACTGACAT
The DNA here is from genome assembly GCF_016835505.1 of Polypterus senegalus. Taxonomy (NCBI): domain Eukaryota; kingdom Metazoa; phylum Chordata; class Cladistia; order Polypteriformes; family Polypteridae; genus Polypterus; species Polypterus senegalus. The sequence continues at coordinate 39,897,312 of NC_053158.1, forward strand.
TCTATTAATGCACAAGCCATTTACACTCACCTAAAGGATTATTAGGAACACCTGTTCAATTTCTCATTAATCCAATTATCTAATCAACCAATCACATGGCAGTTGCTTCAATGCATTTAGGGGTGTGGTCCTGGTCAAGACAATCTCCTGAACTCGAAACTGAATGTCAGAATGGGAAAGAAAGGTGATTTAAGCAATTTTGATCGTGGCATGGTTGTTGGTGCCAGACGGGCCGGTCTGAGTATTTCACAATCTGCTCAGTTACTGGGATTTTCACGCACAAAGAATGGTGTGAAAAGGGAAAAACATCCAGTATGCGGCAGTCCTGTGGGCGAAAATGCCTTGTTGATGCTAGAGGTCAGAGGAGAATGGGCCGACTGATTCAAGCTGATAGAAGAGCAACTTTGACTGAAATAACCACTCGGTACAACCGAGGTATGCAGCAAAGCATTTGTGAAGCCACAACACGCACAACCTTGAGGCGGATTGGCTACAACAGCAGAAGACCCCACCGGTACCACTCATCTCCACTACAAATAGGAAAAAGAGGCTACAATTTGCACGAGCTCACCAAAATTGGACAGTTGAAGACTGGAAAAATGTTGCCTGGTCTGATGAGTCTCGATTTCTGTTAAGACATTCAAATGGTAGAGTTAGAATTTGGCGTAAACAGAATGAGAACATGGATCCATCATGCCTTGTTACCACTGTGCAGGCTGGTGGTGGTGGTGTAATGGTGTGGTGGATGTTTTCTTGGCACACTTTCGGCCCCTTAGTGCCAATTGGGCATCGTTTAAATGCCACGGGCTACCTGAGCATTGTTTCTGACCATGTCCATCCCTTCATGACCACCATGTAACATCCTCTGATGGCTACTTCCAGCAGGATAATGCACCATGTCACAAAGCTCGAATCATTTCAAATTGGTTTCTTGAACATGACAATGAGTTCACTGTACTAAAATGGCCCCCACAGTCACCAGATCTCAACCCAATAGAGCATCTTTGGGATGTGGTGGAACAGGAGCTTCGTGCCCTGGATGTGCATCCCACAAATCTCAATCAACTGCAAGATGCTACCCTATCAATATGGGCCAACATTTCTAAAGAATGCTTTCAGCACCTTGTTGAATCAACGCCACATAGAATTAAGGCAGTTCTGAAGGCGAAAGGGGGTCAAACACCGTATTATTATGGTGTTCCTAATAATCCTTTAGGTGAGTGTATAATGCTAAGATTTGACTGACAAATAGCATTGATCAGTGGCCTAGGTCAGTCCGTGATTCATTTATTTTGAAGCAAAGTAGCTTTAGCAGACGTGATGCTACTGTTTGTAGTGGCTGGCTTATTGGTAATGGCTGAATCCTCAGTTTTTGTAACAGCAATCATGTCCTTACATGTGCCAGATGTCCGCACAGATACTGGTGCCATATGCTTTTTCCTGACCCTCAGAATGCAGAGGAGAGGCACTGCAATGCCACACAAGCTCTCGTGCATTCAGTTACAGAGTGCACCGTGGGACTCAATGTGTCAGAAGGAAGGCTGCTCTACCAGCCAATGAAGTTCTGCAACATCATGTCTGTATGTGTACATAGTTGATTGTCACAGTCCATATTATATTGTTGATCCAGGGTGGCAAACAGGTAGGTCTTGAGGTGCATTCACATATGCACATGTACAAGATGATTATGATCTATGAAGGTAAATTGCATACAAATGCGCATTCAGATGGTTTTATAAATCAGATTTTATTTTGGGGTGGCATAGTGGCGCAGTGGGTAGCGCTGCTGCCTCACAGTTCACTTCCCTGGTCCTCCCTGTGTGGAGTTTGCATGTTCTCCCTGTGTCTGCATGGCTTTCCTCGGGGTACTCCGGTTTCCTCCCACAATTAGACATGCAGGTTAGGTGCATTGGCGATCCAAAATTGTCCCTAGTGTGTGCTTGGTGTGTGGGTATGTGTGTGTGCGCACCCTGTGGTGGGCTGGCACCCTGCCCGGGGTTTGTTTCCTGCCTTGAGCCCTATGTTGGCTGGGATTAGCTCCAGCAGACCCCCATGACCCTGTAGTTAGGATATAGCGGGTTGGATAATGGATGGATTTTATTTTGGCTATGTTAATTTTCCTGTTTTTTTTTACCGTGTGTATATTTTCACACTCAAATCCACACAAAGTTTTATGAGATCACAGAACTGCACACAATACTCCAGATGTGGTCTTACTAGTCCACAATACATAGTGTAAGCATAATGCCCATCAATTTATATTCAACAATTTGTATAAAATTACCTAATATGTTATTTTCATGTCTTGGTTTAAATTATTAAGGAAATGTTTTGCAAAACTGATGTACTTTAACAATGTTGTTGTTTAAACCTTTGAGTTTGATGGGCTGGTAATGTAGTTTCGTGACTGAGAATTTAATCTGCAAGGTTCAAGGCTGCCAGTTCAGTCCCCATCTGTGGCTCATTGAAAATATTAGTTTTAAGTCATGGAAACATGTAAAAAGTTTCACTGAGATAGTAAGTTGATTTGGATACAAGGGTCAGTAAAATTAGTAAACAGAGCAAATATTTTGTTATCAGTTGTCAATGACATTCATTCATTCTTATAGCACAGGGCTAAGGGAAGAGCCAAATCCTATCTTAGTAACATCAAGTGAAAAACAAAACTTAACTCTGGATGAGATATTAGTCAGGACTTTTGGATTATACGGGCAAACTGAGAGTACAGAGACACAGAAGGGGCAAACTCCACACAGACATAAACCCCATTATGTATCTGATGCTGAGTTCCTGGCTTTTAAAATCACAATAATCTCAGCATACATTGTGAACACCTACTGAATGTATTAGAAATCATTTTACCTTTATAATGTATTTGTAAAATTAGGGATGTGTTTGTCGAGTTTCCTGTCTAAGAATGAATGGTTTAAATTTATTTCATCAAAGCTTTTGTTTTTCTCCCAGCTTGACCTGTCTGAAGTGGGTACAATATTAAAGGTGTGCGTTTCCACTAAACCGGATAACATGAAGCACTCATGGCGGCTTGACACAGTGCATCTGGAGAACAAGGAAACAAATGTGGAAATGCAGTTGAATTTCATGTGTTGGTTTAAAGCGAATGAATGGATGTACATAGAACTTCCTGCACTTCACCCTAGGCGGGACCCTTTTCCAGGTGAGTAAGCATGGCACAGCATTTAGAGCTGCTGCTTCTTCACAGCTTCAGAAATGTGTGAAACATGCACATTTCTGGTTTTCTGTTGCTGAGAAGATTAAAAAACACAAATTTTAGTCGAAAGCAGCTTGTCATCTTTTTTAGGGATGCACGGAGACAAAGTCACACCCAGTCTACATGAAGCAACGCACTTTTGTGGGTGAATTCGTATATAATAAGAAGAGCACCTATTGCAATAGCCATTGTTTGTCCACTTGACTAGAGTAGACAAATTTTACTGAAATTTGTTGAGACAGTTCAATTTCCATTGAGATATCTCTGTATAAAGCTGTATAAAGTTTTCAAATTTCAAAATCTCCCAATGAAAAGCATTGGTGAATTCATCTTAAAACAAAGAAACATTCTGTGCAACTCCCACTAGTTCCGATTTAGTTTACTGTTTCACTTTCACCTTGAGGGCGGTTTTCTTGAATTTGTATATTTTGATAGATAGATAGATACTTTATTAATCCCAAGGGAAAATTCACATAATCCAGCAGCAGTATACTGATACAAAGAAACAATATTAAATTAAATAGTAATAAAAATGAAAAAAATAAAAATAAAAAAAGCAGACAATAACTTTAAATAATGTTAGCATTTACTCCCCCGGGTGGAATTGAAGAGTCGCATAGTGTGGGGGAGGAACGATCTCCTCAGTCTGTCAGTAGAGCAAGACAGTGACAAAAGTCTGTCACTGAAGCTACTCCTCTGCCTGGAGATGATCCTGTTCAGTGGATGCAGTGGATTATTCATGATTGACAGGAGTTTGCTTAGTGCCCGTCGCTCTGCCACAGATGTTAAACTGTCCAACTTTAATCCTACAATGGAGCCTGCCTTCTTAACAAGTTTGTCCAGGCGTGAGGCGTCTTTCATCTTTATGCTGCCACCCCAGCACACCACCGCGTAGAAGAGGGCACTTGCCACAACCGTCTGGTAGAACATCTGCAGCATCTTACTGCAGATGTTGAAGGATGCCAACCTTGTCAGAAAGTATAGTCTGCTCTGACCTTTCTTACACAGAGCATCAGTATTGGCAGTCCAGTCCAATTTGTCATCCAGCTGCACTCCCAGATATTTATAGGTCTGCACCCTCTGCACACAGTCACCTCTGATGATCACAGGGTCCATAAGGGGCCTGGGCCTCCTAAAATCCACCACCAGCTCCTTGGTTTTGCTGGTGTTAAGATGTAAGTGGTTTGAGTCGCACCATTTAACAAAGTCTTTGATTAGCTTCCTGTACTCCTCCTCCTGCCCACTCCTGATGCAGCCCACAATAGCAGTGTCATCAGCGAACTTTTGCACGTGGCAGGACTCCGAGTCATATTGGAAGTCTAATGTATATAGATTGAACAGGACCGGAGAAAGTACAGTCCACTGCGGCGCTCCTGTGTTGCTGAAAACAATGTCAGACCTGCAGTTCCCAAGATGCACATATTGAGGTCTGTCTGTAAGATAGTCCACAATCCATGCCACCAGGTGTGAGTCTACTCCCATCTCAGTCAGCTTGTCTCTAAGGAGCAGAGGTTGGATGGTGTTGAAGGCGCTAGAGAAGTCCAAAAACATAATTCTTACAGCACCACTGCCTCTGTCCAGGTGGGAGAGGGATCGGTGTAGCATATAGATGATGGCATCCTCCGCTCCACCTTCTCCTGGTATGCGAACTGCAGAGGGTCGAGGCGTGGTGGACCTGTGGACTCAGGTGGTGAAGCAGCAGCCGCTCCATGGTCTTCATCAGATGTGACTTCAGAGCAACAGGCCGGAAGTCATTCAGCTCACTAGGACGTGATACCTTTGGAACAGGGGTGATACAAGATGTTTTCCAAAGCCTTGGGACTCTCCCCTGTTCCAGGCTCAGGTTGATGATGCACTGTAGAGGACTCCCCAGTTCCAACGCGCAGGCCTTCAGCAGTCGTGGCGATACACCATCTGGACCCGCTGCTTTGCTGGCATGAAGTCTTTTCAGCTCTCTGCTCACATGGGCTGCTGTAATTGTGGGTGGGGATGTCTCACCTATGCTGGTATTAGCAGAAGGATGGTTGGAGGATGCAGTACTCCGAGGTGAGAGTGGGGATTACTGTGATCAAACCTATTAAAGAAGTTGTTCATTTGGTTTGCTCTCTCCACGTCTGTCTCGATGGCGGCACCCCGCTTCGAGCTGCCGCCAGTGATAATCTTCATCCCATCTCACACTTCCTTCATGCTGTTGTTCTGCGACTTCTGCTCCAGCTTTCTCCTGTACTGCTCTTTTGCCGCCCTGAGCTGGACTCGGAGTTCCTTCTGCACGCTCTTGAGCATATATTCCTTGTCTGACAGCAGCTTAGATGCCTATTGCATGTTAGTCATACGCTAAGGAGGGTGTGTATAAGCAGCCCTTACTACAAAAAAAATGCATATACAAATACTAGTAAGTAAGCAGAATCTAAGTAAAATTTATTTATTAAGCTCTTTTCTCAGACAGGCATCACAAAGAGCTATAGAATAAAATAAAAGAACAAAGAAGTTACAAGAAAGTAAAATAAAACAAAAAATACCCAAAAGCTTGTCTAAAAAGGTAAGTTTTAAACTGGACTTTAAACTGTCCAGTGCAGGAGGAAGACCTTTCCACAGTCTGGGAGCAACAAATTGAAATGCTCGAACCCCTTGTGTCTTCAGCCTGGAGCGGAGGACAGAAAATAGCTCTTGTTGGCTGGATCTCAGGGCTCGAGTAGTGATGTAATGGGGCACAAGATGCACAATGTATTGAGGAGCCTGACCATGCAGGGCTCTGTAAGTGATTATGAGAATTTTATATTGCATCCTGAATTCTACTGGAAGCCAATGCAAAGAGAATAAAACAGGAGTAATATGAGTCCACTTATGGGAGTGTGCTAAAAGCCTGGACTTAAGGCGAGTTAAACCAGATTTGCTTAGACAGGTATAAAGAGAGTTACAAAAATCAATGTGTGATGAGATAAAAGCATGAATAAGAATTTCTATCTTGGCCTTAAAAACAACAGTCCTTAATTTGGGGAGGATTCACAAATGAAAAAAGCAAGAGCGACTAAAACTTCACATGTGCATCAAAATTCAGGGACTGATTGAAAACACCTAAGTTGTGTAGAGAGACCTGAGCAAAGCTAGAAAGTGATGAAAGTTTTTGGCTAATTGCCGTGTATAGGTCAGGCGGAGCAAAAATTAGAAGCTCTGTTTTCTTAGACTAGACAAAAAAAAAACTTTAAATGGGAGCTGTTTTGCTTTTATTTAGCAAAAATATCTGCCATTGGGGTAAGTAAAATTTACGTGATTTAAATAAGCTAAAAATCACCAATACAATTATTTTATTGATAAGTGAATAATTTTTACAATAAGGAAAACAAGATTTAATGTGATTATATTCATACTTTTCCCTTGCTTAGATTTCATTTTTGCAGTACACAAAGCAGTTCCCATCTGCTTTAGGTGGGTTAACCTTAAAAATTAAAAAAGTCACTTCTATGGAAATGCAGTAAATGGAAGAGGAAAAAATTGTGTAAGCAATACAAAACTGAATTGATTAAACTGGACTGAACTAATATTATCTACAGATTATTATTGTAAATAACCAATGTTATCAACTTGCAGATAAATGGGATTTGAATTAATTAATTACACTGGAAATGTGCAGCTCCGTCTAGTGATATAACAATAGCATGTGTGCATAGAAAGGGAACTGCAGTTGATCTGTGAGCAGTGGATAGGAGCCACTGAGCATACAACAAGGACCACACTGGCTGCAAATGGCAAAGACAGAGCAGGATTACAGTCTGCACCGGGCTGAAAGAGTTACTTAATGGCATGATGTGCAAGAGACTGAGTGTGTGTTACAGTTTATCCGTACCCAAAGGCCCGCTTTTGCTTCCATGCACCTTCAGACTTTATGGTATTCCCAATATTCAATAAATGAGTTCCTTTCCAAGTTCTTACTTATTTGTATAGTTTTAATAAATTACTGTGTTTTAACTCATTTTAACAGCTAGACTGGAAACTTATTTCAGTTGCTTTTCTCCTTTCATATGGTAATATTGATAGTGATTTTCTGCTAGTATTAGTCATTTTGTATTAATAGTTATTTTTCCTTTGCTAATTATATATTGTATAACTCCATTGGGTATACTTTCAAAAATGTTCTGTTTAAGAAATTTGAACTAGCTAGTCAGAGACCCTCCTCAACTAATAATAGCACCTCAATCGATGCCATTTTAACATAATTTGAATTGGAATCTGCACTCTTTGAAAGCTATTGAGCCACCACAAGCCTATTTAAGCTACATCTTTAATTGCATGACATTGTAAAGTACTGTAAAAAGCATGTATTTAATTTAATCGTTAATTGCATTGCATTGTCACTGTTATTTTTGAATATGACTCATTGTCACAAAACACTTAATCAACAAAAATGTGATAACTGACTCTTTGATGAAGTAACTAAAAAATGTAAAATGCTCCCATCTTTCATATCCGTTAACTTAGTTGTCGAATTCATCTGAATGTTAAGCCATGCACACATTTTCTACCTCATTTATATAATATATATATATATATATATATATATATATATATATATATATATATATATATAAAGTCTAAGGAAACAAGCTGATATATGGTAACGTCCTTGTGTAGTCAAGACATTAAATGTAAGCATCATTAAAAAAGAGAAACATTGGCACAATGTTTTTTGTGATTCTATTCCAGCCATTGACATAAAGCTTCAACATATGACTGCATAACTGACAGGAGGCAGGGGTGAGCGTGATAGTAGGCCTCAACCAGTTCGTAAGTTAAGACTGAATGGACATGGCACACCCAACTCTGTGGTGTCATTTGGGCTTGCAAAACATCATGGGGCTCTGGGGAAAAAACAAAAAAAGTTCACCTAAGCTGCCTGCCACGGAAAAATTCGGTGAACAAGGTCCAATTGGTGGACCCAGTAAATTTGATTAAAAAATGTTTTGCCGAATTTCGCCGATCAGTACAATTAGGTATTCAGTAGACGTTTTTTCTTCTCTGTATTACACTAACCAGGTCTATTATTATTTTGCTTTCCTTTGTATTTTTAATTTGATGAAAATCAAATAATTTTTTAAAACTACTTGACATCTGACAGTTGATTGCAACTCCCTTGTTCCTTTTTTATACTGAGTTTGATTTTTTTAATGTCAATTTTTATTTCAATTAAAGGTTTGCCTAGTTAGTTACAAAACTTTCCTACCATGTAGTTGTGTTGTTTTCCACTTTTCTTTAGCAGCTAAACCTGCCAACGTTCGTGACATTTGGCAGTAGCCTTTCTAATTAAAGTGCAGACATTTTTGTACATTTTTTGACATTTGTCCTTGTATTTTTTAGTTGTGGAGTATACGGTCCATGTGCATACTGGTGATGTTAAGAATGCCGGTTTCTCCGGTCAGGTGCTCCTACGGCTGCATGGTGACACTGGAGATACAGGAAAGCGGTGGCTAACAAAGCACAATGGCGAGCCTGGCACATTTAGTAGGGGACAGGTAAGGACTTTAACATTTTAAAATGATAAAAGTGCAGAATGAACTAAAAGACCTCATTCTGTCTCCAGTAAAAGGTCAACTTTTGATGGGTTAGAAAACTTTAATGTACTAGTGTTTGCCATATGACTGTGTTTTAAATTATATCTCAGTATATAGTGCAGGGCAACATGGTGGTGTGGAGGTTAGCACTGCTGTTTACATATCCAGTAAATTTTGTTTAATTTGGTCCGTGTAAGTTTTGAACTTTCCTCCAGTTTTTTGGGGTTTTTTTTGGGAACCAATTCCTACAAATAACAACCATGTTCTGTTTATTAGTGACCATATATTGACTTAGTGTGGTTATGGGCAGTATTAGCTATTGCTTAGCATGAATAAGCAATTGACAAAATGGTTTTAAATAATAGAAAGATGAGGATAAATACCTATATCTATTAAGTATTTTATTTTTTTGTTTTAACTCAACTTTATAATATGTACCCTTTTGAAGGGTGGCACTTCAGTGTATTATGTGGTGCTGCTGGCAGTCTGTGTATAAATCAATTGTCTATGTGATCTACGTGATGTTGGCATATTCCACCAATGTCTGCGCAGGCAGACAATTCCCCCCACTTCTGCAGTCAGTAGGGTTTGTTTGATTGCCAATTCCAAACAGGAGTGTTTGTGTGAATGTGAGTGTGGATGGACCCTGTGGTGGGCTGTTTACTGCATTGTGTCCATTGCTGCCAGGGTAGACTCCACCACCCTCCTCTGCCTGACACTGAATTGAATTAAGCAAGTCGGAAACTGTTCTGCTATGTTGTGACCGTTGGTGAGTTACATTATCTGGTTATTTGTTTCCAGGACTCATTTAAACCACAGCAGGATCATTGGGAAGCGTATCCCAACTGGAATAGGGGAATTCTATTTCAACACACAGGAATTCAGAAGTCATTTTGTGGATTGTCTTAGAAAATAACATATTCTGGTGTATTAAACATTTTCCCAATTAGTTAAAGTGGATTATTACAGGAGTTATTACTGTACTTGCTGCTCGGTTTTATACAATAGATCTTGATTAAAATATAACTTAAAAGCTGTTTATGCTTGTGGGGGAAAAAAAAACTGTTGATTTGCACATACCTTAGAATCAGTATACTCCTAAACCTCAACCAAATTCAGCCTTGGAAGATGAAGTTTAATATAAATAAATGTCAAAGCCTGCATATAAGAAGTATATATGTATTGGAGATGAGGGAGTTCTGAAACATCCTGTGAGAAGAATTTAAAAGTCATAATGGACAGATGACTGACCACATGCAGATAGTCTAATAAGCTGACATGAAAGGCTAAAAATTACTTTTTGGTTACATAGAAGGCTGTGTTGACTGTAAACCTAGGGAACATATTCTTATGCGGTTTAATACACTTGTGAGATTACATCTTGAATATTGTGTGCAGTTCTGATCATTTTTTCAAGAGTTGTTGTAACTTCATTTAAAAAGAAAAAGTCCAAAGATATGGTGGTGCAGTGGTTGCGCTGCGGCCTTGCAGTAAAGAGACCAGGGTTCATGCCCCGGGTTATCCCTCTGTGGAGTTTGCTTGTTCTCCCTGTGTCTGTGTGGGTTTCCTCTGGTATTCTGGCTCCCCCCAGAGTCTAAAGACATGCAGGTAGGTGGATTGGTTGTGTTTTGTGTGTGGGTGGGTGTGTGTGTTTAACCTGTGATGGACTGTCACCCTGTCCAGGGTTTGTTTCTGCCTTTCGCCCTATACTGGCTGGGATAGGCTCCAGCAACCACTGTGATCCGTAATCAGGACTAAGCAGGTTAGAAATAAAAGTCCAAAGATGAGTTATTAGACTGATTCCAGAACAACAGTGTATGGGCTACCAGGAAAAACTGGAGGAATTAAATTATTCCAGGTAAGGAAAAAAGGAATTGAAAGGTGACATGATAGAAGTGTTTAAAACTATGAAGAGAATTTAGTTAAGGGTGGAAGTAAACTTTTTAAAACAAACTCTTCAGCAAGAATATGGGACAAAGATGGAAGATGATTATGGATAAATTCAGGTTAGAAAGTAATTCTTCACACCTAGAACAATAAATACATGCAATAACACTGCTCGGCAAAAAATATTTTTGTTCCTTTGTTTACGTCAAAAATTGTAGGTATTCTTTATAGATTTGAGCACACTGAATCCAAATCTGGAAACGGACTACTGACAGTCTTCTGCATTCTTAACATTGGTCGAGGTGGAAACTACCTAAAAAAAAGGTATTTACCACACATTTGTGCCCTCAGTCAGTATTTGCTTCTGTCTTCTCATGCTTTAATAATCCAGCCATCATCTTCAGTAGGTAACAGGTAAGCAAACTTCAAATCCAACCTTTAAAAAAGTTGAAAATAGAGCTTGGGAGGCATTGTAGAGTATGTGCCACACTTTTCTTGGGAGCACAAAGGCGAAAAACTACGAGGAACTAATTGAGGAGCTTTTCTCCTTCTTCCAAGCAGTTAGGTGCAACGTGTCTTAAAGATCGTTTGCTATATCATCAGCCCCGAAGAGAACTTGGCAGCTGTCTCAGATGATTATGAAGAGAGATTTTACCAGGACATTGTTTAGATGGAGAGACGTTGCAGTGGAAAGTAAGCCGGGTCTATGTTGGCACACATCCGTTGGTCCCTCTACTTTGAAATACCTTCACAGTATTATAAGTGAAAAACATCTACCAAGTGACCACTTTTTGTAAGCAGCAACTATATTTAAAACAATTGTATGTGTAATTTATATAAGTCTAAATAATTATTTGTAAAAATATATCAAATATTTACCCTAAAATAGCCTCTTTTCATTTTAAACTTTTCTCTGTCAAAACCTGGGCAGTCAATTTTTCAAAATAATATTTTCTTTGTTTTATTATATACACCAATGAAATCAGCATAGTATCTTTTTTACTTCCACATTTAATACCGGATTATTTTCATGTTGTCAATTCCCATTGAGAACGGCATAGTGAGAAAGTGGATGGTACTGATGCCATAAGACACCAAAGTTTTGTCATACAAATAATGTCTTTGTGCCTGCTGTATGACTCGATAATTCAGCCATATCCATAATGTCTTTACTAAATATAATCTCACCATTGATTACTCAATTATTAAAGCATTGATAGCAGGCAGTGTGGTGTAGTGGTTAAGACTGGGGTTGTGGGTTCAAATCCCACTACTGACACTTTGTGACCCTGAGCAAGTCACTTCACCTGCCTGGCCACCAACTGGGAAACCAAAAAGAAGTGTAACCAATTGTAACATAAATGTTGTAAGTCACCTTGGATGAAGGCCAAATAAGTAAATGTAATAAATTACAGTAGGTGCAGACGAAAGTTAATAATAAGGTTTATGTCTAAGGAGACTTACTGAATTATGTGTCAGATGTGAATATTTAACAAAGTTTGTAGAAAAAGGAAGAAAAGTTATAATAAACAGTCCAGCACTGAATATTTAATGTTTCGAATTTTCTCATAATTTACTCTGCGGCCAAGTCCAGCACCACCATTAAGGCAAATTAAGCATTCACCTAAGGCACAGATCGTAAGGGGGGGGAAACCCAGATGCATATGTTAGCTACCAAACAGTCAATTGACGCACTAATAAGCTTGGCCTAGGGCACAAAATAACTTAGCATTGGCACTGAGGGCAGGTCAACATCGAGTCTCAGAGAACTTCATGATTAGAGAATAGTTTACTTGTGCTGCCTGACTGCAATGTCCTCTGTATTTTACTTTACCTTAGAGTGTATTTTTCAAAAATGTAGAAATGTGTCAAACCTTAAAAACCTTTATTGACAAAGTTTAAGGCATTTAACTATCATCAAGGCATAATTGATTTTCCTTTCCACAAACCATTAAGTTGTGCAACTTAGTGACTCACGGTCAGATGTTTCAGTCAGCTCTTTGATTTTGCATTGATGTAAAGTCAGCCATCTAGGATAAACACCTCCTGTAAAGTTGACTTACTACAATTTCCAGTTGGAAAAAAACACAGAGTTTTATGTGATCGGCTTTTTAAAGAGGAATATTTACAATTATTTCCTCAAGTAAAACATTAATGCAGTCAACCTGCTGCTTTCTGTTGTCTTTTGTATTAATGGGGTGAATTGTAATTAGTCCACAATTACATCATTAGCTATGTGTCTAAGACTATTATCAAAAAAATTACTGAATGCCTATAGGGACACCTAGTGGAAAGCTGATGAATTGCTATTTCACTATCAAGGAAAAAGTCCAGTTTCTGCTGACATAACAGTTGTTACAAGAAATGTAGCAGTGGCATTTCTAGTAGTAGTATTGTCAGGTGTAAGGAGTACAGTGAAATTCTTACTAGCATAACCAAGCAACATGTCACCACTCTGCTGCACAATGATAAACGAGCAGGTATTAAAATACATAACTTCATTTTAATCGATAGAAAACACCAATCAGCTTGCCTCTTACACTCTTTACACTTGTTACCATAGTTTGACAGCAAGCATGAATAAAACAAAGAATATAATATGTACTTTGCCTGCATAACATCTCCATTTATATAGTTTTTTTTTTTATTGTTGTTGTCCTTTAGTGTTAAAGCTCTTATTTCAGCTGCTTTGCTGCACCACAAGACTTGGTTTGAATCCCAGTCTAGAAATTCTCTCTTCATAGTCTGCATGATGTTCCCAAGTTTGTGAGGATTTTACTCAAGATACTTGAGTTATGTTTTGATATTGCAAAGATGTGTGTTCTGGGTTAAAGGGTGACACCAAATTAGACTATCATAAATGTGTCACGGACGTGCGGTCAGGGCAGGGAGGGGAGGTGGAGCCTTACCTGTCATCATGAAAAGTAAAAAAAGTAAGAATGATAAGATAAAATAAGTTTGTCCACTGGTCTGTGCTATAAATTTGTTTTCTCTATGATTCCAATAATTGTGATAATTTCTATAGTCAAAATCACTGAATTTGTGCATTTCCTGTCCAAATACAGAGAGAAACACGAGCTGTGGTAGCGACGAGCCACACCTCACCTCGGACTGCGCTGTCCCTCACACACTGGGTTGATGCATGCAATTGGCGCATGTCTGTTGCTGTCTCTTTGTATGTCGCCAATATAATATTTGCAGCCAAGTTTATTATACACCCTGACTTTCGACAGTCTGGCTAATATTTTTAATGAAGGTGTGTGACATATTTAGTCTTGCTGAATGGACATAAAACCACAGTTTTAATGCACAAGGTGAGGCAGACCGTACCGTGCCGCACTGAAGGGGGCGCACGTGAGCCCAATAGGTGCTTGTTGCTGCTGACATAGAGGTGCCAATAAGTTAGCAATATCAGAAAGTCAAGTGCACTGCAGCAGCCCGTTTATTTTTATTTGTTGTTCTGACTGACTGCCAAAATGGAAGATTAGGACTTTTAAAACTAAAGGAAAATAAGGAGGACTTTTACAAAAATGTGACGGAGATTTTCATGGAGAAGGATAAGCGCATGGACGTCATTTACAAATAAAGGTAAGACCATAAACGGTTTTCAATTTTATGAAAAATGGGATCAGACTAAGAAATAAAACAATTTAATATTTAAAAACTAAATTTTGACCTTAAATAAAATATTTTGTTTTTCTTGTTGCCCTTTTGTTGAACAGTCTGCATTAAAATTGATTAAAACATTACAATTAAAAGCTTTTAAAAACAACTAAATGTTTCAATTAAGGTCAAAATTGAAATCAGTTTTTTTGTATATCTCTCTATACTTTCAGTTGTATTGAATCAGTGGAATTGCAATGGCCAATTTAGAACACATGGAGGGTGCAGAGCAAATGCACTCTCTCCGCTCTCTCTTGCCACTATAAATGTAACGTTCTTTCTAAATATGTGCCTTACCTATGTGTACGTGAAGAAATGCTGATGAGATATGAAACATAACCAGTAGTCAATGTGCAGGCTGCCAACTGAATAGTGAATAAGCTACTCTTTTGGGTTCATATATTTGTAAATCTGACTCAGTGCCTCACCAGCCATGTTCCTTACCGCACATCACTGGAATGTATGAGTGTGCAGTGTGCTGGGGCCTGATTTCAGTTTCTGATGCTTTTGGGGCAGCTATTGGCCCTTCAGTAACTGGATTATGCAAGTTAGGAGATGGATGTGGATTGTGCATGTTTATTTTTTATTAACTACTTTAATAAGTGCCATTGAACCTGTTAAATTGACCGTGTAGAGTAAAGTTGCAGTATAGGGTACATTTTGACACCAAATGTCCCATCTTTGCTGAAAGCTACACTTGCTGGTTTGCGTGATTTGTATGTTACTCTAATAATTACCATTTTATATTCGTAGTAAAAAATAAGATCTAATTATCAATTGGTTTATCTTTATGAAAATGTCCATGAACTTGAACAATTCAGCTAAAGACAATGGATGTGCTGGTGAGCTCATATTTATTGGTTATTTTGATCCATTCTGTCACCAGCCAGTTGCTGTAGATGTGGCATCAGATAACTCCATTATGGATAATATTTAATGGACTATCAGCTATGGAAATAAAAAACAAACATTTATCCTTTGGGTGCTCTAGTGTCCTCCCACAATTCAATGGCATGCAGGTTAGGTAGGTTTGTGGTGCTAAATTGGCCCCTAATGTGTGTGTGGGTGATTTAATCCTGGGATGAACTGGTGCCCTGTCCAGGGATTGTTCTTGCCTTGTTCCCTATAATTGCTGTGGTAGGCTCCAGCTGCCCCATGACCCTGCTCTGGATAAGTGGGTTCGGAAGATGGATGGATTGTGCTTGTTATTTGGATTCTGTTGGCTCTGCATTTAAGACTGTTGTTAGGGCTGTAGAGTTACATTTTCTGATTGTTCTAAAATGAAACCTGCTTGCATGGCACAACTGCAATTGTTCATGCCTTATGCCTGATGCTTGCTAGGTTGTGCTCCAGCGACCCTGCTCAAGAAAAGCTTATTTGGAAGATGGATGGATGGCATTCATGCACTGAATTTAAAGTCAGTATCGACAGTCCCTTTTAGAATGTAGTCCTCCATTCTTGGCTGGAAGAACATAATCTTTTTTATTTGCGTGTGTGTGAACTGTTTTGATAGTCAATTGATTGTTAAACACAAAGGTAAAAATGAACAGGATGCCAATACGTTTTTAAAAGCAGCCACAAATGATTCCCATTGCTAAGTAATGTCTCTGCTCCAAAATCACATGCCATTCCATAGAAATAAAAATGTTCCCTTTCTCAAGGTTAGATATGATATGTGCGCGTGTCAAGGTTAAGCTCGTGCTGCACCCCCAGCTCTGTCTCCTTCCCTTTTTTGTTCTTCTCCTTTTGGAAGTTTCTTTAATTTCTTAATGGTTTTCAATTGAAGAGAAACCCTAAGGGTGGGAACTTCGATCGCTGCTAAATCCTCTGGTGGGCTCCCAATTATGGCAACAACCTGATACTGGTTAAAAGGGTCTGCTCTAGCTTCAGGCCTTTGCTGACACATTGAGTGTTTTCTGTGTGCACTGGCCCTGCTCTAGTGTCTGGTTTCTTGGTGCTCTTCACGTTTCGTCTTTTAATTCACATTTTGTTCTTGCTCTAGACTTTTGGTAAAATATTGGATCTTGGAATGTGGGATTTAGATTGTTTTCCTGTTTCTTAATATAAGAATAGATTTACTACTGCATGGGATTAACAGATTTTTTACTTTGCCATTCACAATTGCCTGAATGCTACTTTAAATTAAATCCCTCTGAAAATTACTGCCATGGTATAAGTTGTATATTTTTTTTAACCAAATGCTGATGCAACCCGCAATTTAAACAGATTCTTTCAATGGCACACTGATAATGTCTTTCACATAAAATGCTTAATCCCTTGCTAACCATTAAACCACATGGAATGAGTTCTCAAGGCCAAATAAAGCATAGCTTTTTCATGTAAATTCTTAAACACAAGGGGAGGAACAAACACCATATTGTATTAAAAGAAAATTGGCAATAAGGACATTGGTATTCATAAAGATTTTTATTATATATTTGCATTTACTGGTGTGCATTCTGGTTCTTGAGAGTCACTAATCGTACAGTAGATTGCAAAAGTATACAGATGCCTTCACTTCTTCAGTTTTTACTATGTTGAAGCCTTAGGCTAAAATCATTTAAATTCATTTTTTCATTCATCAAGCAACAATCAGTACCCCAGGATGACAAAGCAAAAACAAGATTTTAGAAATGAGTACATTTCTTAAAAATAACAAAAATTGAAATATCCCATTATCTCAAGTATTCCAACCCTTTCAGGTGCTTTTCATTTTATTGATTGATTGTCATTGTTTCTATACTTTGTTTGGAGTCCACATGCGGTCAATCCAATTGATTAAAGATGATAAGGTAAGGTACATGCCTATCTATAGAAGGTCCCACAGTAATGTATATCAGAGTGAAAACCATGTCACAAGGTTTAGGGAATCACCGACAGGACTTAGTGACAGGATTGTGCTGAGTTACAGATCTGAGGAAAGCTACAAAAAAAATTCTTGCAGCATTGAAGAATCCCAAGAGCACATTGGCCTGCATGATTCTTAAAGGGAGCAAGGTATGAACAACCATGACTCTTCCTAAAGCTGACTGAGTAATCAGTAAGCTTTGGAGAATGCCCACAGTAAGAGAGGTGACCAGGAACTCCATGATCACTCTGAATGTCCTCCAAAGAATCTATGTGGAGGTGGGAGAAACTTTCAAAAAGATAACCATCACTGCAACACTCCACCAATCAAGGCTTTATGACAGAGTGGGCCGACAAAAGCCTCACCTCAGTTAAAGACACATGGAACCCCATAACTATGAGAAACAATCTTTTCTTGTCTGATAAAAACAAGATGGAACTATCTGCTTCAATTCTGAACGTCATGTCTGGTTGAAACCAGGGACTGCTCATCACCTTTTTAATACCATTCCAGTGTTGAAGCAAGGTGGTGGCAGTGTCATGCTGAGAACAGTGCTGAGTATAAGATATCCTTAATGAAAACCTTCTCCAGTGCACTCTGAACCTTCACTTTCCAACAGGAAATTGACCCTATGCACAACTCAAAAACAACAGAGTAACAGCTTAGGGACAACTCTGGGGATGTCTTTAAATTGTGCAGCCAGAGCCCAGACTTGAACCTAATCAGATATCTCTGGAGAGAACTGAAAATGGATGTCCACTGGCTGTCTCCATCCAACCTTACAGAGTTTGAGAGGATCAGCAGAGAACAATGGCTTTCTTCTTCTTCTTCTTCTTTCGGTTGCTTCCGTTAGGGGTTGCCACAGTGGATCATCTTTTTCCATACATTCCTGTCCTCTGCTTCTTGTTCTGTTACACCCATCACCTACATGTCCTCTCTCACCACATCCATAATCCTTCTCTTATGTCATCCTCTTTTCCTCTTCCCTGGCAGCTCTATCCTTAGCATCCTTCTCCCAAAATACCCAGCATCTCTCCTCTGCACATGTCCTCTCCAATACAATCTCGCCTCTCAGACTTTGTCTCCCAACTGTCCAACTTGAGCCGACCCTCTAATGTACTCATTTCTGATCCTATCCATCCTCGTCACACCCAATGCAAATCTTAGCATCTTTAACTCTGCCACCTCCAACTCTGTCTCCTGCTTTCTGGTCAGTGCCACCACCTCCAGTCAAAACCCCCAAATTCAGGTAGTGCAAAGCTTTTTATATCAGACCCAAGAAGACTCCAGGATGCTTTCACTGCCAAAAGTGCTTCAACTATGCACTCAGTAAAGGGTCTGAAATCTTGGATCAATGTGATAAGACATTTTTTTTTTCTTCAGAAGTTTGCAAATATTTCTAAAATCATGTTTTCACTTTATTTGAATACTTCATGAATTTACCATATGCGCATTACCTTTATGGTGTTCATCATAATAACTACAATCAGTTTCAGCTAGTGGAAATTGACTGCATTGCCTGGAAAGTGGTACATGTTGCTATCTGAGATGTTCCATCAGGTGCTGTTCATAGGTGTCTTTGCTGTTTTGAGCACCAATAGCAATGTCTGTATAACAATTAACATCCCAAAAACTTGGTGACCGATTTACTAATGTTATTGGCATGTCAGCTGACACATATGGTGACTCCTGTTTCAATTCATTGGTTTTAGCTTTAACCATTATAGAGAACTGGATAACCTAAAATATCCTTCACAACCTCGGATATCGATTTCTTTTAACTTGTAGAGAAACATTAAAATGACGATCTGGTAGTGTTGCTGTAGTGTTTTCCCAAAATCATTATAACAGTTCTTAGCAACACTCAATGCGTCCTGAAAACCATGACGACTGATTGAGATCATTTATGTTAGGTAGAATTCCTAGTGTTTGTTTTTTCTGTCCTCCCTGGCCATCAAACCTTACTTTATTCCAGTGGTTCTCAACCTGTGGGGCAGGCCCCACAAGGGGGGCGCGAAGATGTGAAAAAAAAGAAAACAAGAATCAAAAATATGAAAAAAACACATCTGTTGAAACCAAAACAAATGAACTTAAACTACATTCTGATACTAGAACAATAAATATAGAGTTAGATAAAATATGCATCTACATTTCAAAAAAAGTTAGGGGGGGGCGTGATTAAAACTGTTATGAAAACTTGGGTCGCAAACACTTAAAGGTTGAGAAACGCTGCTTTATTCTTTGTTAATTAGTATTACCCAATTTGTATATATTTTCTTTTTTCTTCATATTGTGAAGCACTTTGAGTTACATTTGTATGAAAACATGCTATATAAATAAATTTTGTTGCTTTGCATCAGATCATGTTCCTTTTCCTCATATTGTAGCTAGCCAAACACCACTGTGATAGCAGGTAGCATTAATGCATGTGTGATCAGACAAAATTTCCCACATTGCTTTGTAAAAAGATTTTAACACATTTAATGATTAAATGTAGCAACGCTGCTTTGCTGAACGCTGTACAAACTGCCAGGCTGACCCAGTCAGTCCAGCAATAAGATAAATGCTGTTTAGTGAGCTAGCAATCTGCATGACATTGAATTTACAGTGGAACTTTGTAAAACATTTCACAAAACTGGTGTTTTTCCACCAGCAAATTGACCAAAGCATTGATTACAGAAAGAAAGTGTATTTAGTATATGTAAAATCCTTTTGCATTCTGTGTATTTTAATCTTATCTGCAACCTTGTTGTAGTGCAGACATCAGCCTTGCAGTTCCCATCAGGCTTCAGCATTGTGCTAAGGTTAACAGGAGGATGCTTTGATCAATGTGCTTATTAAATAGGAGCAGGCAAAATTGAGAAGAATCTCATAAAAAACCCAAGCTTTAGCGCTTTCTCTCAACTTCTGCAGACTACAATTGCATTGTGTTGTATTTAGTCATGTTGCCTTTCCAAACTACACTACTACCCCTTTTATTTGTATCTTTAGCCTTTATCTGTGAAATGTGTGGGCCGTAACGGGATGTTACCAAACCCTTAGAGAACATTACTCTTTAATTTCCACTGTGGTGAAGTGCACTAGGGGTCCGTGGCAGTGTGTGTTTTTAGTATTAAACCAGTGTGCTCAGGATGGGAGGGTGTAGGTACAAACTGTTGTAAGGCATTGTGCCCTTGCTGTTTAACTCTTTGAGGGCTGAATATCTTTTCCAAAAACCTCAATTTTCTGAAAAGCACACAAAACAATGGTTTCACACATAAACCAACATAAAACATCTGTTGTTATGTGCTGTGGCTGCTGTTCGTGCATGTTCGGCATCTCTGTCAGCAGTGGTTGTGCAGGGGCACCTCGATGGTCAGCAGGAATGCTTGGTGGGCCGGCTACTTCGCTGTCTTTGGTCAGCAGGTGGACGGCAGTGGTGATGGCAGTGTGACGCAATATGGTCTTGTCATCATAAGTGGTGGTCCTTCCAGGCGAACGCTGCTATAGGTGCATCAGCTACATGAAAGTGTTCAGCACCGCGATCAGCTGGAGACCGATCAGATGATGCTGGTACCTCACTTTCGTTTTTGATCTCCATCTCCAGATCACTTGCATTAAACTTGGAGTCCGACAAGTCAGAGTCCTATTCAACGAAATTACATAAAATGTCCATGGAGTATTTTTCTTTGCGCATTTACGTTGGTCTCTCACCAGATGTTGATGCCATTTTAGAGGTCTTTTGCTCTTCACTATTCATGCACACGTAGGGAATTGAGGCTGAATGAACAAAGCTATGTCATTTTCCTTCTAGCAAAGAGAGTCGAACTAAAATCTAAGGACGAGTTTTGTCTCAGTTTACAGCTGATTATTGTCCTCTAACCCTGCACATTCATGTGCAGCTGCAATCAGTTCAGTTGTCTTCCTCATTGGTCATTACCAAGCCAAAGGCAACCACAAGATTTTAGCAGCCTGAGCAGGATAGAAGGGAATGTAAGTGAAACTGACAGAAAGACTGAAGATAAAATTGGGAAAAGTTAGCATCGTGGCAGAGCTGGTGCAGCTGAGAAGAAGAATGGTGGTCAGGGTAGCGGCTCTTCAGGCGAAATGCCACTCCTGCTGAGCAACAGATTGAAGTAGAACCAGCTGATTGCTCTAGTAAGATATCACGAACATGAAGGGATAGCAGAGGGACAAAGGAGCAGGGATGATGGTGGGGACACAACCTGAAAAGGGTTGTCTGAGCTTGTCGGTGGGTGCTTCTGCCAGCTTAGCAGACCCTGTGGGTGAGCAGCAAAGACAAGGTCTAGGAAGGAGTACTGAGGCTCTTTACTGAACCTGATCGTGACTGTGATATTATTATTATTGATTTTAACCTATTTATGGAATTATTTATTGATTGTAACCTTCATTTGGACTCTGTTTTTACTGAGGATTATTAATGTATTAATTGATCTGCACTACACTACATTTTTCAATAAAAAAGCACTGACCACTGTTCTACCGTATATTTGCTTGTCTGAGTCCTGACTACATAGTCCATCTTGTTCCATGACTATCGAAGTCTAGGTGCAAGAAGAGACAAAACCAGCTGCGGCAACCCAGAGGTCATATCCACCCCAAAACTGCTAAAAAAAACTATTTTAGAGTAAGAAAGAAATAAAGAAAGTGAGAAAGAATGAAATTTCAACTTTAAAAACAAAAGAAAACCACAGCTTCAAATGCTCCCTCAAAAATCACAATTATTATCCTAACAATATGTTTGACTTTAAAGTTACTTTTTACATAACAATGCATTCTTAACGAGAGCTTGTTATAATTAGAATGTTTTTTGCTTACAGGTGGACATGTTCAAAATCAAAGCTGTTCATCTTGGCAAAATAAACCAGCTTGTTATCGGGCACAGAAGTCAAAGCAGAGGTACTGTAATTATTGTGAGAAATATGCTTTACATACTGAGGATCAGTGGTTGGTCTTTTTTAGCATATGCAGAGAATTCCAGAGCCTTTGGGATTAAGTTTTTTGATGTCTGCTGTGGGTTTTTTTGGAATTTAAGGACAGTAAGCAAATTGCACCTTTGGGATTTTATATCCAGATCATGATCGCTAGTCCACTGCATGTAAATACCAAATTTTAGTACTTTACATTTTGCTTTCAGCCCAGAACATTTTTATTCTTCACTAGTTTTAATATTAAAATACAGTAAATTCTTTATATAAATTTCTGAAAATGTATGTCATCCATCAATCCGTACATTTATAAATGCACTAAACTGAGGATTTAAGGGCACAAATGGCTGTTTTTTGTCCAACATTCACTGTGGCACTTTGCAGAAAGTACTGTTTGTTTGTTAATTTGTCAAGAACAGAAAGAGTAACTTTTTATTTTACTTTTATGTGTTACAGATATACTATAATATAGTGCTTTAAACAGTGATCATTGTGCCAAGAAAGAATGATTTTAAAAAATCCTTATACACAAAAAAGACACCAAGGGAATCTAGGCAAGTAATGTGAAGGGTGATAATCATGACACTCATGGGGAGGTTTGAATAAAAGCAAAGAAACACAGCGAAATAACAAAACACTGCCACTCTGAGGCTTCCTAACACTTCATTTCTCTATGGCACTCTGTTCAAGTGCTCCTCGCCTCATTTGTGCTCGTCTCCCTGCTTCAAGCTTAATTGCATGAGAACATGGAGATTCTTCAAAGCCTGAACTTGAGAGTATTTCCATAGATTCATTCCTGTCCTGCAGGGAAGTGTCCTTGGGTGATACCTAACCCTTTAAATTACTAGACTGCTGCACAAACTACGTCTCCCAGGTACCTTTGCAAGAGCCTGGACTATAGCTGCCGATACTAACTAATGGACTGAGAATGAGAGACAACTTCATTTTGTGATGTGCAGCACCTTTCATTTTGCCTCATTGCCTAGTAGGCCTTTACAGCACCAATCAGTTTACAAGTGAAGAGATAAAAGAACAATTGTTCAAATATCAGCAGAGGTTCCTGGTGCTGTTCATCATAAAACATTTCTTTCATGGATGATGGCTTTCGATTTCTGAAAAACACCTTTGTGCCACACCTTATTTTTATGCAGGGTTCTTTACATTATTTTATACCTTGCAACTCATTATCGTGCTGGAGTCAAGTTCTCTTTACGTGATGTGCACAAATTTAAATGATTTTGATTTTTAACATTATGAGCTGATCATTTAAATATGAAAACATATAGAGAATCAATCCAACTGTGTAACTTTGTTTATAGCCACTGAATAGTGGACGTTCTATTTGTTCATTATTATTTTAAACACAACATGTTCATTTTTGGCATACACTTATTATAGCACTACTTAATGACAGGAAGACCCCAAATTCTTTTGTGTTACTTGTCCTTTCTTCTGTCGCACTTAAGAAGAAGTACTCAAGTAGAGGACTGTTGAAATGATCTTTTTCCTTTATTATTTTTTAGCAGAGCCAAACAGCACAGCGATTTCTGTGAAGTGGCTGCCATTAAATGCTCTCGCTCTATGGCAGTATCATTAACAAATTCTTACTATTAAAAATGTAACTATACAGTAGCAAAATATGTCTGTGGCTATTCACTGAGAAATTGTGGTACTACCTTTTGTGAAAGACACCTGCTTACCTTGTTATATAATTTACCACAAATATCTGAGTTGTGCGGAAGTATGTTTCAAAATTTAACAAGCTAAGGTAATAGAAACAGTTAGCCCTTATGGTAAATAATTCAGTTCTGCATGACAGTAGAAGCAAGGAATTTATAAGTGGTGATTTAAGTCGTCCATTTTAATGCTTCAACGCATTACCTCTTTACTAAGATTGAACTCCACACCTCTGTCTCAGTGTAGGAGGAAGACGTAGTGGTCATTGTGAACGTTTCAGGCTCAGTACTCCCACATTCTCCTGGCAAACATGCGATTTTCAGGAATGGATAAACTGACTACAATTGCAATTCCAAATACAACATTACAGATTATAACAAATTACAAAATTAAAATGTCAAATAAAATTACATGTGATATTTTCCTGAGACTCTAAAGAAAAATTTGTTCAAAGTTCCATTTCAGAATAAAAAATGTGAAAATAAAATTTTTAGAAAAATTCAAGGGTCTTCATTTTTTTCAAAGCATTTTTAAGGTTTCTAACCATTTCATGATCTGCCATTTTTATTTACCATGAAAGGAAGTTTAGCTGCCTATGGCAGTGCAACTTAATTTTTCAGAAAAATGCTTCAATTATGTCATTGGGAGTAAAAAAAAATATCTACAGTATTTATAAATTATGAAACTTTATTGAGCAGTGGAGAGAGCCCACAAATCACTGGCAAGAAGACCAGACATGTTCACTTGGCTA
The DNA here is from genome assembly GCF_016835505.1 of Polypterus senegalus. Lineage (NCBI taxonomy): Eukaryota > Metazoa > Chordata > Cladistia > Polypteriformes > Polypteridae > Polypterus > Polypterus senegalus. The sequence goes on from NC_053158.1 coordinate 39,921,841, forward strand.
TACCCCATCTATCTTCGATCTTCTGCGCTTTACTACATTTACTGTACTACTGTCACATTAGCACTGATGTTTATTTAATTTCAAAGTTTAGAAAAGAGTTCATAAAAGTGCTACCATCAAGAATGACTTAAGTATGGGGAAAGTTGCATGACCCACTGTCATATTTTCTAAAATAGCTAGGCGTAGACTGGGAAAAGTGGATATCATAAAGAACTACCAACATTTCAGGCAGATGGCATATATTCAGGGACTGACTAGACTGGTGCCCTTGTCATAAACACTATGGGAACAAAGAACTATGGTCTGACCACATAATTAATAATCCAAGAACAATAACAAAAATAATAATAATACTCAAAATGGCATAGCATAAGAGACACAAAAGGGACAAATAAAATCAACACAGCAACAGGACTACAACTGTAGGCTTTGAATGCGTTACTGAAAGCGGATTTATTTTTAAATATATGAATCTGTCAAATGAGCTTAAATTATGACTTGCGTTAAAACTCAAATATTGACCTCATTTGTTCACTACCATCTGTGATTTGATTGATTACATTCTTCATATTTGCTTATAAAAAGCTAAAAATGTCTCTCACTGAAAAAACTCTTGATGCTGTTCATTGATTAGACAATACTGCTGCATTCTTTGTGCTTGCAAGAATGCTATATAGTAAATAGAAATAATGGATTTTGTGATTATACTAGGCTATTCATTGTATTTCAGGGTTCTAAACTTAATTTATATGTTTATGGGGCAGCATGGGAAGATTAGGATTATGTTGTCACCATCACTGTAATCTATCTGTTAGACAGGTAAACAGTAAGGCACTCTTTCTAACACTTGTTTATACTGCTATTAAAACATTATTTCTTTTTTCACTCATGTAGCAATAGTTCAATCTTTTAGATTATCGTGAAATCCAAAAATGAAAGATAGTTTGCCATCATACCCCAGTTTCTATGTGTTTTTTGAAATGCATTTATTTTTCCAAGATAGCTTTGCTGAGTCTCTGCACTGTCATGTCCACATATTTCTATGTGTAGATTCAACAAATGTGCATATGTACTGATCTGTAAATAATTTTCTTTTTGCATGTAACTAGTACTCATGGCTATCTTATAGGTCACTGTATCTGCCAATTCAGAATAGATATCAGTAAGCAGCAAAATCAGATGTAAATCACTTGCAAAATTAATTTGGATGGTCAAATAAAAAAGAATATATGCTACCAATTGGAACTGAGTCGCTTTTACCTGCAGTCTGAATGTAGCTTTAGTAGCCTGTGGCAACACCTAGACTCAGATGTAGCTGGCATGTACTTTTCGATTCATTTTTACCATCATGCCTCTTCTCTAGCATTGCTCCGGGATTAGGGGGACTGCTGCCCAAGTGGTAACACTTGTAGCACTTAGCACGAGCCATGAACCAATTTTGACAAAGCATCACTGGATTTCAAGGCACATTTACTCACACACCCAGCAAATTCATTCACACTAGGCATATTTAGAGGGTCTAGCCAACTAACCCTTCTGTCTTTGGGGTGATTTAGAAAACCCAAATAAGCATGGAAAGAACTTACTAACACTACAAAGCCTTTCACCAGACCAGAATTTGAGCACAAGAGTCTAGAGCTGTGAGGCATCAACAAAACTACTGTGCTATCCTGGGTGGACATATACGTTTACATAAAAAAGGTGAAATGTATCCTACTTTGTGACATTCAGTACTGATTTGTGCTATAAAAACCATTAGTAACTATATAAATAAAATTGTAAGATTTTTTTTTAGACCTAACTGACTTAAATAGATTTTTTGCATGTGTGTTTCTGTTGGTCCAATTTAAAATATAGGCTACTTCAGCGCCTAACCCCCAGTTGTGGCCAGTCTGCCACTCGAGTTGTGAAGAGGCGGGCTGAACGCACCCCATGGAGATGCGGTTGCTCCTCCGAAACCCTCTCTTAAATGGTGATACAATGGGAAACAAATACAGATTTTTTTTCACCTCCTCTTTGCTCGATCAGCGCTGGCTTGCTGCTGCTGTGCCGCATGATCTGTATCTTGCACGGCTCTTCAAACATTTAAAAACCTGTACAGCAGCTGTCCTACTCATAGACATATATAGGTAGACACCGCATTCACTGTATTGCCCAGTCAATACGATACGTCAGTGCGTCCTCCATATTTTGAGTGGCAAAAGTGCCACTTAAACTAATACAAGTACAGTAGACGTGGAAACCGGGTTTTCTGATGAAAAAACAATAATGCTTAAAACAGTATTGTTTACATACAACAGATTTTGGCGAATTGTTTAAATGCAATTATTTATGTCCATTTATACACTAATAATGGCAATTATTAAATAATAATAATATTATTATTATTATTATTATTAAATAATTCCTCCCATATAAGTAACATTTCTCAGACTGCCTTCTTTCATCTCCGAAACATTTCTAGACTTCGTCCTATTCTTATGCAACACAGTGCTGGAGTATTGGTTAATGCCAGATTCACCTCACGAATAGATCACTGTAATGGTATTCTATCTGTCATCCCACAAAAACGTATCCATCGCTTACAGCTTCTTCAAAATTCTGCTGCCAGGATGATAACCTGCTGTTCTAAATCCACTGAACATACAGTACTACACCTATTCTCTCTCAGCTTCACTGGCTCCCTGTTAACTACAGAATACAATACAAAATACTGCTCTGAACATTTAAAGCTCTCCACAACCTCAATGATCTCCTACTCGTCTCACTCACACAGATCCTCATCTGCAGCTGTATTTTCTGTACCATACATCAAGCTCTGTGCTATGGGGGCTCGAGCGTCTCTCATAGTGCTCCTCAACTATGGAATTCTCTTCTCTCTCATATACGTCAGCTCGATTCAATAACACATTTTAAAACTGCCCTCAAAACTTATCTTTTCAAACTGGCATACCAATTGTGAATTTTGTATTGTTACTGCCAGTTATCTTTGTTTGTTTGCTAATTATAGCTTTTTGATTTATATTTCTCTTGTTTTAATTGTTGTTTAATATTATTGTAAGGTGACCTTGAGTGCTAAGAAAGGTGCCAATTAAATAAAATGTATTATTATTATTAATTATTGAGATGAAAACTTGACCAATGTCTGAAAGTCAAAATAGTAAGACTGCAACTGGCAGTCTGGTCTTTCTTTTAACAGTGAAATGATACACTCAATGACAAAAATAAACAATTTTATTGTATACGAATTGGCTTAATAATTTCTGAAAACATTTCACTCAGTCCTCTCTCAATCTCTCTCTCTCACACACACGCACACACACACAATGTGTTTTCTTAAATATATACAGGATAGAGTCTAAAATCCTTGAAACAGAACTGTCTTACATAGCTTTTTCCGTGGGTTGCCACTCTGTAATTTGAGAGTATTCAGTCTGGCAATATGGTGTTGCCTTATTTTGTGGAAGACAGACACAACTAAAGACATGAGCATGAAATGATGGTTGTCAATTTCAAACTGTGTTTCCTCAATGTGCTCTTTGAGAAAAAAACACATCATCTGAAGCAATCTCAGCCCGAGCAAACTGATTGATCAAAGATACACTGAGAGTGACGGGATTTTCTAATGGCCAAATATAACCAAAACAATTTTTCAGCCTTACCTATGAAATGTAATCCTCTGGGATCTGGTTTGGAGCGTACAGCGGTTTGTACAATCCCAACACATGCGTGAGGCATCTTTATCCATTACTTCACTCCACAGCAGTGCCACTCACAATATGGCAGCGATGTTGACATACGATGCTGCTAGTAATTCTATGTCTATAGTCCTACTCTTTGTCTTTTATTTCCGGCTCTGGGCATGGTTAAATCTCTTGGCACTCTTGGTTAAGTCTCGTCTCAAAGGACATGAATTCTTGATATTGTTTAGTTTATAATTTAAAAATGGAATAAGAATCTGAAAATCTAATAACATCACATTAAAGTTCAATAAACTCTGAAAAGAATGATACCAAACATATATATGTAGGTTTTAAAAAACGTCACATAAAATTGTTGCACAAAATCGTTGCACTTTTAGGCTTAGGATTTTATATAGAGAGCGTAGATATGGTATATCGGGGAATGGAGTTGTGATGGAGATGGGGCAAACCCAAAAACCAATACTGATGTAGGGACTACAATTCCCATCAGGCATTAGGATTCTGGCAGAGGACATAGTTATCGGCACACACTGATTTTGTACCTGCCAAAGAAGGTGTCTCATCTACGACCACAAGTATGGTGTTTTCTTCTAAGATAATTTGGACACCAATTCTGGTGTCTTGGTGGATTACGCTTTTGTCCCATTGTAGGTTATTTTTTGCCATGTTGATATTTTCAAAACACAGTTTTTGTCCATTTATTTTCATCTAGACCCTTTTCTGAGAAATATATGGGTACAAAAGTGACATTTTTACCAAACCCTTAAGGTGTAATGTCCCTTTTTTCAGCCCCAAAAAGCTTTTAAAACTCCAAAACTCCCTTTTTAGTGAGCTTGGCAGTTGAGAAAATTGCATGTGAAATGAAGTTTGGTATCAATTTTGCAAACCTTTATGCAAAACAAAACTTGCCTGTTTCATTCACTTACTTTTTTAAGAAGATATATTATTGGGGGGTTAAGTAGAAAATTTATTTGATATTAATTTTTATTTATTTAGCAGATACCTTACAAAGAATGTTTTAATATATCAAAGAAACAGAGTACAAGATAAAAAGCAAGCATATGGGAGTAGAGCTACTACATAATAATATCTACAGCTAGAATAAGACAAAGGTCAGTCTTTTAAACTCTACCAGCTATTCTATAGGAGAGAAACTAAGCACATCCAAAATATTTAATGAAAAGATGCATTTTCAAATGACGTTAAGTAAATTGGATGCTGTACAAATAGATAAAGGGAGATCATTTAACAGCTTTGGAGTAAGAATAAAGTAAGATTGACACGTTTGGTGAGAGCAGGTACAGTCAGTAGACAGGCCGTGGCAGTACAGAGACTTTGTGAAGAGAGACCAAGGATTGAAGATAATGTGGAGCACAATCAATCAGAGAACTGTAGGTCAAGAGAAGAGTTTTGAACTGTATCTTTGCAGGAAGCCTGTGGAGAGACTGAAGCAGAAGTAGTGGGAGTTAAAGAAGGAACCAAGAATACCAGTCAGGTAGCTGCAATCTGGAGGAGCTGGAGAGGACTGACAGCAGCTGAAGGAAATCCCACCAGGGGAGAGTTTCAGTAGTCCAGTTGAGAGAGAACCAGTGCCTGAACAAGATGTTGTGTAGAATAATTAGTGAGGAATGGTTGAATCCTCTGGATATCATGAAGAAAGAAACAGCAGGTCAGGTCATTGAAGATGTATGTTTGATTAATGAAAGCAATGAGTCCAGTCTCACACCAACATTCCTGACAGTGACTAATGGTGAAAGGATGGCATCTTCAAGAGAGAATGCTTAAAGACAAATCAGAGGAAGGAAAAGTACAAGATATCTAACTTTGAAAGTCAGAAAAATGAATGAATAGATACTACATATAACCAGTGGAGTGATATTGGGTCATCGGACAAGGACAGTGGCAGCCTGGTGCATTGTAGGTCAAACTTGCAGATAGAAATTTCATTGCATTGTACACGTGATTGTAACTTTCAAATTAGTAGATGGCACCACATTTTTTATCAAAGCAAAGCCTTTCAATGAGACACTTATAATTTTAGGCTTTGATGTCAATGCAGCATTGTGATTTGTAGCAATTTTAAATCAACATTAAATGAATCAGCTTTGATTCATCTTTATCAAATACAGCCACTGGTGCTGTCTCCTACAATAATACAAGACTTTACTTACTTTAGAAATGCCTGTGATCCCCAGTCCAACTTGGCCCCCCTACTGTACTTGCTTTCTGTAGCTCATAGATTTAATTATTCAACAAGCCTAGCAGTTAAACGATATGGGATTAAATATCTATTCGTGAAGCCACACCAAATCAGGAGTGGCATTCATGGTGCCAAACCAGGAATTATCAATTACGGAATCTAATCATACGCAAAAAGAAAAAATTTTAGACTCATAAGACCAAAGACATTGAGAAAAATAGTAACATTTCAGGCATCAATGACAAAAGGGTCAACATTTAAAAAACAAATTTTTGCTTTCTTACCTTAACCCATTATACAAATACACTAAGGTAACGCTGGCTACTTTGGCTAATTATATAAATATAATTAAATGCAGTATTTTGTAGATCACCAGGGATGCACCTGCCGCCCCAACCCGACACAGACAGATGCTAGACACATGTGCAAGAACACACGCAGATTTTATTCTTTTTCTCCGTGAGAAACGCCTTCACCCGTTTCCCACCACTACAGCACAGTTACAAGTATTAGGCACAGTCCAGCTCAAAACTCTTTCACCCCACTTCTCTTGGCAAGCTTTGTCTTCTCCCACCTGACTCTGGCTTCCAGAACAGCAGCTGCTGACTCCTTTTATAAGGCACCCAGAAGTGCTCCAGGTGCTCCTCATTGACCAATTTCCGGCAGCACTTAGGATGTGGCGACAGAGCTGCAACAATGGGCCTCATGAGATCTCCAGGCGCCCCATGGTGGTTGCCATGGGCCCCAACAGGGTTGAGATTCTATGCTCCAAACAAATGGGACCACTGCACTCCGGGGGTAGGGCTGCCCTCTAGTGCCCCCAGGGAGGTAATGCTCCAGAAACCCTCCTTACCCAGGTCCTTCCTTGGTCAGGGCAACCCGGCCGTCTGCCACTATCTATATTTATATATATATATAGATATAGTTATATATATATATATATATATATATATATATATATATATATATATATATGTGTATATATATATGTATATATATATGTATATATATATATATATATATATATATATATGTATATATATAGAGATATATATATATAGATAGATAGATAGATATATAGTGAGATACGTCCGAACACCACAGGACAGAGACCACGTGTTTATAAAAAAAGCACAGATTTATTCCCAACAAAACACTGCCTCGCACAGCACACAGTGCTCCCAGCACCAATTAACCTAAATACGGACCTCTCTCTCACTGTTCGTGGGCCGCATTTCCTCTCTCCGCGGGAGCTTCGTCCTGCTCCCACTCTCAACTCTTGCTCCTTGATTGTAGGGAGGCGGCCCCTTTTATTTCAACACGGATGTGCTCCAGGTGCTTGATGACATCCTTCTGGCAGCACTTCCTGGTGTGGCGGAAATGTTGCTCTTGCACCCAGAAGCACTCCGGGCGTTCCTGGATGGATCTTCCTCCATCATCCCGGGTTCCGGCTGGGTCTGACCCGCAGCTTCCTGTGACTATATATATATATATATATATATATATGGAAGAGAAGGTCAGTGATACGGTTTGCATATTTGTAGTTGGAGATCCACAAAGCTCAGGAATAAAAACTACTTTATGATATGTGATTAATTCTTTTTCTCCCTTTGTGGATCTCCAGCTGCAAATATATATACACACAGTATATTTTGTGTGTGTGTCTATTGTTGGTATTGCTTTAGTCACTATTCTGAGAAAACATGTAAATAAGAATTTCATATTACGGCATACACATGGCAATAAATTTGAACTTGGATAATGCACATTTGTATAACAATTTGATTATAGTTATAGTTAAATCGATTCTACCTCAAAGCTGTGTAGTGCATGAAGCCCCTGAAGTCTTTTATTCCCAGGGCACCCACTTATCTCATAAAAGAATAAAGTTTGTGTCACAATTAAGGCACCATGGGAAGCCCCAGCTGTATCTTTGTATTGAGTTCCTTTGGACATAACATCGAAGTCTTAACAAAAACCTTAAACATTGTCAAACATGGCAAAGAATTTTCTGTTTGTGCCACCTTTGTATGCTTGGCAGTACACTCCTGTGTTATCTTAGAATTTGCAGGCTTTATTTTGATTGTTTTAATTTCACCCTTATCATTAAAGGATTAGCATATGATTATTATTTAATCTTTCTCTGCAGGATAATAAAGTCAGGTGCCCATGCTTATTTTTTTATCTTTCCACAAATATAACGAATATACTGTAGAAACAAAGGAAGCATGTCATGGTAGATAGCAACAATGCTTCACTGTTTCAGGAACTTGGATTTGACTTTGAGCTCGGCCAGAGGAGTTTTGCTGTGTGGATCTTGCTTGTTCTCGTCATGTTTGCATGGGCTTTCCTCAGGTACTCCTGTTTCCACCCACATTCCAAGCTGGGGTGTTAATTTGACTGACAGCTTTTCAATGGCCTGGTGCTGGATAGTGCATTTGAAATAGCCTCCAGTTCCTTGTGACCTTGAAATGGAAATGGAGGAAGAAAACAGAAGCATGAAAGATAGAAACAGCTTTTTGTATTGTGTTTCAGGATATTTTGCATGATACTGTCTAACAAAGCACACACACACACAATAACAAAATGTAATGATGAGCCTGGTTTTAGGGAAATAAATCTTCTAAACACTACTTTTTTTAAAAAAGACATTTTTGTTTATTTAGCATAATATACTTAAATCATATAATGAGACGAGCAGGGCTTTCTGTCTGTAAGAGCTCATCAATTACCTGCCAAACTAGTTACTCCTTCATAGATTTAGAGATCCCCAGTGCTCTCTACACCTGCATACAAGGAGATTTGTCAGATTTATAAATATCTCTTTACACAAGAAAACTTTTTCTTGTCCCTCCGCAAAATAATCTGCAAGCAAGCTTCCAATTTGAACAAATTGCCCCCCACCAGAGGTTTGCACAATAATTTAAATGTGACTGAAGGTGGGTGGAGAATGAGAAGAGGGAATTTTAAGTTGTATACATTTGCCTTTTGCCTGAAATAGGGTACTTCATATGACGGAGGTGACCAGAGTCCAGATAATGGGTTTTTAAATCAGAATATGTAATAAAATCTTTGGAACTAATTACCTTTACAGTAAACATGCAAACAAAAGCTCCAGGATTTGAATAAGAAGGTCTGTAGAGAGTAAATAGTAGGGAAAGAAAAAAGAGTGAGAAATGAGGCCTGCTGCACCTGCTACTATTAACAAATATTAATTTCTGAGCTATGTCCATCTCATGGTCTAAAGGGTGCTAGTTAATCTCATTATTTTATACTATATTGTATTAAATTAATGGTTTATAGGTTATTTACTGTTATGTGTACAGAGTACAAACACATTTTTACTTGTAAGTAATCAATCAATCAATTGGCAACACATCACCATTCTCGAGAGCCATGATACATCACGTTATATATTCTCAAATCAAGTAATCCAGTCCTGGCATACAGTGTTGGGGGGCCAGAGCATAACCTGGAATCACTGGGTACAAGGCAAGAAGCAGCCCAGGACATTGCACCAGTCCATCCTAGGGACCCCCACACACACACACCCACGCAGGTGGACTCACCAACTGCCCTTATCTGCATATCATTGGGGACATGAGAGGCAAACTGGAATACCCAGAGGAAAACCCCCTCGGACACAGAGTGCAAAGTGCACATGGACAACATCCAGGCATGAGTTTCAAACCCAGGATGTCCAGTGCCTATAAAAAGTATCCAGACTCTTTCACTTTTTTCACATGTTTCTATGTTACAGCCTTATGCTATATTCATTTAAATTATTTTTTCTCTCATCAAGTAATACTGAATACCCTGGAATAACAAAGCAAAAACAGCATTTTAGAATTTTTTGCAAATATACTAAAAAAGCCTAAAATATCACAATTGGCCACTTATTCAGACCCTTTGCTTTGGCATTTGAAATTTGGCTGCGGTGCATTCCATTTTATTGATGATTGTTGAGATGTTTCTACACCTTGTTTGGATTCTACCTGTTGGTCATTTCAATTGACAGGACATGATAAGAAAGGTTACAACAATGTCTATAGAAGGTCCCACAGTTAACAATGTGTATCAGCACAAAAACCAAGCAATGAGAGACAGGATTGTGTCAAGGCACAGATCTGGGGAAGGTTGCAAAATAATTCAGTTGCACTGTCCCAGGAGTCCACTGGCCTCCATAATTCTTCAATGAAATATGTTTAGAACAACCACAACTTTTCCTAGAGCAGGCTGTTAAATTGGGCAATTGTCAGAGACAGCCTTGGTAAGAGAAGTGACCAAGAGAGCCTGTGTGGAGATGGGAGAAACTTTCAGAGGGACAGCCACCACTGCTACACTCCATAATCTGTGTTCTGTGGCAGATTGGCCATGAACGTTGGCATGGAGTTTGCAAAAGGGCATCTAAATGACTCTCAAATGATGAGAAACAAGATTCTTTGCTCTGATGAAACCAAGATTGAACTGTTTTGCCTCAGTTCTACACATCACCACACCAAGCTCTGCTAATCACCGGTACAATACCATTCCAACATTGAAACATGGTGTTGGCAGCATCATGTTGGGGTTTTCTTTTTTCAGCAGGAACTGGAAGACCAAACAGAGTAGAGGAAGAGCTGAATGCAGCAAAGTTCAGAGTTATCCTTCAAAACCTGATCTGGAGCATTCTGGACTACCGGATGGACAGAAGGTTCACCTTCTAACAAAACAACTGCCCTAAGCACAAAGCAGAGTGGCTTAAGGACAACTTTGGGAATGTTCTCGAGTGGTTTAGCCAGTGCCCAGGCTTGAACCCAATAAAACATCTCTAAGAGAGATCTGAAAATAGCTCTCCACCGACGATCCCTATTCAACCTAGCAGAGCTTGAGAGGATCTTGAGAAAAAATGTCAGAATATCCTCAAATCCAGGTGTGTGAGGCTTGTTGCATCAAACCCAAAAAGACTCCAAGCAGGAATCACTACCAAAGGGGCTTCAACTAAGTACTGAGAAAAGGGTCTGAATACCTGTGTCAATAGAATATTTCAGTTTTGAATTTTTTTTTATTAATTTGAAAAAATTTCTAAAGTCCTGTTTTTGCTTTTCATTCTGGGGTATTGAGTTTAAGTGAAAAATGAATGTATGCGATTTTAGCATAAGGCTGCACCGTAACGAAATGTATAAAAAATGAAGGCCGCTGAATGGTGTATAATATAATAGAATAAAATAGAATAGAATAAAATATCCATCCTCTTCCGCTTATCCAAGATCGGGTCGCGGGGGAAGCAGCTTGAGCAGAGATGCCCAGACTTCCCTCTCCCCGGCCACCACTTCTAGCTCTTCAGGGGGAATCCCGAGGCGTTCCCAGGCCAGCCAAGAGACATAGTCCCTCCAGCGTGTCCTGGGTCTTCCCCGGGGCCTCCTCCCGGTTGGATGTGCCCAGAACACTTCACCAGGGAGGCGTCCAGGAGGCATCCTGATCAGATGCCCGAGCCACCTCATCTGACTCAGCAGCGGCTCTACTCTGAGCCCCTCCCGGAGCTTCTCACCCTATCTTTAAGGGAAAGCCATATAATAAAATATAATATAATACATGTAACTAAAAGTGGAATCAGTGTTCATTTGATATGAGCCGTTATAAATGTCTTAATTGAATGTAGTTTAAAATATGGGTACCAATTATATATAATTACCTTGCAATTATGTTATCCTATGTGTTTTCTATGCACTGTGATTATTACAAAGTCACATACCTGAACGAGCAGCTGCCACATGCAATTAACCCAAAGTCATTTCTGTGGAAGTGTTCAGTTGTGTTTTGTAAAAGATATTTTTACATCTCCTGCAAGTGCTGTTATTTTTTTCCCTTTGCTTACAGCAAAGTAAATTATTTTTCAATATAAATAATTAAGCCTTTGAATTGTAATTAATATATCATGTCATCACTCTGCCTTTTCTGTTAGCACCTTTTTTCCTATTTTCTTTCTGTTCTCCCATTGTTAATACCATCATTTACATCACACTTTTTCTCTGAATTTTTACAGTTACCTCCTCCAAAACTGACATAAAATTTCTGTTATTTCTCCTCTTATTTAAATCCACATAGTTTTAACTCTTACAATCCCATGACCGTTGTAGTCACAGATCATCAAATTTACTTTGTGTTTCCTTAGTTGGACAGTTGCTTCCCCATTCCATTACATCTGTGATCTCTCAATTTAAGTCATCCCTGTTTACCATTTCACTCATAGAAAATATTATTTCAATCAAGTAAGTTATTTTAAAGTAATTGTCTTGGTTAAATGGTTGATTGAAGAATTATTAAAGACCATTCATTTGATTTTGCCTGTGAGGATTTTTCATATCTGATGTCTTCCAATACATCTTGCAACTAAGCAGTGCAAATGAAATCCAGGCTCATAGCATCACAACACAGAAGAGAATCCATGCTGCTCTGTTATGCACATTGAATTGCTCTGGCGCTCTATTCGATGACAGGGACATGATTTAATTCCATGTACTGGGGTGACCACTGGTCATAGAGTGCAAAAAGGGCAAAGTACAGCAAGTAGGGAGCAGAGCAGGAAATGGCAGGCCAATAATAGCTGCAGATATTGGAGAGCTAAAACAAAATAGGAGATGGATGATTTAATAAGTGAGTGAATGGGTGAATGAGATAATGTGTGATCAATGCACCAAACATTATGATGCCTAATGTTTGTTCTTTGAGTGTTAATGAAAATTTTTAACAATAAGTCCCAAAGTAACAATTCATAAATTCAATAAATTAACAATGCTATTTTGTAACTGAGCGGGTTTATGCTAATAAATTGAATCTGAAATAATCTAATTTAACCTATAAGTACTTTCAGCCCCCAGGTATGGACTCTTTGGCTGACCAGACTGTTGAAACAGTTTCTCATTGGTGGATAATAATAAACAGTGGCATCTCATTATGGGCCAGTGGGGCATGGCCCCACCTGGAGGCGATGTTGTGAAAATAAGTAATAAACTTCCCTTAATAATCCAATCATCCATTTTCTAAACCTGCTTTATCCTTAACAGGGTCACAGGTAAACTGAATCTTATCCCAGTAAGCACAGGGAACAAGGCAGGAACAATTATTTTTGAATTTCAACTTTGCATTCTTAAAAGAACAAATGGTGTTCATATGTTGCTTCTTAGCAGTGTTCATTACATCTCGTAAAAAACTTGTTCAATTGTTGGTGCTTTGTAGTGAGCAGTTAATACACTACATGCAATGTAGAGGGACAGAAGAAATCGGTCATAAAAGGAAAGCATCTGCTCATCTATTATTCACACCAGTTAAAAAATAATAAGGAGAATACTGCTCATAAGTACAAATGGCCTCAACTTAGTCAGCCGTGAATCTACACGTAACTGTACTCTTGTTTCATTTTTGAATGTGATGGCCATGCTAAAAAGTCTCATTACATTAAAAAGACCTGGCTGCTCCATAAGGGACTTGACTCCAGAACAGAAAAGTGTGTAACATGAATTCAGTGGCAGCCTCAGGGGTGTGTGGGGCCTATGGCTGACCAACCCCACATGGAGCCAGTTACGTCAAACGCTGTTACCAGTGTGTGTGGACTGTATAAACTTGCACGCAAATTTAATAAAAACAATATTAACATACACCAGATTTTCTCATTACAGTATTCAGCTAAATTTTTGCAAGATAACACATGGATTTTATCAAAATATAACGATATAATCTATTTATAACTCATGACAATACCACAACAGTGCGAAATGCGAAGCAGTTTCATGTGAAAATTAGCAGAGCTTCTTCAAGAAAAGTACCTAAATTGCAAGTCTCAATATGCACGATGTCATAGTCATAACTCACGTTGATGTCATGTCAGCCGGTTACATGTTTTTGTGCATTAATATTCGGACTACAAAATGATTTCAAAGACGCACGTGTATGGAATTTGACCTTGAAGAGGGTTTTTAAAAGGATTCCTCTTAGAAGCATCTCAAATATATCTATACTGAAGAATATAACTTGACAAATCTGCTCAAACGGGACACACAAACCTCAAAAGCAGGGCCCCCTAAGGTGTGGGACCTGGGGTGGTCACCCTTCTTGACACCACCGAATGCCACTGTTGCATAAATCACTGGTCAGTGCCATAAAGATGCTTTTCTGTCCTCTTCATATAAATCTTGGACTAATGAAATATTTTGTGAAAGTGATGAACAAGTAAGACAAAGGATTTCGATACTTGAGACAGATATTTCCACAAATAACCGATGCCAAGAATAAGAAAGGCATTTTTGTTGATCCACAAATCAGACACGTCATCTCTGACAAGCAGTTCGAAGATCTGTTAGTTGGGCTGGAGGGAGTCATTCAAGGATGTTGTTGAAAATTTTCTTGGCAACTTCGGCAATCCGTCTGGTTGACAACATCCTTCAGGCACACAAACCTAAAAAAAAGAAAAATGTTTTCCAGTTTTATTTGTGTTTTTTTTAATGTCATTATTAGGCTAACATTTTGTCATCATTGATGCTGACTGCCTGATCCTCTACGTCTCTCTCTCTCTCACTCCCTAGCACAAGGTTAATTGGTTATGTGGGTATGGCTCAGTTCAGCTTAATATCTCTAGAGTATTATTGCACGGTCAATTTTTTATGTGAATATCACATAGCCTTATCAGAAATTGTATGACATAATTAGCCTTGTTAATAATAATGGTATGGTATAGCTTCATATCTCCAATGATATTTGAGTATAAGAATCGCACCTTTAATTATCTTTTTTTCAGATGATTGGTTTCTTGAGAAGGTGATTGTGGAAGAAGGAGAAATGCCCACTACCAAACATATCTTTGTACACAATGACTGGATTGACAAGAGTTCACAGAAGAAAGACTGCTGTAAAGTAGCCATACTTACTTCAGGTATTATTGTTGTAGCATGCTCCTCTCACTCAGATTTAATTGAGCTGTCTGTTCTTCTTAAAGGATTAGCCATATCCGGGTGGATTCTTAATGCTCATTCCTAACAAATTTCTATCTATAAGCTTGCTCTATTTAGAGTCTGTATCGCCTAGCGGGAGCTTAATGTCTTTTTCCAAGGACACACTGTAAACTGTTACAATTTTCTAGAGTGCATTGTTCAGAAAGCCCTCATTTTTCCTCGGCTAAACATCAATAAAATAACTCAGCATCTGAAAATTACCTGCAGTTGCTTTCATCAGCAAAAAGAGGTGTCCCTGCGGACATTTGGGGCAGTATCATATACATGAAACAGCAGGGATGTGAAGTTTCACCTAAAATGTTGTGCTGCAACAGTTAACCAACCAAAAACATCTGTTTAGAAGGTATGCGTGTCTTCGACTGCAAAGGCTATAAACTGAATCTCCACCTTAGTTCAGTATGTGACCCTAACTGACATAAATGTTTGTTTAGTTTGTTTATTCTGCAAAGAATGGAAAATTATACTTGTGAAGAACTTTAAGGTGGTACACTTTCTAAATTGGACCGATTTTGATTTCCCTAAGGTGTCCCCACTGGTGAGCAATTTTGTAATGTTGCCACAGCATGGTACTGCAAACAATTTTAAGATTGAAGTATAAAGACAAACATCTCAATAATGGCAAATTTCAGCAAGAATTATTATACTGTATGTTTAGAGAGGGTGCAATTGTATCAGGGTCTTTCACAAGCTTCTGGACCTAACAAGTCATCAGGTCCCCTTCACAAAATCCCTACCAATGGCATAAACAACCTGGAGATAAATAACAACAACAACAACAAAACTTATTTATATAGCACATTTTCATACAAACAGTAGCTCAAAGTGCTTTACATAATAAAGAATAGAAAAATAAAAGACACAATAAGAAAACAAAATAAATCAACATTAATTAACATCGAATAAGAGTAAGGTTCATTGGCCAGGGAGGACAGAAAAAAACAAAAAAACTCCAGACGGCTGCAGAAAAAATAAAATCTGTAGGGATTCCAGACCATTAGACTGCCCAGTCCCCTCTGGGCATTCTACCTAACATAAATGAAACAGTCCTCTTTGGATTTAGGGTTCTCACGGAAGGGCTTGATGATGATGATGGTCACGTAGACTTCTGCCTTTTAATCCATCCATCATTGTTGGAGCCTCATGAAGCTTTGAGTAGGTGGAGGTGGCGCAGGCCACCACCACAAAGAAACCGGAAAAAGAAACAGAAAAGAGAGTAGGGGTCAGTGATTTTAGAGCCACCATGAATAGTTATTATGATGAATTGAACATACAGAGTATCAGGATTAAGTTAAATTAAGTTAAATTGAAGTTATAAAAAGGCCATGCTAAAGTAATATGTTTTCTGCAGTGTTTTAAAGTGCTCTACTGTATCAACCGGGTCGAATTCCTATTGGCAGGCTATTCCAGATTTTAGGTGCATAGCAGCAGAAGGCCGCCTCACCACTTCTTTTAAGTTTTGTTCTTGGAATTCTAAGGAGACACTCATTTGAGGATCTGAGGTTACGATTTGGAATATAAGGTGTCAGACATTCTGATATATAAGATGGGGCGAGATTATTTAAGGCTTTATAAACCATAAGCAGAATTTTAAAGTCAATTCTGAATGACACAGGTAACCAGTGTAGTGACATTAAAACTGGAGAAATGTGTTCGGATTTTCTTTTCCTAGTTAGGATTCTAGCAGCTGCATTCTGCACTAGTTGCAAACGATTTATGTCTTTTTTGGGTAGTCCTGAGAGGAGTGCGTTACAGTAATCTAGTCTACTGAAAACAAACGCGTGAACTAATTTCTCAGCATCTTTCAATGATATAAGAGGTCTAACTTTACTTATGTTTCTTAAGTGAAAAAATGCTGTCCTGATAATCTGATTAATATGCGATTTAAAATTCAGATTACAGTCAACAATTACCCCTAAGCTTTTTACTTCCGTCTTGACTTTTAATCCTAATGTATCCAGTTTATTTCTAATAGCCTCATTGTATCCATTATTGCTAATCACTAAGATTTCAGTTTTTTTCTTCATTTAACTTGAAAAAGTTACTATTCATCCATTCTGAGATACTAGTCAGACATTGTGTTAATGAATCAATAGAATCAGGGTCATCAGGAGCTATTGATAAGTACAGCTGTGTGTCATCAGCATAGCTGTGGTAGCTCACGTTGTGCCCTGAGATAATCTGACCTAACGGAAGCATGTAGATTGAGAAGAGCAGCGGACCCAGGATAGAGCCTTGTGGAACACCATATTGGATATCATGTGTCTTCGAGTTGTGATTCCCACAACTAAGAAAAAATTTTCTCCCTGTCAGGTAGGATTCAAACCAATTTAAGACACTGCCAGAGAGGCCCACCCATTGACTAAGGCGATTTCTAAGAATATTATGATCAATGGTGTCAAATGCAGCACTCAGATCTAAGAGGATGAGAACAGATAAATGGCCTCTATCTGCATTCATTTACTACTTTAACAAGTGCAGTTTCTGTGCTGTAATTTGTTCTAAAACCCGACTGAAATTTATCAAGAATAGCATGTTTATTGAGGTGGTCATTTAACTGCATAATGACTGCCTTCTCTAGAACTTTACTTAAGAAAGGCAGGTTAGAGATGGGTCTAAAATTTTCAAGAGCCGAGGGGTCAAGATTATGTTTCTTAAGAAGGGGTTTAACTACAGCAGTCTTAAGACAGTCTGGGAAGACCCCCGTATCTAATGACGAATTTACTATGTCAAGAACATTATCAATCAGCACGCCCGATACGAAAAACCTTGTTGGTATTGGATCAAGGACGCAGGTGGAGGATAAATCCTAGATAAGTGTGCTATTCAACCAAATTTTATATGAATTTATAGTTCATCAAACACAATCTAATAACTTCATTACACTAGCTAAGTACATTAGGTATATATAACCGAAAGACCTGTGTGTGTGTGCATGGAGCACTCATCTCAGCTCACGCTCAACCACAGCCACTAGATGGCGCATGCATGCACCTCACTTCTCACTATGAAAGACCTGTGTGCAGCAATGAGGTCGTGCTAATGACACAGACGGAGAGACACAACGTTGAAATGAAAAAAATGCCACGGCCCAACAACATGCAAGTGAAACACCTCCGCATCAGAGGGCAAGGCAAGATGTTTTCATTATCTGGAGGTATTTTCTTGAGACTAGGATTAATATGCCAACAATACGGCTAAGATATGATATTGCCAATGTCTTCTTATGAAAGCAAGTGGGGCAGCAAGCACAGGTGGGTCCATGTCCTCTGCCCCGCTTAATTCTTAAGAGTTAGCTGACGCCTCTGCAAGTTCCCTGATGTTCCCTGATGTCACGGCTGAAGAACTACCCTCATCCTATATACTTGAAAGCTAGGGAGTGGATGCTTTAGCAGTTCGTTGTCATTCAAAGAGTGTAGTATTGAAAGTATTGATTTTCTGGCCTATACATTTTTGCTTCTGTTTTTGTGGATCCTCACTCTGATTAATATTTTGGGACTTTGTTACTGTGGCTTTTCTTTTCCTGTGGCCTTGTTTTTCACAATTTTATGCTTTTTTGTGATTTTCAAATAAATACCTTATTAAAATTCTGCTTTGACTGTATCCTTACAAATCAGGGTGTTAGAGTTAAGTGTTTATTAATAATTTTTGTGTGTATATTTTAATAATTTTGAACAAATCTGCCCCTTATTTTGGGTGTTTTTGGTGTTTAAGTTTTATTTTTCATTTTACAATTTACATTTCTAGTTGCATAATATTTTGGATCATTTTTGGTGACATCTTGTATTTTAATGATCGCCTCCATATTTGTTTAAGTCATCTTTTCAATGTGTATCCTCTGAGGTTATCAGTAGGTAATTGGCACAACAGATTAAAATGTTGTTCAAAAAAACACGTTTTTATCTAAGGTGCGGATTCAAAACCCTTATTAGTATTCTTTCTAAAATCTTTCTTTAATGATATTTCTGGGTCTGTCTTTTTTGCAAGCTTTCGTTTAACTTGTTGGCATATCCTGGCTCTCCCGTGTTGTCAACCTCGCAGACAGAATGCAGAGGTTTTGATGGTTCCTCTCTCTTGAAGGATATTTTTTCCATTTTTTGGGACATCTAAATGTACTGTATATTGTGAACTTTAAAAGCCCCTTTTTTGATTTGTCTGGGTGTTCACTTTTAGTGTCAGGCTGCCTTGTGTGAGGTCAATTTTTATACAGGCCAGTAAAAATTTTGGACTCATCTTTGGGTCTTTTAGAGGCTTCACAGTCTTTTTGCTTTTTCAAGTGTACTTAAATCATAATTATTATATATTGTTCTATGGTTTTATTTCTAGAACAGACAGTATCTTTGGCACAGAAACAAAGTTATTTTCTAAAATTCTTATATTGGACCATAAGTGATGTCATTGCAGTCACCTGTGATTAGCTATAATTCACAGAAGACTGCAGTCTACCAGGGACATGTTATAAAATTTAAATACTTAAAGGCCATCAAGGTTACAAAGGATTAAGCTCAAAGTAACTTTATATATATATAGTAATCATTATCATTATTCTGCCTATAAACATAGAGTTGTAATTTTTCAAATGTTGTACTTGTATTTGTATTACTCTTACACACTTGTCTTACACAGAAGTGAGTGAAATCTGGCCCAACCCAATGAGTGAACTAGAGCTTGGACAACAGCAATGGCTGATGCACATCAAGTGCTTCCCTGTACCAGAATATACAACAAACCTGTCAGTTGTTGTTTTCGGGACAAAAAGAAAATCTGCGCCGCTGCCTGTGGAGAACCTGGAAGACAAAGCGTTTCAGGCGAGTGTGCGGGTGGCCTCTGACTGACTTGTCTTTGCCCTAGGAAAAAGTTTAATGAAAAATGAGTTCTGCATCTAAGGCAATTAGGACACCTAATGATGCCAGCAAATTTTCACAGCTCCATTCCCAAAGTTAATGCTTTTGCCTTTGTCACTATGGTGATAATTCTTCACTTTGGAAGATTTAATGATTGCTATAACCGATCAATCATGTCTATGGAAGATGTGAAGGGCTGCAAAATAGCCTCACATTTTGAAGATTCAAG